>NC_064631.1:2554798-3190998 GCF_023864275.1 Schistocerca cancellata
GCGTCCCGATTCAATACATCGTCCTACAGCAGACTTGTCTCCATGGGTCTATTGCTGCCTCGGGCACCTTATGGCAGTCCTGCTGTGACTCAAAGATTTTCGAATCGGACGAAAAACTGATAGTGAATTGTAACGTTCAGAGCCTCCTAATGACGATGGATCACTCAAATTGCGTCCCGATTCAATACATCGTCCTCCAGCCGACTTGTCTCCATGGGTCTATTCCTGCCTCGGGCACCTTATGGCAGGCCTGCTGTGACTCAAAGATTTTCGAATCGGACGAAAAGCTGATAGTGAATTGTAACGTTCAGGGCCTCCTAATGACGATGGAACACTCAAATTGCGTCCCGATTCAATACATCGTCCTCCAGCAGACTTGTCTCCATGCGTCTATTGCTGCCTCGGGCACCTTATGGCAGGCCTGCTGTGACTCAAAGATTTTCGAATCGGACGAAAAACTGATAGTGAATTGTAACGTTCAGGGCCACCTAATGACGATGGATCACTCAAATTGCGTCCCGATTCAATGCATCGTCCTCCAGCCGACTTGACTCCATGGGTCTATTGCTGCCTCGGGCACCTTATGGCCGTTCTGCTGTGAGTCTAGATTATCGAATGGGACAAAAAACTGATAGTGAAATGTAACGTTCAGGGCCTCCTAATGACGATGGATCACTCAAATTGCGTCCCGACTCAATACATCGTCCTCCAGCAGACTTGTCTCCATGGGTCTATTGCTGCCTCGGGCACCTTATAGCCGTTCTGCTGTGAGTCTAGATTATCGAATGGGACGAAAAACTGATAGTGAATTGTAACGTTCAGGGCCACCTAATGACGATGGATCACTCAAATTGCGTCCCGATTCAATACATCGTCCTACAGCAGACTTGTCTCCATGGGTCTATTGCTGCCTCGGGCACCTTATGGCAGTCCTGCTGTGACTCAAAGATTTTCGAATCGGACGAAAAACTGATAGTGAATTGTAACGTTCAGAGCCTCCTAATGACGATGGATCACTCAAATTGCGTCCCGATTCAATACATCGTCCTCCAGCAGACTTGTCTCCATGGGTCTATTGCTGCCTCGGGCACCTTATGGCCGTTCTGCTGTGAGTCTAGATTATCGAATGGGACGAAAAACTGATAGTGAATTGTAACGTTCGGGGCCTCCTAATGACGATGGATTAGTCAAATTGCGTCCCGATTCAATACATCGTCCTCCAGCAGACTTGTCTCCATGGGTCTATTGCTGCCTCGGGCACCTAATGGCCGTTCTGCTGTGAGTCAAAGATTTTCGAATCGGACGAAGAACTGATAGTGAATTGTAACATTCAGGGCCACCTAATGACGATGGACCACGCAAATTGCGTCCCGATTCAATACATCGTCCTCCAGCCGAGTTGACTCCATGGGTCTATTGCTGCCTCGGGCAGCGTCCCGATTCAATACATCGTCCCCAGCCGACTTGTCTCCATGGGTCTATTGCTGCCTCGGGCACCTTATGGCCGTTCTACTGTGAGTCTAGATTATCGAATGGGACGAAAAACTGATAGTGAATTGTATCGTTCAGGGCCACCTAATGACGATGGATCACTCAAATTGCGTCCTGATTCAATACATCGTCCTCCAGCAGACTTGACTTCATGGGTCTATTGCTGCCTCGGGCACCTTACGGCCGTTCTGCTGTGAGTCAAAGATTTTCGAATCGGACGAAAAACTGATAGTTAATTGTAACTTTCAGGGCCACCTAATGACGATGGATCACTCAAATTGCGTCCCGATTCAATACATCGTCCTCCAGCAGACTTGTCCCCATGGGTCGATTGCTGCCTCGGGCACCTTATGGCCGTTCTGCTGTGAGTCTAGATTATAGAATGGGATGAAAAACTGATAGTGAATTGTAACGTTCAGGGCCACCTAATGACGATGGATCACTCAAATTGCGTCCCGATTCAATACATCGTCCTCCAGCAGACTTGTCTCCATGGGTCTATTGCTGCCTCGGGCACCTTATGGCAGGCCAGCTGTGACTCAAAGATTTTCGAATCGGACGAAAAGCTGATAGTGAATTGTAACGTTCAGGGCCTCCTAATGACGATGGAACACTCAAATTGCGTCCCGATTCAATACATCGTCCTCCAGCAGACTTGTCTCCATGCGTCTATTGCTGCCTCGGGCACCTTATGGGAGGCCTGCTGTGACTCAAAGATTTTCGAATCGGACGAAAAACTGATAGAGAATTGTAACGTTCAGGGCCACCTAATGACGATGGATCACTCAAATTGCGTCCCGATTCCTCCAGCCGACTTGACTCCATGGGTCTATTGCTGCCTCGGGCACCTTATGGCCGTTCTGCTGTGAGTCTAGATTATCGAATGGGACAAAAAACTGATAGTGAATTGTAACGTTCAGGGCCTCCTAATGACAATGGATCACTCAAATTGCGTCCCGATTCAATACATCGTCCTCAAGCAGACTTGTCTGCATGGGTCTATTGCTGCTTCGGGCACCTTATGGCCGTTCTGCTGTGAGTCTAGATTATCGAATGGGACGAAAAACTGATAGTTATTTGTAACGTTCTGGGCCTCCTAATGACGATGGAACACTCAAATTGCGTCCCGATTCAATATATCGTCCTCCAGCAGACTTGTCTCCATGGGTGTATTGCTGCCTCGGGCACCTTATGGCCGTTCTGCTGTGAGTCAAAGATTTTCGTATCGGACGAAAAACTGATAGTGAATTGTAACATTCAGGGCCACCTAATGACGATGGACCACACAAATTGCGTCCCGATATAGTACATCGTCCTCCAGCCGACCTGACTCCATGGGTCTATTGCTGCCACAGGCACCTTATGGCCGTTCTGCTGTGGGTCTAGATTATCGAATGGGATGAAAAACTGATAGTGAATTGTAACGTTCAGGGCCACCTAATGACGATGGATCACTCAAATTGCGTCCCGATTCAATATATCGTCCTCCAGCAGTTTTGTTTCCATGGGTCTATTGCTGCCTCGGGCACCTAATGGCCGTTCTGCTGTGAGTCAAAGACTTTCGAATCGGACGAAAAACTGATAGTGAATTGTAACATTCAGGGCCACCTAATGACGATGGACCACGCAAATTGCGTCCCGATTCAATACATCGTCCTCCAGCCGAGTTGACTCCATGGGTCTATTGCTGCCTCGGGCACCTTATGGCCGTTCTGCTGTGAATCTAGATTATCGAATGGGACGAAAAACTGGTAGTGAATTGTAACGTTCAGGGCCACCTAATGACGATGGATCACTCAAATTGCGTCCCGATTCAATACATCGTCCTCCAGCCGACTTGTCTCCATGGGTCTATTGCTGCCTCGGGCACCTTATGGCCGTTCTGCTGTGAGTCTAGATTATCGAATGGGACGAAAAACTGATAGTGAATTGTAACTTTCAGGGCCACCTAAAGACGATGGATCACTCAAATTGCGTCCCGATTCAATACATCGTCCTCCAGCAGACTTGTCTCCATGGGTCGATTGCTGCCTCGGGCACCTTATGGCCGTTCTGCTGTGAGTCATAGATTTTCGAATCGGACGAAAAACCTGATAGTGATTTGTAACATTCAGGGCCACCTAATGTCGGTGGACCTCACAAATTGCGTCCCGATTCAGTACATCGTCCACTAGCCGACTTGACTCCATGGGTCTATTGCTGCCTCGGGCACCTTATGGCCGTTCTACTGTGAGTCTAGATTATCGAATGGGATGAAAAACTGATAGTGAATTGTAACGTTCAGGGCCACCTAATGACGATGGATCACTCAAATTGCGTCCCGATTCAATACATCGTCCTACGGCAGACTTGTCTCCATGGGTCTATTGCTGCCTCGGGCACCTCATGGCAGTCTTGCTGTGACTCAAAGATATTCGAATCGGACGAATAACTGATAGTGAATTGTAACGTTCAGAACCTCCTAATGACGATGGATCACTCAAATTGCGTCCCGATTCAATACATCGTCCTCCAGCAGACTTGTCTCCATGGGTCTATTGCTGCCTCGGGCACCTTATGGCCGTTCTGCTGTGAGTCTAGATTATCGAATGGGACGAAAAACTGATAGTGAATTGTAACGTTCGGGGCTTCCTAATGACGATGGATCACTCAAATTGCGTCCCGATTCAATACATCGTCCTCCAGCAGACTTGTCTCCATGGGTCGATTGCTGCCTCGGGCACCTAATGGATGTTCTGCTGTGAGTCAAAGATTTTCGAATCGGACGAAAAACTGATAGTGAATTGTAACATTCAGGGCCACCTAATGACGATGGACCACGCAAATTGCGTCCCGATTCAATACATCGTCCTCCAGCAGACTTGTCCCCATGGGTCCATTGCTGCCTCGGGCACCTCATGGCCGTTCTGCTGTGAGTCTAGATTATAGAATGGGATGAAAAACTGATAGTGAATTGTAACGTTCAGGGCCACCTAATGACGATGGTTCACTCAAATTGCGTCCCGATTCAATACATCGTCCTCCAGCCGACTTGTCTCCATGGGTCTATTGCTGCCTCGGGCACCTAATGGCAGGCCTGCTGTGACTCAAAGATTTTCGAATCGGACGAAAAGCTGATAGTGAATTGTAACGTTCAGGGCCTCCTAATGACGATGGAACACTCAAATTGCGTCCCGATTCAATACATCGTCCTCCAGCAGACTTGTCTCCATGCGTCTATTGCTGCCTCGGGCACCTTATGGCAGGCCTGCTGTGACTCAAAGATTTTCGAATCGGACGAAAAACTGATAGTGAATTGTAACTTTCAGGGCCACCTAATGACGATGGATCACTCAAATTGCGTCGCGATTCAATGCATCGTCCTCCAGCCGACTTGACTCCATGGGTCTATTGCTGCCTCGGGCACCTGATGGCCGTTCTGCTGTGAGTCTAGATTATCGAATGGGACAAAAAACTGATAGTGAATTGTAACGTTCAGGGCCTCCTAATGACGATGGATCACTCAAATTGCGTCCCGACTCAATACATCGTCCTCCAGCAGACTTGTCTCCATGGGTCTATTGCTGCCTCGGGCACCTTATAGCCGTTCTGCTGTGAGTCTAGATTATCGAATGGGACGAAAAACTGATAGTGAATTGTAACGTTCAGGGCCACCTAATGACGATGGATCTCTGAAATTGCGTCCCGATTCAATACATCGTCCTCCAGCCGACTTGACTCCATGGGTCTATTGCTGCCTCGGGCACCTTATGGCCGTTCTGCTGTGAGTCTAGATTATCGAATGGGACGAAAAACTGATAGTGAATTGTAACGTTCGGGGCCTCCTAATGACGATGGATCACTCAAATTGCGTCCCGATTCAATACATCGTCCTCCAGCAGACTTGTCTCCATGGGTCGATTGCTGCCTCGGGCACCAAATGGCCGTTCTGCTGTGAGTCAAAGATTTTCGAATCGGACGAAAAATTGATAGTGAATTGTAACATTCAGGGCCACCTAATGACAATGGACCACGCAAATTGCGTCCCGAATCAATACATCGTCCTCCAGCCGAGTTGACTCCATGGGTCTATTGCTGCCTCGGGCACCTTATGGCCGTTCTGCTGTGAATCTAGAATCTCGAATGGGACGAAAAACTGATAGTGAATTGTAACGTTCAGGGCCACCTAATGACGATGGATCACTCAAATTGCGTCCCGATTCAATACATCGTCCCCAGCCGACTTGTCTCCATGGGTCTATTGCTGCCTCGGGCACCTTATGGCCGTTCTGCTGTGAGTCTTGATTATCGAATGGGACGAAAAACTGATAGTGAATTGTAACGTTCAGGGCCACCTAATGACGATGGATCACTCAAATTGCGTCCTGATTCAATACATCGTCCTCCAGCAGACTTGACTTCATGGGTCTATTGCTGCCTCGGGCACCTTATGGCCGTTCTGCTGTGAGTCAAAGATTTTCGAATCGGACGAAAAACTGATAGTTAATTGTAACTTTCAGGACCACCTAATGACGATGGATCACTCAAATTGCGTCCCGATTCAATACATCGTCCTCCAGCAGACTTGTCCCCATGGGTCGATTGCTGCCTCGGGCACCTTATGGCCGTTCTACTGTGAGTCTAGATTATAGAATGGGATGAAAAACTGATAGTGAATTGTAACGTTCAGGGCCACCTAATGACGATGGATCACTCAAATTGCGTCCCGATTCAATACATCGTCCTCCAGCAGACTTGTCTCCATGGGTCTATTGCTGCCTCGGGCACCTTATGGCAGGCCTGCTGTGACTCAAAGATTTTCGAATCGGACGAAAAACTGATAGTGATTTGTAACGTTCAGGGCCTCCTAATGACGATGGATCACTCAAATTGCGTCCCGACTCAATACATCGTCCTCCAGCAGACTTGTCTCCATGGGTCTATTGCTGCCTCGGGCACCTTATGGCCGTTCTGCTGTGAGTCTAGATTATCGAATGGGACGAAAAACTGATAGTGAATTGTAACGTTCAGGGCCACCTAATGACGATGGATCTCTCAAATTGCGTCCCGATTCAATACATCGTCCTCCAGCCGACTTGACTCCATGGGTCTATTGCTGCCTCGGGCACCTTATGGCCGTTCTGCTGTGAGTCTAGATTATCGAATGGGACGAAAAACTGATAGTGAATTGTAACGTTCAGGGCAACCTAATGACGATGGATCACTCAAATTGCGTCCCGATTCAATATATCGTCCTCCAGCAGTTTTGTTTCCATGGGTCTATTGCTGCCTCGGGCACCTAATGGCCGTTCTACTGTGAGTCAAAGACTTTCGAATCGGACGAAAAACTGATAGTGAATTGTAACATTCAGGGCCACCTAATGACGATGGACCACGCAAATTGCGTCCCGATTCAATACATCGTCCTCCAGCCGAGTTGACTCCATGGGTCTATTGCTGCCTCGGTCACCTTATGGCCGTTCTGCTGTGAATCTAGATTATCGAATGGGACGAAAAACTGGTAGTGAATTGTAACGTTCAGGGCCACCTAATGACGATGGATCACTCAAATTGCGTCCCGATTCAATACATCGTCCTCCAGCCGACTTGTCTCCATGGGTCTATTGCTGCCTCGGCACCTTATGGTCGTTCTGCTGTGAGTCTAGATTATCGAATGGGACGAAAAACTGATAGTGAATTGTAACTTACAGGGCCACCTAATGACGATGGATCACTCAAATTGCGTCCCGATTCAATACATCGTCCTCCAGCAGACTTGTCTCCATGGGTCGATTGCTGCCTCGGGCACCTTATGGCCGTTCTGCTGTGACTCAAAGATTTTCGAATCGGACGAAAAACTGATAGTGTTTTGTAACGTTCAGAGCCTCCTAATGACGATGGATCACTCAAATTGCGTCCCGATTCAATACATCGTCCTCCAGCAGACTTGTCTCCATGGGTCTATTGCTGCCTCGGGCACCTTATGGCCGTTCTGCTGTGAGTCTAGATTATCGAATGGGACGAAAAACTGATAGTGAATTGTAACGTTCGGGGCCTCCTAATGACGATGGATCACTCAAATTGCGTCCCGATTCAATACATCGTCCTCCAGCAGACTTGTCTCCATGGGTCGATTGCTGCCTCGGGCACCTAATGGCCGTTCTGCTGTGAGTCAAAGATTTTCGAATCGGACGAAAAACTGATAGTGAATTGTAACATTCAGGGCCACCTAATGACGATGGACCACGCAAATTGCGTCCCGATTCAATACATCGTCCTCCAGCCGAGTTGACTCCATGGGTCTATTGCTGCCTCGGGCACCTTATGGCCGTTCTGCTGTGAATCTAGAATATCGAATGGGACGAAAAACTGATAGTGAATTGTAACGTTCAGGGCCACCTAATGACGATGGATCACTCAAATTGCGTCCCGATTCAATACATCGTCCCCAGCCGACTTGTCTCCATGGGTCTATTGCTGCCTCGGGCACCTTATGGCCGTTCTACTGTGAGTCTAGATTATCGAATGGGACGAAAAACTGATAGTGAATTGTAACGTTCAGGGCCACCTAATGACGATGAATCACTCAAATTGCGTCCTGATTCAATACATCGTCCTCCAGCAGACTTGACTTCATGGGTCTATTGCTGCCTCGGGCACCTTATGGCCGTTCTGCTGTGAGTCAAAGATTTTCGAATCGGACGAAAAACTGATAGTTAATTGTAACTTTCAGGGCCACCTAATGACGATGGATCACTCAAATTGCGTCCCGATTCAATACATCGTCCTCCAGCAGACTTGTCCCCATGGGTCGATTGCTGCCTCGGGCACCTTATGGCCGTTCTGCTGTGAGTCTAGATTATAGAATGGGATGAAAAACTGATAGTGAATTGTAACGTTCAGGGCCACCTAATGACGATGGATCACTCAAATTGCGTCCCGATTCAATACATCGTCCTCTAGCAGACTTGTCTCCATGGGTCTATTGCTGCCTCGGGCACCTCATGGCAGGCCTGCTGTGACTCAAAGATTTTCGAATCGGACGAAAAGCTGATAGTGAATTGTAACGTTCAGGGCCTCCTAATGACGATGGAACACTCAAATTGCGTTCCGATTCAATACATCGTCCTCCAGCAGACTTGTCTCCATGCGTCTATTGCTGCCTCGGGCACCTTATGGCAGGCCTCCTGTGACTCAAAGATTTTCGATTAGGACGAAAAACTGATAGTGAATTGTAACGTTCAGGGCCACCTAATGACGATGGATCTCTCAAATTGCGTCCCGATTCAATACATCGTCCTCCAGCAGACTTGTCCCCATGGGTCGACTGCTGCCTCGGGCACCTTATGGCCGTTCTGCTGTGAGTCAAAGATTTTCGAATCGGACGAAAAACTGATAGTGATTTGTAACATTCAGGGCCACCTAATGACGATGGACCACACAAATTGCGTCCCGATTCAGTACATCGTCCACTAGCCGACTTGACTCCATTGGACTATTGCTGCCTCGGCACCTTATGGCCGTTGTGCTGTGAGTCTAGATTATAGAATGGGATGAAAAACTGATAGTGAGTTGTAACGTTCAGGGCCACCTAATGACGATGGATCACTCAAATTGCGTCCCGATTCAATACATCGTCCTCCAGCAGACTTGTCTCCATGGGTCTATTGCTGCCTCGGGCACCTTATGGCAGGCCTGCTGTGACTTAAAGATTTTCGAATCGGACGAAAAACTGATAGTGAATTGTAACGTTCAGGGCCTCCTAATGACGATGGAACATTCAAATTGCGTCCCGATTCAATACATCGTCCTCCAGCCGACTTGACTCCATGGGTCTATTACTGCCTCGGGCACCTTATGGCCGTTCTGCTGTGAGTCTAGATTATCGAATGGGACAAAAAACTGATAGTGAATTGTAACGTTCAGGGCCTCCTAATGACGAAGGATCACTCAAATTGCGTCCCGATTCAATACATCGTCCTCCAGCAGACTTTTTTCCATGGGTCTATTGCTGCTTCGGGCACCTTATTGCCGTTCTGCTGTGAGTCTAGATTATCGAATGGGACGAAAAACTGATAGTGAATTGTAACGTTCAGGGCCACCTAATGACGATGGATCTCTCAAATTGCGTCCCGATTCAATACATCGTCCTCCAGCAGACTTGTCTCCATGGGTCTATTGCTGCCTCGGGCACCTTATGGCCGTTCTGCTGTGAGTCTAGATTATCGAATGGGACGAAAAACTGGTAGTGAATTGTAACGTTCAGGGCCACCTAATGACGATGGATCACTCAAATTGCGTCCTGATTCAATACATCGTCTTCCAGCAGACTTGACTTCATGGGTCTATTGCTGCCTCGGGCACCTTATGGCCGTTCTGCTGTGAGTCAAAGATTTTGAATCGGACGAAAAACTGATAGTTATTTGTAACGTTCAGGGCCTCCTAATGACGATGGAGCACTCAAATTGCGTCCCGATTCAATACATCGTCCTCCAGCAGACTTGTCTCCATGGGTCTATTGCTGCCTCGGGCACCTTATGGCCGTTCTGCTGTGAGTCTAGATTATCGAATGGGACGAAAAACTGGTAGTGAATTGTAACGTTCAGGGCCACCTAATGACGATGGATCACTCAAATTGTGTCCCGATTCATTATATCGTCCTCCAGCAGTTTTGTTTCCATGGGTCTATTGCTGCCTCGGGCACCTTATGGCCGTTCTGCTGTGAATCTAGATTATCGAATGGGACGAAAAACTGGTAGTGAATTGTAACGTTCAGGGCCACCTAATGACGATGGATCACTCAAATTGCGTCCCGATTCAATACATCGTCCTCCAGCCGACTTGTCTCCATGGGTCTATTGCTGCCTCGGCACCTTATGGCCGTTCTGCTGTGAGTCTAGATTATCGAATGGGACGAAAAACTGATAGTGAATTGTAACTTACAGGGCCACCTAATGACGATGGATCACTCAAATTGCGTCCCGATTCAATACATCGTCCTCCAGCAGACTTGTCTCCATGGGTCGATTGCTGCCTCGGGCACCTTATGGCCGTTCTGCTGTGACTCAAAGATTTTCGAATCGGACGAAAAACTGATAGTGATTTGTAACGTTCAGAGCCTCCTAATGACGATGGATCACTCAAATTGCGTCCCGATTCAATACATCGTCCTCCAGCAGACTTGTCTCCATGGGTCTATTGCTGCCTCGGGCACCTTATGGCCGTTCTGCTGTGAGTCTAGATTATCGAATGGGACGAAAAACTGATAGTGAATTGTAACGTTCGGGGCCTCCTAATGACGATGGATCACTCAAATTGCGTCCCGATTCAATACATCGTCCTCCAGCAGACTTGTCTCCATGGGTCGATTGCTGCCTCGGGCACCTAATGGCCGTTCTGCTGTGAGTCAAAGATTTTCGAATCGGACGAAAAACTGATAGTGAATTGTAACATTCAGGGCCACCTAATGACGATGGACCACGCAAATTGCGTCCCGATTCAATACATCGTCCTCCAGCCGAGTTGACTCCATGGGTCTATTGCTGCCTCGTTCACCTTATGGCCGTTCTGCTGTGAATCTAGAATATCGAATGGGACGAAAAACTGATAGTGAATTGTAACGTTCAGGGCCACCTAATGACGATGGATCACTCAAATTGCGTCCCGATTCAATACATCGTCCCCAGCCGACTTGTCTCCATGGGTCTATTGCTGCCTCGGGCACCTTATGGCCGTTCTACTGTGAGTCTAGATTATCGAATGGGACGAAAAACTGATAGTGAATTGTAACGTTCAGGGCCACCTAATGACGATGGATCACTCAAATTGCGTCCTGATTCAATACATCGTCCTCCAGCAGACTTGACTTCATGGGTCTATTGCTGCCTCGGGCACCTTATGGCCGTTCTGCTGTGAGTCAAAGATTTTCGAATCGGACGAAAAACTGATAGTTAATTGTAACTTTCAGGGCCACCTAATGACGATGGATCACTCAAATTGCGTCCCGATTCAATACATCGTCCTCCAGCAGACTTGTCCCCATGGGTCGATTGCTGCCTCGGGCACCTTATGGCCGTTCTGCTGTGAGTCTAGATTATAGAATGGGACGAAAAACTGATAGTGAATTGTAACGTTCAGGGCCACCTAATGACGATGGATCACTCAAATTGCGTCCCGATTCAATACATCGTCCTCTAGCAGACTTGTCTCCATGGGTCTATTGCTGCCTCGGGCACCTTATGGCAGGCCAGCTGTGACTCAAAGATTTTCGAATCGGACGAAAAGCTGATAGTGAATTGTAACGTTCAGGGCCTCCTAATGACGATGGAACACTCAAATTGCGTTCCGATTCAATACATCGTCCTCCAGCAGACTTGTCTCCATGCGTCTATTGCTGCCTCGGGCACCTTATGGCAGGCCTCCTGTGACTCAAAGATTTTCGAATCGGACGAAAAACTGATAGTGAATTGTAACGTTCAGGGCCACCTAATGACGATGGATCACTCAAATTGCGTCCCGATTCAATACATCGTCCTCCAGCAGACTTGTCTCCATGGGTCGATTGCTGCCTCGGGCACCAAATGGCCGTTCTGCTGTGAGTCAAAGATTTTCGAATCGGACGAAAAATTGATAGTGAATTGTAACATTCAGGGCCACCTAATGACGATGGACCACGCAAATTGCGTCCCGAATCAATACATCGTCCTCCAGCCGAGTTGACTCCATGGGTCTATTGCTGCCTCGGGCACCTTATGGCCGTTCTGCTGTGAATCTAGAATCTCGAATGGGACGAAAAACTGATAGTGAATTGTAACGTTCAGGGCCACCTAATGACGATGGATCACTCAAATTGCGTCCCGATTCAATACATCGTCCCCAGCCGACTTGTCTCCATGGGTCTATTGCTGCCTCGGGCACCTTATGGCCGTTCTGCTGTGAGTCTTGATTATCGAATGGGACGAAAAACTGATAGTGAATTGTAACGTTCAGGGCCACCTAATGACGATGGATCACTCAAATTGCGTCCTGATTCAATACATCGTCCTCCAGCAGACTTGACTTCATGGGTCTATTGCTGCCTCGGGCACCTTATGGCCGTTCTGCTGTGAGTCAAAGATTTTCGAATCGGACGAAAAACTGATAGTTAATTGTAACTTTCAGGACCACCTAATGACGATGGATCACTCAAATTGCGTCCCGATTCAATACATCGTCCTCCAGCAGACTTGTCCCCATGGGTCGATTGCTGCCTCGGGCACCTTATGGCCGTTCTACTGTGAGTCTAGATTATAGAATGGGATGAAAAACTGATAGTGAATTGTAACGTTCAGGGCCACCTAATGACGATGGATCACTCAAATTGCGTCCCGATTCAATACATCGTCCTCCAGCAGACTTGTCTCCATGGGTCTATTGCTGCCTCGGGCACCTTATGGCAGGCCTGCTGTGACTCAAAGATTTTCGAATCGGACGAAAAACTGATAGTGATTTGTAACGTTCAGGGCCTCCTAATGACGATGGATCACTCAAATTGCGTCCCGACTCAATACATCGTCCTCCAGCAGACTTGTCTCCATGGGTCTATTGCTGCCTCGGGCACCTTATGGCCGTTCTGCTGTGAGTCTAGATTATCGAATGGGACGAAAAACTGATAGTGAATTGTAACGTTCAGGGCCACCTAATGACGATGGATCTCTCAAATTGCGTCCCGATTCAATACATCGTCCTCCAGCCGACTTGACTCCATGGGTCTATTGCTGCCTCGGGCACCTTATGGCCGTTCTGCTGTGAGTCTAGATTATCGAATGGGACGAAAAACTGATAGTGAATTGTAACGTTCAGGGCAACCTAATGACGATGGATCACTCAAATTGCGTCCCGATTCAATATATCGTCCTCCAGCAGTTTTGTTTCCATGGGTCTATTGCTGCCTCGGGCACCTAATGGCCGTTCTACTGTGAGTCAAAGACTTTCGAATCGGACGAAAAACTGATAGTGAATTGTAACATTCAGGGCCACCTAATGACGATGGACCACGCAAATTGCGTCCCGATTCAATACATCGTCCTCCAGCCGAGTTGACTCCATGGGTCTATTGCTGCCTCGGTCACCTTATGGCCGTTCTGCTGTGAATCTAGATTATCGAATGGGACGAAAAACTGGTAGTGAATTGTAACGTTCAGGGCCACCTAATGACGATGGATCACTCAAATTGCGTCCCGATTCAATACATCGTCCTCCAGCCGACTTGTCTCCATGGGTCTATTGCTGCCTCGGCACCTTATGGTCGTTCTGCTGTGAGTCTAGATTATCGAATGGGACGAAAAACTGATAGTGAATTGTAACTTACAGGGCCACCTAATGACGATGGATCACTCAAATTGCGTCCCGATTCAATACATCGTCCTCCAGCAGACTTGTCTCCATGGGTCGATTGCTGCCTCGGGCACCTTATGGCCGTTCTGCTGTGACTCAAAGATTTTCGAATCGGACGAAAAACTGATAGTGTTTTGTAACGTTCAGAGCCTCCTAATGACGATGGATCACTCAAATTGCGTCCCGATTCAATACATCGTCCTCCAGCAGACTTGTCTCCATGGGTCTATTGCTGCCTCGGGCACCTTATGGCCGTTCTGCTGTGAGTCTAGATTATCGAATGGGACGAAAAACTGATAGTGAATTGTAACGTTCGGGGCCTCCTAATGACGATGGATCACTCAAATTGCGTCCCGATTCAATACATCGTCCTCCAGCAGACTTGTCTCCATGGGTCGATTGCTGCCTCGGGCACCTAATGGCCGTTCTGCTGTGAGTCAAAGATTTTCGAATCGGACGAAAAACTGATAGTGAATTGTAACATTCAGGGCCACCTAATGACGATGGACCACGCAAATTGCGTCCCGATTCAATACATCGTCCTCCAGCCGAGTTGACTCCATGGGTCTATTGCTGCCTCGGGCACCTTATGGCCGTTCTGCTGTGAATCTAGAATATCGAATGGGACGAAAAACTGATAGTGAATTGTAACGTTCAGGGCCACCTAATGACGATGGATCACTCAAATTGCGTCCCGATTCAATACATCGTCCCCAGCCGACTTGTCTCCATGGGTCTATTGCTGCCTCGGGCACCTTATGGCCGTTCTACTGTGAGTCTAGATTATCGAATGGGACGAAAAACTGATAGTGAATTGTAACGTTCAGGGCCACCTAATGACGATGAATCACTCAAATTGCGTCCTGATTCAATACATCGTCCTCCAGCAGACTTGACTTCATGGGTCTATTGCTGCCTCGGGCACCTTATGGCCGTTCTGCTGTGAGTCAAAGATTTTCGAATCGGACGAAAAACTGATAGTTAATTGTAACTTTCAGGGCCACCTAATGACGATGGATCACTCAAATTGCGTCCCGATTCAATACATCGTCCTCCAGCAGACTTGTCCCCATGGGTCGATTGCTGCCTCGGGCACCTTATGGCCGTTCTGCTGTGAGTCTAGATTATAGAATGGGATGAAAAACTGATAGTGAATTGTAACGTTCAGGGCCACCTAATGACGATGGATCACTCAAATTGCGTCCCGATTCAATACATCGTCCTCTAGCAGACTTGTCTCCATGGGTCTATTGCTGCCTCGGGCACCTTATGGCAGGCCTGCTGTGACTCAAAGATTTTCGAATCGGACGAAAAGCTGATAGTGAATTGTAACGTTCAGGGCCTCCTAATGACGATGGAACACTCAAATTGCGTTCCGATTCAATACATCGTCCTCCAGCAGACTTGTCTCCATGCGTCTATTGCTGCCTCGGGCACCTTATGGCAGGCCTCCTGTGACTCAAAGATTTTCGAATCGGACGAAAAACTGATAGTGAATTGTAACGTTCAGGGCCACCTAATGACGATGGATCTCTCAAATTGCGTCCCGATTCAATACATCGTCCTCCAGCAGACTTGTCCCCATGGGTCGACTGCTGCCTCGGGCACCTTATGGCCGTTCTGCTGTGAGTCAAAGATTTTCGAATCGGACGAAAAACTGATAGTGATTTGTAACATTCAGGGCCACCTAATGACGATGGACCACACAAATTGCGTCCCGATTCAGTACATCGTCCACTAGCCGACTTGACTCCATTGGACTATTGCTGCCTCGGCACCTTATGGCCGTTGTGCTGTGAGTCTAGATTATAGAATGGGATGAAAAACTGATAGTGAGTTGTAACGTTCAGGGCCACCTAATGACGATGGATCACTCAAATTGCGTCCCGATTCAATACATCGTCCTCCAGCAGACTTGTCTCCATGGGTCTATTGCTGCCTCGGGCACCTTATGGCAGGCCTGCTGTGACTTAAAGATTTTCGAATCGGACGAAAAACTGATAGTGAATTGTAACGTTCAGGGCCTCCTAATGACGATGGAACATTCAAATTGCGTCCCGATTCAATACATCGTCCTCCAGCCGACTTGACTCCATGGGTCTATTACTGCCTCGGGCACCTTATGGCCGTTCTGCTGTGAGTCTAGATTATCGAATGGGACAAAAAACTGATAGTGAATTGTAACGTTCAGGGCCTCCTAATGACGAAGGATCACTCAAATTGCGTCCCGATTCAATACATCGTCCTCCAGCAGACTTTTTTCCATGGGTCTATTGCTGCTTCGGGCACCTTATTGCCGTTCTGCTGTGAGTCTAGATTATCGAATGGGACGAAAAACTGATAGTGAATTGTAACGTTCAGGGCCACCTAATGACGATGGATCTCTCAAATTGCGTCCCGATTCAATACATCGTCCTCCAGCAGACTTGTCTCCATGGGTCTATTGCTGCCTCGGGCACCTTATGGCCGTTCTGCTGTGAGTCTAGATTATCGAATGGGACGAAAAACTGGTAGTGAATTGTAACGTTCAGGGCCACCTAATGACGATGGATCACTCAAATTGCGTCCTGATTCAATACATCGTCTTCCAGCAGACTTGACTTCATGGGTCTATTGCTGCCTCGGGCACCTTATGGCCGTTCTGCTGTGAGTCAAAGATTTTGAATCGGACGAAAAACTGATAGTTATTTGTAACGTTCAGGGCCTCCTAATGACGATGGAGCACTCAAATTGCGTCCCGATTCAATACATCGTCCTCCAGCAGACTTGTCTCCATGGGTCTATTGCTGCCTCGGGCACCTTATGGCCGTTCTGCTGTGAGTCTAGATTATCGAATGGGACGAAAAACTGGTAGTGAATTGTAACGTTCAGGGCCACCTAATGACGATGGATCACTCAAATTGTGTCCCGATTCATTATATCGTCCTCCAGCAGTTTTGTTTCCATGGGTCTATTGCTGCCTCGGGCACCTTATGGCCGTTCTGCTGTGAATCTAGATTATCGAATGGGACGAAAAACTGGTAGTGAATTGTAACGTTCAGGGCCACCTAATGACGATGGATCACTCAAATTGCGTCCCGATTCAATACATCGTCCTCCAGCCGACTTGTCTCCATGGGTCTATTGCTGCCTCGGCACCTTATGGCCGTTCTGCTGTGAGTCTAGATTATCGAATGGGACGAAAAACTGATAGTGAATTGTAACTTACAGGGCCACCTAATGACGATGGATCACTCAAATTGCGTCCCGATTCAATACATCGTCCTCCAGCAGACTTGTCTCCATGGGTCGATTGCTGCCTCGGGCACCTTATGGCCGTTCTGCTGTGACTCAAAGATTTTCGAATCGGACGAAAAACTGATAGTGATTTGTAACGTTCAGAGCCTCCTAATGACGATGGATCACTCAAATTGCGTCCCGATTCAATACATCGTCCTCCAGCAGACTTGTCTCCATGGGTCTATTGCTGCCTCGGGCACCTTATGGCCGTTCTGCTGTGAGTCTAGATTATCGAATGGGACGAAAAACTGATAGTGAATTGTAACGTTCGGGGCCTCCTAATGACGATGGATCACTCAAATTGCGTCCCGATTCAATACATCGTCCTCCAGCAGACTTGTCTCCATGGGTCGATTGCTGCCTCGGGCACCTAATGGCCGTTCTGCTGTGAGTCAAAGATTTTCGAATCGGACGAAAAACTGATAGTGAATTGTAACATTCAGGGCCACCTAATGACGATGGACCACGCAAATTGCGTCCCGATTCAATACATCGTCCTCCAGCCGAGTTGACTCCATGGGTCTATTGCTGCCTCGTTCACCTTATGGCCGTTCTGCTGTGAATCTAGAATATCGAATGGGACGAAAAACTGATAGTGAATTGTAACGTTCAGGGCCACCTAATGACGATGGATCACTCAAATTGCGTCCCGATTCAATACATCGTCCCCAGCCGACTTGTCTCCATGGGTCTATTGCTGCCTCGGGCACCTTATGGCCGTTCTACTGTGAGTCTAGATTATCGAATGGGACGAAAAACTGATAGTGAATTGTAACGTTCAGGGCCACCTAATGACGATGGATCACTCAAATTGCGTCCTGATTCAATACATCGTCCTCCAGCAGACTTGACTTCATGGGTCTATTGCTGCCTCGGGCACCTTATGGCCGTTCTGCTGTGAGTCAAAGATTTTCGAATCGGACGAAAAACTGATAGTTAATTGTAACTTTCAGGGCCACCTAATGACGATGGATCACTCAAATTGCGTCCCGATTCAATACATCGTCCTCCAGCAGACTTGTCCCCATGGGTCGATTGCTGCCTCGGGCACCTTATGGCCGTTCTGCTGTGAGTCTAGATTATAGAATGGGACGAAAAACTGATAGTGAATTGTAACGTTCAGGGCCACCTAATGACGATGGATCACTCAAATTGCGTCCCGATTCAATACATCGTCCTCTAGCAGACTTGTCTCCATGGGTCTATTGCTGCCTCGGGCACCTTATGGCAGGCCAGCTGTGACTCAAAGATTTTCGAATCGGACGAAAAGTTGATAGTGAATTGTAACGTTCAGGGCCTCCTAATGACGATGGAACACTCAAATTGCGTTCCGATTCAATACATCGTCCTCCAGCAGACTTGTCTCCATGCGTCTATTGCTGCCTCGGGCACCTTATGGCAGGCCTCCTGTGACTCAAAGATTTTCGAATCGGACGAAAAACTGATAGTGAATTGTAACGTTCAGGGCCACCTAATGACGATGGATCTCTCAAATTGCGTCCCGATTCAATACATCGTCCTCCAGCAGACTTGTCCCCATGGGTCGACTGCTGCCTCGGGCACCTTATGGCCGTTCTGCTGTGAGTCAAAGATTTTCGAATCGGACGAAAAACTGATAGTGATTTGTAACATTCAGGGCCACCTAATGACGATGGACCACACAAATTGCGTCCCGATTCAGTACATCGTCCACTAGCCGACTTGACTCCATGGGACTATTGCTGCCTCGGCACCTTATGGCCGTTGTGCTGTGAGTCTAGATTATAGAATGGGATGAAAAACTGATAGTGAGTTGTAACGTTCAGGGCCACCTAATGACGATGGATCACTCAAATTGCGTCCCGATTCAATACATCGTCCTCCAGCAGACTTGTCTCCATGGGTCTATTGCTGCCTCGGGCACCTTATGGCAGGCCTGCTGTGACTTAAAGATTTTCGAATCGGACGAAAAACTGATAGTGAATTGTAACGTTCAGGGCCTCCTAATGACGATGGAACATTCAAATTGCGTCCCGATTCAATACATCGTCCTCCAGCCGACTTGACTCCATGGGTCTATTACTGCCTCGGGCACCTTATGGCCGTTCTGCTGTGAGTCTAGATTATCGAATGGGACAAAAAACTGATAGTGAATTGTAACGTTCAGGGCCTCCTAATGACGAAGGATCACTCAAATTGCGTCCCGATTCAATACATCGTCCTCCAGCAGCCTTGTTTCCATGGGTCTATTGCTGCTTCGGGCACCTTATTGCCGTTCTGCTGTGAGTCTAGATTATCGAATGGGACGAAAAACTGATAGTGAATTGTAACGTTCAGGGCCACCTAATGACGATGGATCTCTCAAATTGCGTCCCGATTCAATACATCGTCCTCCAGCCGACTTGACTCCATGGGTCTATTGCTGCCTCGGGCACCTTATGGCCGTTCTGCTGTGATTCTAGATTATCGAATGGGACGTAAAACTGGTAGTGAATTGTAACGTTCAGGGCCACCTAATGACGATGGATCACTCAAATTGCGTCCTGATTCAATACATCGTCTTCCAGCAGACTTGACTTCATGGGTCTATTGCTGCCTCGGGCACCTTATGGCCGTTCTGCTGTGAGTCAAAGATTTTGAATCGGACGAAAAACTGATAGTTATTTGTAACGTTCAGGGCCTCCTAATGACGATGGAACACTCAAATTGCGTCCCGATTCAATACATCGTCCTCCAGCAGACTTGTCTCCATGGGTCTATTGCTGCCTCGGGCACCTTATGGCCGTTCTGCTGTGAGTCTAGATTATCGAATGGGACGAAAAACTGGTAGTGAATTGTAACGTTCAGGGCCACCTAATGACGATGGATCACTCAAATTGCGTCCCGATTCATTATATCGTCCTCCAGCAGTTTTGTTTCCATGGGTCTATTGCTGCCTCGGGCACCTAATGGCCGTTCTGCTGTGAGTCAAAGACTTTCGAATCGGACGAAAAACTGATAGTGAATTGTAACATTCAGGGCCACCTAATGACGATGGACCACGCAAATTGCGTCCCGATTCAATACATCGTCCTCCAGCCGAGTTGACTCCATGGGTCTATTGCTGCCTCGGGCACCTTATGGCCGTTCTGCTGTGAATCTAGATTATCGAATGGGACGAAAAACTGGTAGTGAATTGTAACGTTCAGGGCCACCTAATGACGATGGATCACTCAAATTGCGTCCCGATTCAATACATCGTCCTCCAGCCGACTTGACTTCATGGGTCTATTGCTGCCTCGGGCACCTTATGGCCGTTCTGCTGTGAGTCTAGATTATCGAATGGGACGAAAAACTGATAGTGAATTGTAACGTTCAGGGCCTCCTAATGACGATGGATCACTCAAATTGCGTCCCGATTCAATACATCGTCCTCCAGCAGACTTGTCTCCATGGGTCGATTGCTGCCTCGGGCACCTTATGGCCGTTCTGCTGTGAGTCATAGATTTTCGAATCGGACGAAAAACCTGATAGTGATTTGTAACATTCAGGGCCAACTAATGACGATGGACCACACAAATTGCGTCCCGATTCAGTACATCGTCCACTAGCCGACTTGACTCCATGGGTCTATTGCTGCCTCGGGCACCATATGGCCGTTGTGCTGTGAGTCTAGATTATCGAATGGGATTAAAAACTGATAGTGAATTGTAACGTTCAGGGCCACCTAATGACGATGGATCACTCAAATTGCGTCCCGATTCAATACATCGTCCTACAGCAGACTTGTCTCCATGGGTCTATTGCTGCCTCGGGCACCTTATGGCAGTCCTGCTGTAACTCAAAGATTTTCGAATCGGACGAAAAACTGATAGTGACTTGTAACGTTCAGGGCCTCCTAATGACGATGGATCACTCAAATTGCGTCCCGATTCAATACATCGTCCTCCAGCAGATTTGTCTCCATGGGTCTATTGCTGCCTCGGGCACCTAATGGCCGTTCTGCTGTCTGTCTAGATTATCGAATGGGACGAAAAACTGATAGTGAATTGTAACGTTCGGGGCTTCCTAATGACGATGGATCACTCAAATTGCGTCCCGATTCAATACATCGTCCTCCAGCAGACTTGTCTCCATGGGTCGATTGCTGCCTCGGGCACCTAATGGCCGTTGTGCTGTGAGTCAAAGATTTTCGAATCGGACGAAAAACTGATAGTGAATTGTAACATTCAGGGCCACCTAATGACGATGGACCACGCAAATTGCGTCCCGATTCAATACATCGTCCTCCAGCCGAGTTGACTCCATGGGTCTATTGCTGCCTCGGGCACCTTATGGCCGTTCTGCTGTGAATCTAGAATATCGAATGGGACGAAAAACTGATAGTGAATTGTAACGTTCAGGGCCACCTAATGACTATGGATCACTCAAATTGCGTCCCGATTCAATACATCGTCCCCAGCCGACTTGTCTCCATGGGTCTATTGCTGCCTCGGGCACCTTATGGCCGTTCTGCTGTGAGTCTAGATTATCGAATGGGACGAAAAACTAATAGTGAATTGTAACGTTCAGGGCCACCTAATGACGATGGATCACTCAAATTGCGTCCTGATTCAATACATCGTCCTCCAGAAGACTCGACTTCATGGGTCTATTGCTGCCTCGGGCACCTTATGGCCGTTCTGCTGTGAGTCAAAGATTTTCGAATCGGACGAAAAACTGATAGTTAATTGTAACTTTCAGGGCCACCTAATGACGATGGATCACTCAAATTGCGTCCCGATTCAATACATCGCCCTCCAGCAGACTTGTCCCCATGGGTCCATTGCTGCCTCGGGCACCTTATGGCCGTTCTGCTGTGAGTCTAGATTATAGAATGGGATGAAAAACTGATAGTGAATTGTAACGTTCAGGGCCACCTAATGACGATGGATCACTCAAATTGCGTCCCGATTCAATACATCGTCCTCCAGCAGACTTGTCTCCATGCGTCTATTGCTGCCTCGGGCACCTTATGGCAGGCCTGCTGTGACTCAAAGATTTTCGAATCGGACGAAAAGCTGATAGTGAATTGTAACGTTCAGGGCCTCCTAATGACGATGGAACACTCAAATTGCGTCCCGATTCAATACATCGTCCTCCAGCAGACTTGTCTCCATGCGTCTATTGCTGCCTCGGGCACCTTATGGCAGGCCTGCTGTGACTCAAAGATTTTCGAATCGGACGAAAAACTGATAGTGAATTGTAACGTTCAGGGCCACCTAATGACGATGGATCTCTCAAATTGCGTCCCGATTCAATACATCGTCCTCCAGCCGACTTGACTCCATGGGTCTATTGCTGCCTCGGGCACCTTATGGCCGTTCTGCTGTGATTCTAGATTATCGAATGGGACGTAAAACTGATAGTGAATTGTAACGTTCAGGGCCACCTAATGACGATGGATCACTCAAATTGCGTCCTGATTCAATACATCGTCTTCCAGCAGACTTGACTTCATGGGTCTATTGCTGCCTCGGGCACCTTATGGCCGTTCTGCTGTGAGTCAAAGATTTTCGAATCGGACGAAAAACTGATAGTTATTTGTAACGTTCAGGGCCTCCTAATGACGATGGAACACTCAAATTGCGTCCCGATTCAATACATCGTCCTCCAGCAGACTTGTCTCCATGGGTCTATTGCTGCCTCGGGCACCTTATGGCCGTTCTGCTGTGAGTCAAAGATTTTCGAATCGGACGAAAAACTGATAGTGAATTGTAACATTCAGGGCCACCTAATGACGATGGACCACACAAATTGCGTCCCGATTCAGTACATCGTCCTCCAGCCGACCTGACTCCATGGGTCTATTGCTGCCACAGGCACCTTATGGCCGTTCTGCTGTGAGTCTAGATTATCGAATGGGACGAAAAACTGATAGTGAATTGTAACGTTCAGGGCCACCTAATGACGATGGATCACTCAAATTGCGTCCCGATTCATTATATCGTCCTCCAGCAGTTTTGTTTCCATGGGTCTATTGCTGCCTCGGGCACCTAATGGCCGTTCTGCTGTGAGTCAAAGACTTTCGAATCGGACGAAAAACTGATAGTGAATTGTAACATTCAGGGCCACCTAATGACGATGGACCACGCAAATTGCGTCCCGATTCAATACATCGTCCTCCAGCCGAGTTGACTCCATGGGTCTATTGCTGCCTCGGGCACCTTATGGCCGTTCTGCTGTGAATCTAGATTATCGAATGGGACGAAAAACTGGTAGTGAATTGTAACGTTCAGGGCCACCTAATGACGATGGATCACTCAAATTGCGTCCCGATTCAATACATCGTCCTCCAGCCGACTTGACTTCATGGGTCTATTGCTGCCTCGGGCACCTTATGGCCGTTCTGCTGTGAGTCTAGATTATCGAATGGGACGAAAAACTGATAGGGAATTGTAACGTTCAGGGCCTCCTAATGACGATGGATCACTCAAATTGCGTCCCGATTCAATACATCGTCCTCCAGCAGACTTGTCTCCATGGGTCGATTGCTGCCTCGGGCACCTTATGGCCGTTCTGCTGTGAGTCATAGATTTTCGAATCGGACGAAAAACCTGATAGTGATTTGTAACATTCAGGGCCAACTAATGACGATGGACCACACAAATTGCGTCCCGATTCAGTACATCGTCCACTAGCCGACTTGACTCCATGGGTCTATTGCTGCCTCGGGCACCTTATGGCCGTTCTGCTGTGAATCTAGATTATCGAATGGGATGAAAAACTGATAGTGAATTGTAGCGTTCAGGGCCACCTAATGACGATGGATCACTCAAATTGCGTCCCGATTCAATACATCGTCCTACAGCAGACTTGTCTCCATGGGTCTATTGCTGCCTCGGGCACCTTATGGCAGTCCTGCTGTGACTCAAAGATTTTCGAATCGGACGAAAAACTGATAGTGAATTGTAACGTTCAGAGCCTCCTAATGACGATGGATCACTCAAATTGCGTCCCGATTCAATACATCGTCTTCCAGCAGACTTGTCTCCATGGGTCTATTGCTGCCTCGGGCACCTTATGGCCGTTCTGCTGTGAGTCTAGATTATCGAATGGGACGAAAAACTGATAGTGAATTGTAACCTCCGGGGCTTCCTAATGACGATGGATCACTCAAATTGCGTCCCGATTCAATACATCGTCCTCCAGCAGACTTGTCTCCATGGGTCTATTGCTGCCTCGGGCACCTTATGGCAGGCCTGCTGTGACTCAAAGATTTTCGAATCGGACGAAAAGCTGATAGTGAATTGTAACGTTCAGGGCCTCCTAATGACGATGGAACACTCAAATTGCGTCCCGATTCAATACATCGTCCTCCAGCAGACTTGTCTCCATGCGTCTATTGCTGCCTCGGGCACCTTATGGCAGGCCTGCTGTGACTCAAAGATTTTCGAATCGGACGAAAAACTGATAGTGAATTGTAACGTTCAGTGCCACCTAATGACGATGGATCACTCAAATTGCGTCCCGATTCAATGCATCGTCCTCCAGCCGACTTGACTCCATGGGTCTATTGCTGCCTCGGGCACCTTATGGCCGTTCTGCTGTGTTTCTAGATTATCGAATGGGACAAAAAACTGATAGTGAATTGTAACGTTCAGGGCCTCCTAATGACGATGGATCACTCCAATTGCGTCCCGACTCAATACATCGTCCTCCAGCAGACTTGGCTCCATGGGTCTATTGCTGCCTCGGGCACCTTATGGCCGTTCTGCTGTGAGTCTAGATTATCGAATGGGACGAAAAACTGATAGTTATTTGTAACGTTCAGGGCCTCCTAATGACGATGGAACACTCAAATTGCGTCCCGATTCAATATATCGTCCTCCAGCAGACTTGTCTCCATGGGTGTATTGCTGCCTCGGGCACCTTATGGCCGTTCTGCTGTGAGTCAAAGATTTTCGTATCGGACGAAAAACTGATAGTGAATTGTAACATTCAGGGCCACCTAATGACGATGGACCACACAAATTGCGTCCCGATATAGTACATCGTCCTCCAGCCGACCTGACTCCATGGGCTATTGCTGCCACAGGCACCTTATGGCCGTTCTGCTGTGGGTCTAGATTATCGAATGGGATGAAAAACTGATAGTGAATTGTAACGTTCAGGGCCACCTAATGACGATGGATCACTCAAATTGCGTCCCGATTCAATATATCGTCCTCCAGCAGTTTTGTTTCCATGGGTCTATTGCTGCCTCGGGCACCTAATGGCCGTTCTGCTGTGAGTCAAAGACTTTCGAATCGGACGAAAAACTGATAGTGAATTGTAACATTCAGGGCCACCTAATGACGATGGACCACGCAAATTGCGTCCCGATTCAATACATCGTCCTCCAGCCGAGTTGACTCCATGGGTCTATTGCTGCCTCGGGCACCTTATGGCCGTTCTGCTGTGAATCTAGATTATCGAATGGGACGAAAAACTGGTAGTGAATTGTAACGTTCAGGGCCACCTAATGACGATGGATCACTCAAATTGCGTCCCGATTCAATACATCGTCCTCCAGCCGACTTGTCTCCATGGGTCTATTGCTGCCTCGGGCACCTTATGGCCGTTCTGCTGTGAGTCTAGATTATCGAATGGGACGAAAAACTGATAGTGAATTGTAACTTTCAGGGCCACCTAAAGACGATGGATCACTCAAATTGCGTCCCGATTCAATACATCGTCCTCCAGCAGACTTGTCTCCATGGGTCGATTGCTGCCTCGGGCACCTTATGGCCGTTCTGCTGTGAGTCATAGATTTTCGAATCGGACGAAAAACCTGATATTGATTTGTAACATTCAGGGCCACCTAATGTCGGTGGACCTCACAAATTGCGTCCCGATTCAGTACATCGTCCACTAGCCGACTTGACTCCATGGGTCTATTGCTGCCTCGGGCACCTTATGGCCGTTCTACTGTGAGTCTAGATTATCGAATGGGATGAAAAACTGATAGTGAATTGTAACGTTCAGGGCCACCTAATGACGATGGATCACTCAAATTGCGTCCCGATTCAATACATCGTCCTACAGCAGACTTGTCTCCATGGGTCGATTGCTGCCTCGGGCACCTAATGGCCGTTCTGCTGTGAGTCAAAGATTTTCGAATCGGACGAAAAACTGATAGTGAATTGTAACATTCAGGGCCACCTAAAGACGATGGACCACGCAAATTGCGTCCCGATTCAATACATCGTCCTCCAGCAGACTTGTCCCCATGGGTCCATTGCTGCCTCGGGCACCTTATGGCCGTTCTGCTGTGAGTCTAGATTATAGAATGGGATGAAAAACTGATAGTGAATTGTAACGTTCAGGGCCACCTAATGACGATGGTTCACTCAAATTGCGTCCCGATTCAATACATCGTCCTCCAGCCGACTTGTCTCCATGGGTCTATTGCTGCCTCGGGCACCTTATAGCCGTTCTGCTGTGAGTCTAGATTATCGAATGGGACGAAAAACTGATAGTGAATTGTAACGTTCAGGGCCACCTAATGACGATGGATCTCTCAAATTGCGTCCCGATTCAATACATCGTCCTCCAGCCGACTTGACTCCATGGGTCTATTGCTGCCTCGGGCACCTTATGGCCGTTCTGCTGTGAGTCTAGATTATCGAATGGGACGAAAAACTGATAGTGAATTGTAACGTTCGGGGCCTCCTAATGACGATGGATCACTCAAATTGCGTCCCGATTCAATACATCGTCCTCCAGCAGACTTGTCTCCATGGGTCGATTGCTGCCTCGGGCACCAAATGGCCGTTCTGCTGTGAGTCAAAGATTTTCGAATCGGACGAAAAATTGATAGTGAATTGTAACATTCAGGGCCACCTAATGACGATGGACCACGCAAATTGCGTCCCGAATCAATACATCGTCCTCCAGCCGAGTTGACTCCATGGGTCTATTGCTGCCTCGGGCACCTTATGGCCGTTCTGCTGTGAATCTAGAATCTCGAATGGGACGAAAAACTGATAGTGAATTGTAACGTTCAGGGCCACCTAATGACGATGGATCACTCAAATTGCGTCCCGATTCAATACATCGTCCCCAGCCGACTTGTCTCCATGGGTCTATTGCTGCCTCGGGCACCTTATGGCCGTTCTGCTGTGAGTCTAGATTATCGAATGGGACGAAAAACTGATAGTGAATTGTAACGTTCAGGGCCACCTAATGACGATGGATCACTCAAATTGCGTCCTGATTCAATACATCGTCCTCCAGCAGACTTGACTTCATGGGTCTATTGCTGCCTCGGGCACCTTATGGCCGTTCTGCTGTGAGTCAAAGATTTTCGAATCGGACGAAAAACTGATAGTTAATTGTAACTTTCAGGACCACCTAATGACGATGGATCACTCAAATTGCGTCCCGATTCAATACATCGTCCTCCAGCAGACTTGTCCCCATGGGTCGATTGCTGCCTCGGGCACCTTATGGCCGTTCTACTGTGAGTCTAGATTATAGAATGGGATGAAAAACTGATAGTGAATTGTAACGTTCAGCGCCACCTAATGACGATGGATCACTCAAATTGCGTCCCGATTCAATACATCGTCCTCCAGCAGACTTGTCTCCATGGGTCTATTGCTGCCTCGGGCACCTTATGGCAGGCCTGCTGTGACTCAAAGATTTTCGAATCGGACGAAAAACTGATAGTGATTTGTAACGTTCAGGGCCTCCTAATGACGATGGATCACTCAAATTGCGTCCCGACTCAATACATCGTCCTCCAGCAGACTTGTCTCCATGGGTCTATTGCTGCCTCGGGCACCTTATGGCCGTTCTGCTGTGAGTCTAGATTATCGAATGGGACGAAAAACTGATAGTGAATTGTAACGTTCAGGGCCACCTAATGACGATGGATCTCTCAAATTGCGTCCCGATTCAATACATCGTCCTCCAGCCGACTTGACTCCATGGGTCTATTTCTGCCTCGGGCACCTTATGGCCGTTCTGCTGTGAGTCTAGATTATCGAATGGGACGAAAAACTGATAGTGAATTGTAACGTTCAGGGCAACCTAATGACGATGGATCACTCAAATTGCGTCCCGATTCAATATATCGTCCTCCAGCAGTTTTGTTTCCATGGGTCTATTGCTGCCTCGGGCACCTAATGGCCGTTCTACTGTGAGTCAAAGACTTTCGAATCGGACGAAAAACTGATAGTGAATTGTAACATTCAGGGCCACCTAATGACGATGGACCACGCAAATTGCGTCCCGATTCAATACATCGTCCTCCAGCCGAGTTGACTCCATGGGTCTATTGCTGCCTCGGGCACCTTATGGCCGTTCTGCTGTGAATCTAGATTATCGAATGGGACGAAAAACTGGTAGTGAATTGTAACGTTCAGGGCCACCTAATGACGATGGATCACTCAAATTGCGTCCCGATTCAATACATCGTCCTCCAGCCGACTTGTCTCCATGGGTCTATTGCTGCCTCGGCACCTTATGGCCGTTCTGCTGTGAGTCTAGATTATCGAATGGGACGAAAAACTGATAGTGAATTGTAACTTACAGGGCCACCTAATGACGATGGATCACTCAAATTGCGTCCCGATTCAATACATCGTCCTCCAGCAGACTTGTCTCCATGGGTCGATTGCTGCCTCGGGCACCTTATGGCCGTTCTGCTGTGACTCAAAGATTTTCGAATCGGACGAAAAACTGATAGTGATTTGTAACGTTCAGAGCCTCCTAATGACGATGGATCACTCAAATTGCGTCCCGATTCAATACATCGTCCTCCAGCAGACTTGACTTCATGGGTCTATTGCTGCCTCGGGCACCTTATGGCCGTTCTGCTGTGAGTCAAAGATTTTCGAATCGGACGAAAAACTGATAGTTAATTGTAACTTTCAGGACCACCTAATGACGATGGATCACTCAAATTGCGTCCCGATTCAATACATCGTCCTCCAGCAGACTTGTCCCCATGGGTCGATTGCTGCCTCGGGCACCTTATGGCCGTTCTACTGTGAGTCTAGATTATAGAATGGGATGAAAAACTGATAGTGAATTGTAACGTTCAGGGCCACCTAATGACGATGGATCACTCAAATTGCGTCCCGATTCAATACATCGTCCTCCAGCAGACTTGTCTCCATGGGTCTATTGCTGCCTCGGGCACCTTATGGCAGGCCTGCTGTGACTCAAAGATTTTCGAATCGGACGAAAAACTGATAGTGATTTGTAACGTTCAGGGCCTCCTAATGACGATGGATCACTCAAATTGCGTCCCGACTCAATACATCGTCCTCCAGCAGACTTGTCTCCATGGGTCTATTGCTGCCTCGGGCACCTTATGGCCGTTCTGCTGTGAGTCTAGATTATCGAATGGGACGAAAAACTGATAGTGAATTGTAACGTTCAGGGCCACCTAATGACGATGGATCTCTCAAATTGCGTCCCGATTCAATACATCGTCCTCCAGCCGACTTGACTCCATGGGTCTATTTCTGCCTCGGGCACCTTATGGCCGTTCTGCTGTGAGTCTAGATTATCGAATGGGACGAAAAACTGATAGTGAATTGTAACTTACAGGGCCACCTAATGACGATGGATCACTCAAATTGCGTCCCGATTCAATACATCGTCCTCCAGCAGACTTGTCTCCATGGGTCGATTGCTGCCTCGGGCACCTTATGGCCGTTCTGCTGTGACTCAAAGATTTTCGAATCGGACGAAAAACTGATAGTGATTTGTAACGTTCAGAGCCTCCTAATGACGATGGATCACTCAAATTGCGTCCCGATTCAATACATCGTCCTCCAGCAGACTTGTCTCCATGGGTCTATTGCTGCCTCGGGCACCTTATGGCCGTTCTGCTGTGAGTCTAGATTATCGAATGGGACGAAAAACTGATAGTGAATTGTAACGTTCGGGGCCTCCTAATGACGATGGATCACTCAAATTGCGTCCCGATTCAATACATCGTCCTCCAGCAGACTTGTCTCCATGGGTCGATTGCTGCCTCGGGCACCTAATGGCCGTTCTGCTGTGAGTCAAAGATTTTCGAATCGGACGAAAAACTGATAGTGAATTGTAACATTCAGGGCCACCTAATGACGATGGACCACGCAAATTGCGTCCCGATTCAATACATCGTCCTCCAGCCGAGTTGACTCCATGGGTCTATTGCTGCCTCGGGCACCTTATGGCCGTTCTGCTGTGAATCTAGAATATCGAATGGGACGAAAAACTGATAGTGAATTGTAACGTTCAGGGCCACCTAATGACGATGGATCACTCAAATTGCGTCCCGATTCAATACATCGTCCCCAGCCGACTTGTCTCCATGGGTCTATTGCTGCCTCGGGCACCTTATGGCCGTTCTACTGTGAGTCTAGATTATCGAATGGGACGAAAAACTGATAGTGAATTGTAACGTTCAGGGCCACCTAATGACGATGGATCACTCAAATTGCGTCCTGATTCAATACATCGTCCTCCAGCAGACTTGACTTCATGGGTCTATTGCTGCCTCGGGCACCTTATGGCCGTTCTGCTGTGAGTCAAAGATTTTCGAATCGGACGAAAAACTGATAGTTAATTGTAACTTTCAGGGCCACCTAATGACGATGGATCACTCAAATTGCGTCCCGATTCAATACATCGTCCTCCAGCAGACTTGTCCCCATGGGTCGATTGCTGCCTCGGGCACCTAATGGCCGTTCTGCTGTGAGTTTAGATTATAGAATGGGAAGAAAAACTGATAGTGAATTGTAACGTTCAGGGCCACCTAATGACGATGGATCACTCAAATTGCGTCCCGATTCAATACATCGTCCTCTAGCAGACTTGACTCAATGGGTCTATTGCTGCCTCGGGCACCTTATGGCAGGCCTGCTGTGACTCAAAGATTTTCGAATCGGACGAAAAGCTGATAGTGAATTGTAACGTTCAGGGCCTCCTAATGACGATGGAACACTCAAATTGCGTTCCGATTCAATACATCGTCCTCCAGCAGACTTGTCTCCATGCGTCTATTGCTGCCTCGGGCACCTTATGGCATGCCTCCTGTGACTCAAAGATTTTCGAATCGGACGATAAACTGATAGTGAATTGTAACGTTCAGGGCCACCTAATGACGATGGATCTCTCAAATTGCGTCCCGATTCAATACATCGTCCTCCTGCAGACTTGTCCCCATGGGTCGACTGCTGCCTCGGGCACCTTATGGCCGTTCTGCTGTGAGTCAAAGATTTTCGAATCGGACGAAAAACTGATAGTGATTTGTAACATTCAGGGCCACCTAATGACGATGGACCACACAAATTGCGTCCCGATTCAGTACATCGTCCACTAGCCGACTTGACTCCATGGGACTATTGCTGCCTCGGCACCTTATGGCCGTTGTGCTGTGAGTCTAGATTATAGAATGGGATGAAAAACTGATAGTGAGTTGTAACGTTCAGGGCCACCTAATGACGATGGATCACTCAAATTGCGTCCCGATTCAATACATCGTCCTCCAGCAGACTTGTCTCCATGGGTCTATTGCTGCCTCGGGCACCTTATGGCAGGCCTGCTGTGACTTAAAGATTTTCGAATCGGACGAAATACTGATAGTGAATTGTAACGTTCAGGGCCTCCTAATGACGATGGAACATTCAAATTGCGTCCCGATTCAATACATCGTCCTCCAGCCGACTTGACTCCATGGGTCTATTACTGCCTCGGGCACCTTATGGCCGTTCTGCTGTGAGTCTAGATTATCGAATGGGACAAAAAACTGATAGTGAATTGTAACGTTCAGGGCCTCCTAATGACGAAGGATCACTCAAATTGCGTCCCGATTCAATACATCGTCCTCCAGCAGACTTGTTTCCATGGGTCTATTGCTGCTTCGGGCACCTTATTGCCGTTCTGCTGTGAGTCTAGATTATCGAATGGGACGAAAAACTGATAGTGAATTGTAACGTTCAGGGCCACCTAATGACGATGGATCTCTCAAATTGCGTCCCGATTCAATACATCGTCCTCCAGCCGACTTGACTCCATGGGTCTATTGCTGCCTCGGGCACCTTATGGCCGTTCTGCTGTGATTCTAGATTATCGAATGGGACGTAAAACTGGTAGTGAATTGTAACGTTCAGGGCCACCTAATGACGATGGATCACTCAAATTGCGTCCTGATTCAATACATCGTCTTCCAGCAGACTTGACTTCATGGGTCTATTGCTGCCTCGGGCACCTTATGGCCGTTCTGCTGTGAGTCAAAGATTTTGAATCGGACGAAAAACTGATAGTTATTTGTAACGTTCAGGGCCTCCTAATGACGATGGAACACTCAAATTGCGTCCCGATTCAATACATCGTCCTCCAGCAGACTTGTCTCCATGGGTCTATTGCTGCCTCGGGCACCTTATGGCCGTTCTGCTGTGAGTCTAGATTATCGAATGGGACGAAAAACTGGTAGTGAATTGTAACGTTCAGGGCCACCTAATGACGATGGATCACTCAAATTGCGTTCCGATTCATTATATCGTCCTCCAGCAGTTTTGTTTCCATGGGTCTATTGCTGCCTCGGGCACCTAATGGCCGTTCTGCTGTGAGTCAAAGACTTTCGAATCGGACGAAAAACTGATAGTGAATTGTAACATTCAGGGCCACCTAATGACGATGGACCACGCAAATTGCGTCCCGATTCAATACATCGTCCTCCAGCCGAGTTGACTCCATGGGTCTATTGCTGCCTCGGGCACCTTATGGCCGTTCTGCTGTGAATCTAGATTATCGAATGGGACGAAAAACTGGTAGTGAATTGTAACGTTCAGGGCCACCTAATGACGATGGATCACTCAAATTGCGTCCCGATTCAATACATCGTCCTCCAGCCGATTTGACTTCATGGGTCTATTGCTGCCTCGGGCACCTTATGGCCGTTCTGCTGTGAGTCTAGATTATCGAATGGGACGAAAAACTGATAGTGAATTGTAACGTTCAGGGCCTCCTAATGACGATGGATCACTCAAATTGCGTCCCGATTCAATACATCGTCCTCCAGCCGACTTGTCTCCATGGGTCTATTGCTGCCTCGGCACCTTATGGCCGTTCTGCTGTGAGTCTAGATTATCGAATGGGACGAAAAACTGATAGTGAATTGTAACTTACAGGGCCACCTAATGACGATGGATCACTCAAATTGCGTCCCGATTCAATACATCGTCCTCCAGCAGACTTGTCTCCATGGGTCGATTGCTGCCTCGGGCACCTTATGGCCGTTCTGCTGTGACTCAAAGATTTTCGAATCGGACGAAAAACTGATAGTGATTTGTAACGTTCAGAGCCTCCTAATGACGATGGATCACTCAAATTGCGTCCCGATTCAATACATCGTCCTCCAGCAGACTTGTCTCCATGGGTCTATTGCTGCCTCGGGCACCTTATGGCCGTTCTGCTGTGAGTCTAGATTATCGAATGGGACGAAAAACTGATAGTGAATTGTAACGTTCGGGGCCTCCTAATGACGATGGATCACTCAAATTGCGTCCCGATTCAATACATCGTCCTCCAGCAGACTTGTCTCCATGGGTCGATTGCTGCCTCGGGCACCTAATGGCCGTTCTGCTGTGAGTCAAAGATTTTCGAATCGGACGAAAAACTGATAGTGAATTGTAACATTCAGGGCCACCTAATGACGATGGACCACGCAAATTGCGTCCCGATTCAATACATCGTCCTCCAGCCGAGTTGACTCCATGGGTCTATTGCTGCCTCGGGCACCTTATGGCCGTTCTGCTGTGAATCTAGAATATCGAATGGGACGAAAAACTGATAGTGAATTGTAACGTTCAGGGCCACCTAATGACGATGGATCACTCAAATTGCGTCCCGATTCAATACATCGTCCCCAGCCGACTTGTCTCCATGGGTCTATTGCTGCCTCGGGCACCTTATGGCCGTTCTACTGTGAGTCTAGATTATCGAATGGGACGAAAAACTGATAGTGAATTGTAACGTTCAGGGCCACCTAATGACGATGGATCACTCAAATTGCGTCCTGATTCAATACATCGTCCTCCAGCAGACTTGACTTCATGGGTCTATTGCTGCCTCGGGCACCTTATGGCCGTTCTGCTGTGAGTCAAAGATTTTCGAATCGGACGAAAAACTGATAGTTAATTGTAACTTTCAGGGCCACCTAATGACGATGGATCACTCAAATTGCGTCCCGATTCAATACATCGTCCTCCAGCAGACTTGTCCCCATGGGTCGATTGCTGCCTCGGGCACCTTATGGCCGTTCTGCTGTGAGTTTAGATTATAGAATGGGAAGAAAAACTGATAGTGAATTGTAACGTTCAGGGCCACCTAATGACGATGGATCACTCAAATTGCGTCCCGATTCAATACATCGTCCTCTAGCAGACTTGACTCCATGGGTCTATTGCTGCCTCGGGCACCTTATGGCAGGCCTGCTGTGACTCAAAGATTTTCGAATCGGACGAAAAGCTGATAGTGAATTGTAACGTTCAGGGCCTCCTAATGACGATGGAACACTCAAATTGCGTTCCGATTCAATACATCGTCCTCCAGCAGACTTGTCTCCATGCGTCTATTGCTGCCTCGGGCACCTTATGGCAGGCCTCCTGTGACTCAAAGATTTTCGAATCGGACGATAAACTGATAGTGAATTGTAACGTTCAGGGCCACCTAATGACGATGGATCTCTCAAATTGCGTCCCGATTCAATACATCGTCCTCCTGCAGACTTGTCCCCATGGGTCGACTGCTGCCTCGGGCACCTTATGGCCGTTCTGCTGTGAGTCAAAGATTTTCGAATCGGACGAAAAACTGATAGTGATTTGTAACATTCAGGGCCACCTAATGACGATGGACCACACAAATTGCGTCCCGATTCAGTACATCGTCCACTAGCCGACTTGACTCCATGGGACTATTGCTGCCTCGGCACCTTATGGCCGTTGTGCTGTGAGTCTAGATTATAGAATGGGATGAAAAACTGATAGTGAGTTGTAACGTTCAGGGCCACCTAATGACGATGGATCACTCAAATTGCGTCCCGATTCAATACATCGTCCTCCAGCAGACTTGTCTCCATGGGTCTATTGCTGCCTCGGGCACCTTATGGCAGGCCTGCTGTGACTTAAAGATTTTCGAATCGGACGAAATACTGATAGTGAATTGTAACGTTCAGGGCCTCCTAATGACGATGGAACATTCAAATTGCGTCCCGATTCAATACATCGTCCTCCAGCCGACTTGACTCCATGGGTCTATTACTGCCTCGGGCACCTTATGGCCGTTCTGCTGTGAGTCTAGATTATCGAATGGGACAAAAAACTGATAGTGAATTGTAACGTTCAGGGCCTCCTAATGACGAAGGATCACTCAAATTGCGTCCCGATTCAATACATCGTCCTCCAGCAGACTTGTTTCCATGGGTCTATTGCTGCTTCGGGCACCTTATTGCCGTTCTGCTGTGAGTCTAGATTATCGAATGGGACGAAAAACTGATAGTGAATTGTAACGTTCAGGGCCACCTAATGACGATGGATCTCTCAAATTGCGTCCCGATTCAATACATCGTCCTCCAGCCGACTTGACTCCATGGGTCTATTGCTGCCTCGGGCACCTTATGGCCGTTCTGCTGTGATTCTAGATTATCGAATGGGACGTAAAACTGGTAGTGAATTGTAACGTTCAGGGCCACCTAATGACGATGGATCACTCAAATTGCGTCCTGATTCAATACATCGTCTTCCAGCAGACTTGACTTCATGGGTCTATTGCTGCCTCGGGCACCTTATGGCCGTTCTGCTGTGAGTCTAGATTATCGAATGGGACGAAAAACTGATAGTGAATTGTAACGTTCAGGGCCACCTAATGACGATGGATCACTCAAATTGCGTCCTGATTCAATACATCGTCCTCCAGCAGACTTGACTTCATGGGTCTATTGCTGCCTCGGGCACCTTATGGCCGTTCTGCTGTGAGTCAAAGATTTTCGAATCGGACGAAAAACTGATAGTTAATTGTAACTTTCAGGACCACCTAATGACGATGGATCACTCAAATTGCGTCCCGATTCAATACATCGTCCTCCAGCAGACTTGTCCCCATGGGTCGATTGCTGCCTCGGGCACCTTATGGCCGTTCTACTGTGAGTCTAGATTATAGAATGGGATGAAAAACTGATAGTGAATTGTAACGTTCAGCGCCACCTAATGACGATGGATCACTCAAATTGCGTCCCGATTCAATACATCGTCCTCCAGCAGACTTGTCTCCATGGGTCTATTGCTGCCTCGGGCACCTTATGGCAGGCCTGCTGTGACTCAAAGATTTTCGAATCGGACGAAAAACTGATAGTGATTTGTAACGTTCAGGGCCTCCTAATGACGATGGATCACTCAAATTGCGTCCCGACTCAATACATCGTCCTCCAGCAGACTTGTCTCCATGGGTCTATTGCTGCCTCGGGCACCTTATGGCCGTTCTGCTGTGAGTCTAGATTATCGAATGGGACGAAAAACTGATAGTGAATTGTAACGTTCAGGGCCACCTAATGACGATGGATCTCTCAAATTGCGTCCCGATTCAATACATCGTCCTCCAGCCGACTTGACTCCATGGGTCTATTTCTGCCTCGGGCACCTTATGGCCGTTCTGCTGTGAGTCTAGATTATCGAATGGGACGAAAAACTGATAGTGAATTGTAACGTTCAGGGCAACCTAATGACGATGGATCACTCAAATTGCGTCCCGATTCAATATATCGTCCTCCAGCAGTTTTGTTTCCATGGGTCTATTGCTGCCTCGGGCACCTAATGGCCGTTCTACTGTGAGTCAAAGACTTTCGAATCGGACGAAAAACTGATAGTGAATTGTAACATTCAGGGCCACCTAATGACGATGGACCACGCAAATTGCGTCCCGATTCAATACATCGTCCTCCAGCCGAGTTGACTCCATGGGTCTATTGCTGCCTCGGGCACCTTATGGCCGTTCTGCTGTGAATCTAGATTATCGAATGGGACGAAAAACTGGTAGTGAATTGTAACGTTCAGGGCCACCTAATGACGATGGATCACTCAAATTGCGTCCCGATTCAATACATCGTCCTCCAGCCGACTTGTCTCCATGGGTCTATTGCTGCCTCGGCACCTTATGGCCGTTCTGCTGTGAGTCTAGATTATCGAATGGGACGAAAAACTGATAGTGAATTGTAACTTACAGGGCCACCTAATGACGATGGATCACTCAAATTGCGTCCCGATTCAATACATCGTCCTCCAGCAGACTTGTCTCCATGGGTCGATTGCTGCCTCGGGCACCTTATGGCCGTTCTGCTGTGACTCAAAGATTTTCGAATCGGACGAAAAACTGATAGTGATTTGTAACGTTCAGAGCCTCCTAATGACGATGGATCACTCAAATTGCGTCCCGATTCAATACATCGTCCTCCAGCAGACTTGACTTCATGGGTCTATTGCTGCCTCGGGCACCTTATGGCCGTTCTGCTGTGAGTCAAAGATTTTCGAATCGGACGAAAAACTGATAGTTAATTGTAACTTTCAGGACCACCTAATGACGATGGATCACTCAAATTGCGTCCCGATTCAATACATCGTCCTCCAGCAGACTTGTCCCCATGGGTCGATTGCTGCCTCGGGCACCTTATGGCCGTTCTACTGTGAGTCTAGATTATAGAATGGGATGAAAAACTGATAGTGAATTGTAACGTTCAGGGCCACCTAATGACGATGGATCACTCAAATTGCGTCCCGATTCAATACATCGTCCTCCAGCAGACTTGTCTCCATGGGTCTATTGCTGCCTCGGGCACCTTATGGCAGGCCTGCTGTGACTCAAAGATTTTCGAATCGGACGAAAAACTGATAGTGATTTGTAACGTTCAGGGCCTCCTAATGACGATGGATCACTCAAATTGCGTCCCGACTCAATACATCGTCCTCCAGCAGACTTGTCTCCATGGGTCTATTGCTGCCTCGGGCACCTTATGGCCGTTCTGCTGTGAGTCTAGATTATCGAATGGGACGAAAAACTGATAGTGAATTGTAACGTTCAGGGCCACCTAATGACGATGGATCTCTCAAATTGCGTCCCGATTCAATACATCGTCCTCCAGCCGACTTGACTCCATGGGTCTATTTCTGCCTCGGGCACCTTATGGCCGTTCTGCTGTGAGTCTAGATTATCGAATGGGACGAAAAACTGATAGTGAATTGTAACTTACAGGGCCACCTAATGACGATGGATCACTCAAATTGCGTCCCGATTCAATACATCGTCCTCCAGCAGACTTGTCTCCATGGGTCGATTGCTGCCTCGGGCACCTTATGGCCGTTCTGCTGTGACTCAAAGATTTTCGAATCGGACGAAAAACTGATAGTGATTTGTAACGTTCAGAGCCTCCTAATGACGATGGATCACTCAAATTGCGTCCCGATTCAATACATCGTCCTCCAGCAGACTTGTCTCCATGGGTCTATTGCTGCCTCGGGCACCTTATGGCCGTTCTGCTGTGAGTCTAGATTATCGAATGGGACGAAAAACTGATAGTGAATTGTAACGTTCGGGGCCTCCTAATGACGATGGATCACTCAAATTGCGTCCCGATTCAATACATCGTCCTCCAGCAGACTTGTCTCCATGGGTCGATTGCTGCCTCGGGCACCTAATGGCCGTTCTGCTGTGAGTCAAAGATTTTCGAATCGGACGAAAAACTGATAGTGAATTGTAACATTCAGGGCCACCTAATGACGATGGACCACGCAAATTGCGTCCCGATTCAATACATCGTCCTCCAGCCGAGTTGACTCCATGGGTCTATTGCTGCCTCGGGCACCTTATGGCCGTTCTGCTGTGAATCTAGAATATCGAATGGGACGAAAAACTGATAGTGAATTGTAACGTTCAGGGCCACCTAATGACGATGGATCACTCAAATTGCGTCCCGATTCAATACATCGTCCCCAGCCGACTTGTCTCCATGGGTCTATTGCTGCCTCGGGCACCTTATGGCCGTTCTACTGTGAGTCTAGATTATCGAATGGGACGAAAAACTGATAGTGAATTGTAACGTTCAGGGCCACCTAATGACGATGGATCACTCAAATTGCGTCCTGATTCAATACATCGTCCTCCAGCAGACTTGACTTCATGGGTCTATTGCTGCCTCGGGCACCTTATGGCCGTTCTGCTGTGAGTCAAAGATTTTCGAATCGGACGAAAAACTGATAGTTAATTGTAACTTTCAGGGCCACCTAATGACGATGGATCACTCAAATTGCGTCCCGATTCAATACATCGTCCTCCAGCAGACTTGTCCCCATGGGTCGATTGCTGCCTCGGGCACCTAATGGCCGTTCTGCTGTGAGTTTAGATTATAGAATGGGAAGAAAAACTGATAGTGAATTGTAACGTTCAGGGCCACCTAATGACGATGGATCACTCAAATTGCGTCCCGATTCAATACATCGTCCTCTAGCAGACTTGACTCAATGGGTCTATTGCTGCCTCGGGCACCTTATGGCAGGCCTGCTGTGACTCAAAGATTTTCGAATCGGACGAAAAGCTGATAGTGAATTGTAACGTTCAGGGCCTCCTAATGACGATGGAACACTCAAATTGCGTTCCGATTCAATACATCGTCCTCCAGCAGACTTGTCTCCATGCGTCTATTGCTGCCTCGGGCACCTTATGGCATGCCTCCTGTGACTCAAAGATTTTCGAATCGGACGATAAACTGATAGTGAATTGTAACGTTCAGGGCCACCTAATGACGATGGATCTCTCAAATTGCGTCCCGATTCAATACATCGTCCTCCTGCAGACTTGTCCCCATGGGTCGACTGCTGCCTCGGGCACCTTATGGCCGTTCTGCTGTGAGTCAAAGATTTTCGAATCGGACGAAAAACTGATAGTGATTTGTAACATTCAGGGCCACCTAATGACGATGGACCACACAAATTGCGTCCCGATTCAGTACATCGTCCACTAGCCGACTTGACTCCATGGGACTATTGCTGCCTCGGCACCTTATGGCCGTTGTGCTGTGAGTCTAGATTATAGAATGGGATGAAAAACTGATAGTGAGTTGTAACGTTCAGGGCCACCTAATGACGATGGATCACTCAAATTGCGTCCCGATTCAATACATCGTCCTCCAGCAGACTTGTCTCCATGGGTCTATTGCTGCCTCGGGCACCTTATGGCAGGCCTGCTGTGACTTAAAGATTTTCGAATCGGACGAAATACTGATAGTGAATTGTAACGTTCAGGGCCTCCTAATGACGATGGAACATTCAAATTGCGTCCCGATTCAATACATCGTCCTCCAGCCGACTTGACTCCATGGGTCTATTACTGCCTCGGGCACCTTATGGCCGTTCTGCTGTGAGTCTAGATTATCGAATGGGACAAAAAACTGATAGTGAATTGTAACGTTCAGGGCCTCCTAATGACGAAGGATCACTCAAATTGCGTCCCGATTCAATACATCGTCCTCCAGCAGACTTGTTTCCATGGGTCTATTGCTGCTTCGGGCACCTTATTGCCGTTCTGCTGTGAGTCTAGATTATCGAATGGGACGAAAAACTGATAGTGAATTGTAACGTTCAGGGCCACCTAATGACGATGGATCTCTCAAATTGCGTCCCGATTCAATACATCGTCCTCCAGCCGACTTGACTCCATGGGTCTATTGCTGCCTCGGGCACCTTATGGCCGTTCTGCTGTGATTCTAGATTATCGAATGGGACGTAAAACTGGTAGTGAATTGTAACGTTCAGGGCCACCTAATGACGATGGATCACTCAAATTGCGTCCTGATTCAATACATCGTCTTCCAGCAGACTTGACTTCATGGGTCTATTGCTGCCTCGGGCACCTTATGGCCGTTCTGCTGTGAGTCAAAGATTTTGAATCGGACGAAAAACTGATAGTTATTTGTAACGTTCAGGGCCTCCTAATGACGATGGAACACTCAAATTGCGTCCCGATTCAATACATCGTCCTCCAGCAGACTTGTCTCCATGGGTCTATTGCTGCCTCGGGCACCTTATGGCCGTTCTGCTGTGAGTCTAGATTATCGAATGGGACGAAAAACTGGTAGTGAATTGTAACGTTCAGGGCCACCTAATGACGATGGATCACTCAAATTGCGTTCCGATTCATTATATCGTCCTCCAGCAGTTTTGTTTCCATGGGTCTATTGCTGCCTCGGGCACCTAATGGCCGTTCTGCTGTGAGTCAAAGACTTTCGAATCGGACGAAAAACTGATAGTGAATTGTAACATTCAGGGCCACCTAATGACGATGGACCACGCAAATTGCGTCCCGATTCAATACATCGTCCTCCAGCCGAGTTGACTCCATGGGTCTATTGCTGCCTCGGGCACCTTATGGCCGTTCTGCTGTGAATCTAGATTATCGAATGGGACGAAAAACTGGTAGTGAATTGTAACGTTCAGGGCCACCTAATGACGATGGATCACTCAAATTGCGTCCCGATTCAATACATCGTCCTCCAGCCGATTTGACTTCATGGGTCTATTGCTGCCTCGGGCACCTTATGGCCGTTCTGCTGTGAGTCTAGATTATCGAATGGGACGAAAAACTGATAGTGAATTGTAACGTTCAGGGCCTCCTAATGACGATGGATCACTCAAATTGCGTCCCGATTCAATACATCGTCCTCCAGCCGACTTGTCTCCATGGGTCTATTGCTGCCTCGGCACCTTATGGCCGTTCTGCTGTGAGTCTAGATTATCGAATGGGACGAAAAACTGATAGTGAATTGTAACTTACAGGGCCACCTAATGACGATGGATCACTCAAATTGCGTCCCGATTCAATACATCGTCCTCCAGCAGACTTGTCTCCATGGGTCGATTGCTGCCTCGGGCACCTTATGGCCGTTCTGCTGTGACTCAAAGATTTTCGAATCGGACGAAAAACTGATAGTGATTTGTAACGTTCAGAGCCTCCTAATGACGATGGATCACTCAAATTGCGTCCCGATTCAATACATCGTCCTCCAGCAGACTTGTCTCCATGGGTCTATTGCTGCCTCGGGCACCTTATGGCCGTTCTGCTGTGAGTCTAGATTATCGAATGGGACGAAAAACTGATAGTGAATTGTAACGTTCGGGGCCTCCTAATGACGATGGATCACTCAAATTGCGTCCCGATTCAATACATCGTCCTCCAGCAGACTTGTCTCCATGGGTCGATTGCTGCCTCGGGCACCTAATGGCCGTTCTGCTGTGAGTCAAAGATTTTCGAATCGGACGAAAAACTGATAGTGAATTGTAACATTCAGGGCCACCTAATGACGATGGACCACGCAAATTGCGTCCCGATTCAATACATCGTCCTCCAGCCGAGTTGACTCCATGGGTCTATTGCTGCCTCGGGCACCTTATGGCCGTTCTGCTGTGAATCTAGAATATCGAATGGGACGAAAAACTGATAGTGAATTGTAACGTTCAGGGCCACCTAATGACGATGGATCACTCAAATTGCGTCCCGATTCAATACATCGTCCCCAGCCGACTTGTCTCCATGGGTCTATTGCTGCCTCGGGCACCTTATGGCCGTTCTACTGTGAGTCTAGATTATCGAATGGGACGAAAAACTGATAGTGAATTGTAACGTTCAGGGCCACCTAATGACGATGGATCACTCAAATTGCGTCCTGATTCAATACATCGTCCTCCAGCAGACTTGACTTCATGGGTCTATTGCTGCCTCGGGCACCTTATGGCCGTTCTGCTGTGAGTCAAAGATTTTCGAATCGGACGAAAAACTGATAGTTAATTGTAACTTTCAGGGCCACCTAATGACGATGGATCACTCAAATTGCGTCCCGATTCAATACATCGTCCTCCAGCAGACTTGTCCCCATGGGTCGATTGCTGCCTCGGGCACCTTATGGCCGTTCTGCTGTGAGTTTAGATTATAGAATGGGAAGAAAAACTGATAGTGAATTGTAACGTTCAGGGCCACCTAATGACGATGGATCACTCAAATTGCGTCCCGATTCAATACATCGTCCTCTAGCAGACTTGACTCCATGGGTCTATTGCTGCCTCGGGCACCTTATGGCAGGCCTGCTGTGACTCAAAGATTTTCGAATCGGACGAAAAGCTGATAGTGAATTGTAACGTTCAGGGCCTCCTAATGACGATGGAACACTCAAATTGCGTTCCGATTCAATACATCGTCCTCCAGCAGACTTGTCTCCATGCGTCTATTGCTGCCTCGGGCACCTTATGGCAGGCCTCCTGTGACTCAAAGATTTTCGAATCGGACGATAAACTGATAGTGAATTGTAACGTTCAGGGCCACCTAATGACGATGGATCTCTCAAATTGCGTCCCGATTCAATACATCGTCCTCCTGCAGACTTGTCCCCATGGGTCGACTGCTGCCTCGGGCACCTTATGGCCGTTCTGCTGTGAGTCAAAGATTTTCGAATCGGACGAAAAACTGATAGTGATTTGTAACATTCAGGGCCACCTAATGACGATGGACCACACAAATTGCGTCCCGATTCAGTACATCGTCCACTAGCCGACTTGACTCCATGGGACTATTGCTGCCTCGGCACCTTATGGCCGTTGTGCTGTGAGTCTAGATTATAGAATGGGATGAAAAACTGATAGTGAGTTGTAACGTTCAGGGCCACCTAATGACGATGGATCACTCAAATTGCGTCCCGATTCAATACATCGTCCTCCAGCAGACTTGTCTCCATGGGTCTATTGCTGCCTCGGGCACCTTATGGCAGGCCTGCTGTGACTTAAAGATTTTCGAATCGGACGAAATACTGATAGTGAATTGTAACGTTCAGGGCCTCCTAATGACGATGGAACATTCAAATTGCGTCCCGATTCAATACATCGTCCTCCAGCCGACTTGACTCCATGGGTCTATTACTGCCTCGGGCACCTTATGGCCGTTCTGCTGTGAGTCTAGATTATCGAATGGGACAAAAAACTGATAGTGAATTGTAACGTTCAGGGCCTCCTAATGACGAAGGATCACTCAAATTGCGTCCCGATTCAATACATCGTCCTCCAGCAGACTTGTTTCCATGGGTCTATTGCTGCTTCGGGCACCTTATTGCCGTTCTGCTGTGAGTCTAGATTATCGAATGGGACGAAAAACTGATAGTGAATTGTAACGTTCAGGGCCACCTAATGACGATGGATCTCTCAAATTGCGTCCCGATTCAATACATCGTCCTCCAGCCGACTTGACTCCATGGGTCTATTGCTGCCTCGGGCACCTTATGGCCGTTCTGCTGTGATTCTAGATTATCGAATGGGACGTAAAACTGGTAGTGAATTGTAACGTTCAGGGCCACCTAATGACGATGGATCACTCAAATTGCGTCCTGATTCAATACATCGTCTTCCAGCAGACTTGACTTCATGGGTCTATTGCTGCCTCGGGCACCTTATGGCCGTTCTGCTGTGAGTCAAAGATTTTGAATCGGACGAAAAACTGATAGTTATTTGTAACGTTCAGGGCCTCCTAATGACGATGGAACACTCAAATTGCGTCCCGATTCAATACATCGTCCTCCAGCAGACTTGTCTCCATGGGTCTATTGCTGCCTCGGGCACCTTATGGCCGTTCTGCTGTGAGTCTAGATTATCGAATGGGACGAAAAACTGGTAGTGAATTGTAACGTTCAGGGCCACCTAATGACGATGGATCACTCAAATTGCGTTCCGATTCATTATATCGTCCTCCAGCAGTTTTGTTTCCATGGGTCTATTGCTGCCTCGGGCACCTAATGGCCGTTCTGCTGTGAGTCAAAGACTTTCGAATCGGACGAAAAACTGATAGTGAATTGTAACATTCAGGGCCACCTAATGACGATGGACCACGCAAATTGCGTCCCGATTCAATACATCGTCCTCCAGCCGAGTTGACTCCATGGGTCTATTGCTGCCTCGGGCACCTTATGGCCGTTCTGCTGTGAATCTAGATTATCGAATGGGACGAAAAACTGGTAGTGAATTGTAACGTTCAGGGCCACCTAATGACGATGGATCACTCAAATTGCGTCCCGATTCAATACATCGTCCTCCAGCCGATTTGACTTCATGGGTCTATTGCTGCCTCGGGCACCTTATGGCCGTTCTGCTGTGAGTCTAGATTATCGAATGGGACGAAAAACTGATAGTGAATTGTAACGTTCAGGGCCTCCTAATGACGATGGATCACTCAAATTGCGTCCCGATTCAATACATCGTCCTCCAGCAGACTTGTCTCCATGGGTCGATTGCTGCCTCGGGCACCTTATGGCCGTTCTGCTGTGAGTCATAGATTTTCGAATCGGACGAAAAACCTGATAGTGATTTGTAACATTCAGGGCCACCTAATGACGATGGACCACACAAATTGCGTCTCGATTCAGTACATCGTCCACTAGCCGACTTGACTCCATGGGTCTATTGCTGCCTCGGGCACCTTATGGCCGTTGTGCTGTGAGTCTAGATTATCGAATGGGATGAAAAACTGATAGTGAATTGTAACGTTCAGGGCCACCTAATGACGATGGATCACTCAAATTGCGTCCCGATTCAATACATCGTCCTACAGCAGACTTGTCTCCATGGGTCTATTGCTGCCTCGGGCACCTTATGGCAGTCCTGCTGTGACTCAAAGATTTTCGAATCGGACGAAAAACTGATAGTGAATTGTAACGTTCAGGGCCTCCTAATGACGATGGATCACTCAAATTGCGTCCCGATTCAATACATCGTCCTCCAGCAGATTTGTCTCCATGGGTCTATTGCTGCCTCGGGCACCTTATGGCCGTTCTGCTGTGAGTCTAGATTATCGAATGGGACGAAAAACTGATAGTGAATTGTAACGTTCGGGGCTTCCTAATGACGATGGATCACTCAAATTGCGTCCCGATTCAATACATCGTCCTCCAGCAGACTTGTCTCCATGGGTCGATTGCTGCCTCGGGCACCTAATGGCCGTTCTGCTGTGAGTCAAAGATTTTCGAATCGGACGAAAAACTGATAGTGAATTGTAACATTCAGGGCCACCTAATGACGATGGACCACGCAAATTGCGTCCCGATTCAATACATCGTCCTCCAGCCGAGTTGACTCCATGGGTCTATTGCTGCCTCGGGCACCTTATGGCCGTTCTGCTGTGAATCTAGAATATCGAATGGGACGAAAAACTGATAGTGAATTGTGACGTTCAGGGCCACCTAATGACGATGGATCACTCAAATTGCGTCCTGATTCAATACATCGTCCTCCAGAAGACTTGACTTCATGGGTCTATTGCTGCCTCGGGCACCTTTTGGCCGTTCTGCTGTGAGTCAAAGATTTTCGAATCGGACGAAAAACTGATAGTTAATTGTAACTTTCAGGGCCACCTAATGACGATGGATCACTCAAATTGCGTCCCGATTCAATACATCGCCCTCCAGCAGACTTGTCCCCATGGGTCCATTGCTGCCTCGGGCACCTTATGGCCGTTCTGCTGTGAGTCTAGATTATAGAATGGGATGAAAAACTGATAGTGAATTGTAACGTTCAGGGCCACCTAATGACGATGGATCACTCAAATTGCGTCCCGATTCAATACATCGTCCTCCAGCAGACTTGTCTCCATGCGTCTATTGCTGCCTCGGGCACCTTATGGCAGGCCTGCTGTGACTCAAAGATTTTCGAATCGGACGAAAAGCTGATAGTGAATTGTAACGTTCAGGGCCTCCTAATGACGATGGAACACTCAAATTGCGTCCCGATTCAATACATCGTCCTCCAGCAGACTTGTCTCCATGCGTCTATTGCTGCCTCGGGCACCTTATGGCAGGCCTGCTGTGACTCAAAGATTTTCGAATCGGACGAAAAACTGATAGTGAATTGTAACGTTCAGGGCCACCTAATGACGATGGATCACTCAAATTGCGTCCCGACTCAATACATCGTCCTCCAGCAGACTTGTCTCCATAGGTCTATTGCTGCCTCGGGCACCTTATGGCCGTTCTGCTGTGAGTCTAGATTATCGAATGGGACGAAAAACTGATAGTGAATTGTAACGTTCAGGGCCACCTAATGACGATGGATCTCTCAATTGCGTCCCGATTCAATACATCGTCCTCCAGCCGACTTGACTCCATGGGTCTATTGCTGCCTCGGGCACCTTATGGCCGTTCTGCTGTGAGTCTAGATTATCGAATGGGACGAAAAACTGATAGTGAATTGTAACGTTCGGGGCCTCCTAATGACGATGGATCACTCAAATTCGTCCCGATTCAATACATCGTCCTCCAGCATACTTGTCTCCATGGGTCGATTGCTGCCTCGGGCACCTAATGGCCGTTCTGCTGTGAGTCAAAGATTTTCGATTCGGACGAAAAACTGATAGTGAATTGTAACATTCAAGGCCACCTAATGACGATGGACCACGCAAATTGCGTCCCGATTCAATACATCGTCCTCCAGCCGAGTTGACTCCATGGGTCTATTGCTGCCTCGGGCACCTTATGGCCGTTCTGCTGTGAATCTAGAATATCGAATGGGACGAAAAACTGATAGTGAATTGTAACGTTCAGGGCCACCTAATGACGATGGATCACTCAAATTGCGTCCCGATTCAATACATCGTCCCCAGCCGACTTGTCTCCATGGGTCTATTGCTGCCTCGGGCACCTTATGGCCGTTCTGCTGTGAGTCTAGATTATCGAATGGGACGAAAAACTGATAGTGAATTGTAACGTTCAGGGCCACCTAATGACGATGGATCACTCAAATTGCGTCCTGATTCAATACATCGTCCTCCAGCAGACTTGACTTCATGGGTCTATTGCTGCCTCGGGCACCTTATGGCCGTTCTGCTGTGAGTCAAAGATTTTCGAATCGGACGAAAAACTGATAGTTAATTGTAACTTTCAGGGCCACCTAATGACGATGGATCACTCAAATTGCGTCCCGATACAATACATCGTCCTCCAGCAGACTTGTCCCCATGGGTCGATTGCTGCCTCGGGCACCTTATGGCCGTTCTGCGTGTGAGTCTAGATTATAGAATGGGACGAAAAACTGATAGTGAATTGTAACGTTCAGGGTCACCTAATGACGATGGATCACTCAAATTGCGTCCCGATTCAATACATCGTCCTCCAGCCGACTTGACTCCATGGGTCTATTGCTGCCTCGGGCACCTTATGGCCGTTCTGCTGTGAGTCTAGATTATCGAATGGGACAAAAAACTGATAGTGAATTGTAACGTTCAGTGCCTGCTAATGACGATGGATCACTCAAATTGCGTCCCGATTCAATACATCGTCCTCCAGCAGACTTGTTTCCATGGGTCTATTGCTGCTTCGGGCACCTTATTGCCGTTCTGCTGTGAGTCTAGATTATCGAATGGGACGAAAAACTGATAGTGAATTGTAACGTTCAGGGCCACCTAATGACGATGGATCTCTCAAATTGCGTCCCGATTCAATACATCGTCCTCCAGCCGACTTGACTCCATGGGTCTATTGCTGCCTCGGGCACCTTATGGCCGTTCTGCTGTGATTCTAGATTATCGAATGGGACGTAAAACTGATAGTGAATTGTAACGTTCAGGGCCACCTAATGACGATGGATCACTCACATTGCGTCCTGATTCAATACATCGTCTTCCAGCAGACTTGACTTCATGGGTCTATTGCTGCCTCGGGCACCTTATGGCCGTTCTGCTGTGAGTCAAAGATTTTCGAATCGGACGAAAAACTGATAGTTATTTGTAACGTTCAGGGCCTCCTAATGACGATGGAACACTCAAATTGCGTCCCGATTCAATACATCGTCCTCCAGCAGACTTGTCTCCATGGGTCTATTGCTGCCTCGGGCACCTTATGGCCGTTCTGCTGTGAGTCAAAGATTTTCGAATCGGACGAAAAACTGATAGTGAATTGTAACATTCAGGGCCACCTAATGACGATGGACCACACAAATTGCGTCCCGATTCAGTACATCGTCCTCCAGCCGACCTGACTCCATGGGTCTATTGCTGCCACAGGCACCTTATGGCCGTTCTGCTGTGAGTCTAGATTATCGAATGGGACGAAAAACTGATAGTGAATTGTAACGTTCAGGGCCACCTAATGACGATGGATCACTCAAATTGCGTCCCGATTCATTATATCGTCCTCCAGCAGTTTTGTTTCCATGGGTCTATTGCTGCCTCGGGCACCTAATGGCCGTTCTGCTGTGAATCTAGATTATCGAATGGGACGAAAAACTGGTAGTGAATTGTAACGTTCAGGGCCACCTAATGACGATGGATCACTCAAATTGCGTCCCGATTCAATACATCGTCCTCCAGCCGACTTGACTTCATGGGTCTATTGCTGCCTCGGGCACCTTATGGCCGTTCTGCTGTGAGTCTAGATTATCGAATGGGACGAAAAACTGATAGGGAATTGTAACGTTCAGGGCCTCCTAATGACGATGGATCACTCAAATTGCGTCCCGATTCAATACATCGTCCTCCAGCAGACTTGTCTCCATGGGTCGATTGCTGCCTCGGGCACCTTATGGCCGTTCTGCTGTGAGTCATAGATTTTCGAATCGGACGAAAAACCTGATAGTGATTTGTAACATTCAGGGCCAACTAATGACGATGGACCACACAAATTGCGTCCCGATTCAGTACATCGTCCACTAGCCGACTTGACTCCATGGGTCTATTGCTGCCTCGGGCACCTTATGGCCGTTCTGCTGTGAATCTAGATTATCGAATGGGATGAAAAACTGATAGTGAATTGTAGCGTTCAGGGCCACCTAATGACGATGGATCACTCAAATTGCGTCCCGATTCAATACATCGTCCTACAGCAGACTTGTCTCCATGGGTCTATTGCTGCCTCGGGCACCTTATGGCAGTCCTGCTGTGACTCAAAGATTTTCGAATCGGACGAAAAACTGATAGTGAATTGTAACGTTCAGAGCCTCCTAATGACGATGGATCACCCAAATTGCGTCCCGATTCAATACATCGTCCTCCAGCAGACTTGTCTCCATGGGTCTATTGCTGCCTCGGGCACCTTATGGCCGTTCTGCTGTGAGTCTAGATTATCGAATGGGACGAAAAACTGATAGTGAATTGTAACCTCCGGGGCTTCCTAATGACGATGGATCACTCAAATTGCGTCCCGATTCAATACATCGTCCTCCAGCAGACTTGTCTCCATGGGTCTATTGCTGCCTCGGGCACCTTATGGCAGGCCTGCTGTGACTCAAAGATTTTCGAATCGGACGAAAAGCTGATAGTGAATTGTAACGTTCAGGGCCTCCTAATGACGATGGAACACTCAAATTGCGTCCCGATTCAATACATCGTCCTCCAGCAGACTTGTCTCCATGCGTCTATTGCTGCCTCGGGCACCTTATGGCAGGCCTGCTGTGACTCAAAGATTTTCGAATCGGACGAAAAACTGATAGTGAATTGTAACGTTCAGGGCCACCTAATGACGATGGATCACTCAAATTGCGTCCCGATTCAATGCATCGTCCTCCAGCCGACTTGACTCCATGGGTCTATTGCTGCCTCGGGCACCTTATGGCCGTTCTGCTGTGAGTCTAGATTATCGAATGGGACAAAAAACTGATAGTGAATTGTAACGTTCAGGGCCTCCTAATGACGATGGATCACTCCAATTGCGTCCCGACTCAATACATCGTCCTCCAGCAGACTTGGCTCCATGGGTCTATTGCTGCCTCGGGCACCTTATGGCCGTTCTGCTGTGAGTCTAGATTATCGAATGGGACGAAAAACTGATAGTGAATTGTAACGTTCAGGGCCACCTAATGACGATGGATCTCTCAAATTGCGTCCCGATTCAATACATCGTCCTCCAGCCGACTTGACTCCATGGGTCTATTGCTGCCTCGGGCACCTTATGGCCGTTCTGCTGTGAGTCTAGATTATCGAATGGGACGAAAAACTGATAGTGAATTGTAACGTTCAGGGCCACCTAATGACGATGGATCACTCAAATTGCGTCCTGATTCAATACATCGTCCTCCAACAGACTTGACTTCATGGGTCTATTGCTGCCTCGGGCACCTTATGGCCGTTCTGCTGTGAGTCAAAGATTTTCGAATCGGACGAAAAACTGATAGTGATTTGTAACGTTCAGGGCCTCCTAATGACGATGGAACACTCTAATTGCGTCCCGATTCAATACATCGTCCTCCAACAGACTTGTCTCCATGGGTCTATTGCTGCCTCGGGCACCTTATGGCCGTTCTGCTGTGAGTCAAAGATTTTCGAATCGGACGAAAAACTGATAGTGAATTGTAACATTCAAAGCCACCTAATGACGATGGACCACACAAATTGCATCCCGATTCAGTACATCGTCCTCCAGCCGACCTACTCCATGGGTCTATTGCTGCCTCGGGCACCTTATGGCCGTTCTGCTGTGAGTCTAGATTATCGAATGGGACGAAAAACTGATAGTGAATTGTAACGTTCAGGGCCACCTAATGACGATGGATCACTCAAATTGCGTCCCGATTCAATACATCGTCCTCCAGCAGACTTGTCTCCATGGGTCTATTGCTGCCTCGGGCACCATATGGCCGTTCTGCTGTGAGTCAAAGATTTTCGAATCGGACGAAAAACTGATAGTGAATTGTAACTTTCAGGGCCACCTAATGACGATGGATCACTCAAATTGCATCCCGATTCAATACATCGTCCACCAGCCGACTTGTCTCCATGGGTCTATTGCTGCCTCGGGCACCTGATGGCCGTTCTGCTGTGAGTCAAAGATTATCGAATGGGACAAAAAACTGATAGTGAATTGTAACGTTCAGGGCCACCTAATGACGATGGAACACTCAAATTGCGTCCCGATTCAATACATCGTCCTCCAGCAGACTTGTCTCCATGCGTCTATTGCTGCCTCGGGCACCTTATGGCCGTTCTGCTGTGAGTCAAAGATTTTCGAATCGGACGAAAAACTGATAGTGAATTGTAACGTTCAGGGCCACCTAATGACGATGGATCACTCAAATTGCGTCCCGATTCAATACATTGTCCTCCAGCAGACTGTCTCCATGGGTCTATTGCAGCCTCGGGCACCTTATGGCCGCTCAGCTGTGACTCAAAGATTTTCGAATCGGACGAAAAACTGATAGTGAATTGTAACGTTCAGGGCCACCTAATGACGATGGAACACTCAAATTGCGTTCCGATTCAATACATCGTCCTCCAGCCGACTTGTCTCCATGGGTCTATTGCTGCCTCGGGCACCTTATGGCCGTTCTGCTGTGAGTAAAAGATTTTCGAATCGGACGAAAGACTGATAGTGTATTGTAACTTTCAGGGGCACCTAATGACGATGGATCACTCAAATTGCGTCCCGATTAAATACATCGTCCTCCAGCCGACTTGTCTTGCTGCCTCGGGCACCTTATAGCCGTTCTGCTGTGAGTCAAAGATTTTCGAATCGAACGAAAAACTGATAGTGAATTGTAACGTTCAGGGCCTCCTAATGACGATGGAACACTAAAATTGCGTCCCGATTCAATACATCGTCCTCCGGCAGACTTGACTTCATGGGTCTATTGCTGCCTCGGGCACCTTATGGCCGTTCTGCTGTGAGTCAAAGATTTTCGAATCGGACGAAAAACTGATAGTGAATTGTAACGTTCAGGGCAACCTAATGACGATGGATCACTCAAATTGCGTCCCGATTCAATACATCGTCCTCCAGCCGACTTGACGCCATGGGTCTATTGCTGCCTCGGGCACCTTATGGCCGTTCTGCTGTGAGTCTAGATTATCGAATGGGACAAAAAACTGATAGTGAATTGTAACGTTCGGGGCCTCCTAATGACGATGGATCACTCAAATTGCGTCCCGATTCAATACATCGTCCTCCAGCAGACTTGTCTCCATGGGTCTATTGCTGCCTCGGGCAGCTTATGGCCGTTCTGTTGTGAGTCTAGATTATCGAATGGGACGAAAAACTGATAGTGAATTGTAACGATCAGGGCCTCCTAATGACGATGGATCACTCAAATTGCGTCCCGATTCAATACATCGTCCTCCAGCAGACTTGTCTCCATGGGTCGATTGCTGCCTCGGGCACCTAATGGCCGTTCTGCTGTGAGTCAAAGATTTTCGAATCGGACGAAAAACTGATAGTGAATTGTAACATTCAGGGCCACCTAATGACGATGGACCACGCAAATTGCGTCCCGATTCAATACATCGTCCTCCAGCCGAGTTGACTCCATGGGTCTATTGCTGCCTCGGGCACCTTATGGCCGTTCTGCTGTGAATCTAGATTATCGAATGGGACGAAAAACTGATAGTGAATTGCAACGTTCAGGGCCACCTAATGACGATGGATCACTCAAATTGCGTCCCGATTCAATACATCGTCCCCAGCCGACTTGTCTCCATGGGTCTATTGCTGACTCGGGCACCTTATGGCCGTTCTTCTGTGAGTCTAGATTATCGAATGGGACGAAAAACTGATAGTGAATTGTAACGTTCAGGGCCACCTAATGACGATGGATCACTCAAATTGCGTCCCGATTCAATACATCGTCCTCCAGCAGACTTGTCTCCATGGGTCTATTGCTGCCTCGGGCACCATATGGCCGTTCTGCTGTGAGTCAAAGATTTTCGAATCGGACGAAAAACTGATAGTGAATTGTAACTTTCAGGGCCACCTAATGACGATGGATCACTCAAATTGCATCCCGATTCAATACATCGTCCACCAGCCGACTTGTCTCCATGGGTCTATTGCTGCCTCGGGCACCTGATGGCCGTTCTGCTGTGAGTCAAAGATTATCGAATGGGACAAAAAACTGATAGTGAATTGTAACGTTCAGGGCCACCTAATGACGATGGAACACTCAAATTGCGTCCCGATTCAATACATCGTCCTCCAGCAGACTTGTCTCCATGCGTCTATTGCTGCCTCGGGCACCTTATGGCCGTTCTGCTGTGAGTCAAAGATTTTCGAATCGGACGAAAAACTGATAGTGAATTGTAACGTTCAGGGCCACCTAATGACGATGGATCACTCAAATTGCGTCCCGATTCAATACATTGTCCTCCAGCAGACTGTCTCCATGGGTCTATTGCAGCCTCGGGCACCTTATGGCCGCTCAGCTGTGACTCAAAGATTTTCGAATCGGACGAAAAACTGATAGTGAATTGTAACGTTCAGGGCCTCCTAATGACGATGGAACACTCAAATTGCGTTCCGATTCAATACATCGTCCTCCAGCCGACTTGTCTCCATGGGTCTATTGCTGCCTCGGGCACCTTATGGCCGTTCTGCTGTGAGTCAAAGATTTTCGAATCGGACGAAAAACTGATAGTGAATTGTAACGTTCAGGGCAACCTAATGACGATGGATCACTCAAATTGCGTCCCGATTCAATACATCGTCCTCCAGCCGACTTGACTCCATGGGTCTATTGCTGCCTCGGGCACCTTATGGCCGTTCTGCTGTGAGTCTAGATTATCGAATGGGACAAAAAACTGATAGTGAATTGTAACGTTCGGGGCCTCCTAATGACGATGGATCACTCAAATTGCGTCCCGATTCAATACATCGTCCTCCAGCAGACTTGTCTCCATGGGTCTATTGCTGCCTCGGGCAGCTTATGGCCGTTCTGTTGTGAGTCTAGATTATCGAATGGGACGAAAAACTGATAGTGAATTGTAACGTTCAGGGCCACCTAATGACGATGGATCACTCAAATTGCGTCCCGATTCAATACATCGTCCTCCAGCCGACTTGACTCCATGGGTCTATTGCTGCCTCGGGCACCTTATGGCCGTTCTGCTGTGAGTCTAGATTATCGAATGGGACGAAAAACTGATAGTGAATTGTAACGATCAGGGCCTCCTAATGACGATGGATCACTCAAATTGCGTCCCGATTCAATACATCGTCCTCCAGCAGACTTGTCTCCATGGGTCGATTGCTGCCTGGGGCACCTAATGGCCGTTCTGCTGTGAGTCAAAGATTTTCGAATCGGACGAAAAACTGATAGTGAATTGTAACATTCAGGGCCACCTAATGACGATGGGCCACGCAAATTGCGTCCCGATTCAATACATCGTCCTCCAGCCGAGTTGACTCCATGGGTCTATTGCTGCCTCGGGCACCTTATGGCCGTTCTGCTGTGAATCTAGATTATCGAATGGGACGAAAAACTGATAGTGAATTGCAACGTTCAGGGCCACCTAATGACGATGGATCACTCAAATTGCGTCCCGATTCAATACATCGTCCCCAGCCGACTTGTCTCCATGGGTCTATTGCTGACTCGGGCACCTTATGGCCGTTCTTCTGTGAGTCTAGATTATCGAATGGGACGAAAAACTGATAGTGAATTGTAACGTTCAGGGCCACCTAATGACGATGGATCACTCAAATTGCGTCCCGATTCAATACATCGTCCTCCAGCAGACTTGTCTCCATGGGTCTATTGCTGCCTCGGGCACCATATGGCCGTTCTGCTGTGAGTCAAAGATTTTCGAATCGGACGAAAAACTGATAGTGAATTGTAACTTTCAGGGCCACCTAATGACGATGGATCACTCAAATTGCATCCCGATTCAATACATCGTCCACCAGCCGACTTGTCTCCATGGGTCTATTGCTGCCTCGGGCACCTGATGGCCGTTCTGCTGTGAGTCAAAGATTATCGAATGGGACAAAAAACTGATAGTGAATTGTAACGTTCAGGGCCACCTAATGACGATGGAACACTCAAATTGCGTCCCGATTCAATACATCGTCCTCCAGCAGACTTGTCTCCATGCGTCTATTGCTGCCTCGGGCACCTTATGGCCGTTCTGCTGTGAGTCAAAGATTTTCGAATCGGACGAAAAACTGATAGTGAATTGTAACGTTCAGGGCCACCTAATCACGATGGATCACTCAAATTGCGTCCCGATTCAATACATTGTCCTCCAGCAGACTGTCTCCATGGGTCTATTGCAGCCTCGGGCACCTTATGGCCGCTCAGCTGTGACTCAAAGATTTTCGAATCGGACGAAAAACTGATAGTGAATTGTAACGTTCAGGGCCTCCTAATGACGATGGAACACCCAAATTGCGTTCCGATTCAATACATCGTCCTCCAGCCGACTTGTCTCCATGGGTCTATTGCTGCCTCGGGCACCTTATGGCCGTTCTGCTGTGAGTCAAAGATTTTCGAATCGGACGAAAGACTGATAGTGTATTGTAACTTTCAGGGGCACCTAATGACGATGGATCACTCAAATTGCGTCCCGATTAAATACATCGTCCTCCAGCCGACTTGTCTTGCTGCCTCGGGCACCTTATAGCCGTTCTGCTGTGAGTCAAAGATTTTCGAATCGAACGAAAAACTGATAGTGAATTGTAACGTTCAGGGCCTCCTAATGACGATGGAACACTAAAATTGCGTCCCGATTCAATACATCGTCCTCCGGCAGACTTGACTTCATGGGTCTATTGCTGCCTCGGGCACCTTATGGCCGTTCTGCTGTGAGTCAAAGATTTTCGAATCGGACGAAAAACTGATAGTGAATTGTAACGTTCAGGGCAACCTAATGACGATGGATCACTCAAATTGCGTCCCGATTCAATACATCGTCCTCCAGCCGACTTGACTCCATGGGTCTATTGCTGCCTCGGGCACCTTATGGCCCTTCTGCTGTGAGTCTAGATTATCGAATGGGACAAAAAACTGATAGTGAATTGTAACGTTCGGGGCCTCCTAATGACGATGGATCACTCAAATTGCGTTCCGATTCAATACATCGTCCTCCAGCAGACTTGTCTCCATGGGTCTATTGCTGCCTCGGGCAGCTTATGGCCGTTCTGTTGTGAGTCTAGATTATCGAATGGGACGAAAAACTGATAGTGAATTGTAACGTTCAGGGCCACCTAATGACGATGGATCACTCAAATTGCGTCCCGATTCAATACATCGTCCTCCAGCCGACTTAACTCCATGGGTCTATTGCTGCCTCGGGCACCTTATGGCCGTTCTGCTGTGAGTCTAGATTATCGAATGGGACGAAAAACTGATAGTGAATTGTAACGATCAGGGCCTCCTAATGACGATGGATCACTCAAATTGCGTCCCGATTCAATACATCGTCCTCCAGCAGACTTGTCTCCATGGGTCGATTGCTGCCTCGGGCACCTAATGGCCGTTCTGCTGTGAGTCAAAGATTTTCGAATCGGACGAAAAACTGATAGTGAATTGTAACATTCAGGGCCACCTAATGACGATGGACCACGCAAATTGCGTCCCGATTCAATACATCGTCCTCCAGCCGAGTTGACTCCATGGGTCTATTGCTGCCTCGGGCACCTTATGGCCGTTCTGCTGTGAATCTAGATTATCGAATGGGACGAAAAACTGATAGTGAATTGCAACGTTCAGGGCCACCTAATGACGATGGATCACTCAAATTGCGTCCCGATTCAATACATCGTCCCCAGCCGACTTGTCTCCATGGGTCTATTGCTGACTCGGACACCTTATGGCCGTTCTGCTGTGAGTCTAGATTATCAAATGGGACGAAAAACTGATAGTGAATTGTAACGTTCAGGGGCACCTAATGACGATGGATCACTCAAATTGCGTCCTGATTCAATACATCGTCCTCCAGCAGACTTGACTTCATGGGTCTATTGCTGCCTCGGGCACCTTATGGCCATTCTGCTGTGAGTCAAAGATTTACGAATCGGACGAAAAACTGATAGTGAATTGTAACTTTCAGGGCCACCTAATGACGATGGACCACACAAACTGCGTCCCGATTCAGTACATCGTCCACTAGCCGACTTGACTCCATGGGCCTATTGCTGCCTCGGGCACCTTATGGCCGTTCTGCTGTGAGTCTAGATTATCGAATGGGACAAAAAACTGATAGTGAATTGTAACGTTCAGGGCCTCCTAATGACGATGGATCACTCAAATTGCGTCCCGATTCAATACATCGTCCTCCAGCCGACTTGACTCCATGGGTCTATTGCTGCCTCGGGCACCTTATGGCCGTTCTGCTGTGAGTCTAGATTATCGAATGGGACAAAAAACTGATAGTGAATTGTAACGTTCGGGGCCTCCTAATGACGATGGATCACTCAAATTGCGTCCCGATTCAATACATCGTCCTCCAGCAGACTTGTCTCCATGGGTCTATTGCTGCCTCGGGCAGCTTATGGCCGTTCTGTTGTGAGTCTAGATTATCGAATGGGACGAAAAACTGATAGTGAATTGTAACGTTCAGGGCCACCTAATGACGATGGATCACTCAAATTGCGTCCCGATTCAATACATCGTCCTCCAGCCGACTTGACTCCATGGGTCTATTGCTGCCTCGGGCACCTTATGGCCGTTCTGCTGTGAGTCTAGATTATCGAATGGGACGAAAAACTGATAGTGAATTGTAACGATCAGGGCCTCCTAATGACGATGGATCACTCAAATTGCGTCCCGATTCAATACATCGTCCTCCAGCCGACTTGACTCCATGGGTCTATTGCTGCCTCGGGCACCTTATGGCCGTTCTGTTGTGAGTCTAGATTATCGAATGGGACGAAAAACTGATAGTGAATTGTAACGTTCAGGGCCACCTAATGACGATGGATCACTCAAATTGCGTCCCGATTCAATACATCGTCCTCCAGCAGACTTGTCTCCATGGGTCTATTGCTGCCTCGGGCACCATATGGCCGTTCTGCTGTGAGTCAAAGATTTTCGAATCGGACGAAAAACTGATAGTGAATTGTAACTTTCAGGGCCACCTAATGACGATGGATCACTCAAATTGCATCCCGATTCAATACATCGTCCACCAGCCGACTTGTCTCCATGGGTCTATTGCTGCCTCGGGCACCTGATGGCCGTTCTGCTGTGAGTCAAAGATTATCGAATGGGACAAAAAACTGATAGTGAATTGTAACGTTCAGGGCCACCTAATGACGATGGAACACTCAAATTGCGTCCCGATTCAATACATCGTCCTCCAGCAGACTTGTCTCCATGGGTCTATTGCTGCCTCGGGCACCTTATGGCCGTTCTGCTGTGAGTCAAAGATTTTCGAATCGGACGAAAGACTGATAGTGTATTGTAACTTTCAGGGGCACCTAATGACGATGGATCACTCAAATTGCGTCCCGATTAAATACATCGTCCTCCAGCCGACTTGTCTTGCTGCCTCGGGCACCTTATAGCCGTTCTGCTGTGAGTCAAAGATTTTCGAATCGAACGAGAAACTGATAGTGAATTGTAACGTTCAGGGCCTCCTAATGACGATGGAACACTAAAATTGCGTCCCGATTCAATACATCGTCCTCCGGCAGACTTGACTTCATGGGTCTATTGCTGCCTCGGGCACCTTATGGCCGTTCTGCTGTGAGTCAAAGATTTTCGAAACGGACGAAAAACTGATAGTGAATTGTAACGTTCAGGGCAACCTAATGACGATGGATCACTCAAATTGCGTCCCGATTCAATACATCGTCCTCCAGCCGACTTGACTCCATGGGTCTATTGCTGCCTCGGGCACCTTATGGCCCTTCTGCTGTGAGTCTAGATTATCTAATGGGACAAAAAACTGATAGTGAATTGTAACGTACGGGGCCTCCTAATGACGATGGATCACTCAAATTGCGTCCCGATTCAATACATCGTCCTCCAGCAGACTTGTCTCCATGGGTCTATTGCTGCCTCGGGCAGCTTATGGCCGTTCTGTTGTGAGTCTAGATTATCGAATGGGACGAAAAACTGATAGTGAATTGTAACGTTCAGGGCCACCTAATGACGATGGATCACTCAAATTGCGTCCCGATTCAATACATCGTCCTCCAGCCGACTTGACTCCATGGGTCTATTGCTGCCTCGGGCACCTTATGGCCGTTCTGCTGTGAGTCTAGATTATCGAATGGGACGAAAAACTGATAGTGAATTGTAACGATCAGGGCCTCCTAATGACGATGGATCACTCAAATTGCGTAACGATTCAATACATCGTCCTCCAGCAGACTTGTCTCCATGGGTCGATTGCTGCCTCGGGCACCTAATGGCCGTTCTGCTGTGAGTCAAAGATTTTCGAATCGGACGAAAAACTGATAGTGAATTGTAACATTCAGGGCCACCTAATGCCGATGGACCACGCAAATTGCGTCCCGATTCAATACATCGTCCTCCAGCCGAGTTGACTCCATGGGTCTATTGCTGCCTCGGGCACCTTATGGCCGTTCTGCTGTGAGTCAAGATTATCGAATGGGACAAAAAACTGATAGTGAATTGTAACGTTCGGGGCCTCCTAATGACGATGGATCAATCAAATTGCGTCCCGATTCAATACATCGTCCTCCAGCAGACTTGTCTCCATGGGTCTATTGCTGCCTCGGGCAGCTTATGGCCGTTCTGTTGTGAGTCTAGATTATCGAATGGGACGAAAAACTGATAGTGAATTGTAACGTTCAGGGCCACCTAATGACGATGGATCACTCAAATTGCGTCCCGATTCAATACATCGTCCTCCAGCCGACTTGACTCCATGGGTCTATTGCTGCCTCGGGCACCTTATGGCCGTTCTGTTGTGAGTCTAGATTATCGAATGGGACGAAAAACTGATAGTGAATTGTAACGTTCAGGGCCACCTAATGACGATGGATCACTCAAATTGCGTCCCGATTCAATACATCGTCCTCCAGCAGACTTGTCTCCATGGGTCTATTGCTGCCTCGGGCACCATATGGCCGTTCTGCTGTGAGTCAAAGATTTTCGAATCGAACGAAAAACTGATAGTGAATTGTAACGTTCAGGGCCTCCTAATGACGATGGAACACTAAAATTGCGTCCCGATTCAATACATCGTCCTCCGGCAGACTTGACTTCATGGGTCTATTGCTGCCTCGGGCACCTTATGGCCGTTCTGCTGTGAGTCAAAGATTTTCGAAACGGACGAAAAACTGATAGTGAATTGTAACGTTCAGGGCAACCTAATGACGATGGATCACTCAAATTGCGTCCCGATTCAATACATCGTCCTCCAGCCGACTTGACTCCATGGGTCTATTGCTGCCTCGGGCACCTTATGGCCCTTCTGCTGTGAGTCTAGATTATCGAATGGGACAAAAAACTGATAGTGAATTGTAACGTTCGGGGCCTCCTAATGACGATGGATCACTCAAATTGCGTCCCGATTCAATACATCGTCCTCCAGCAGACTTGACTTCATGGGTCTATTGCTGCCTCGGGCACCATATGGCCGTTCTGCTGTGAGTCAAAGATTTTCGAATCGGACGAAAAACTGATAGTGAATTGTAACGTTCAGGGCCACCTAATGACGATGGATCACTCAAATTGCGTCCTGATTCAATACATCGTCCTCCAGCAGACTTGTCTCCATGGGTGTATTGCTGCCTCGGGCACCTTAGGGCAGGCCTGCTGTGACTCAAAGATTTTCGAATCGGACGAAAAGCTGATAGTGAATTGTAACGTTCAGGGCCTCCTAATGACGATGGAACACTCAAATTGCGTCCCGATTCAATACATCATCCTCCAGCAGACTTGCCTCCATGCGTCTATTGCTGCCTCGGGCACCATATGGCAGGCCTGTTGTGACTCAAAGATTTTCGAATCGGACGAAAAACTGATAGTGAATTGTAACGTTCAGGGCCACCTAATGACGATGGATCACTCAAATTGCGTCCCGATTCAATGCATCGTCCTCCAGCCGACTTGACTCCATGGGGCTATTGCTGCCTCGGGCACCTTATGGCCGTTCTGCTGTGAGTCTAGATTATCGAATGGGACGAAAAACTGATAGTGAATTGCAACGTTCAGGGCCACCTAATGACGATGGATCACTCAAATTGCGTCCCGATTCAATACATCGTCCCCAGCCGACTTGTCTCCATGGGTCTATTGCTGACTCGGGCACCTTATGGCCGTTCTGCTGTGAGTCTAGATTATCAAATGGGACGAAAAACTGATAGTGAATTGTAACGTTCAGGGCCACCTAATGACGATGGATCACTCAAATTGCGTCCTGATTCAATACATAGTCCTCCAGCAGACTTGACTTCATGGGTCTATTGCTGCCTCGGGCACCTTATGGCCATTCTGCTGTGAGTCAAAGATTTACGAATCGGACGAAAAACTGATAGTGAATTGTAACTTTCAGGGCCACCTAATGACGATGGACCACACAAACTGCGTCCCGATTCAGTACATCGTCCACTAGCCGACTTGACTCCATGGGCCTATTGCTGCCTCGGGCACCTTATGGCCGTTCTGCTGTGAGTCTAGATTATCGAATGGGACAAAAAACTGATAGTGAATTGTAACGTTCAGGGCCTCCTAATGACGATGGAACACTCAAATTGCGTCCCGATTCAATACATCGTCCTCCAGCAGACTTGTCTCCATGGGTCTATTGCTGCCTCGGGCACCTTATGGCCGTTCTGCTGTGAGTCTAGATTATCGAATGGGACGAAAAACTGATAGTGAATTGTAACGTTCAGGGCCACCTAATGACGATGGATCACTCAAATTGCGTCCCGATTCATACATCGTCCTCCAGCCGACTTGACTCCATTGGTCTATTGCTGCCTCGGGCACCTTATGGCCGTTCTGCTGTGAGTCAAAGATTTTCGAATCGGACGAAAAACTGATAGTTAATTGTAACTTTCAGGGCCACCTAATGACGATGGATCACTCAAATTGCGTCCCGATTCAATACATCGTCCTCCAGCAGACTTGACTTCATGGGTCTATTGCTGCCTCGGGCACCATATGGCCGTTCTGCTGTGAGTCAAAGATTTTCGAATCGGACGAAAAACTGATAGTTAATTGTAACTTTCAGGGCCACCTAATGACGATGGATCACTCAAATTGCGTCCCGATTCAATACATCGTCCTCCAGCAGACTTGTCCCCATGGGTCCATTGCTGCCTCGGGCACCTTATGGCCTTTCTGCTGTGAGTCTAGATTATAGATTGGGATGAAAAACTGATAGTGAATTGTAACGTTCAGGGCCACCTAATGACGATGGATCACTCAAATTGCGTCCTGATTCAATACATCGTCCTCCAGCAGACTTGTCTCCATGGGTGTATTGCTGCCTCGGGCACCTTATGGCAGGCCTGCTGTGACTCAAAGATTTTCGAATCGGACGAAAAGCTGATAGTGAATTGTAACGTTCAGGGCCTCCTAATGACGATGGAACACTCAAATTGCGTCCCGATTCAATACATCATCCTCCAGCAGACTTGCCTCCATGCGTCTATTGCTGCCTCGGGCACCATATGGCAGGCCTGTTGTGACTCAAAGATTTTCGAATCGGACGAAAAACTGATAGTGAATTGTAACGTTCAGGGCCACCTAATGACGATGGATTACTCAAATTGCGTCCCGATTCAATGCATCGTCCTCCAGCCGACTTGACTCCATGGGGCTATTGCTGCCTCGGGCACCTTATGGCCGTTCTGCTGTGAGTCTAGATTATCGAATGGGACAAAAAACTGATAGTGAATTGTAACGTTCAAGGCCTCCTAATGACGATGGATCTCTCAAATTGCGTCCCGATTCAATACATCGTCCTCCAGCAGACTTGTCTCCATGGGTCTATTGCTGCCTCGGGCACCTTATGGCCGTTCTGCTGTGAGTCTAGATTATCGAAAGGGGACGAAAAACTGATAGTGAATTGTAACGTTCAGGGCCACCTAATGACGATGGATCACTCAAATTGCGTCCCGATTCATACATCGTCCTCCAGCCGACTTGACTCCATGGGTCTATTGCTGCCTCGGGCACCTTATGGCCGTTCTGCTGTGAGTCAAAGATTTTCGAATCGGACGAAAAACTGATAGTTAATTGTAACTTTCAGGGCCACCTAATGACGATGGATCACTCAAATTGCGTCCCGATTCAATACATCGTCCTCCAGCAGACTTGACTTCATGGGTCTATTGCTGCCTCGGGCACCATATGGCCGTTCTGCTGTGAGTCAAAGATTTTCGAATCGGACGAAAAACTGATAGTTAATTGTAACTTTCAGGGCCACCTAATGACGATGGATCACTCAAATTGCGTCCCGATTCAATACATCGTCCTCCAGCAGACTTGTCCCCATGGGTCCATTGCTGCCTCGGGCACCTTATGGCCGTTCTGCTGTGAGTCTAGATTATAGAATGGGATGAAAAACTGATAGTGAATTGTAACGTTCAGGGCCACCTAATGACGATGGATCACTCAAATTGCGTCCCGATTCAATACATCGTCCTCCAGCAGACTTGTCTCCATGGGTGTATTGCTGCCTCGGGCACCTTATGGCCGTTCTGCTGTGAGTCTAGATTATCGAATGGGACAAAAAACTGATAGTGAATTGTAACGTTCAAGGCCTCCTAATGACGATGGATCACTCAAATTGCGTCCCGATTCAATACATCGTCCTCCAGCAGACTTGTCTCCATGGGTCTATTGCTGCCTCGGGCACCTTATGGCCGTTCTGCTGTGAGTCTAGATTATCGAATGGGACGAAAAACTGATAGTGAATTGTAACGTTCAGGGCCACCTAATGACGATGGATCTCTCAAATTGCTTCCCGATTCAATACATCGTCCTCCAGCCGACTTGACTCCATGGGTCTATTGCTGCCTCGGGCACCTTATGACCGTTCTGCTGTGAGTCTAGATTATCGAATGGGACGAAAAACTGATAGTGAATTGTAACGTTCGGGGCCTCCTAATGACGATGGATCACTCAAATTGCGTCCCGATTCAATACATCGTCCTCCAGCAGACTTGTCTCCATGGGTCGATTGCTGCCTCGGGCACTAAATGGCCGTTCTGCTGTGAGTCAAAGATTTTCGAATCGGACGAAAAACTGATAGTGAATTGTAACATTCAGGGCCACCTAATGACGATGGACCACGCAAATTGTGTCCCGATTCAATACATCGTCCTCCAGCCGAGTTGACTCCATGGGTCTATTGCTGCCTCGGGCACCTTATGGCCGTTCTGCTGTGAATCTAGAATATCGAATGGGACGAAAAACTGATAGTGAATTGTAACGTTCAGGGCCACCTAATGACGATGGATCACTCAAATTGCGTCCCGATTCAATACACCGTCCCCAGCCGACTTGTCTCCATGGGTCTATTGCTGCCTCGGGCACCTTATGGCCGTTCTGCTGTGAGTCTAGATTATCGAATGGGACGAAAAACTGATAGTGAATTGTAACGTTCAGGGCCACCTAATGACGATGGATCACTCAAATTGCGTCCTGATTCAATACATCGTCCTCCAGCAGACTTGACTTCATGGGTCTATTGCTGCCTCGGGCACCTTATGGCCGTTCTGCTGTGAGTCAAAGATTTTCGAATCGGACGAAAAACTGATAGTTAATTGTAACTTTCAGGGCCACCTAATGACGATGGATCACTCAAATTGCGTCCCGATTCAATACATCGTCCTCCAGCAGACTTGTCCCCATGGGTCGATTGCTGCCTCGGGCACCTTATGGCCGTTCTGCTGTGAGTCTAGATTATAGAATGGGATGAAAAACTGATAGTGAATTGTAACGTTCAGGGACACCTAATGACGATGGATCACTCAAATTGCGTCCCGATTCAATACATCGTCCTCCAGCAGACTTGTCTCCATGGGTCTATTGCTGCCTCGGGCACCTTATGTCAGGCCTGCTGTGACTCAAAGATTTTCGAATCGGACGAAAAGCTGATAGTGAATTGTAACGTTCAGGGCCTCCTAATGACGATGGAACACTCAAATTGCGTCCCGATTCAATACATCGTCCTCCAGCAGACTTGTCTCCATGCGTCTATTGCTGCCTCGGGCACCTTATGGCAGGCCTGCTGTGACTCAAAGATTTTCGAATCGGACGAAAAACTGATAGTGAATTGTAACGTTCAGGGCCACCTAATGACGATGGATCACTCAAATTGCGTCCTGATTCAATACATCGTCCTCCAGCAGACTTGACTTCATGGGTCTATTGCTGCCTCGGGCACCTTATGGCCGTTCTGCTGTGAGTCAAAGATTTTCGAATCGGACGAAAAACTGATAGTTAATTGTAACTTTCAGGGCCACCTAATGACGATGGATCACTCAAATTGCGTCCCGATTCAATACATCGTCCTCCAGAAGACTTGTCCCCATGGGTCGATTGCTGCCTCGGGCACCTTATGGCCGTTCTGCTGTGAGTCTAGATTATAGAATGGGATGAAAAACTGATAGTGAATTGTAACGTTCAGGGACACCTAATGACGATGGATCACTCAAATTGCGTCCCGATTCAATACATCGTCCTCCAGCAGACTTGTCTCCATGGGTCTATTGCTGCCTCGGGCACCTTATGGCAGGCCTGCTGTGACTCAAAGATTTTCGAATCGGACGAAAAGCTGATAGTGAATTGTAACGTTCAGGGCCTCCTAATGACGATGGAACACTCAAATTGCGTCCCGATTCAATACATCGTCCTCCAGCAGACTTGTCTCCATGCGTCTATTGCTGCCTCGGGCACCTTATGGCAGGCCTGCTGTGACTCAAAGATTTTCGAATCGGACGAAAAACTGATAGTGAATTGTAACGTTCAGGGCCACCTAATGACGATGGATCACTCAAATTGCGTCCCGATTCAATGCATCGTCCTCCAGCCGACTTGACTCCATGGGTCTATTGCTGCCTCGGGCACCTTATGGCCGTTCTGCTGTGAGTCTAGATTATCGAATGGGACAAAAAACTGATAGTGAATTGTAACGTTCAGGGCCTCCTAATGACGATGGATCACTCCAATTGCGTCCCGACTCAATACATCGTCCTCCAGCAGACTTGTCTCCATGGGTCTATTGCTGCCTCGGGCACCTTATGGCCGTTCTGCTGTGAGTCTAGATTATCGAATGGGACGAAAAACTGATAGTGAATTGTAACGTTCAGGGCCACCTAATGACGATGGATCTCTCAAATTGCGTCCCGATTCAATACATCGTCCTCCAGCCGACTTGACTACATGGGTCTATTGCTGCGTCGGGCACCTTATGGCCGTTCTGCTGTGAGTCTAGATTATCGAATGGGACGAAAAACTGATAGTGAATTGTAACGTTCAGGGCCACCTAATGACGATGGATCACTCAAATTGCGTCCTGATTCAATACATCGTCCTCCAACAGACTTGACTTCATGGGTCTATTGCTGCCTCGGGCACCTTATGGCCGTTCTGCTGTGAGTCAAAGATTTTCGATTCGGACGAAAAACTGATAGTGATTTGTAACGTTCAGGGCCTCCTAATGACGATGGAACACTCAAATTGCGTCCCGATTCAATACATCGTCCTCCAACAGACTTGTCTCAATGGGTCTATTGCTGCCTCGGGCACCTTATGGCCGTTCTGCTGTGAGTCAAAGATTTTCGAATCGGACGAAAAACTAATAGTGAATTGTAACATTCAAAGCCACCTAATGACGATGGACCACACAAATTGCATCCCGATTCAGTACATCGTCCTCCAGCCGACCTACTCCATGGGTCTATTGCTGCCTCGGGCACCTTATGGCCGTTCTGCTGTGAGTCTAGATTATCGAATGGGACGAAAAACTGATAGTGAATTGTAACGTTCAGGGCACTCAAATTGCGTCCCGATTCAATACATCGTCCTCCAGCAGACTTGTCTCCATGGGTCTATTGCTGCCTCGGGCATAATATGGCCGTTCTGCTGTGAGTCAAAGATTTTCGAATCGGACGAAAAACTGATAGTGAATTGTAACTTTCAGGGCCACCTAATGACGATGGATCACTCAAATTGCGTCCCGATTCAATACATCGTCCACCAGCCGACTTGTCTCCATGGGTCTATTGCTGCCTCGGGCACCTGATGGCCGTTCTGCTGTGAGTCAAAGATTATCGAATGGGACAAAAAACTGATAGTGAATTGTAACATTCAGGGCCACCTAATGACGATGGAACACTCAAATTGCGTCCCGATTCAATACATCGTCCTCCAGCAGACTTGTCTCCATGCGTCTATTGCTGCCTCGGGCACCTTATGGCCGTTCTGCTGTGAGTCAAAGATTTTCGAATCGGACGAAAAACTGATAGTGAATTGTAACGTTCAGGGCCACCTAATGACGATGGATCACTCAAATTGCGTCCCGATTCAATACATCGTCCTCCAGCAGACTGTCTCCATGGGTCTATTGCAGCCTCGGGCACCTTATGGCCGCTCTGCTGTGACTCAAAGATTTTCGAATCGGACGAAAAACTGATAGTGAATTGTAACGTTCAGGGCCTCCTAATGACGATGGAACACTCAAATTGAGTTCCGATTCAATACATCGTCCTCCAGCCGACTTGTCTCCATGGGTCTATTGCTGCCTCGGGCACCTTATGGCCGTTCTGCTGTGAGTCAAAGATTTTCGAATCGGACGAAAGACTGATAGTGAATTGTAACTTTCAGGGGCACCTAATGACGATGGATCACTCAAATTGCGTCCCGATTAAATACATCGTCCTCCAGCCGACTTGCCTTGCTGCCTCGGGCACCTTATAGCCGTTCTGCTGTGAGTCAAAGATTTTCGAATCGAACGAAAAACTGATAGTGAATTGTAACGTTCAGGGCCTCCTAATGACGATGGAACACTAAAATTGCGTCCCGATTCAATACATCGTCCTCCGGCAGACTTGACTTCATGGGTCTATTGCTGCCTCGGGCACCTTATGGCCGTTCTGCTGTGAGTCAAAGATTTTCGAATCGGACGAAAAACTGATAGTGAATTGTAACGTTCAGGGCAACCTAATGACGATGGATCACTCAAATTGCGTCCCGATTCAATACATCGTCCTCCAGCCGACTTGACTCCATGGGTCTATTGCTGCCTCGGGCACCTTATGGCCGTTCTGCTGTGAATCTAGATTATCGAATGGGACGAAAAACTGATAGTGAATTGCAACGTTCAGGGCCACCTAATGACGATGGATCACTCAAATTGCGTCCCGATTCAATACATCGTCCCCAGCCGACTTGTCTCCATGGGTCTATTGCTGACTCGGGCACCTTATGGCCGTTCTGCTGTGAGTCTAGATTATCAAATGGGACGAAAAACTGATAGTGAATTGTAACGTTCAGGGCCACCTAATGACGATGGATCACTCAAATTGCGTCCTGATTCAATACATCGTCCTCCAGCAGACTTGACTTCATGGGTCTATTGCTGCCTCGGGCACCTTATGGCCATTCTGCTGTGAGTCAAAGATTTACGAATCGGACGAAAAACTGCTAGTGAATTGTAACATTCAGGGCCACCTAATGACGATGGACCACACAAACTGCGTCCCGATTCAGTACATCGTCCACTAGCCGACTTGACTCCATGGGTCTATTGCTGCCTCGGGCACCTTATGGCCGTTCTGCTGTGAGTATAGATTATCGAATGGGACAAAAAACTGATAGTGAATTGTATAGTTCAGGGCCTCCTAATGACGATGGAACACTCAAATTGCGTTCCGATTCAATACATCGTCCTCCAGCCGACTTGACTCCATGGGTCTATTGCTGCCTCGGGCACCTTATGGCCGTTCTGCTGTGAGTCTAGATTATCGAATGGAACAAAAAACTGATAGTGAATTGTAACGTTCAGGGCCTCCTAATGACGATGGAACACTCAAATTGCGTCCCGATTCAATACATCGTCCTCCAGCAGACTTGTCTCCATGGGTCTATTGCTGCCTCGGGCACCTTATGGCCGTTATGCTGTGAGTCTAGATTATCGAATGGGACGAAAAACTGATAGTGAATTGTAACGTTCAGGGCCACCTAATGACGATGGATCACTCAAATTGCGTCCCGATTCATACATCGTCCTCCAGCCGACTTGACTCCATTGGTCTATTGCTGCCTCGAGCACCTTATGGCCGTTCTGCTGTGAGTCAAAGATTTTCGAATCGGACGAAAAACTGATAGTGAATTGTAACGTTCAGGGCCACCTAATGACGATGGATCTCTCAAATTGCGTCCCGATTCAATACATCGTCCTCCAGCCGACTTGACTACATGGGTCTATTGCTGCCTCGGGCACCTTATGGCCGTTCTGCTGTGAGTCTAGATTATCGAATGGGACGAAAAACTGATAGTGAATTGTAACGTTCAGGGCCACCTAATGACGATGGATCACTCAAATTGCGTCCTGATTCAATACATCGTCCTCCAACAGACTCGACTTCATGGGTCTATTGCTGCCTCGGGCACCTTATGGCCGTTCTGCTGTGAGTCAAAGATTTTCGAATCGGACGAAAAACTGATAGTGATTTGTAACGTTCAGGGCCTCCTAATGACGATGGAACACTCAAATTGCGTCCCGATTCAATACATCGTCCTCCAACAGACTTGTCTCAATGGGTCTATTGCTGCCTCGGGCACCTTATGGCCGTTCTGCTGTGAGTCAAAGATTTTCGAATCGGACGAAAAACTAATAGTGAATTGTAACATTCAAAGCCACGTAATGACGATGGACCACACAAATTGCATCCCGATTCAGTACATCGTCCTCCAGCCGACCTACTCCATGGGTCTATTGCTGCCTCAGGCACCTTATGGCCGTTCTGCTGTGAGTCTAGATTATCGAATGGGACGAAAAACTGATAGTGAATTGTAACGTTCAGGGCCACCTAATGACGACGGATCACTCAAATTGCGTCCCGATTCAATACATCGTCCTCCAGCAGACTTGTCTCCATGGGTCTATTGCTGCCTCGGGCACCATATGGCCGTTCTGCTGTGAGTCAAAGATTTTCGAATCGGACGAAAAACTGATAGTGAATTGTAACTTTCAGGGCCACCTAATGACGATGGATCACTCAAATTGCGTCCCGATTCAATACATCGTCCACCAGCCGACTTGTCTCCATGGGTCTATTGCTGCCTCGGGCACCTGATGGCCGTTCTGCTGTGAGTCAAAGATTATCGAATGGGACAAAAAACTAATAGTGAATTGTAACATTCAGGGCCACTTAATGACGATGGAACACTCAAATTGCGTCCCGATTCAATACATCGTCCTCCAGCAGACTTGTCTCCATGCGTCTATTGCTGCCTCGGGCACCTTATGGCCGTTCTGCTGTGAGTCAAAGATTTTCGAATCGGACGAAAAACTGATAGTGAATTGTAACGTTCAGGGCCACCTAATAACGATGGATCACTCAAATTGCGTCCCGATTCAATACATTGTCCTCCAGCAGACTGTCTCCATGGGTCTATTGCAGCCTCGGGCACCTTATGGCCGCTCAGCTGTGACTCAAAGATTTTCGAATCGGACGAAAAACTGAAAGTGAATTGTAACTTTCAGGGGCACCTAATGACGATGGATCACTCAAATTGCGTCCCGATTAAATACATCGTCCTCCAGCCGACTTGCCTTGCTGCCTCGGGCACCTTATAGCCGTTCTGCTGTGAGTCAAAGATTTTCGAATCGAACGAAAAACTGATAGTGAATTGTAACGTTCAGGGCCTCCTAATGACGATGGAACACTAAAATTGCGTCCCGATTCAATACATCGTCCTCCGGCAGACTTGACTTCATGGGTCTATTGCTGCCTCGGGCACCTTATGGCCGTTCTGCTGTGAGTCAAAGATTTTCGAATCGGACGAAAAACTGATAGTGAATTGTAACGTTCAGGGCAACCTAATGACGATGGATCACGCAAATTGCGTCCCGATTCAATACATCGTCCTCCAGCCGACTTGACTCCATGGGTCTATTGCTGCCTCGGGCACCTTATGGCCGTTCTGCTGTGAATCTAGATTATCGAATGGGACGAAAAACTGATAGTGAATTGCAACGTTCAGGGCCACCTAATGACGATGGATCACTCAAATTGCGTCCCGATTCAATACATCGTCCCCAGCCGACTTGTCTCCATGGGTCTATTGCTGACTCGGGCACCTTATGGCCGTACTGCTGTGAGTCTAGATTATCAAATGGGACGAAAAACTGATAGTGAATTGTAACGTTCAGGGCCACCTAATGACGATGGATCACTCAAATTGCGTCCTGATTCAATACATCGTCCTCCAGCAGACTTGACTTCATGGGTATATTGCTGCCTCGGGCACCTTATGGCCATTCTGCTGTGAGTCAAAGATTTACGAATCGGACGAAAAACTGATAGTGAATTGTAACTTTCAGGGCCACCTAATGACGATGGACCACACAAACTGCGTCCCGATTCAGTACATCGTCCACTAGCCGACTTGACTCCATGGGTCTATTGCTGCCTCGGGCACCTTATGGCCGTTCTGCTGTGAGTCTAGATTATCGAATGGGACAAAAAACTGATAGTGAATTGTAACGTTCAGGGCCTCCTAATGACGATGGAACACTCAAATTGCGTTCCGATTCAATACATCGTCCTCCAGCCGACTTGACTCCATGGGTCTATTGCTGCCTCGGGGATCTTATGGCCGTTCTGCTGTGAGTCTAGATTATCGAATGGGACAAAAAACTGATAGTGAATTGTAACGTTCAGGGCCTCCTAATGACGATGGAACACTCAAATTGCGTCCCGATTCAATACATCGTCCTCCAGCAGACTTGTCTCCATGGGTCTATTGCTGCCTCGGGCACCTTATGGCCGTTCTGCTGTGAGTCTAGATTATCGAATGGGACGAAAAACTGATAGTGAATTGTAACGTTCAGGGCCACCTAATGACGATGGATCACTCAAATTGCGTCCCGATTCATACATCGTCCTCCAGCCGACTTGACTCCATGGGTCTATTGCTGCCTCGGGCACCTTATGGCCGTTCTGCTGTGAGTCAAAGATTTTCGAATCGGACGAAAAACTGATAGTGAATTGTAACGTTCAGGGCCACCTAATGACGATGGATCACTCAAATTGCGTCCCGATTCAATACATCGTCCTCCAGCAGACTTGTCTCCATGGGTCTATTGCTGCCTCGGGCACCTTATGGCCGTTCTGCTGTGAGTCTAGATTATCGAATGGGACGAAAAACTGATAGTACATTGTAACGTTCGGGGCCTCCTAATGACGATGGATCACTCAAATTGCGTCCCGATTCAATACATCGTCCTCCAGCCGACTTGTCTCCATGGGTCGATTGCTGCCTCGGGCACCTAACGGCCGTTCTGCTGTGGGTCAAAGATTTTCGAATCGGACGAAAAACTGATAGTGAATTGTAACATTCAGGGCCTCCTAATGACGATGGACCACGCAAATTGCGTCCCGATTCAATACATCGTCCTCCAGCCGAGTTGACTCCATGGGTCTATTGCTGCCTCGGGCACCTTATGGCCGTTCTGCTGTGAATCTAAAATATCGAATGGGACGAAAAACTGATAGTGAATTGTAACGTTCAGGGCCACCTAATGACGATGGATCACTCAAATTGCGTCCCGATTCAATACATCGTCCCCAGCCGACTTGTCTCCATGGGTCTATTGCTGCCTCGGGCACCTTATGGCCGTTCTGCTGTGAGTCTAGATTATCGAATGGGACGAAAAACTGATAGTGAATTGTAACGTTCAGGGCCACCTAATGACGATGGATCACTCAAATTGCGTCCCGATTCAATACATCGTCCTCCAGCAGACTTGTCCCCATGGGTCGATTGCTGCCTCGGGCACCGTATGGCCGTTCTGCTGTGACTCAAAGATTTTCGAATCGGACGAAAAACTGATAGTGAATTGTAACGTTCAGGGCCTCCTAATGACGATGGAACACTCAAATTTCGTCCCGATTCAATACATCGTCCTCCACAGACTTGTCTCCATACGTCTATTGCTGCCTCGGGCACCTTATGGCAGGCCTGCTGTGACTCATAGATTTTCGAATCGGACGAAAAACTGATAGTGAATTGTAACGTTCAGGGCCTCCTAATGACGATGGAACACTCAAATTGCGTCCCGATTCAATACATCGTCCTCCAGCAGACTTGTCTCCATGGGTCTATTGCTGCCTCGGGCACCTTATGGCAGGCCTGCTGTGACTGAAAAATTTTCGAATCGGACGAAAAACTGATAGTGAATTGTAACGTTCAGGGCCTCCTAATGACGATGGAACTCTCAAATTGCGTCCCGATTCAATACATCATCCTCCAGCAGACTTGTCTCCATGCGTCTATTGCTGCCTCGGGCACCTTATGGCAGGCCTGCTGTGACTCAAAGATTTTCGAATCGGACGAAAAACTGATAGTGAATTGTAACGTTCAGGGCCACCTAATGACGATGGATCACTCAAATTGCGTCCCGATTCAATACATCGTCCTCCAGCCGACTTGACTCCATGGGTCTATTGCTGCCTCGGGCACCTTATGGCCGTTCTGCTGTGAGTCTAGATTATCGAATGGGACAAAAAACTAATAGTGAATTGTAACGTTCAGGGCCTCCTAATGACGATGGATCACTCAAATTGCGTCCCGACTCAATACATCGTCCTCCAGCAGACTTGTCTCCATGGGTCTATTGCTGCCTCGGGCACCTTATGGGCGTTCTGCTGTGAGTCTAGATTATCGAATGGGACGAAAAACTGATAGTGAATTGTAACGTTCAGGGCCACCTAATGACGATGGATCTCTCAAATTGCGTCCCGATTCAATACATCGTCCCCAGCCGACTTGACTCCATGGGTCTATTGCTGCCTCGGGCACCTTATGGCCGTTCTGCTGTGAGTCTAGATTATCGAATGGGACGAAAAACTGATAGTGAATTGTAACGTTCAGGGTCACCTAATGACGATGGATCACTCAAATTGCGTCCTGATTCAATACATCGTTCTCCAGCAGACTTGACTTCATGGGTCTATTGCTGCCTGAGGCACCTTATGGCCGTTCTGCTGTGAGTCTAGATTATCGAATGGGACGAAAAACTGATAGTGAATTGTAACGTTCAGGGCCACCTAATGACGATGGATCACTCAAATTGCGTCCCGATTCAATATATCGTCCTCCAGCAGACTTGTTTCCATTGGTCTATTGTTGCCTCGGGCACCTTATGGCCGTTCTGCTGTGGGTCAAAGATTTTCGAATCGGACGAAAAACTGATAGTGAATTGTAACTTTCAGGGCAACCTAATGACGATGGATCACTCAAATTGCGTCCCGATTCAATACATCGTCCTCCAGCCGACTTGTCTCCATGGGTCTATTGCTGCCTCGGGCACCTTATGGCCGTTCTGCTGTGAGTCAAAGATTTTCGAATCGGACGAAAAACTGAAAGTAAATTGGAACGTTCAGGGCCTCCTAATGACGATGGATCACTCAAATTGCGTCCCGATTTAATACATCGTCCTCCAGCCGACTTGTCTCCATGGGTCTATTGCTGCCTCGGGCACCTTATGGCCGTTCTGCTGTGAGTCTAGATTATCGAATGGGACGAAAAACTGATAGTGAATTGTAATTTTCAGAGCCACCTAATGACGATGGATCACTCAAATTGCGTCCCGATTCAATACATCGTCCTCCAGCAGACTTGTCTCCATGGGTCGATTGCTGCCTCGGGCACCTTATGGCCGTTCTGCTGTGAGTCATAGATTTTCGAATCGGACGAAAAACTGATAGTGAATTGTAACTTTCAGGGCAACCTAATGACGATGGATCACTCAAATTGCGTCCCGATTCAATACATCGTCCTCCAGCAGACTTGTCTCCATGGGTCTATTGCTGCCTCGGGCACCTTATGGCAGGCCTGCTGTGACTCAAAGATTTTCGAATCGGACGAAAAACTGATAGTGAATTGTAACGTTCAGGGCCTCCTACTGACGATGGAACACTCAAATTGCGTCCCGATTCAATACATCGTCCTCCAGCCGACCTGACTCCATGGGTCTATTGCTGCCTGAGGCACCTTATGGCCGTTCTGCTGTGAGTCTAGATTATCGAATGGGACGAAAAACTGATAGTGAATTGTAACGTTCAGGGCCACCTAATGACGATGGATCACTCAAATTGCGTCCCGATTCAATATATCGTCCTCCAGCAGACTAGTTTCCATTGGTCTATTGTTGCCTCGGGCACCTTATGGCCGTTCTGCTGTGGGTCAAAGATTTTCGAATCGGACGAAAAACTGATAGTGAATTGTAACTTTCAGGGCAACCTAATGACGATGGATCACTCAAATTGCGTCCCGATTCAATACATCGTCCTCCAGCCGACTTGTCTCAATGGGTCTATTGCTGCCTCGGGCACCTTATGGCCGTTCTGCTGTGAGTCAAAGATTTTCGAATCGGACGAAAAACTGATAGTAAATTGGAACGTTCAGGGCCTCCTAATGACGATGGATAACTCAAATTGCGTCCCGATTCAATACATCGTCCTCCAGCGGACTTGTCTCCATTGGTCTATTGCTGCCTCGGGCACCTAATGGCCGTTCTGCTGTGAGTCAAAGACTTTCGAATTGGACGAAAAACTGATAGTGAATTGTAACATTCAGTGCCACCTAATGACGATGGACTACGCAAATTGCGTCCCGATTCAATACATCGTCCTCCAGCCGAGTTGACTCCACGGGTCTATTGCTGCCTCGGGCACCTTATGGCCGTTCTGCTGTGAATCTAGATTATCAAATGGGACGAAAAACTGGTAGTGAATTGTAACGTTCAGGGCCACCTAATGACGATGGATCACTCAAATTGCGTCCCGATTCAATACATCGTCCTCCAGCAGACTTGTCTCCATGGGTCGATTGCTGCCTCGGGCACCTTATGGCCGTTCTGCTGTGAGTCATAGATTTTCGAATCGGACGAAAAACCTGATAGTGATTTGTAATATTCAGGGCCACCTAATGACGATGGACCACACAAATTGCGTCCCGATTCAGTACATCGTCCTCCAGCCGACCTACTCCATGGGTCTATTGCTGCCTCGGGCACCTTATGGCCGTTCTGCTGTGAGTCTAGATTATCAAATGGGACGAAAAACTGATAGTGAATTGTAACGTTCAGGGCCACCTAATGACGATGGATCACTCAAATTGCGTCCCGATTCAATACATCGTCCTCCAGCAGACTTGTCTCCATGGGTCTATTGCTGCCTCGGGCACCTTATGGCAGGCCTGCTGTGACTCAAAGATTTTCGGATCGGACGAAAAACTGATAGTGAATTGTAACGTTCAGGGCCTCCTAATGACGATGGAACACTCAAATTGCGTCCCGATGCAATACATCGTCCTCCAGCCGACCTGACTCCATGGGTCTATTGCTGCCTGAGGCACCTTATGGCCGTTCTGCTGTGAGTCTAGATTATCGAATGGGACGAAAAACTGATAGTGAATTGTAACGTTCAGGGCCACCTAATGACGATGGATCACTCAAATTGCGTCCCGATTCAATATATCGTTCTCCAGCAGACTTGTTTCCATTGGTCTATTGTTGCCTCGGGCACCTTATGGCCGTTCTGCTGTGGGTCAAAGATTTTCGAATCGGACGAAAAACTGATAGTGAATTGTAACTTTCAGGGCAACCTAATGACGATGGATCACTCAAATTGCGTCCCGATTCAATACATCGTCCTCCAGCCGACTTGTCTCAATGGGTCTATTGCTGCCTCGGGCACCTTATGGCCGTTCTGCTGTGAGTCAAAGATTTTCGAATCGGACGAAAAACTGATAGTAAATTGGAACGTTCAGGGCCTCCTAATGACGATGGATCACTCAAATTGCGTCCCGATTCAATACATCGTCCTCCAGCGGACTTGTCTCCATTGGTCTATTGCTGCCTCGGGCACCTAATGGCCGTTCTGCTGTGAGTCAAAGACTTTCGAATTGGACGAAAAACTGATAGTGAATTGTAACATTCAGTGCCACCTAATGACGATGGACTACGCAAATTGCGTCCCGATTCAATACATCGTCCTCCAGCCGAGTTGACTCCATGGGTCTATTGCTGCCTCGGGCACCTTATGGCCGTTCTGCTGTGAATCTAGATTATCAAATGGGACGAAAAACTGGTAGTGAATTGTAACGTTCAGGGCCACCTAATGACGATGGATCACTCAAATTGCGTCCCGATTTAATACATCGTCCTCCAGCCGACTTGTCTCCATGGGTCTATTGCTGCCTCGGGCACCTTATGGCCGTTCTGCTGTGAGTCTAGATTATCGAATGGGACGAAAAACTGATAGTGAATTGTAACTTTCAGAGCCACCTAATGACGATGGATCACTCAAATTGCGTCCCGATTCAATACATCGTCCTCCAGCAGACTTGTCTCCATGGGTCGATTGCTGCCTCGGGCACCTTATGGCCGTTCTGCTGTGAGTCATAGATTTTCGAATCGGACGAAAAACCTGATAGTGATTTGTAATATTCAGGGCCACCTAATGACGATGGACCACACAAATTGCGTCCCGATTCAGTACATCGTCCTCCAGCCGACCTACTCCATGGGTCTATTGCTGCCTCGGGCACCTTATGGCCGTTCTGCTGTGAGTCTAGATTATCAAATGGGACGAAAAACTGATAGTGAATTGTAACGTTCAGGGCCACCTAATGACGATGGATCACTCAAATTGCGTCCCGATTCAATACATCGTCCTCCAGCAGACTTGTCTCCATGGGTCTATTGCTGCCTCGGGCACCTTATGGCCGTTCTGCTGTGAGTCATAGATTTTCGAATCGGACGAAAAACTGATAGTGAATTGTAACTTTCAGGGCCACCTAATGACGATGGATTACTCAAATTGCGTCCCGATTCAATACATCGTCCACCAGCCGACTTGTCTCCATGGGTCTATTGCTGCCTCGGGCACCTTATGGCCGTTCTGCTGTGAGTCAAAGATTATCGAATCGGACGAAAAACTGATAGTGAATTGTAACGTTCAGGGCCACCTATTGACGATGGATCACTCAAATTGCGTCCCGATTCAATACATTGTCCTCCAGCAGACTGTCTCCATGGGTCTATTGCAGCCTCGGGCACCTTATGGCCGCTCAGCTGTGACTCAAAGATTTTCGAATCGGACGAAAAACTGATAGTGAATTGTAACGTTCAGGGCCTCCTAATGACGATGGATCACTCAAATTGCGTCCCGATTCAATACATCGTCCTCCAGCCGAGTTGACTCCATGGGTCTATTGCTGCCTCGGGCACCTTATGGCCGTTCTGCTGTGAGTCTAGATTTTCGAATCGGACGAAAAACTGATAGTGAATTGTAACGTTCAGGGCCACCTAATGACGATGGATCACTCAAATTGCGTCCTGATTCAATACATCGTCCTCCAGCATACTTGACTTCATGGGTCTATTGCTGCCTCGGGCACCTTATGGCCGTTCTGCTGTGAGTCAAAGATTTTCGAATCGGACGAAAAACTGATAGTGATTTGTAACGTTCAGGACCTCCTAATGACGATGGAACACTCAAATTGCGTCCCGATTCAATACATCGTCCTCCAGCAGACTTGTCTCCATGGGTCTATTGCTGCCTCGGGCACCTTATGGCCGTTCTGCTGTGAGACTAGATTATCGAATGGGACGAAAAACTGATAGTGAATTGTAACGTTCGGGGCCTCCTAATGACGATGGATCACTCAAATTGCGTCCCGATTCAATATATCGTCCTCCAGCAGACTTGTCTCCATGGGTCGATTGCTGCCTCGGGCACCTAATGGCCGTTCTGCTGTGAGTCAAAGATTTTCGAATCGGACGAAAAACTGATAGTGAATTGTAACATTCAGGGCCACCTAATGACGATGGACCACACAAATTGCGTCTCGATTCTGTACATCGTCCTCCAGCCGACCTGACTCCATGGGTCTATTGCTGCCTGAGGCACCTTATGGCCGTTCTGCTGTGAGTCTAGATTATCGAATGGGACGAAAAACTGATAGTTCAGGGACACCTAATGACGATGGATCACTCAAATTGCGTCCCGACTCAATACATCGTCCTCCAGCAGACTTGTCTCCATGGGTCTATTGCTGCCTCGGGCACCTTATGGCCGTTCTGCTGTGAGTCTAGATTATCGAATGGGACGAAAAACTGATAGTGAATTGTAACGTTCAGGGCCACCTAATGACGATGGAACACTCAAATTGCGTCCCGATTCAATACATCGTCCCCAGCCGACTTGACTCCATGGGTCTATTGCTGCCTCGGGCACCTTATGGCCGTTCTGCTGTGAGTCTAGATTATCGAATGGGACGAAAAACTGATAGTGAATTGTAACGTTCAGGGCCACCTAATGACGATGGATCACTCAAATTGCGTCCCGATTCAATACATCGTCCTCCAGCCGACTTGACTCCATGGGTCTATTGCTGCCTCGGGCACCTTATGGCCGTTCTGCTGTGAGTCTAGATTATCGAATGGGACGAAAAACTGATAGTGAATTGTAACGTTCAGGGCCTCCTAATGACGATGGATCACTCAAATTGCGTCCCGATTCAATACATCGTCCTCCAGCAGACTTGTCTCCATGGGTCGATTGCTGCCTCGGGCACCTAATGGCCGTTCTGCTGTGACTCAAAGATTTTGGAATCGGACGAAAAACTGATAGTGAATTGTAACGTTCAGGGCCTCCTAATGACGATGGAACACTCAAATTGCGTCCCGATTCAATACATCGTCCTCCAGCCGACCTGACTCCATGGGTCTATTGCTGCCTGAGGCACCTTATGGCCGTTCTGCTGTGAGTCTAGATTATCGAATGGGACGAAAAACTGATAGTGAATTGTAACGTTCAGGGCCACCTAATGACGATGGATCACTCAAATTGCGTCCCGATTCAATATATCGTCCTCCAGCAGACTTGTTTCCATTGGTCTATTGTTGCCTCGGGCACCTTATGGCCGTTCTGCTGTGGGTCAAAGATTTTCGAATCGGACGAAAAACTGATAGTGAATTGTAACTTTCAGGGCAACCTAATGACGATGGATCACTCAAATTGCGTCCCGATTCAATACATCGTCCTCCAGCCGACTTGTCTCAATGGGTCTATTGCTGCCTCGGGCACCTTATGGCCGTTCTGCTGTGAGTCAAAGATTTTCGAATCGGACGAAAAACTGATAGTAAATTGGAACGTTCAGGGCCTCCTAATGACGATGGATCACTCAAATTGCGTCCCGATTCAATACATCGTCCTCCAGCGGACTTGTCTCCATTGGTCTATTGCTGCCTCGGGCACCTAATGGCCGTTCTGCTGTGAGTCAAAGACTTTCGAATTGGACGAAAAACTGATAGTGAATTGTAACATGCAGTGCCACCTAATGACGATGGACTACGCAAATTGCGTCCCGATTCAATACATCGTCCTCCAGCCGAGTTGACTCCATGGGTCTATTGCTGCCTCGGGCACCTTATGGCCGTTCTGCTGTGAATCTAGATTATCAAATGGGACGAAAAACTGGTAGTGAATTGTAACGTTCAGGGCCACCTAATGACGATGGATCACTCAAATTGCGTCCCGATTTAATACATCGTCCTCCAGCCGACTTGTCTCCATGGGTCTATTGCTGCCTCGGGCACCTTATGGCCGTTCTGCTGTGAGTCTAGATTATCGAATGGGACGAAAAACTGATAGTGAATTGTAACTTTCAGAGCCACCTAATGACGATGGATCACTCAAATTGCGTCCCGATTCAATACATCGTCCTCCAGCAGACTTGTCTCCATGGGTCGATTGCTGCCTCGGGCACCTTATGGCCGTTCTGCTGTGAGTCATAGATTTTCGAATCGGACGAAAAACCTGATAGTGATTTGTAATATTCAGGGCCACCTAATGACGATGGACCACACAAATTGCGTCCCGATTCAGTACATCGTCCTCCAGCCGACCTACTCCATGGGTCTATTGCTGCCTCGGGCACCTTATGGCCGTTCTGCTGTGAGTCTAGATTATCAAATGGGACGAAAAACTGATAGTGAATTGTAACGTTCAGGGCCACCTAATGACGATGGATCACTCAAATTGCGTCCCGATTCAATACATCGTCCTCCAGCAGACTTGTCTCCATGGGTCTATTGCTGCCTCGGGCACCTTATGGCCGTTCTGCTGTGAGTCATAGATTTTCGAATCGGACGAAAAACTGATAGTGAATTGTAACATTCAGGGCCACCTAATGACGATGGACCACACAAATTGCGTCTCGATTCTGTACATCGTCCTCCAGCCGACCTGACTCCATGGGTCTATTGCTGCCTGAGGCACCTTATGGCCGTTCTGCTGTGAGTCTAGATTATCGAATGGGACGAAAATCTGATAGTTCAGGGACACCTAATGACGATGGATCACTCAAATTGCGTCCCGACTCAATACATCGTCCTCCAGCAGACTTGTCTCCATGGGTCTATTGCTGCCTCGGGCACCTTATGGCCGTACAGCTGTGAGTCTAGATTATCGAATGGGACGAAAAACTGATAGTGAATTGTAACGTTCAGGGCCACCTAATGACGATGGAACACTCAAATTGCGTCCCGATTCAATACATCGTCCCCAGCCGACTTGACTCCATGGGTCTATTGCTGCCTCGGGCACCTTATGGCCGTTCTGCTGTGAGTCTAGATTATCGAATGGGACGAAAAACTGATAGTGAATTGTAACGTTCAGGGCCACCTAATGACGATGGATCACTCAAATTGCGTCCCGAATCAATACATCGTCCTCCAGCCGACTTGACTCCATGGGTCTATTGCTGCCTCGGGCACCTTATGGCCGTTCTGCTGTGAGTCTAGATTATCGAATGGGACGAAAAACTGATAGTGAATTGTAACGTTCAGGGCCTCCTAATGACGATGGATCACTCAAATTGCGTCCCGATTCAATACATCGTCCTCCAGCAGACTTGTCTCCATGGGTCGATTGCTGCCTCGGGCACCTAATGGCCGTTCTGCTGTGAGTCAAAGATTTTCGAATCGGACGAAAAACTGATAGTGAATTGTAACATTCAGGGCCACCTAATGACGATGGACCACGCAAATTGCGTCCCGATTCAATACATCGTCCTCCAGCCGAGTTGACTCCATGGGTCTATTGCTGCCTCGGGCACCTTATGGCCGTTCTGCTGTGAATCTAGATTATCGAATGGGACGAAAAACTGATAGTGAATTGCAACGTTCAGGGCCACCTAATGACGATGGATCACTCAAATTGCGTCCCGATTCAATACATCGTCCCCAGCCGACTTGTCTCCATGGGTCTATTGCTGACTCGGGCACCTTATGGCCGTTCTGCTGTGAGTCTAGATTATCGAATGGGACGAAAAACTGATAGTGAATTGTAACGTTCAGGGCCTCCTAATGACGATGGATCACTCAAATTGCGTCCCGATTCAATACATCGTCCTCCAGCAGACTTGTCTCCATGGGTCGATTGCTGCCTCGGGCACCTAATGGCCGTCCTGCTGTGAGTCAAAGATTTTCGAATCGGACGAAAAACTGATAGTGAATTGTAACATTCAGGGCCACCTAATGACGATGGACCACGCAAATTGCGTCCCGATTCAATACATCGTCCTTTAGCCGAGTTGACTCCATGGGTCTATTGCTGCCTCGGGCACCTTATGGCCGTTCTGCTGTGAATCTAGATTATCGAATGGGACGAAATACTGATAGTGAATTGTATCGTTCAGGGCCTCCTAATGACGATGGATACTTCAAATTGCGTCCCGATTCAATACATCGTCCTCCAGCCGACTTGACTCCATGGGTCTATTGCTGCCTCGGGCACCTTATGGCAGTTCTGCTGTGAGTCTAGATTATCGAATGGGACGAAAAACTGATAGTGAATTGTAACGTTCAGGGCCTCCTAATGACGATGGACCACGCAAATTGCGTCCCGATACAATACATCGTCCTCCAGCAGACCTGTCTCCATGGGTCGATTGCTGCCTCGGGCACCTAATGGCCGTTCTGCTGTGAGTCAAAGATTTTCGAATCGGACGAAAAACTGATAGTGAATTGTAACATTCAGGGCCACCTAATGACGATGGACCACGCAAATTGCGTCCTGATTCAATACATCGTCCTCCAGCAGACTTGACTTCATGGGTCTATTGCTGCCTCGGGCACCTTATGGCCGTTCTGCTGTGAGTCAAAGATTTTCGAATCGGACGAAAAACTGATAGTGAATTGTAACGTTCAGGCCCACCTAATGACGATGGATCACTCAAATTGCGTCCCGATTCAATACATCGTCCTCCAGCCGACTTGTCCCCATGGGTCGATTGCTGCCTCGGGCACCTAATGGCCGTTCTGCTGTGAGTCAAAGATTTTCGAATCGGACGAAAAACTGATAGTGAATTGTAACATTCAGGGCCACCTAATGACGATGGACCACGCAAATTGCGTCCCGATTCAATACATCGTCCTTTAGCCGAGTTGACTCCATGGGTCTATTGCTGCCTCGGGCACCTTATGGCCGTTCTGCTGTGAATCTAGATTATCGAATGGGACGAAAAACTGATAGTGAATTGTAACGTTCAGGGCCACCTAATGACGATGGATCACTCAAATTGCGTCCCGATTCAATACATCGTCCCCAGCCGACTTGTCTCCATGGGTCTATTGCTGCCTCGGGCACCTTATGGCCGTTCTGCTGTGAGTCTAGATTATCGAATGGGACGAAACACTGATAGTGAATTGTAACGTTCAGGGCCACCTAATGACGATGGATCACTCAAATTGCGTCCTGATTCAATACATCTTCCTCCAGCAGACTTGACTTCATGGGTCTATTGCTGCCTCGGGACCTTATGGCCGTTCTGCTGTGAGTCAAAGATTTTCGAATCGGACGGAAAACTGATAGTGAATTGTAACGTTCAGGGCCACCTAATGACGATGAATCACTCAAATTGCGTCCCGATTCAATACATCGTCCTCCAGCAGACTTGTCTCCATGGGTCTATTGCTGCCTCGGGCACCTTATGGCAGGCCTGCTGAGACTCAAAGATTTTCGAATCGGACGAAAAACTGATAGTGAATTGTAACGTTCAGGGCCTCCTAATGACGATGGATCACTCAAATTGCGTCCCGATTCAATACATCGTCCTCCAGCCGACTTGACTCCATGGGTCTATTGCTGTCTCGGGCACCTTATGGCCGTTCTGCTGTGAGTCTAGATTATCGAATGGGACGAAAAACTGATAGTGAATTGTATCGTTCAGGGCCTCCTAATGACGATGGATACTTCAAATTGCGTCCCGATTCAATACATCGTCCTCCAGCCGACTTGACTCCATGGGTCTATTGCTGCCTCGGGCACCTTATCGTAGTTCTGCTGTGAGTCTAGATTATCGAATGGGACGAAAAACTGATAGTGAATTGTAACGTTCAGGGCCTCCTAATGACGATGGATCACTCAAATTGCGTCCCGATTCAATACATCGTCCTCCCGCAGACCTGTCTCCATGGGTCGATTGCTGCCTCGGGCACCTAATGGCCGTTTTGCTGTGAGTCAAAGATTTTCGAATCGGACGAAAAACTGATAGTGAATTGTAACATTCAGGGCCACCTAATGACGATGGACCACGCAAATTGCGTCCCGATTCAATACATCGTCCTCCAGCCGAGTTGACTCCATGGGTCTATTGCTGCCTCGGGCACCTTATGGCCGTTCTGCTGTGAATCTAGATTATCGAATGGGACGAAAAACTGATAGTGAATTGTAACGTTCAGGGCCACCTAATGACGATGGATCACTCAAATTGCGTCCCGATTCAATACATCGTCCCCAGCCGACTTGTCTCCATGGGTCTATTGCTGCCTCGGGCACCTTATGGCCGTTCTGCTGTGAGTCTAGATTACCGAATGGGACGAAAAACTGATAGTGAATTGTAACGTTCAGGGCCAGCTAATGACGATGGATCACTCAAATTGCGTCCTGATTCAATACATCGTCCTCCAGCAGACTTGACTTCGTGGGTCTATTGCTGCCTCGGGCACCTTATGGCCGTTCTGCTGTGAGTCAAAGATTTTCGAATCGGACAAAAAACTGATAGTGAATTGTAACTTTCAGGGCCACCTAATGACGATGGATCACTCAAATTGTGTCCCGATTCAATACATCGTCCTCCAGCAGACTTGTCTCCATGGGTCGATTGCTGCCTCGGGCACCTTATGGCCGTTCTGCTGTGAGTCAAAGATTTTCGAATCGGACGAAAAACTGATAGTGATTTGTAACATTCAGGGCCACCTAATGACGATGGACCACACAAATTGCGTCCCGATTCAGTACATCGTCCACTAGCCGACTTGACTCCATGGGACTATTGCTGCCTCGGGCACCTTATGGGCGTTCTGCTGTGAGTCTAGATTATCGAATGGGACGAAAAACTGATAGTGAATTGTAACGTTCAGGGCCTCCTAATGACGATGGATCACTCAAATTGCGTCCCGATTCAATACATCGTCCTCCAGCCGACTTGACTCCATGGGTCTATTGCTGCCTCGGGCACCTTACGGCCGTTCTGCTGTGAGTCTAGATTATCGAATGGGACGAAAAACTGATAGTGAATTGTAACGTTCAGGCCCTCCTAATGACGATGGATCACTCAAATTGCGTCCCGATTCAATACATCGTCCTCCAGCAGACTTGTCTCCATGGGTCTATTGCTGCCTCAGGCACCTAATGGCCGTCCTGCTGTGAGTCAAAGATTTTCGAATCGGACGAAAAACTGATAGTGAATTGTAACATTCAGGGCCACCTAATGACGATGGACCACGCAAATTGCGTCCCGATTCAATACATCGTCCTTCAGGCGAGTTGACTCCATGGGTCTATTGCTGCCTCGGGCACCTTATGGCCGTTCTGCTGTGAATCTAGATTATCGAATGGGACGAAAAACTGATAGTGAATTGTAACGTTCAGGGCCACCTAATGACGATGGATCACTCAAATTGCGTCCCGATTCAATACATCGTCCCCAGCCGCCTTGTCTCCATGGGTCGATTGCTGCCTCGGGCACCTTATGGCCGTTGTGCTGTGAGTCTAGATTACCGAATGGGACGAAAAACTGATAGTGAATTGTAACGTTCAGGGCCACCTAATGACGATGGATCACTCAAATTGCGTCCTGATTCAATACATCGTCCTCCAGCAGACCTGACTTCGTGGGTCTATTGCTGCCTCGGGCACCTTATGGCCGTTCTGCTGTGAGTCAAAGATTTTCGAATCGGACGAAAAACTGATAGTGAATTGTAACTTTCAGGGCCACCTAATGACGATGGATCACTCAAATTGTGTCCCGATTCAATACATCGTCCTCCAGCAGACTTGTCTCCATGGGTCGATTGCTGCCTCGGGCACCTTATGGCCGTTCTGCTGTGAGTCAAAGATTTTCGAATCGGACGAAAAACTGATAGTGATTTGTAACATTCAGGGCCACCTAATGACGATGGACCACACAAATTGCGTCCCGATTCAGTACATCGTCCACTAGCCGACTTGACTCCATGGGAATATTGCTGCCTCGGGCACCTTATTGCCGTTCTGCTGTGAGTCTAGATTATCGAATGGGACGAAAAACTGATAGTGAATTGTAACGTTCAGGGCCTCCTAATGACGATGGATCACTCAAATTGCGTCCCGATTCAATACATCGTCCTCCAGCCGACTTGACTCCATGGGTCTATTGCTGCCTCGGGCACCTTATGGCCGTTCTGCTGTGAGTCTAGATTATCGAATGGGACGAAAAACTGATAGTGAATTGTAACGTTCAGGGCCTCCTAATGACGATGGATCACTCAAATTGCGTCCCGATTCAATACATCGTCCTCCAGCAGACTTGTCTCCATGGGTCGATTGCTGCCTCGGCACCTAATGGCCGTTCTGCTGTGAGTCAAAGATTTTCGAATCGGACGAAAAACTGATAGTGAATTGTAACGTTCAGGGCCTCCTAATGACGATGGATCACTCAAATTGCGTCCCGATTCAATACATCGTCCTCCAGCAGACTTGTCCCCATGGGTCGATTGCTGCCTCGGGCACCTAATGGCCGTCCTGCTGTGAGTCAAAGATTTTCGAATCGGACGAAAAACTGATAGTGAATTGTAACATTCAGGGCCACCTAATGACGATGGACTACGCAAATTGCGTCCCGATTCAATACATCGTCCTCCAGCCGAGTTGACTCCATGGGCCTATTGCTGCCTCGGGCACCTTATGGCAGGCCTGCTGTGACTCAAAGATTTTCGAATCGGACGAAAAACTGATAGTGAATTGTAACGTTCAGGGCCTCCTAATGACGATGGATCACTCAAATTGCGTCCCGATTCAATACATCGTCCTCCATCTGACTTGACTCCATGGGTCTATTGCTGCCTCGGGCACCTTATGGCCGTTCTGCTGTCAGTCTAGATTATCGAATGGGACGAAAAACTGATAGTGAATTGTAACGTTCAGGGCCTCCTAATGACGATGGATCACTCAAATTGCGTCCCGAATCAATACATCGTCCCCAGCCGACTTGTCTCCATGGGTCGATTGCTGCCTCGGGCACCTTATGGCCGTTCTGCTGTGAGTCTAGATTACCGAATGGGACGAAAAACTGATAGTGAATTGTAACGTTCAGGGCCACCTAATGACGATGGATCACTCAAATTGCGTCCTGATTCAATACATCGTCCTCCAGCAGACTTGACTTCGTGGGTCTATTGCTGCCTCGGGCACCTTATGGCCGTTCTGCTGTGAGTCAAAGATTTTCGAATCGGACGAAAAACTGATAGTGAATTGTAACTTTCAGGGCCACCTAATGACGATGGATCACTCAAATTGTGTCCCGATTCAATACATCGTCCTCCAGCAGACTTGTCTCCATGGGTCGATTGCTGCCTCGGGCACCTTATGGCCGTTCTGCTGTGAGTCAAAGATTTTCGAATCGGACGAAAAACTGATAGTGATTTGTAACATTCAGGGCCACCTAATGACGATGGACCACACTAATTGCGTCCCGATTCAGTACATCGTCCACTAGCCGACTTGACTCCATGGGACTATTGCTGCCTCGGGCACCTTATTGCCGTTCTGCTGTGAGTCTAGATTATCGAATGGGACGAAAAACTGATAGTGAATTGTAACGTTCAGGGCCTCCTAATGACGATGGATCACTCAAATTGCGTCCCGATTCAATACATCGTCCTCCAGCCGACTTGACTCCATGGGTCTATTGCTGCCTCGGGCACCTTATGGCCGTTCTGCTGTGAGTCTAGATTATCGAATGGGACGAAAAACTGATAGTGAATTGTAACGTTCAGGGCCTCCTAATGACGATGGATCACTCAAATTGCGTCCCGATTCAATACATCGTCCTCCAGCAGACTTGTCTCCATGGGTCGATTGCTGCCTCGGCACCTAATGGCCGTTCTGCTGTGAGTCAAAGATTTTCGAATCGGACGAAAAACTGATAGTGAATTGTAACGTTCAGGGCCTCCTAATGACGATGGATCACTCAAATTGCGTCCCGATTCAATACATCGTTCCCAGCCGACATGACTCCATGGGACTATTGCTGCCTCGGGCACCTTATGGCCGTTCTGCTGTGAGTCTAGATTATAGAATGGGATGAAAAACTGATAGTGAATTGTAACGTTCAGGGCCACCTAATGACGATAGATCACTCAAATTGCGTCCCGATTCAATACATCGTCCTCCAGGCGACTTGTCTCCATGGGTCTATTGCTGCCTCGGGCACCTTATGGCAGGCCTGCTGTGACTCAAAGATTTTCGAATCGGACGAAAAACTGATAGTGAATTGTAACGTTCAGGGCCTCCTAATGACGATGGATCACTCAAATTGCGTCCCGATTCAATACATCGTCCTCCATCTGACTTGACTCCATGGGTCTATTGCTGCCTCGGGCACCTTATGGCCGTTCTGCTGTCAGTCTAGATTATCGAATGGGACGAAAAACTGATAGTGAATTGTAACGTTCAGGGCCTCCTAATGACGATGGATCACTCAAATTGCGTCCCGATTCAATACATCGTCCCCAGCCGACTTGTCTCCATGGGTCTATTGCTGCCTCGGGCACCTTATGGCCGTTCTGCTGTGAGTCTAGATTATCGAATGGGACGAAAAACTGATAGTGAATTGTAACGTTCAGGGCCACCTAATGACGATAGATCACTCAAATTGCGTCCTGATTCAATACATCGTCCTCCAGCAGACTTGACTTCATGGGTCTATTGCTGCCTCGGGACCTTACGGCCGTTCTGCTGTGAGTCAAAGATTTTCGAATCGGACGAAAAACTGATAGTGAATTGTAACGTTCAGGGCCACCTAATGACGATGAATCACTCAAATTGCGTCCCGATTCAATACATCGTCCTCCAGCAGACTTGTCTCCATGGGTCGATTGCTGCCTCGGGCACCTTATGGCCGTTCTGCTGTGAGTCAAAGATTCTCGAATCGGACGAAAAACTGATAGTGATTTGTAACATTCAGGGCCACCTAATGACGATGGACCACACAAATTGCGTCCCGATTCAGTACATCGTCCACTAGCCGACTTGACTCCATGGGAATATTGCTGCCTCGGGCACCTTATGGCCGTTCTGCTGTGAGTCTAGATTATAGAATGGGATGAAAAATTGATAGTGAATTGTAACGTTCAGGGCCACCTAATGACGATGGATCACTCAAATTGCGTCCCGATTCAATACATCGTCCTCCAGCAGACTTGTCTCCATGGGTCGATTCCTGCCTCGGGCACCTAATGGCCGTCCTGCTGTGAGTCAAAGATTTTCGAATCGGACGAAAAACTGATAGTGAATTGTAACATTCAGGGCCACCTAATGACGATGGACCACGCAAATTGCGTCCCGATTCAATACATCGTCCTCCAGCCGAGTTGACTCCATGGGTCTATCGCTGCCTCGGGCACCTTATGGCCGTTCTGCTGTGAATCTAGATGATCGAATGGGACGAAAAACTGATAGTGAATTGTAACGTTCAGGGCCACCTAATGACGATGGATCACTCAAATTGCGTCCCGATTCAATACATCGTCCCCAGCCGACTTGACTCCATGGGACTATTGCTGCCTCGGGCACCTTATGGCCGTTCTGCTGTGAGTCTAGATTATCGAATGGGACGAAAAACTGATAGTGAATTGTAACGTTCAGGGCCTCCTAATGACGATGGAACACTCAAATTGCGTCCCGATTCAATACATCGTCCTCCATGGGTCGATTGCTGCCTCGGGCACCTAATGGCCGTTCTGCTGTGAGTCAAAGAATTTCGAATCGGACGAAAAACTGATAGTGAATTGTAACAATCAGGGCCACCTAATGACGATGGACCACGCAAATTGCGTCCCGATTCAATACATCGTCCTCCAGCCGAGTTGACTCCATGGGTCTATTGCTGCCTCGGGCACCTTATGCCGTTCTGATGTGAATCTAGATTATCGAATGGGACGAAAAAGTGATAGTGAATTGTAACGTTCAGGGCCACCTAATGACGATGGATCACTCAAATTGCGTCCCTATTCAATACATCGTCCTCCAGCAGACTTGTCTCCATGGGTCGATTGCTGCCTCGGGCACCTAACGGCCGTTCTGCTGTGGGTCAAAGATTTTCGAATCGGACGAAAAACTGATAGTGAATTGTAACATTCAGGGCCACCTAATGACGATGGACCACGCAAATTGCGTCCCGATTCAATACATCGTCCTCCAGTCGAGTTGACTCCATGGGTCTATTGCTGCCTCGGGCACCTTATGGCCGTTCTGCTGTGAATCTAGAATATCGAATGGGACGAAAAACTGATAGTGAATTGTAACGTTCAGGGCCACCTAATGACTATGGATCACTCAAATTGCGTCCCGATTCAATACATCGTCCCCAGCCGACTTGTCTCCATGGGTCTATTGCTGCCTCGGGCACCTTATGGCCGTTCTGCTGTGAGTCTAGATTATCGAATGGGACGAAAAACTGATAGTGAATTGTAACGTTCAGGGCCACCTAATGACGATGGATCACTCAAATTGCGTCCCGATTCAATATATCGTCCTCCAGCAGACTTGTCTCCATGGGTCGATTGCTGCCTCGGGCACCTAATGGCCGTTCTGCTGTGAGTCAAAGATTTTCGAATCGGACGAAAAACTGATAGTGAATTGTAACATTCAGGGCCACCTAATGACGATGGACCACACAAATTGCGTCTCGATTCTGTACATCGTCCTCCAGCCGACCTGACTCCATGGGTCTATTGCTGCCTGAGGCACCTTATGGCCGTTCTGCTGTGAGTCTAGTTTATCGAATGGGACGAAAAACTGATAGTTCAGGGACACCTAATGACGATGGATCACTCAAATTGCGTCCCGACTCAATACATCGTCCTCCAGCAGACTTGTCTCCATGGGTCTATTGCTGCCTCGGGCACCTTATGGCCGTTCTGCTGTGAGTCTAGATTATCGAATGGGACGAAAAACTGATAGTGAATTGTAACGTTCAGGGCCACCTAATGACGATGGAACACTCAAATTGCGTCCCGATTCAATACATCGTCCCCAGCCGACTTGACTCCATGGGTCTATTGCTGCCTCGGGCACCTTATGGCCGTTCTGCTGTGAGTCTAGATTATCGAATGGGACGAAAAACTGATAGTGAATTGTAACGTTCAGGGCCACCTAATGACGATGGATCACTCAAATTGCGTCCCGATTCAATACATCGTCCTCCAGCCGACTTGACTCCATGGGTCTATTGCTGCCTCGGGCACCTTATGGCCGTTCTGCTGTGAGTCTAGATTATCGAATGGGACGAAAAACTGATAGTGAATTGTAACGTTCAGGGCCTCCTAATGACGATGGATCACTCAAATTGCGTCCCGATTCAATTCATCGTCCTCCAGCCGAGTTGACTCCATGGGTCTATTGCTGCCTCGGGCACCTTATGGCCGTTCTGCTGTGAATCTAGATTATCGAATGGGACGAAAAACTGATAGTGAATTGCAACGTTCAGGGCCACCTAATGACGATGGATCACTCAAATTGCGTCCCGATTCAATACATCGTCCCCAGCCGACTTGTCTCCATGGGTCTATTGCTGACTCGGGCACCTTATGGCCGTTCTGCTGTGAGTCTAGATTATCAAATGGGACGAAAAACTGATAGTGAATTGTAACGTTCAGGGCCACCTAATGACGATGGATCACTCAAATTGCGTCCTGATTCAATACATCGTCCTCCAGCAGACTTGACTTCATGGGTCTATTGCTGCCTCGGGCACCTTATGGCCATTCTGCTGTGAGTCAAAGATTTACGAATCGGACGAAAAACTGATAGTGAATTGTAACTTTCAGGGCCACCTAATGACGATGGACCACACAAACTGCGTCCCGATTCAGTACATCGTCCACTAGCCGACTTGACTCCATGGGTCTATTGCTGCCTCGGGCACCTTATGGCCGTTCTGCTGTGAGTCTAGATTATCGAATGGGACAAAAAACTGATAGTGAATTGTAACGTTCAGGGCCTCCTAATGACGATGGAACACTCAAATTGCGTTCCGATTCAATACATCGTCCTCCAGCCGACTTGACTCCATGGGTCTATTGCTGCCTCGGGCACCTTATGGCCGTTCTGCTGTGAGTCTAGATTATCGAATGGGACGAAAAACTGATAGTGAATTGTAACGTTCAGGGCCTCCTAATGACGATGGATCACTCAAATTGCGTCCCGATTCAATACATCGTCCTCCAGCAGACTTGTCTCCATGGGTCGATTGCTGCCTCGGGCACCTAATGGCCGTTCTGCTGTGAGTCAAAGATTTTCGAATCGGACGAATAACTGATAGTGAATTGTAACATTCAGGGCCACCTAATGACGATGGACCACGCAAATTGCGTCCCGATTCAATACATCGTCCTCCAGCCGAGTTGACTCCATGGGTCTATTGCTGCCTCGGGCACCTTATGGCCGTTCTGCTGTGAATCTAGATTATCGAATGGGACGAAAAACTGATAGTGAATTGCAACGTTCAGGGCCACCTAATGACGATGGATCACTCAAATTGCGTCCCGATTCAATACATCGTCCCCAGCCGACTTGTCTCCATGGGTCTATTGCTGACTCGGGCACCTTATGGCCGTTCTGCTGTGAGTCTAGATTATCAAATGGGACGAAAAACTGATAGTGAATTGTAACGTTCAGGGCCACCTAATGACGATGGATCACTCAAATTGCGTCCTGATTCAATACATCGTCCTCCAGCAGACTTGACTTCATGGGTCTATTGCTGCCTCGGGCACCTTATGGCCATTCTGCTGTGAGTCAAAGATTTACGAATCGGACGAAAAACTGATAGTGAATTGTAACTTTCAGGGCCACCTAATGACGATGGACCACACAAACTGCGTCCCGATTCAGTACATCGTCCACTAGCCGACTTGACTCCATGGGTCTATTGCTGCCTCGGGCACCTTATGGCCGTTCTGCTGTGAGTCTAGATTATCGAATGGGACAAAAAACTGATAGTGAATTGTAACGTTCAGGGCCTCCTAATGACGATGGAACACTCAAATTGCGTTCCGATTCAATACATCGTCCTCCAGCCGACTTGACTCCATGGGTCTATTGCTGCCTCGGGCACCTTATGGCCGTTCTGCTGTGAGTCTAGATTATCGAATGGGCACAAAAAACTGATAGTGAATTGTAACGTTCAGGGCCTCCTAATGACGATGGAACACTCAAATTGCGTCCCGATTCAATACATCGTCCTCCAGCAGACTTGTCTCCATGGGTCTATTGCTGCCTCGGGCACCTTATGGCCGTTCTGCTGTGAGTCTAGATTATCGAATGGGACGAAAAACTGATAGTGAATTGTAACGTTCAGGGCCACCTAATGACGATGGATCACTCAAATTGCGTCCCGATTCATACATCGTCCTCCAGCCGACTTGACTCCATGGGTCTATTGCTGCCTCGGGCACCTTATGGCCGTTCTGCTGTGGGTCAAAGATTTTCGAATCGGACGAAAAATTGATAGTGAATTGTAACGTTCAGGGCCACCTAATGACGATGGATCACTCAAATTGCGTCCCGATTCAATACATCGTCCTCCAGCAGACTTGTCTCCATGGGTCTATTGCTGCCTCGGGCACCTTATGGCCGTTCTGCTGTGAGTCTAGATTATCGAATGGGACGAAAAACTGATAGTGAATTGTAACGTTCGGGGCCTCCTAATGACGATGGATAACTCAAATTGCGTCCCGATTCAATACATCGTCCTCCAGCCGACTTGTCTCCATGGGTCGATTGCTGCCTCGGGCACCTAACGGCCGTTCTGCTGTGGGTCAAAGATTTTCGAATCGGACAAAAAACTGATAGTGAATTGTAACATTCAGGGCCACCTAATGACGATGGACCACGCAAATTGCGTCCCGATTCAATACATCGTCCTCCAGCCGAGTTGACTCCATGGGTCTATTGCTGCCTCGGGCACCTTATGGCCGTTCTGCTGTGAATCTAGAATATCGAATGGGACGAAAAACTGATAGTGAATTGTAACGTTCAGGGCCACCTAATGACTATGGATCACTCAAATTGCGTCCCGATTCAATACATCGTCCCCAGCCGACTTGTCTCCATGGGTCTATTGCTGCCTCGGGCACCGTATGGCCGTTCTGCTGTGAGTCTAGATTATCGAATGGGACGAAAAACTGATAGTGAATTGTAACGTTCAGGGCCACCTAATGACGATGGATCACTCAAATTGCGTCCCGATTCAATATATCGTCCTCCAGCAGACTTGTCTCCATGGGTCGATTGCTGCCTCGGGCACCTAATGGCCGTTCTGCTGTGAGTCAAAGATTTTCGAATCGGACGAAAAACTGATAGTGAATTGTAACATTCAGGGCCACCTAATGACGATGGACCACACAAATTGCGTCTCGATTCTGTACATCGTCCTCCAGCCGACCTGACTCCATGGGTCTATTGCTGCCTGAGGCACCTTATGGCCGTTCTGCTGTGAGTCTAGATTATCGAATGGGACGAAAAACTGATAGTTCAGGGACACCTAATGACGATGGATCACTCAAATTGCGTCCCGACTCAATACATCGTCCTCCAGCAGACTTGTCTCCATGGGTCTATTGCTGCCTCGGGCACCTTATGGCCGTTCTGCTGTGAGTCTAGATTATCGAATGGGACGAAAAACTGATAGTGAATTGTAACGTTCAGGGCCACCTAATGACGATGGATCACTCAAATTGCGTCCCGATTCAATACATCGTCCTCCAGCCGACTTGACTCCATGGGTCTATTGCTGCCTCGGGCACCTTATGGCCGTTCTGCTGTGAGTCTAGATTATCGAATGGGACGAAAAACTGATAGTGAATTGTAACGTTCAGGGCCTCCTAATGACGATGGATCACTCGAATTGCGTCCCGATTCAATACATCGTCCTCCAGCAGACTTGTCTCCATGGGTCGATTGCTGCCTCGGGCACCTAATGGCCGTTCTGCTGTGAGTCAAAGATTTTCGAATCGGACGAAAAACTGATAGTGAATTGTAACATTCAGGGCCACCTAATGACGATGGACCACGCAAATTGCGTCCCGATTCAATACATCGTCCTCCAGCCGAGTTGACTCCATGGGTGTATTGCTGCCTCGGGCACCTTATGGCCGTTCTGCTGTGAATCTAGATTATCGAATGGGACGAAAAACTGATAGTGAATTGCAACGTTCAGGGCCACCTAATGACGATGGATCACTCAAATTGCGTCCCGATTCAATACATCGTCCCCAGCCGACTTGTCTCCATGGGTCTATTGCTGACTCGGGCACCTTATGGCCGTTCTGCTGTGAGTCTAGATTATCAAATGGGACGAAAAACTGATAGTGAATTGTAACGTTCAGGGCCACCTAATGACGATGGATCACTCAAATTGCGTCCTGATTCAATACATCGTCCTCCAGCAGACTTGACTTCATGGGTCTATTGCTGCCTCGGGCACCTTATGGCCATTCTGCTGTGAGTCAAAGATTTACGAATCGGACGAAAAACTGATAGTGAATTGTAACTTTCAGGGCCACCTAATGACGATGGACCACACAAACTGCGTCCCGATTCAGTACATCGTCCACTAGCCGACTTGACTCCATTGGTCTATTGCTGCCTCGGGCACCTTATGGCCGTTCTGCTGTGAGTCTAGATTATCGAATGGGACAAAAAACTGATAGTGAATTGTAACGTTCAGGGCCACCTAATGACGATGGAACACTCAAATTGCGTTCCGATTCAATACATCGTCCTCCAGCCGACTTGACTCCATGGGTCTATTGCTGCCTCGGGCACCTTATGGCCGTTCTGCTGTGAGTCTAGATTATCGAATGGGACAAAAAACTGATAGTGAATTGTAACGTTCAGGGCCTCCTAATGACGATGGAACACTCAAATTGCGTCCCGATTCAATACATCGTCCTCCAGCAGACTTGTCTCCATGGGTCTATTGCTGCCTCGGGCACCTTATGGCCGTTCTGCTGTGAGTCTAGATTATCGAATGGGACGAAAAACTGATAGTGAATTGTAACGTTCAGGGCCACCTAATGACGATGGATCACTCAAATTGCGTCCCGATTCATACATCGTCCTCCAGCCGACTTGACTCCATGGGTCTATTGCTGCCTCGGGCACCTTATGGCCGTTCTGCTGTGGGTCAAAGATTTTCGAATCGGACGAAAAATTGATAGTGAATTGTAACGTTCAGGGCCACCTAATGACGATGGATCACTCAAATTGCGTCCCGATTCAATACATCGTCCTCCAGCAGACTTGTCTCCATGGGTCTATTGCTGCCTCGGGCACCTTATGGCCGTTCTGCTGTGAGTCTAGATTATCGAATGGGACGAAAAACTGATAGTGAATTGTAACGTTCGGGGCCTCCTAATGACGATGGATCACTCAAACTGCGTCCCGATTCAATACATCGTCCTCCAGCCGACTTGTCTCCATGGGTCGATTGCTGCCTCGGGCACCTAACGGCCGTTCTTCTGTGGGTCAAAGATTTTCGAATCGGACGAAAAACTGATAGTGAATTGTAACATTCAGGGCCACCTAATGACGATGGACCACGCAAATTGCGTCCCGATTCAATACATCGTCCTCCAGCCGAGTTGACTCCATGGGTCTATTGCTGCCTCGGGCACCTTATGGCCGTTCTGCTGTGAGTCTAGATTATCGAATGGGACAAAAAACTGATAGTGAATTGTAACGTTCAGGGCCTCCTAATGACGATGGAACACTCAAATTGCGTCCCGATTCAATACATCGTCCTCCAGCAGACTTGTCTCCATGGGTCTATTGCTGCCTCGGGCACCTTATGGCCGTTCTGCTGTGAGTCTAGATTATCGAATGGGACGAAAAACTGATAGTGAATTGTAACGTTCAGGGCCACCTAATGACGATGGATCACTCAAATTGCGTCCCGATTCATACATCGTCCTCCAGCCGACTTGACTCCATGGGTCTATTGCTGCCTCGGGCACCTTATGGCCGTTCTGCTGTGGGTCAAAGATTTTCGAATCGGACGAAAAATTGATAGTGAATTGTAACGTTCAGGGCCACCTAATGACGATGGATCACTCAAATTGCGTCCCGATTCAATACATCGTCCTCCAGCAGACTTGTCTCCATGGGTCTATTGCTGCCTCGGGCACCTTATGGCCGTTCTGCTGTGAGTCTAGATTATCGAATGGGACGAAAAACTGATAGTGAATTGTAACGTTCGGGGCCTCCTAATGACGATGGATCACTCAAACTGCGTCCCGATTCAATACATCGTCCTCCAGCCGACTTGTCTCCATGGGTCGATTGCTGCCTCGGGCACCTAACGGCCGTTCTTCTGTGGGTCAAAGATTTTCGAATCGGACGAAAAACTGATAGTGAATTGTAACATTCAGGGCCACCTAATGACGATGGACCACGCAAATTGCGTCCCGATTCAATACATCGTCCTCCAGCCGAGTTGACTCCATGGGTCTATTGCTGCCTCGGGCACCTTATGGCCGTTCTGCTGTGAATCTAGAATATCGAATGGGACGAAAAACTGATAGTGAATTGTAACGTTCAGGGCCACCTAATGACTATGGATCACTCAAATTGCGTCCCGATTCAATACATCGACCCCAGCCGACTTGTCTCCATGGGTCTATTGCTGCCTCGGGCACCTTATGGCCGTTCTGCTGTGAGTCTAGATTATCGAATGGGACGAAAAACTGATAGTGAATTGTAACGTTCAGGGCCACCTAATGACGATGGATCACTCAAATTGCGTCCCGATTCAATACATCGTCCTCCAGCAGACTTGTCCCCATGGGTCGATTGCTGCCTCGGGCACCTTATGGCCGTTCTGCTGTGACTCAAAGATTTTCGAATCGGACGAAAAACTGATAGTGAATTGTAACGTTCAGGGCCTCCTAATGACGATGGAACACTCAAATTTCGTCCCGATTCAATACATCGTCCTCCACAGACTTGTCTCCATGCGTCTATTGCTGCCTCGGGCACCTTATGGCAGGCCTGCTGTGACTCAAAGATTTTCGAATCGGACGAAAAACTGATAGTGAATTGTAACGTTCAGGGCCTCCTAATGACGATGGAACACTCAAATTGCGTCCCGATTCAATACATCGTCCTCCAGCAGACTTGTCTCCATGGGTCTATTGCTGCCTCGGGCACCTTATGGCAGGCCTGCTGTGACTGAAAAATTTTCGAATCGGACGAAAAACTGATAGTGAATTGTAACGTTCAGGGCCTCCTAATGACGATGGAACTCTCAAATTGCGTCCCGATTCAATACATCATCCTCCAGCAGACTTGTCTCCATGCGTCTATTGCTGCCTCGGGCACCTTATGGCAGGCCTGCTGTGACTCAAAGATTTTCGAATCGGACGAAAAACTGATAGTGAATTGTAACGTTCAGGGCCACCTAATGACGATGGATCACTCAAATTGCGTCCCGATTCAATACATCGTCCTCCAGCCGACTTGACTCCATGGGTCTATTGCTGCCTCGGGCACCTTATGGCCGTTCTGCTGTGAGTCTAGATTATCGAATGGGACAAAAAACTGATAGTGAATTGTAACGTTCAGGGCCTCCTAATGACGATGGATCACTCAAATTGCGTCCCGACTCAATACATCGTCCTCCAGCAGACTTGTCTCCATGGGTCTATTGCTGCCTCGGGCACCTTATGGCCGTTCTGCTGTGAGTCTAGACTATCGAATGGGACGAAAAACTGATAGTGAATTGAAACGTTCAGGGCCACCTAATGACGATGGATCTCTCAAATTGGGTCCCGATTCAATACATCGTCCCCAGCCGACTTGACTCCATGGGTCTATTGCTGCCTCGGGCACCTTATGGCCGTTCTGCTGTGAGTCTAGATTATCGAATGGGACGAAAAACTGAAAGTGAATTGTAACGTTCAGGGTCACCTAATGACGATTGATCACTCAAATTGCGTCCTGATTCAATACATCGTCCTCCAGCAGACTTGACTTCATGGGTCTATTGCTGCCTCGATCACCTTATGGCCGTTCTGCTGCAAGTCAAAGAATTTCGAATCGGACGAAAAACTGATAGTGATTTGTAACGTTCAGGACCTCCTAATGACGATGGAACACTCAAATTTCGTCCCGATTCAATACATCGTCCTCCAGCAGACTTGTCTCCATGGGTCTATTGCTGCCTCGGGCACCTTATGGCCGTTCTGCTGTGAGTCTAGATTATCGAATGGGACGAAAAACTGATAGTGAATTGTAATGTTCGGGGCCTCCTAATGACGATGGATCACTCAAATTGCGTCCCGATTCAATACATCGTCCTCCAGCAGACTTGTCTCCATGGGTCGATTGCTGCCTCGGGCACCTAATGGCCGTTCTGCTGTGAGTCAAAGATTTTCGAATCGGACGAAAAACTGATAGTGAATTGTAACGTTCAGGGCCACCTAATGACGATGGATCACTCAAATTGCGTCCCGATTCAATACATCGTCCTCCAGCCGACTTGACTCCATGGGTCTATTGCTGCCTCGGGCACCTTATGGCCGTTCTGCTGTGAGTCTAGATTATCGAATGGGACAAAAATCTGATAGTGAATTGTAACGTTCAGGGCCTCCTAATGACGATGGATCACTCAAATTGCGTCCCGACTCAATACATCGTCCTCCAGCAGACTTGTCTCCATGGGTCTATTGCTGCCTCGGGCACCTTATGGCCGTTCTGCTGTGAGTCTAGACTATCGAAAGGGACGAAAAACTGATAGTGAATTGAAACGTTCAGGGCCACCTAATGACGATGGATCTCTCAAATTGGGTCCCGATTCAATACATCGTCCCCAGCCGACTTGACTCCATGGGTCTATTGCTGCGTCGGGCACCTTATGGCCGTTCTGCTGTGAGTCTAGATTATCGAATGGGACGAAAAACTGAAAGTGAATTGTAACGTTCAGGGTCACCTAATGACGATGGATCACTCAAATTGCGTCCTGATTCAATACATCGTCCTCCAGCAGACTTGACTTCATGGGTCTATTGCTGCCTCGATCACCTTATGGCCGTTCTGCTGCAAGTCAAAGATTTTCGAATCGGACGAAAAACTGATAGTGATTTGTAACGTTCAGGACCTCCTAATGACGATGGAACACTCAAATTTCGTCCCGATTCAATACATCGTCCTCCAGCAGACTTGTCTCCATGGGTCTATTGCTGCCTCGGGCACCTTATGGCCGTTCTGCTGTGAGTCTAGATTATCGAATGGGACGAAAAACTGATAGTGAATTGTAACGTTCGGGGCCTCCTAATGACGATGGATCACTCAAATTGCGTCCCGATTCAATACATCGTCCTCCAGCAGACTTGTCTCCATGGGTCGATTGCTGCCTCGGGCACCTAATGGCCGTTCTGCTGTGAGTCAAAGATTTTAGAATCGGACGAAAAACTGATAGTGAATTGTAACTTTCAGGGCCACCTAATGACGACGGATTACTCAAATTGCTTCCCGATTCAATACATCGTCCACCAGCCGACTTGTCTCCATGGGTCTATTGCTGCCTCGGGCACCTTATGGCCGTTCTGCTGTGAGTCAAAGATTATCGAATCGGACGAAAAACTGATAGTGAATTGTAACGTTCAGGGCCTCCTAATGACGATGGAACACTCAAATTGCGTCCCGATTCAATACATCGTCCTCCAGCAGACTTGTCTCCATGCGTCTATTGCTGCCTCGGGCACCTAATGGCCTTTCTGCTGTGAGTGAAAGATTTTCGAATCGGACGAAAAACTGATAGTGAATTGTAACGTTCAGTGCCACCTAATGACGATGGATCACTCAAATTGCCTTCCGATTCAATACATCGTCCTCCAGCCGACTTGTCTCCATGGGTCTATTGCTGCCTCGGGCACCTTATGGCCGTTCTGCTGTGAGTCAAAGATTTTCGAATCGGACGAAAAACTGATAGTGAAATGTAACTTTCAGGGGCACCTAATGACGATGGATCACTCAAATTGCGTCCCGATTAAATACATCGTCCTCCAGCCGACTTGTCTTGCTGCCTCGGGCACCCTATGGCCGTTCTGCTGTGAGTCAAAGATTTTCGAATCGGACGAAAAACTGATAGTTAATTGTAACTTTCAGGGCCACCTAATGACGATGGATCACTCAAATTGCGTCCCGATTCAATACATCGCCCTCCAGCAGACTTGTCCCCATGGGTCAATTGCTGCCTCGGGCACCTTACGGCCGTTCTGCTGTGAGTCTAGATTATAGAATGGGATGAAAAACTGATAGTGAATTGTAACGTTCAGGGCCACCTAATGACGATGGATCACTCAAATTGCGTCCCGATTCAATACATCGTCCTCCAGCAGACTTGTCTCCATGGGTCTATTGCTGCCTCGGGCACCTTAAGGCAGGCCTGCTGTGACTCAAAGATTTTCGAATCGGACGAAAAACTGATAGTGAATTGTAACGTTCAGGGCCTCCTAATGACGATGGAACACTCAAATTGCGTCCCGATTCAATACATCGTCCTCCAGCAGACTTGTCTCCATGCGTCTATTGCTGCCTCGGGCACCTTATGGCAGGCCTGCTGTGACTCAGAGATTTTCGAATCGGACGAAAAACTGATAGTGAATTGTAACGTTCAGGGCCACCTAATGACGATGGATCACTCAAATTGCGTCCCGATTCAATACATCGTCCTCCAGCCGAGTTGACTCCATGGGTCTATTGCTGCCTCGGGCACCTTATGGCCGTTCTGCTGTGAGTCTAGATTATCGAATGGGACAAAAAACTGATAGTGAATTGTAACGTTCAGGGCCTCCTAATGACGATGGATCACTCAAATTGCGTCCCGACTCAATACATCGTCCTCCAGCAGACTTGTCTCCATGGGTCTATTGCTGCCTCGGGCACCTTATGGCCGTTCTGCTGTGAGTCTAGATTATCGAATGGGACGAAAAACTGATAGTGAATTGTAACGTTCAGGGCCACCTAATGACGATGGATCTCTCAAATTGCGTCCCGATTCAATACATCGTCCCCAGCCGACTTGACTCCATGGGTCTATTGCTGCCTCGGGCACCTTATGGCCGTTCTGCTGTGAGTCTAGATTATCGAATGGGACGAAAAACTGATAGTGAATTGTAACGTTCGGGGCCTCCTAATGACGATGGATCACTCAAATTGCGTCCCGATTCAATATATCGTCCTCCAGCAGACTTGTCTCCATGGGTCGATTGCTGCCTCGGGCACCTAATGGCCGTTCTGCTGTGAGTCAAAGATTTTCGAATCGGACGAAAAACTGATAGTGAATTGTAACATTCAGGGCCACCTAATGACGATGGACCACACAAATTGCGTCCTGATTCTGTACATCGTCCTCCAGCCGACCTGACTCCATGGGTCTATTGCTGCCTGAGGCACCTTATGGCCGTTCTGCTGTGAGTCTAGATTATCGAATGGGACGAATAACTGATAGTTCAGGGACACCTATTGACGATAGATCACTCAAATTGCGTCCCGACTCAATACATCGTCCTCCAGCAGACTTGTCTCCATGGGTCTATTGCTGCCTCGGGCACCTTATGGCCGTTCTGCTGTGAGTCTAGATTATCGAATGGGACGAAAAACTGATAGTGAATTGTAACGTTCAGGGCCACCTAATGACGATGGATCTTTCAAATTGCGTCCCGATTCAATACATCGTCCCCAGCCGACTTGACTCCATGGGTCTATTGCTGCCTCGGGCACCTTATTGCCGTTCTGCTGTGAGTCTAGATTATCGAATGGGACGAAAAACTGATAGTGAATTGTAACGTTCAGGGCCACCTAATGACGATGGATCACTCAAATTGCGTCCTGATTCAATACATCGTCCTCCAGCAGACTTGACTTCATGGGTCTATTGCTGCCTCGGGCAACTTATGGCCGTTCTGCTGTGAGTCAAAGATTTTCGAATCGGACGAAAAACTGATAGTGATTTGTAACGTTCAGGACCTCCTAATGACGATGGAACACTCAAATTGCGTCCCGATTCAATACATCGTCCTCCAGCAGACTTGTCTCCATGGGTCTATTGCTGCCTCGGGCACCTTATGGCCGTTCTGCTGTGAGTCTAGATTATCGAATGGGACGAAAAACTGATAGTGAATTGTAACGTTCGGGGCCTCCTAATGACGATGGATCACTCAAATTGCGTCCCGATTCAATATATCGTCCTCCAGCAGACTTGTCTCCATGGGTCGATTGCTGCCTCGGGCACCTAATGGCCGTTCTGCTGTGAGTCTAGATTATAGAATGGGATGAAAAACTGATAGTGAATTGTAACGTTCAGGGCCACCTAATGACGATGGATCACTCAAATTGCGTCCCGATTCAATACATCGTCCTCCAGCAGACTTGTCTCCATGGGTCTATTGCTGCCTCGGGCACCTTAAGGCAGGCCTGCTGTGACTCAAAGATTTTCGAATCGGACGAAAAACTGATAGTGAATTGTAACGTTCAGGGCCTCCTAATGACGATGGAACACTCAAATTGCGTCCCGATTCAATACATCGTCCTCCAGCAGACTTGTCTCCATGCGTCTATTGCTGCCTCGGGCACCTTATGGCAGGCCTGCTGTGACTCAGAGATTTTCGAATCGGACGAAAAACTGATAGTGAATTGTAACGTTCAGGGCCACCTAAAGACGATGGATCACTCAAATTGCGTCCCGATTCAATACATCGTCCTCCAGCCGAGTTGACTCCATGGGTCTATTGCTGCCTCGGGCACCTTATGGCCGTTCTGCTGTGAGTCTAGATTATCGAATGGGACAAAAAACTGATAGTGAATTGTAACGTTCAGGGCCTCCTAATGACGATGGATCACTCAAATTGCGTCCCGACTCAATACATCGTCCTCCAGCAGACTTGTCTCCATGGGTCTATTGCTGCCTCGGGCACCTTATGGCCGTTCTGCTGTGAGTCTAGATTATCGAATGGGACGAAAAACTGATAGTGAATTGTAACGTTCAGGGCCACCTAATGACGATGGATCTCTCAAATTGCGTCCCGATTCAATACATCGTCCCCAGCCGACTTGACTCCATGGGTCTATTGCTGCCTCGGGCACCTTATGGCCGTTCTGCTGTGAGTCTAGATTATCGAATGGGACGAAAAACTGATAGTGAATTGTAACGTTCAGGGCCACCTAATGACGATGGATCACTCAAATTGCGTCCTGATTCAATACATCGTCCTCCAGCAGACTTGACTTCATGGGTCTATTGCTGCCTCGGGCACCTTATGGCCGTTCTGCTGTGAGTCAAAGATTTTCGAATAGGACGAATAACTGATAGTGATTTGTAACGTTCAGGACCTCTTAATGACGATGGAACACTCAAATTGCGTCCCGATTCAATACATCGTCCTCCAGCAGACTTGTCTCCATGGGTCTATTGCTGCCTCGGGCACCTTATGGCCGTTCTGCTGTGAGTCTAGATTATCGAATGGGACGAAAAACTGATAGTGAATTGTAACGTTCGGGGCCTCCTAATGACGATGGATCACTCAAATTGCGTCCCGATTCAATATATCGTCCTCCAGCAGACTTGTCTCCATGGGTCGATTGCTGCCTCGGGCACCTAATGGCCGTTCTGCTGTGAGTCAAAGATTTTCGAATCGGACGAAAAACTGATAGTGAATTGTAACATTCAGGGCCACCTAATGACGATGGACCACACAAATTGCGTCCCGATTCTGTACATCGTCCTCCAGCCGACCTGACTCCATGGGTCTATTGCTGCCTGAGGCACCTTATGGCCGTTCTGCTGTGAGTCTAGATTATCGAATGGGACGAAAAACTGATAGTGAATTGTAACGTTCAGGGCCACCTAATGACGATGGATCACTCAAATTGCGTCCTGATTCAATACATCGTCCTCCAGCAGACTTGACTTCATGGGTCTATTGCTGCCTCGGGCACCTTATGGCCGTTCTGCTGTGAGTCAAAGATTTTCGAATCGGACGAAAAACTGATAGTGATTTGTAACGTTCAGGACCTCCTAATGACGATGGAACACTCAAATTGTGTCCCGATTCAATACATCGTCCCCAGCAGACTTGTCTCCATGGGTCTATTGCTGCCTCGGGCACCTTATGGCCGTTCTGCTGTGAGTCTAGATTATCGAATGGGACGAAAAACTGATAGTGAATTGTAACGTTCGGGGCCTCCTAATGACGATGGATCACTCAAATTGCGTCCCGATTCAATATATCGTCCTCCAGCAGACTTGTCTCCATGGGTCGATTGCTGCCTCGGGCACCTAATGGCCGTTCTGCTGTGAGTCAAAGATTTTCGAATCGGACGAAAAACTGATAGTGAATTGTAACATTCAGGGCCACCTAATGACGATGGACCACACAAATTGCGTCCCGATTCTGTACATCGTCCTACAGCCGACCTGACTCCATGGGTCTATTGCTGCCTGAGGCACCTTATGGCCGTTCTGCTGTGAGTCTAGATTATCGAATGGGACGAAAAACTGATAGTTCAGGGACACCTAATGACGATGGATCACTCAAATTGCGTCCCGATTCAATATATCGTCCTCCAACAGACTTGTTTCCATTGGTCTATTGTTGCCTCGGGCACCTTACGGCCGTTCTGCTGTGAGTCAAAGATTTTCGAATCGGACGAAAAACTGATAGTAAATTGGAACGTTCAGGGCCTCCTAATGACGATGGATCACTCAAATTGCGTCCCGATTCAATACATCGTCCTCCAGCGGACTTGTCTCCATTGGTCTATTGCTGCCTCGGGCACCTAATGGCCGTTCTGCTGTGAGTCAAAGACTTTCGAATCGGACGAAAAACTGATAGTGAATTGTAACATTCAGGGCCACCTAATGACGATGGATCACTCAAATTGCGTCCCGATTCAATACATCGTCCTCCAGCAGACTTGTCTCCATGGGTCTATTGCTGCCTCGGGCACCTTATGGCAGGCTTGCTGTGACTCAAAGATTTTCGAATCGGACGAAAAACTGATAGTGAATTGTAACGTTCAGGGCCTCCTAATGACGATGGAACACTCAAATTGCGTCCCGATTCAATACATCGTCCTCCAGCAGACCTGTCCCCATGCGTCTATTGCTGCCTCGGGCACCTTATGGCAGGCCTGCTGTGACTCAAAGATTTTCGAATCGGACGAAAAACTGATAGTGAATTGTAACGTTCAGGGCCACCTAATGACGATGGATCACTCAAATTGCGTCCCGATTCAATACATCGTCCTCCAGCCGACTTGACTCCATGGGTCTATTGCTGCCTCGGGCACCTTATGGCCGTTCTGCTGTGAGTCTAGATTATCGAATGGGACAAAAAACTGATAGTGAATTGTAACGTTCAGGGCCTCCTAATGACGATGGATCACTCAAATTGCGTCCCGACTCAATACATCGTCCTCCAGCAGACTTGTCTCCATGGGTCTATTGCTGCCTCGGGCACCTTATAGCCGTTCTGCTGTGAGTCTAGATTATCGAATGGGACGAAAAACTGATAGTGAATTGTAACGTTCAGGGCCACCTAATGACGATGGATCTCTCAAATTGCGTCCCGATTCAATACATCGTCCCCAGCCGACTTGACTCCATGGGTCTATTGCTGCCTCGGGCACCTTATGGCCGTTCTGCTGTGAATCTAGATTATCGAATGGGACGAAAAACTGATAGTGAATTGTAACGTTCAGGGCCACCTAATGACGATGGATCACTCAAATTGCGTCCTGATTCAATACATCGTCCTCTAGCAGACTTGACTTCATGGGTCTATTGCTGCCTCGGGCACCTTATGGCCGTTCTGCTGTGAGTCAAAGATTTTCGAATCGCACCAAAAACTGTTAGTGATTTGTAACGTTCAGGACCTCCTAATGACGATGGAACACTCAAATTGCGTCCCGATTCAATACATCGTCCTCCAGCAGACTTGTCTCCATGGGTCTATTGCTGCCTCGGGCACCTTATGGCCGTTCTGCTGTGAGTCAAAGATTATCGAATCGGACGAAAAACTGATAGTGAATTGTAACGTTCAGGGCCTCCTAATGACGATGGAACACTCAAATTGCGTCCCGATTCAATACATCGTCCTCCAGCAGACTTGTCTCCATGGGTCTATTGCTGCCTCGGGCACCTTATGGCCGTTCTGCTGTGAGTCTAGATTATCGAATGGGACGAAAAACTGATAGTGAATTGTAACTTTCAGAGCCACCTAATGACGATGGATCACTCAAATTGCGTCCCGATTCAATACATCGTCCTCCAGCAGACTTGTCTCTATGGGTCGATTGCTGCCTCGGGCACCTTATGGCCGTTCTGCTGTGAGTCATAGATTTTCGAATCGGACGAAAAACCTGATAGTGATTTGTAACATTCAGGGCCACCTAATGACGATGGACCACACAAATTGCGTCGCGATTCAGTACATCGTCCTCCAGCCGACCTACTCCATGGGTCTATTGCTGACTCGGGCACCTTATGGCCGTTCTGCTGTGAGTCTAGATTATCAAATGGGACGAAAAACTGATAGTGAATTGTAACGTTCAAGGCCACCTAATGACGATGGATCACTCAAATTGCGTCCCGATTCAATACATCGTCCTCCAGCAGACTTGTCTCCATGGGTCTATTGCTGCCTCGGGCACCCTATGGCCGTTCTGCTGTGAGTCAAAGATTTTCGAATCGGACGAAAAACTGATAGTGAATTGTAACTTTCAGGGCCACCTAATGACGATGGATTGCTCAAATTGCGTCCCGATTCAATACATCGTCCACCAGCCGACTTGTCTCCATGGGTCTATTGCTGCCTCGGGCACCTTATGGCCGTTCTGCTGTGAGTCAAAGATTATCGAATCGGACGAAAAACTGATAGTGAATTGTAACGTTCAGGGCCTCCTAATGACGATGGAACACTCAAATTGCGTCCCGATTCAATACATCGTCCTCCAGCAGACTTGTCTCCATGCGTCTATTGCTGCCTCGGGCGCCTTATGGCCGTTCTGCTGTGAGTCAAAGATTTTCGAATCGGACGAAAAACTGATAGTGAATTGTAACGTTCAGGGCCACCTAATGACGATGGATCACTCAAATTGCGTCCCGATTCAATACATTGTCCTCCAGCAGACTGTCTCCATGGGTCTATTGCAGCCTCGGGCACCTTATGGCCGCTCAGCTGTGACTCAAAGATTTTCGAATCGGACGAAAAACTGGTAGTGAATTGTAACGTTCAGGGCCTCCTAATGACGATGGAACACTCAAATTGCGTTCCGATTCAATACATCGTCCTCCAGCCGACTTGTCTCCATGGGTCTATTGCTGCCTCGGGCACCTTATGGCCGTTCTGCTGTGAGTCAAAGATTTTCGAATCGGACGAAAAACTGATAGTGAATTGTAACTTTCAGGGGCACCTAATGACGATGGATCACTCAAATTGCGTCCCGATTAAATACATCGTCCTCCAGCCGACTTGTCTTGCTGCCTCGGGCACATTATGGCCGTTCTGCTGTGAGTCAAAGATTTTCGAATCGAACGAAAAACTGATAGTGAATTGTAACGTACAGGGCCTCCTAATGACGATGGAACACTAAAATTGCGTCCCGATTCAATACATCGTCCTCCAGCAGACTTGACTTCATGGGTCTATTGCTGCCTCGGGCACCTTATGGCCGTTCTGCTGTGAGTCTAGATTATGGAATGGGATGAAAAACTGATAGTGAATTGTAACGTTCAGGGCCACCTAATGACGATGGACCACACAAATTGCGTCCCGATTCAGTACATCGTCCACTAGCCGACTTGACTCCATGGGACTATTGCTGCCTCGGGCACCTTATGGCCGTTCTGCTGTGAGTCTAGATTATCGAATGGGACGAAAAACTGAAAGTGAATTGTAACTTTCAGGGCCACCTAATGACGATGGATTGCTCAAATTGCGTCCCGATTCAATACATCGTCCACCAGCCGACTTGTCTCCATGGGTCTATTGCTGCCTCGGGCACCTTATGGCCGTTCTGCTGTGAGTCAAAGATTATCGAATCGGACGAAAAACTGATAGTGAATTGTAACGTTCAGGGCCTCCTAATGACGATGGAACACTCAAATTGCGTCCCGATTCAATACATCGTCCTCCAGCAGACTTGTCTCCATGCGTCTATTGCTGCCTCGGGCACCTTATGGCCGTTCTGCTGTGAGTCTAGATTATCGAATGGGACGAAAAACTGATAGTGAATTGTAACTTTCAGTGCCACCTAATGACGATGGATCACTCAAATTGCGTCCCGATTCATACATCGTCCTCCAGCCGACTTGACTCCATGGGTCTATTGCAGCCTCGGGCACCTTATGGCCGTTCTGCTGTGAGTCTATATTATCGAATGGGACGAAAAACTGATAGTGAATTATAACGTTCAGGGCCACCTAATGACGATGGATCACTCAAATTGCGTCCCGATTCAATACATCGTCCTCCAGGCGACTTGACTCCATGGGTCTATTGCTGCCTCGGGCACCTTATGGCCGATCTGCTGTGAGTCTAGATTATCGAATGGGACGAAAAACTGATAGTGAAAATTAACGTTCAGGGCCTCCTAATGACGATGGATCACTCAAATTGCGTCCCGATTCAATACATCGTCCTCCAGCAGACTTGTCTCCATGGGTCGATTGCTGCCTCGGGCACCTAATGGCCGTACTGCTGTGAGTCAAAGATTTTCGAATCGGACGAAAAACTGATAGTGAATTGTAACATTCAGGGCCACCTAATGACGATGGACCACGCAAATTGCGTCCCGATTCAATACATCGTCCTCTGGCCGAGTTGACTCCATGGGTCTATTGCTGCCTCGGGCACCTTATGGCCGTTCTGCTTTGAATCTAGAATATCGAATGGGACGAAAACTGATAGTGAATTGTAACGTTCGGGGCCACCTAATGACGATGGATCACTCAAATTGCGTCCCGATTCAATACATCGTCCCCAGCCGACTTGTCTCCATGGGTCTATTGCTGCCTCGGGCACCTTATGGCCGTTCTGCTGTGTGTCTAGATTATCGAATGGGACGATAAACTGATAGTGAATTGTAACGTTCAGGGCCACCTTATGACGATGGATCACTCAAATTGCGTCCCGATTCAATACATCGTCCTCCAGCAGACTTGTCTCCATGGGTCGATTGCTGCCTCGGGCACCTTATGGCCGTTCTGCTGTGAGTCAAAGATTTTCGAATCGGACGAAAACTGATAGTGATTTGTAACATTCAGGGCCAAATAATGACGATGGACCACACAAACTGCGTCCCGATTCAGTACATCGTCCACTAGCCGACTTGACTCCATGGGACTATTGCTGCCTCGGGCACCTTATGGCCGTTCTGCTGTGAGTCTAGATTATAGAATGGGATGAAAAACTGATAGTGAATTGTAACGTTCAGGGCCACCTAATGACGATGGATCACTCAAATTGCGTCCCGATTCAATACATCGTCCTCCAGCAGACTTGTCTCCATGGGTCGATTGCTGCCTCGGGCACCTAATGGCCGTACTGCTGTGAGTCAAAGATTTTCGAATCGGACGAAAAACTGATTGTAACATTCAGGGCCACCTAATGACGATGGACCACGCAAATTGCGTCCCGATTCAATACATCGTCCTCCACCCGAGTTGACTCCATGGGTCTATTGCTGCCTCGGGCACCTTATGGTCGTCCTGCTTTGAATCTAGAATATCGAATGGGACGAAAAACTGATAGTGAATTGTAACGTTCAGGGCCACCTAATGACGATGGATCACTCAAATTGCGTCCCGATTCAATACATCGTCCCCAGCCGACTTGTCTCCAAGGATCTATTGCTGCCTCGGGCACCTTATGGCCGTTCTGCTGTGAGTCTAGATTATCGAATGGGATGAAAAACTGATAGTGAATTGTAACGTTCAGGGCCACCTAATGACGATGGATCACTCAAATTGCGTCCCGATTCAATACATCGTCCTCCAGCAGACTTGTCTCCATGGGTCTATTGCTGCCTCGGGCACCTTATGGCAGTCCTGCAGTGACTCAAAGATTTTCGAATCGGACGAAAAACTGATAGTGAATTGTAACGTTCAGGGCCTCCTAATGACGATGGATCATTAAAATTGCGTCCCGACTAAATACATCGTCCTCCAGCAGTCTTGTCTCCATGAGTCTATTGCTGCCGCGGGCACCTTATGGCCGTTCTGCTGTGAGTCTAGATTATCGAATGGGACGAAAAACTGATAGTGAATTGTAACGTTCAGGCCACCTAATGACGATGGATCTCTCAAATTGCGTCCCGATTCACTACATCGTCCCCAGCCGACTTGACTCCATGGGTCTATTGCTGCCTCGGGCACCTTATGGCCGTTCTGCTGTGAGTCTAGATTATCGAATGGGACGAAAAACTGATAGTGAATTGTAACTTTCAGAGCCACCTAATGACGATGGATCACTCAAATTGCGTCCCGATTCAATACTTCGTCCTCCAGCAGACTTGTCTCCATGGGTCGATTGCTGCCTCGGGCACCTTATGGCAGTCCTGCTGTGCCTCAAAGATTTGCGAATGGGACGAAAAACTGATAGTGAATTGTAACGTTCAGGCCCTCCTAATGACGATGGATCACTCAAATTGCGTCCCGATTCAATACATCGTCCTCCAGCAGACTTGTCTCCATGGGTCTATTGCTGCCTCGGGCACCTTATGGCCGTTCTGCTGTGAGTCTAGATTATCGAATGGGACGAAAAACTGATAGTGAATTGTAACGTTCGGGGCCTCCTAATGACGATGGATCACTCAAATTGCGTCCCGATTCAATACATCGTCCTCCAGCAGACTTGTCTCCATGGGTCGATTGCTGCCTCGGGCACCTAATGGCCGTTCTGCTGTGAGTCAAAGATTTTCGAATCGGACGAAAAACTGATAGTGAATTGAAACATTCAGGGCCACCTAATGACGATGGACCACGCAAATTGCGTCCCGATTCAATACATCGACCTCCAGTCGAGTTGACTCCATGGGTCTATTGCTGCCTCGGGCACCTTATGGCCGTTCTGCTGTGAATCTAGAATATCGAATGGGACGAAAAACTGATAGTGAATTGTAACGTTCAGGGCCACCTAATGACGATGGATCACTCAAATTGCGTCCCGATTCAATACATCGTCCCCAGCCGACTTGTCTCCATGGGTCTATTGCTGCCTGGGGCACCAGATGGCCGTTCTGCTGTGAGTCTAGATTATCGGATGGGACGAAAAACTGATAGTGAATTGTAACGTTCAGGGCCACCTAATGACGATGGATCACTCAAATTGCGTCCTGATTCAATACATCGTCCTCCAGCAGAATTGACTTCATGGGTCTATTGCTGCCTCGGGCACCTTATGGCCGTTCTGCTGTGAGTCAAAGATTTTCGAATCGGACGAAAAACTGATAGTGAATTGTAACGTTCAGGGCCACCTAATGACGATGGATCACTCAAATTGCGTCCCGATTCAATACATCGTCCTCCAGCCGACTTGTCTCCATGGGTCTATTGCTGCCTCGGGCACCTTATGGCCGTTCTGCTGGGAGTCTAGATTATCGAATGGGACGAAAAACTGATAGTGAATTGTAACTTTCAGGGCCACCTAATGACGATGGATCACTCAAATTGCGTCCCGATTCAATACATCGTCCTCCAGCAGACTTGTCTCCATGGGTCTATTGCTGCCTCGGGCACCTTATGGCAGTCCTGCTGTGACTCAGAGATTTTCGAATCGGACGAAAAACTGATAGTGAATTGTAACGTTCAGGGCCTCCTAATGACGGTGGATCATTAAAATTGCGTCCCGACTAAATACATCGTCCTCAAGCAGTCTTGTCTCCATGAGTCTATTGCTGCCTCGGGCACCTTATGGCCGTTCTGCTGTGAGTCTAGATTATCGAATGGGACGAAAAACTGATAGTGAATTGTAACGTTCAGGGCCACCTAATGACGATGGATCTCTCAAATTGCGTCCCGATTCAATACATCGTCCCCAGCCGACTTGACTCCATGGGTCTATTGCTGCCTCGGGCACCTTATGGCCGTTCTGCTGTGAGTCTAGATTTTCGAATCGGATGAAAAACTGATAGTGAATTGTAACGTTCAGGGCCACCTAATGACGATGGATCACTCAAATTGCGTCCCGATTCAATACATCGTCCTCCAGCGGACTTGTCTCCATTGGTCTATTGCTGCCTCGGGCACCTAATGGCCGTTCTGCTGTGAGTCAAAGACTTTCGAATCGGACGAAAAACTGATAGTGAATAGTAACATTCAGGGCCACCTAATGACGATGGACCACGCAAATTGCGTCCCGATTCAATACATCGTCCTCCAGTCGAGTTGACTCCATGGGTCTATTGCTGCCTCGGGCACCTTATGGCCGTTCTGCTGCGAATCTAGATTATCAAATGGGACGAAAAACTGGTAGTGAATTGTAACGTTCAGGGCCACCTAATGACGATGGATCACTCAAATTGCGTCCCGATTTAATACATCGTCCTCCAGCCGACTTGTCTCCATGGGTCTATTGCTGCCTCGGGCACCTTATGGCCGTTCTGCTGTGAGTCTAGATTATCGAATGGGACGAAAAACTGATAGTGAATTGTAACTTTCAGAGCCACCTAATGACGATGGATCACTCAAATTGCGTCCCGATTCAATACATCGTCCTCCAGCAGACTTGTCTCCATGGGTCGATTGCTGCCTCGGGCACCTTATGGCAGTCCTGCTGTGACTCAAAGATTTTCGAATCGGACGAAAAACTGATAGTGAATTGTAACATTCAGGGCCACCTAATGACGATGGACCACGCAAATTGCGTCCCGATACAATACATCGTCCTCCAGTCGAGTTGACTCCATGGGTCTATTGCTGCCTCGGGCACCTTATGGCCGTTCTGCTGTGAATCTAGAATATCGAATGGGACGAAAAACTGATAGTGAATTGTAACGTTCAGGGCCACCTAATGACGAAGGATCACTCAAATTGCGTCCCGATTCAATACATCGTCCCCAGCCGACTTGTCTCCATGGGTCTATTGCTGCCTCGGGCACCTTATGGCCGTTCTGCTGTGAGTCTAGATTATCGAATGGGACGAAAAACTGATAGTGAATTGTAACGTTCAGGGCCACCTAATGACGATGGATCACTCAAATTGCGTCCTGATTCAATACATCGTCCTCCAGCAGACTTGACTTCATGGGTCTATTGCTGCCTCGGGCACCTTATGGCCGTTCTGCTGTGAGTCTAAGATTTTCGAATCGGACGAAAAACTGATAGTTAATTGTAACTTTCAGGGCCACCTAATGACGATGGATCACTCAAATTGCGTCCCGATTCAATACATCGTCCTCCAGCAGACATGTCCCCATGGATCGATTGCTGCCTCGGGCATCTTATGGCCGTTCTGCTGTGAGTCTAGATTATAGAATGGGATGAATAACTGATAGTGAATTGTAACGTTCAGGGCCTCCTAATGACGATGGAACACTCAAATTTCGTCCCGATTCAATACATCGTCCTCCAGCAGACTTGTCTCCATGCGTCTATTGCTGCCTCGGGCACCTTATGGCAGGCCTGCTGTGACTCAAAGATTTTCGAATCGGACGAAAAACTGATAGTGAATTGTAACGTTCAGGGCCACCTAATGACGATGGATCACTCAAATTGCGTCCCGATTCAATACATCGTCCTCCAGCCGACTTGACTCCATGGGTCTATTGCTGCCTCGGGCACCTTATGGCCGTTCTGCTGTGAGTCTAGATTATCGATTGGGACAAAAAACTGATAGTGAATTGTAACGTTCAGGGCCTCCTAATGACGATGGATCATTAAAATTGCGTCCCGACTCAATACATCGTCCTCCAGCAGACTTGTCTCCATGGGTCTATTGCTGCCTCGGGCACCTTATGGCCGTTCTGCTGTGAGTCTAGATTATCGAATGGGACGAAAAACTGATAGTGAATTGTAACGTTCAGGGCCACCTAATGACGATGGATCTCTCAAATTGCGTCCCGATTCAATACATCGTCCCCAGCCGACTTGACTCCATGGGTCTATTGGTGCCTCGGGCACCTTATGGCCGTTCTGCTGTGAGTCTAGATTATCGAATGGGACGAAAAACTGATAGTGAATTGTAACGTTCAGGGCCACCTAATGACGATGGATCACTCAAATTGCGTCCTGATTCAATACATCGTCTTCCAGCAGACTTGACTTCATGGGTCTATTGCTGCCTCGGGCACCTTATGGCCGTTCTGCTGTGTGTCAAAGATTTTCGAATCGGACGAAAAACTGATAGTGAATTGGAACGTTCAGGGCCTCCTAATGACGATGGATCACTCAAATTGCGTCCCGATTCAATACATCGTCCTCCAGCGGACTTGTCTCCATTGGTCTATTGCTGCCTCGGGCACCTAATGGCCGTTCTGCTGTGAGTCATAGACTTTCGAATCGGACGAAAAACTGATAGTGAATTGTAACATTCAGGGCCACCTAATGCCGATGGACCACGCAAATTGCGTCCCGATTCAATACATCGTCCTCCAGCCGAGTTGACTCCATGGGTCTATTGCTGCCTCGGGCACCTTATGGCCGTTCTGCTGTGAATCTAGATTATCAAATGGGACAAAAAACTGGTAGTGAATTGTAACGTTCAGGGCCACCTAATGACGATGGATCACTCAAATTGCGTCCCGATTTAATACATCGTCCTCCAGCCGACTTGTCTCCATGGGTCTATTGCTGCCTCGGGCACCTTATGGCCGGTCTGCTGTGAGTCTAGATTATCGAATGGGACGAAAAACTGATAGTGAATTGTAACTTTCAGAGCCACCTAATGACGATGGATCACTCAAATTGCGTCCCGATTCAATACATCGTCCTCCAGCAGACTTGTCTCCATGGGTCGATTGCTGCCTCGGGCACCTTATGGCCGTTCTGCTGTGAGTCATAGATTTTCGAATCGGACGAAAAACCTGATAGTGATTTGTAACATTCAGGGCCACCTAATGACGATGGACCACACAAATTGCGTCCCGATTCAGTACATCGTCCACTAGCCGACTTGACTCCATGGGTCTATTGCTGCCTCGGGCACCTTATGGCCGTTCTGCTGTGAGTCTAGATTATCGAATGGGATGAAAAACTGATAGTGAATTGTAACGTTCAGGGCCACCTAATGACGATGGATCACTCAAATTGCGTCCTGATTCAATACATCGTCCTCCAGCAGACTTGACTTCATGGGTCTATTGCTGCCTCGGGCACCTTATGGCCGTTCTGCTGTGAGTCAAAGATTTTCGATTCGGACGAAAAACTGATAGTGAATTGTAACGTTCAGGGCCACCTAATGACGATGGATCACTCAAATTGCGTCCCGATTCAATACATCGTCCTCCAGCCGAGTTGACTCCATGGGTCTATTGCTGCCTCGGGCACCTTATGGCCGTTCTGCTGTGAATCTAGATTATCAAATGGGACGAAAAACTGGTAGTGAATTGTAACTTTCAGGGCCACCTAATGACGATGGATCACTCAAATTGCGTCCCGATTTAATACATCGTTCTCCAGCCGACTTGTCTCCATGGGTCTATTGCTGCCTCGGGCACCTTATGGCCGTTCTGCTGTGAGTCTAGATTATCGAATGGGACGAAAAACTGATAGTGAATTGTAACTTTCAGAGCCACCTAATGACGATGGATCACTCAAATTGCGTCCCGATTCAATACATCGTCCTCCAGCAGACTTGTCTCCATGGGTCGATTGCTGCCTCGGGCACCTTATGGCAGTCCTGCTGTGACTCAAAGATTTTCGAATCGGACGAAAAACTGATAGTGAATTGTAACATTCAGGGCCACCTAATGACGATGGACCACGCAAATTGCGTCCCGATTCAATACATCGTCCTCCAGTCGAGTTGTCTCCATGGGTCTATTGCTGCCTCGGGCACCTTATGGCCGTTCTGCTGTGAATCTAGAATATCGAATGGGACGAAAAACTGATAGTGAATTGTAACGTTCAGGGCCACCTAATGACGATGGATCACTCAAATTGCGTCCCGATTCAATACATCGTCCCCAGCCGACTTGTCTCCATGGGTCTATTGCTGCCTCGGGCACCTTATGGCCGTTCTGCTGTGAGTCTAGATTATCGAATGGGACGAAAAACTGATAGTGAATTGTAACGTTCAGGGCCACCTAATGACGATGGATCACTCAAATTGCGTCCTGATTCAATACATCGTCCTCCAGCAGACTTGATTTCATGGGTCTATTGCTGCCTCGGGCACCTTATGGCCGTTCTGCTGTGAGTCAAAGATTTTCGAATCGGACGAAAAACTGATAGTTAATTGTAACTTTCAGGGCCACCTAATGACGATGGATCACTCAAATTGCGTCCCGATTCAATACATCGTCCTCCAGCAGACATGTCCCCATGGATCGATTGCTGCCTCGGGCACCTTATGGCCGTTCTGCTGTGAGTCTAGATTATAGAATGGGATGAAAAACTGATAGTGAATTGTAACGTTCAGGGCCACCTAATGACGATGGATCACTCAAATTGCGTCCCGATTCGATACATCGTCCTCCAGCAGACTTGTCTCCATTGGTCTATTGCTGCCTCGGGCACCTAATGGCCGTTCTGCTGTGAGTCATAGACTTTCGAATCGGACGAAAAACTGATAGTGAATTGTAACATTCAGGGCCACCTAATGACGATGGACCACGCAAATTGCGTCCCGATTCAATACATCGTCCTCCAGCCGAGTTGACTCCATGGGTCTATTGCTGCCTCGGGCACCTTATGGCCGTTCTGCTGTGTATCTAGATTATCAAATGGGATGAAAAACTGGTAGTGAATTGTAACGTTCAGGGCCACCTAATGACGATGGATCACTCAAATTGCGTCCCAGTTCAATACATCGTCCCCCAGCAGACTTGTCTCCATGGATCTATTGCTGCCTCGGGCACCTTATGGCAGTCCTGCTGTGACTCAAAGATTTTCGAATCGGACGAAAAACTGATAGTGAATTGTAACGTTCAGGGCCTCCTAATGACGATGGATCATTAAAATTGCGTCCCGACTAAATACATCGTCCTCCAGCAGTCTTGTCTCCATGAGTCTATTGCTGCCTCGGGCACCTTATGGCCGTTCTGCTGTGAGTCTAGATTATCGAATGGGACGAAAAACTGATAGTGAATTGTAACGTTCAGGGCCACCTAATGACGATGGATCTCTCAAATTGCGTCCCGATTCAATACATCGTCCCCAGCCGACTTGACTCCATGGGTCTATTGCTGCCTCGGGCACCTTATGGCCGTTCTGCTGTGAGTCTAGATTATCGAATGGGACGAAAAACTGATAGTGAATTGTAACGTTCAGGGCCACCTAATGACGATGGATCACTCAAATTGCGTCCTGATTCAATACATCGTCCTCCAGCAGACTTGACTTCATGGGTCTATTGCTGCCTCGGGCACCTTATGGCCGTTCTGCTGTGAGTCAAAGATTTTCGATTCGGACGAAAAACAGATAGTGAATTGTTACTTTCAGGGCAACCTAATGACGATGGATCACTCAAATTGCGTCCCGATTCAATACATCGGTCCTCCAGCCGACTTGTCTCCATGGGTCTATTGCTGCCTCGGGCACCTTATGGCCGTTCTGCTGTGAGTCAAAGATTTTCGAATCGGACGAAAAACTGATAGTAAATTGGAACGTTCGGGGCCTCCTAATGACGATGGATCACTCAAATTGCGTCCCGATTCAATACATCGTCCTCCAGCGGACTTGTCTCCATTGGTCTATTGCTGCCTCGGGCACCTAATGGCCGTTCTGCTGTGAGTCAAAGACTTTCGAATCGGACGAAAAACTGATAGTGAATAGTAACATTCAGGGCCACCTAATGACGATGGACCACGCAAATTGCGTCCCGATTCAATACATCGTCCTCCAGCCGAGTTGACTCCATGGGTCTATTGCTGCCTCGGGCACCTTATGGCCGTTCTGCTGCGAATCTAGATTATCAAATGGGACGAAAAACTGGTAGTGAATTGTAACGTTCAGGGCCACCTAATGACGATGGATCACTCAAATTGCGTCCCGATTTAATACATCGTCCTCCAGCCGACTTGTCTCCATGGGTCTATTGCTGCCTCGGGCACCTTATGGCCGTTCTGCTGTGAGTCTAGATTATCGAATGGGACGAAAAACTGATAGTGAATTGTAACTTTCAGAGCCACCTAATGACGATGGATCACTCAAATTGCGTCCCGATTCAATACATCGTCCTCCAGCAGACTTGTCTCCATGGGTCGATTGCTGCCTCGGGCACCTTATGGCAGTCCTGCTGTGACTCAAAGATTTTCGAATCGGACGAAAAACTGATAGTGAATTGTAACATTCAGGGCCACCTAATGACGATGGACCACGCAAATTGCGTCCCGATTCAATACATCGTCCTCCAGTCGAGTTGTCTCCATGGGTCTATTGCTGCCTCGGGCACCTTATGGCCGTTCTGCTGTGAATCTAGAATATCGAATGGGACGAAAAACTGATAGTGAATTGTAACGTTCAGGGCCACCTAATGACGATGGATCACTCAAATTGCGTCCCGATTCAATACATCGTCCCCAGCCGACTTGTCTCCATGGGTCTATTGCTGCCTCGGGCACCTTATGGCCGTTCTGCTGTGAGTCTAGATTATCGAATGGGACGAAAAACTGATAGTGAATTGTAACGTTCAGGGCCACCTAATGACGATGGATCACTCAAATTGCGTCCTGATTCAATACATCGTCCTCCAGCAGACTTGACTTCATGGGTCTATTGCTGCCTCGGGCACCTTATGGCCGTTCTGCTGTGAGTCAAAGATTTTCGAATCGGACGAAAAACTGGTAGTTAATTGTAACTTTCAGGGCCACCTAATGACGATGGATCACTCAAATTGCGTCCCGATTCAATACATCGTCCTCCAGCAGACATGTCCCCATGGATCGATTGCTGCCTCGGGCACCTTATGGCCGTTCTGCTGTGAGTCTAGATTATAGAATGGGATGAAAAACTGATAGTGAATTGTAACGTTCAGGGCCACCTAATGACGATGGATCACTCAAATTGCGTCCCGATTCAATACATCGTCCTCCAGCAGACTTGTCTCCATGGGTCTATTGCTGCCTCGGGCACCTTATGGCAGGCCTGCTGTGACTCAAAGATTTTCGAATCGGACGAAAAACTGATAGTGAATTGTAACGTTCAGGGCCTCCTAATGACGATGGAACACTCAAATTTCGTCCCGATTCAATACATCGTCCTCCAGCAGACTTGTCTCCATGCGTCTATTGCTGCCTCGGGCACCTTATGGCAGGCCTGCTGTGACTCAAAGATTTTCGAATCGGACGAAAAACTGATAGTGAATTGTAACGTTCAGGGCCACCTAATGACGATGGATCACTCAAATTGCGTCCCGATTCAATACATCGTCCTCCAGCAGACTTGACTCCATGGGTCTATTGCTGCCTCGGGCACCTTATGGCCGGTCTGCTGTGAGTCTAGATTATCGATTGGGACAAAAAACTGATAGTGAATTGTAACGTTCAGGGCCTCCTAATGACGATGGATCATTAAAATTGCGTCCCGACTCAATACATCGTCCTCCAGCAGACTTGTCTCCATGGGTCTATTGCTGCCTCGGGCACCTTATGGCCGTTCTGCTGTGAGTCTAGATTATCGAATGGGACGAAAAACTGATAGTGAATTGTAACGTTCAGGGCCACCTAATGACGATGGATCTCTCAAATTGCGTCCCGATTCAATACATCGTCCCCAGCCGACTTGACTCCATGGGTCTATTGCTGCCTCGGGCACCTTATGGCCGTTCTGCTGTGAGTCTAGATTATCGAATGGGACGAAAAACTGATAGTGAATTGTAACGTTCAGGGCCACCTAATGACGATGGATCACTCAAATTGCGTCCTGATTCAATACATCGTCCTCCAGCAGACTTGACTTCATGGGTCTATTGCTGCCTCGGGCACCTTATGGCCGTTGTGCTGTGAGTCAAAGATTTTCGAATCGGACGAAAAACTGATAGTGAATTGTAACTTTCAGGGCAACCTAATGACGATGGATCACTCAAATTGCGTCCCGATTCAATACATCGTCCTCCAGCCGACTTGTCTCCATGGGTCTATTGCTGCCTCGGGCACCTTATGGCCGTTCTGCTGTGAGTCAAAGATTTTCGAATCGGACGAAAAACTGATAGTAAATTGGAACGTTCAGGGCCTCCTAATGACGATGGATCACTCAAATTGCGTCCCGATTCAATACATCGTCCTCCAGCGGACTTGTCTCCATTGGTCTATTGCTGCCTCGGGCACCTAATGGCCGTTCTGCTGTGAGTCATAGACTTTCGAATCGGACGAAAAACTGATAGTGAATTGTAACATTCAGGGCCACCTAATGACGATGGACCACGCAAATTGCGTCCCGATTCAATACATCGTCCTCCAGCCGAGTTGACTCCATGGGTCTATTGCTGCCTCGGGCACCATATGGTCGTTCTGCTGTGAATCTAGATTATCAAATGGGACGAAAAACTGGTAGTGAATTGTAACGTTCAGGGCCACCTAATGACGATGGATCACTCAAATTGCGTCCCGATTTAATACATCGTCCTCCAGCCGACTTGTCTCCATGGGTCTATTGCTGCCTCGGGCACCTTATGGCCGGTCTGCTGTGAGTCTAGATTATCGAATGGGACGAAAAACTGATAGTGAATTGTAACTTTCAGAGCCACCTAATGACGATGGATCACTCAAATTGCGTCCCGATTCAATACATCGTCCTCCAGCAGACTTGTCTCCATGGGTCGATTGCTGCCTCGGGCACCTTATGGCCGTTCTGCTGTGAGTCATAGATTTTCGAATCGGACGAAAAACCTGATAGTGATTTGTAACATTCAGGGCCACCTAATGACGATGGACCACACAAATTGCGTCCCGATTCAGTACATCGTCCACTAGCCGACTTGACTCCATGGGTCTATTGCTGCCTCGGGCACCTTATGGCCGTTCTGCTGTGAATCTAGATTATCGAATGGGACGAAAAACTGATAGTGAATTGTAACGTTCAGGGCCACCTAATGACGATGGATCACTCAAATTGCGTCCCGATTAAATACATCGTCCTCCAGCCGACTTGTCTTGCTGCCTCGGGCACCTTATGGCCGTTCTGCTGTGAGTCAAAGATTTTCGAATCGAACGAAAAACTGATAGTGAATTGTAACGTTCAGGGCCTCCTAATGACGATGGAACACTAAAATTGCGTCCCGATTCAATACATCGTCCTCCAGCAGACTTGACTTCATGGGTCTATTGCTGCCTCGGGCACCTTATGGGCGTTCTGCTGTGAGTCAAAGATTTTCGAATCGGACGAAAAACTGATAGTGAATTGTAACGTTCAGGGCAACCTAATGACGATGGATCACTCAAATTGCGTCCCGATTCAATACATCGTCCTCCAGCCGACTTGACTCCATGGGTCTATTGCTGCCTCGGGCACCTTATGGCCGTTCTGCTGTGAATCTAGATTATCGAATGGGACGAAAAAGTGATAGTGAATTGTAACGTTCAGGGCCACCTAATGACGATGGATCACTCAAATTGCGTCCCGATTCAATACATCGTCCCCAGCCGACTTGTCTCCATGGGTCTATTGCTGCCTCGGGCACCTTATGGCCGTTCTGCTGTGAGTCTAGATTATCAAATGGGACGAAAAACTGATAGTGAATTGTAACGTTCAGGGCCACCTAATGACGATGGATCACTCAAATTGCGTCCTGATTCAATACATCGTCCTCCAGCAGACTTGACTTCATGAGTCTATTGCTGCCTCGGGCACCTTATGGCCGTTCTGCTGTGAGTCAAAGATTTTCGAATCGGACGAAAAACTGATAGTGAATTGTAACTTTCAGGGCCACCTAATGACGATGGATCACTCAAATTGCGTCCCGATTCAATACATCGTCCTCCAGCAGACTTGTCTCCATGCGTCGATTGCTGCCTCGGGCACCTTATGGCCGTTCTGCTGTGAGTCAAAGATTTTCGAATCGGACGAAAACTGATAGTGATTTGTGACATTCAGGGCCACCTAATGACGATGGACCACACAAATTGCGTCCCGATTCAGTACATCGTCCACTAGCCGACTTGACTCCATGGGACTATTGCTGCCTCGGGCACCTTATGGCCGTTCTGCTGCTAGTCTAGATTATAGAATGGGATGACAAACTGATAGTGAATTGTAACGTTCAGGGCCACCTAATGACGATGGATCACTCAAATTGCGTCCCGATTCAATACATCGTCCTCCAGCAGACTTGTCTCCATGCGTCTGTTGCTGCCTCGGGCACCTTACGGCCGTTCTGCTGTGAGTCAAAGATTTTCGAATCGGACGAAAAACTTACAGTGAATTGTAACGTTCAGGGCCACCTAATGACGATGGATCACTCAAATTGCGTCCTGATTCAATACATCGTCCTCCAGCAGAATTGACTTCATGGGTCTATTGCTGCCTCGGGCACCTTACGGCCGTTCTGCTGTGAGTCAAAGATTTTCGAATCGGACGAAAAACTGATAGTGAATTGTAACTTTCAGGGCCACCTAATGACGATGGATCACTCAAATTGCGTCCCGATTCAATACATCGTCCTCCAGCCGAGTTGACTCCATGGGTCTATTGCTGCCTCTGGCACCATATGGCCGTTCTGCTGTGAATCTAGAATATCGAATGGGACGAAAAACTGATAGTGAATTATAACGTTCAGGGCCTCCTAATGACGATGGAACACTCAAATTGCGTCCCGATTCAATACATCGTCCTCCAGCAGACTTGTCTCCATGGGTCTATTGCTGCCTCGGGCAGGGCCACCTAATGACGATGGATCACTCAAATTGCGTCCCGATTCAATACATCGTCCCCAGCCGACTTGTCTCCATGGGTCTATTGAGGCTTCGGGCACCTTATGGTCGTTCTGCTGTGTGTCTAGATTATCGAATGGGACGAAAAACTGATAGTTAATTGTAACGTTCAGGGCCACCTAATGACGATGGATCACTCAAATTGCGTCCTGATTCAATACATCGTCCTCCAGCAGAATTGACTTCATGGGTCTATTGCTGCCTGGGGCACCTTATGGCCGTTCTGCTGTGAGTCAAAGATTTTCGAATCGGACGAAAAACTGATAGTGAATTGTAACGTTCAGGGCCTCCTAATGACGATGGAACACTCAAATTGCGTCCCGATTCAATACATCGTCCTCCAGCAGACTTGTCTCCATGGGTCTATTGCTGCCTCGGGCACCTTATGGCAGGCCAGCTGTGACTCAAAGATTTTCGAATCGGACGAAAAACTGATAGTGAATTGTAACGTTCAGGGCCACCTAATGACGATGGATCACTCAAATTGCGTCCCGATTCAATACATCGTCCTCCAGCCGACTTGTCTCCATGGGTCTATTGCTGCCTCGGGCACCTTATGGCCGTTCTGCTGGGAGTCTAGATTATCGAATGGGACGAAAAACTGATAGTGAATTGTAACTTTCAGGGCCACCTAATGACGATGGATCACTCAAATTGCGTCCCGATTCAATACATCGTCCTCCAGCAGACTTGTCTCCATGGGTCTATTGCTGCCTCGGGCACCTTACGGCAGTCCTGCTGTGACTCAGAGATTTTCGAATCGGACGAAAAACTGATAGTGAATTGTAACGTTCAGGGCCTCCTAATGACGGTGGATCATTAAAATTGCGTCCCGACTAAATACATCGTCCTCAAGCAGTCTTGTCTCCATGAGTCTATTGCTGCCTCGGGCACCTTATGGCCGTTCTGCTGTGAGTCTAGATTATCGAATGGGACGAAAAACTGATAGTGAATTGTAACGTTCAGGGCCACCTAATGACGATGGATCTCTCAAATTTCGTCCCGATTCAATACATCGTCCCCAGCCGACTTGACTCCATGGGTCTATTGCTGCCTCGGGCACCTTATGGCCGTTCTGCTGTGAGTCTAGATTTTCGAATCGGATGAAAAACTGATAGTGAATTGTAACGTTCAGGGCCACCTAATGACGATGGATCACTCAAATTGCGTCCCGATTCAATACATCGTCCTCCAGCAGACTTGTCTCCATGGGTCTATTGCTGCCTCGGGCACCTTATGGCCGTTCTGCTGTGAGTCAAAGATTTTCGAATCGGACGAAAAACTGGTAGTAAATTGGAACGTTCAGGGCCTCCTAATGACGATGGATCACTCAAATTGCGTCCCGATTCAATACATCGTCCTCCAGTCGAGTTGACTCAATGGGTCTATTGCTGCCTCGGGCACCTTATGGCCGTTCTGCTGCGAATCTAGATTATCAAATGGGACGAAAAACTGGTAGTGAATTGTAACGTTCAGGGCCACCTAATGACGATGGATCACTCAAATTGCGTCCCGATTTAATACATCGTCCTCCAGCCGACTTGTCTCCATGGGTCTATTGCTGCCTCGGGCACCTTATGGCCGTTCTGCTGTGAGTCTAGATTATCGAATGGGACGAAAAACTGATAGTGAATTGTAACTTTCAGAGCCACCTAATGACGATGGATCACTCAAATTGCGTCCCGATTCAATACATCGTCCTCCAGCAGACTTGTCTCCATGGGTCGATTGCTGCCTCGGGCACCTTATGGCAGTCCTGCTGTGACTCAAAGATTTTCGAATCGGACGAAAAACTGATATTGAATTGTAACATTCAGGGCCACCTAATGACGATGGACCACGCAAATTGCGTCCCGATTCAATACATCGTCCTCCAGTCGAGTTGACTCCATGGGTCTATTGCTCCTCGGGCACCTTATGGCCGTTCTGCTGTGAATCTAGAATATCGAATGGGACGAAAAACTGATAGTGAATTGTAACATTCAGGGCCACCTAATGACGAAGGATCACTCAAATTGCGTCCCGATTCAATACATCGTCCCCAGCCGACTTGTCTCCATGGGTCTATTGCTGCCTCGGGCACCTTATGGCCGTTCTGCTGTGAGTCTAGATTATCGAATGAGACGAAAAACTGATAGTGAATTGTAACGTTCAGGGCCACCTAATGACGATGGATCACTCAAATTGCGTCCTGATTCAATACATCGTCCTCCAGCAGACTTGACTTCATGGGTCTATTGCTGCCTCGGGCACCTTATGGCCGTTCTGCTGTGAGTCAAAGATTTTCGAATCGGACGAAAAACTGATAGTTAATTGTAACTTTCAGGGCCACCTAATGACGATGGATCACTCAAATTGCGTCCCGATTCAATACATCGTCCTCCAGCAGACATGTCCCCATGGATCGATTGCTGCCTCGGGCATCTTATGGCCGTTCTGCTGTGAGTCTAGATTATAGAATGGGATGAAAAACTGATAGTGAATTGTAACGTTCAGGGCCTCCTAATGACGATGGAACACTCAAATTTCGTCCCGATTCAATACATCGTCCTCCAGCAGACTTGTCTCCATGCGTCTATTGCTGCCTCGGGCACCTTATGGCAGGCCTGCTGTGACTCAAAGATTTTCGAATCGGACGAAAAACTGATAGTGAATTGTAACGTTCAGGGCCACCTAATGACGATGGATCACTCAAATTGCGTCCCGATTCAATACATCGTCCTCCAGCCGACTTGACTCCAGAGGTCTATTGCTGCCTCGGGCACCTTATGGCCGTTCTGCTGTGAGTCTAGATTATCGATTGGGACAAAAAACTGATAGTGAATTGTAACGTTCAGGGCCTCCTAATGACGATGGATCATTAAAATTGCGTCCCGACTCAATACATCGTCCTCCAGCAGACTTGTCTCCATGGGTCTATTGCTGCCTCGGGCACCTTATGGCCGTTCTGCTGTGAGTCTAGATTATCGAATGGGACGAAAAACTGATAGTGAATTGTAACGTTCAGGGCCACCTAATGACGATGGATCTCTCAAATTGCGTCCCGATTCAATACATCGTCCCCAGCCGACTTGACTCCATGGGTCTATTGCTGCCTCGGGCACCTTATGGCCGTTCTGATGTGTGTCAAAGATTTTCGAATCGGACGAAAAACTGATAGTAAATTGGAACGTTCAGGGCCTCCTAATGACGATGGATCACTCAAATTGCGTCCCGATTCAATACATCGTCCTCCAGCGGACTTGTCTCCATTGGTCTATTGCTGCCTCGGGCACCTAATGGCCGTTCTGCTGTGAGTCATAGACTTTCGAATCGGACGAAAAACTGATAGTGAATTGTAACATTCAGGGCCACCTAATGCCGATGGACCACGCAAATTGCGTCCCGATTCAATACATCGTCCTCCAGCCGAGTTGACTCCATGGGTCTATTGCTGCCTCGGGCACCTTATGGCCGTTCTGCTGTGAATCTAGATTATCAAATGGGACGAAAAACTGGTAGTGAATTGTAACGTTCAGGGCCACCTAATGACGATGGATCACTCAAATTGCGTCCCGATTTAATACATCGTCCTCCAGCCGACTTGTCTCCATGGGTCTATTGCTGCCTCGGGCACCTTATGGCCGGTCTGCTGTGAGTCTAGATTATCGAATGGGACGAAAAACTGATAGTGAATTGTAACTTTCAGAGCCACCTAATGACGATGGATCACTCAAATTGCGTCCCGATTCAATACATCGTCCTCCAGCAGACTTGTCTCCATGGGTCGATTGCTGCCTCGGGCACCTTATGGCCGTTCTGCTGTGAGTCATAGATTTTCGAATCGGACGAAAAACCTGATAGTGATTTGTAACATTCAGGGCCACCTAATGACGATGGACCACACAAATTGCGTCCCGATTCAGTACATCGTCCACTAGCCGACTTGACTCCATGGGTCTATTGCTGCCTCGGGCACCTTATGGCCGTTCTGCTGTGAGTCTAGATTATCGAATGGGATGAAAAACTGATAGTGAATTGTAACGTTCAGGGCCACCTAATGACGATGGATCACTCAAATTGCGTCCTGATTCAATACATCGTCCTCCAGCAGACTTGACTTCATGGGTCTATTGCTGCCTCGGGCACCTTATGGCCGTTCTGCTGTGAGTCAAAGATTTTCGATTCGGACGAAAAACTGATAGTGAATTGTAACGTTCAGGGCCACCTAATGACGATGGATCACTCAAATTGCGTCCCGATTCAATACATCGTCCTCCAGCCGAGTTGACTCCATGGGTCTATTGCTGCCTCGGGCACCTTATGGCCGTTCTGCTGTGAATCTAGATTATCAAATGGGACGAAAAACTGGTAGTGAATTGTAACGTTCAGGGCCACCTAATGACGATGGATCACTCAAATTGCGTCCCGATTTAATACATCGTTCTCCAGCCGACTTGTCTCCATGGGTCTATTGCTGCCTCGGGCACCTTATGGCCGTTCTGCTGTGAGTCTAGATTATCGAATGGGACGAAAAACTGATAGTGAATTGTAACTTTCAGAGCCACCTAATGACGATGGATCACTCAAATTGCGTCCCGATTCAATACATCGTCCTCCAGCAGACTTGTCTCCATGGGTCGATTGCTGCCTCGGGCACCTTATGGCAGTCCTGCTGTGACTCAAAGATTTTCGAATCGGACGAAAAACTGATAGTGAATTGTAACATTCAGGGCCACCTAATGACGATGGACCACGCAAATTGCGTCCCGATTCAATACATCGTCCTCCAGTCGAGTTGTCTCCATGGGTCTATTGCTGCCTCGGGCACCTTATGGCCGTTCTGCTGTGAATCTAGAATATCGAATGGGACGAAAAACTGATAGTGAATTGTAACGTTCAGGGCCACCTAATGACGATCTATCACTCAAATTGCGTCCCGATTCAATACATCGTCCCCAGCCGACTTGTCTCCATGGGTCTATTGCTGCCTCGGGAACCTTATGGCCGTTCTGCTGTGAGTCTAGATTATCGAATGGGACGAAAAACTGATAGTGAATTGTAACGTTCAGGGCCACCTAATGACGATGGATCACTCAAATTGCGTCCTGATTCAATACATCGTCCTCCAGCAGACTTGACTTCATGGGTCTATTGCTGCCTCGGGCACCTTATGGCCGTTCTGCTGTGAGTCAAAGATTTTCGAATCGGACGAAAAACTGATAGTTAATTGTAACTTTCAGGGCCACCTAATGACGATGGATCACTCAAATTGCGTCCCGATTCAATACATCGTCCTCCAGCAGACATGTCCCCATGGATCGATTGCTGCCTCGAGCACCTTATGGCCGTTCTGCTGTGAGTCTAGATTATAGAATGGGATGAAAAACTGATAGTGAATTGTAACGTTCAGGGCCACCTAATGACGATGGATCACTCAAATTGCGTCCCGATTCGATACATCGTCCTCCAGCAGACTTGTCTCCATTGGTCTATTGCTGCCTCGGGCACCTAATGGCCGTTCTGCTGTGAGTCATAGACTTTCGAATCGGACGAAAAACTGATAGTGAATTGTAACATTCAGGGCCACCTAATGACGATGGACCACGCAAATTGCGTCCCGATTCAATACATCGTCCTCCAGCCGAGTTGACTCCATGGGTCTATTGCTGCCTCGGGCACCTTATGGCCGTTCTGCTGTGTATCTAGATTATCAAATGGGATGAAAAACTGGTAGTGAATTGTAACGTTCAGGGCCACCTAATGACGATGGATCACTCAAATTGCGTCCCAATTCAATACATCGTCCCCCAGCAGACTTGTCTCCATGGATCTATTGCTGCCTCGGGCACCTTATGGCAGTCCTGCTGTGACTCAAAGATTTTCGAATCGGACGAAAAACTGATAGTGAATTGTAACGTTCAGGGCCTCCTAATGACGATGGATCATTAAAATTGCGTCCCGACTAAATACATCGTCCTCCAGCAGTCTTGTCTCCATGAGTCTATTGCTGCCTCGGGCACCTTATGGCCGTTCTGCTGTGAGTCTAGATTATCGAATGGGACGAAAAACTGATAGTGAATTGTAACGTTCAGGGCCACCTAATGACGATGGATCTCTCAAATTGCGTCCCGATTCAATACATCGTCCCCAGCCGACTTGACTCCATGGGTCTATTGCTGCCTCGGGCACCTTATGGCCGTTCTGCTGTGAGTCTAGATTATCGAATGGGACGAAAAACTGATAGTGAATTGTAACGTTCAGGGCCACCTAATGACGATGGATCACTCAAATTGCGTCCTGATTCAATACATCGTCCTCCAGCAGACTTGACTTCATGGGTCTATTGCTGCCTCGGGCACCTTATGGCCGTTCTGCTGTGAGTCAAAGATTTTCGATTCGGACGAAAAACAGATAGTGAATTGTTACTTTCAGGGCAACCTAATGACGATGGATCACTCAAATTGCGTCCCGATTCAATACATCGGTCCTCCAGCCGACTTGTCTCCATGGGTCAATTGCTGCCTCGGGCACCTTATGGCCGTTCTGCTGTGAGTCAAAGATTTTCGAATCGGACGAAAAACTGATAGTAAATTGGAACGTTCAGGGCCTCCTAATGACGATGGATCACTCAAATTGCGTCCCGATTCAATACATCGTCCTCCAGCGGACTTGTCTCCATTGGTCTATTGCTGCCTCGGGCACCTAATGGCCGTTCTGCTGTGAGTCAAAGACTTTCGAATCGGACGAAAAACTGATAGTGAATTGTAACTTTCAGGGCCACCTAATGACGATGGACCACGCAAATTGCGTCCCGATTCAATACATCGTCCTCCAGCCGAGTTGACTCCATGGGTCTATTGCTGCCTCGGGCACCTTATGGCCGTTCTGCTGCGAATCTAGATTATCAAATGGGACGAAAAACTGGTAGTGAATTGTAACGTTCAGGGCCACCTAATGACGATGGATCACTCAAATTGCGTCCCGATTTAATACATCGTCTCCAGCCGACTTGTCTCCATGGGTCTATTGCTGCCTCGGGCACCTTATGGCCGTTCTGCTGTGAGTCTAGATTATCGAATGGGACGAAAAACTGATAGTGAATTGTAACTTTCAGAGCCACCTAATGACGATGGATCACTCAAATTGCGTCCCGATTCAATACATCGTCCTCCAGCAGACTTGTCTCCATGGGTCGATTGCTGCCTCGGGCACCTTATGGCAGTCCTGCTGTGACTCAAAGATTTTCGAATCGGACGAAAAACTGATAGTGAATTGTAACATTCAGGGCCACCTAATGACGATGGACCACGCAAATTGCGTCCCGATTCAATACATCGTCCTCCAGTCGAGTTGTCTCCATGGGTCTATTGCTGCCTCGGGCACCTTATGGCCGTTCTGCTGTGAATCTAGAATATCGAATGGGACGAAAAACTGATAGTGAATTGTAACGTTCAGGGCCACCTAATGACGATGGATCACTCAAATTGCGTCCCGATTCAATACATCGTCCCCAGCCGACTTGTCTCCATGGGTCTATTGCTGCCTCGGGCACCTTATGGCCGTTCTGCTGTGAGTCTAGACTATCGAATGGGACGAAAAACTGATAGTGAATTGTAACGTTCAGGGCCACCTAATGACGATGGATCACTCAAATTGCGTCCTGATTCAATACATCGTCCTCCAGCAGACTTGTCTCCATGGGTCTATTGCTGCCTCGGGCACCTTATGGCAGATCTGCTGTGACTCAAAGATTTTCGAATCGGACGAAAAACTGATAGTGAATTGTAACGTTCAGGGCCTCCTAATGACGATGGAACACTCAAATTTCGTCCCGATTCAATACATCGTCCTCCAGCAGACTTGTCTCCATGCGTCTATTGCTGCCTCGGGCACCTTATGGCAGGCCTGCTGTGACTCAAAGATTTTCGAATCGGACGAAAAACTGATAGTGAATTGTAACGTTCAGGGCCACCTAATGACGATGGATCACTCAAATTGCGTCCCGATTCAATACATCGTCCTCCAGCCGACTTGACTCCATGGGTCTATTGCTGCCTCGGGCACCTTATGGCCGTTCTGCTGTGAGTCTAGATTATCGATTGGGACAAAAAACTGATAGTGAATTGTAACGTTCAGGGCCTCCTAATGACGATGGATCATTAAAATTGCGTCCCGACTCAATACATCGTCCTCCAGCAGACTTGTCTCCATGGGTCTATTGCTGCCTCGGGCACCTTATGGCCGTTCTGCTGTGAGTCTAGATTATCGAATGGGACGAAAAACTGATAGTGAATTGTAACGTTCAGGGCCACCTAATGACGATGGATCTCTCAAATTGCGTCCCGATTCAATACATCGTCCCCAGCCGACTTGACTCCATGGGTCTATTGCTGCCTCGGGCACCTTATGGCCGTTGTGCTGTGAGTCAAAGATTTTCGAATCGGACGAAAAACTGATAGTGAATTGTAACTTTCAGGGCAACCTAATGACGATGGATCACTCAAATTGCGTCCCGATTCAATACATCGTCCTCCAGCCGACTTGTCTCCATGGGTCTATTGCTGCCTCGGGCACCTTATGGCCGTTCTGCTGTGAGTCAAAGATTTTCGAATCGGACGAAAAACTGATAGTAAATTGGAACGTTCAGGGCCTCCTAATGACGATGGATCACTCAAATTGCGTCCCGATTCAATACATCGTCCTCCAGCGGACTTGTCTCCATTGGTCTATTGCTGCCTCGGGCACCTAATGGCCGTTCTGCTGTGAGTCATAGACTTTCGAATCGGACGAAAAACTGATAGTGAATTGTAACATTCAGGGCCACCTAATGACGATGGACCACGCAAATTGCGTCCCGATTCAATACATCGTCCTCCAGCCGAGTTGACTCCATGGGTCTATTGCTGCCTCGGGCACCATATGGCCGTTCTGCTGTGAATCTAGATTATCAAATGGGACGAAAAACTGGTAGTGAATTGTAACGTTCAGGGCCACCTAATGACGATGGATCACTCAAATTGCGTCCCGATTTAATACATCGTCCTCCAGCCGACTTGTCTCCATGGGTCTATTGCTGCCTCGGGCACCTTATGGCCGGTCTGCTGTGAGTCTAGATTATCGAATGGGACGAAAAACTGATAGTGAATTGTAACTTTCAGAGCCACCTAATGACGATGGATCACTCAAATTGCGTCCCGATTCAATACATCGTCCTCCAGCAGACTTGTCTCCATGGGTCGATTGCTGCCTCGGGCACCTTATGGCCGTTCTGCTGTGAGTCATAGATTTTCGAATCGGACGAAAAACCTGATAGTGATTTGTAACATTCAGGGCCACCTAATGACGATGGACCACACAAATTGCGTCCCGGTTCAGTACATCGTCCACTAGCCGACTTGACTCCATGGGTCTATTGCTGCCTCGGGCACATTATGGCCGTTCTGCTGTGAATCTAGATTATCGAATGGGACGAAAAACTGATAGTGAATTGTAACGTTCAGGGCCACCTAATGACGATGGATCACTCAAATTGCGTCCCGATTAAATACATCGTCCTCCAGCCGACTTGTCTTGCTGCCTCGGGCACCTTATGGCCGTTCTGCTGTGAGTCAAAGATTTTCGAATCGAACGAAAAACTGATAGTGAATTGTAACGTTCAGGGCCTCCTAATGACGATGGAACACTAAAATTGCGTCCCGATTCAATACATCGTCCTCCAGCAGACTTGACTTCATGGGTCTATTGCTGCCTCGGGCACCTTATGGGCGTTCTGCTGTGAGTCAAAGATTTTCGAATCGGACGAAAAACTGATAGTGAATTGTAACGTTCAGGGCAACCTAATGACGATGGATCACTCAAATTGCGTCCCCATTCAATACATCGTCCTCCAGCCGACTTGACTCCATGGGCCTATTGCTGCCTCGGGCACCTTATGGCCGTTCTGCTGTGAATCTAGATTATCGAATGGGACGAAAAACTGATAGTGAATTGTAACGTTCAGGGCCACCTAATGACGATGGATCACTCAAATTGCGTCCCGATTCAATACATCGTCCCCAGCCGACTTGTCTCCATGGGTCTATTGCTGCCTCGGGCACCTTATGGCCGTTCTGCTGTGAGTCTAGATTATCAAATGGGACGAAAAACTGATAGTGAATTGTAACGTTCAGGGCCACCTAATGACGATGGATCACTCAAATTGCGTCCTGATTCAATACATCGTCCTCCAGCAGACTTGACTTCATGAGTCTATTGCTGCCTCGGGCACCTTATGGCCGTTCTGCTGTGAGTCAAAGATTTTCGAATCGGACGAAAAACTGATAGTGAATTGTAACTTTCAGGGCCACCTAATGACGATGGATCACTCAAATTGCGTCCCGATTCAATACATCGTCCTCCAGCAGACTTGTCTCCATGCGTCGATTGCTGCCTCGGGCACCTTATGGCCGTTCTGCTGTGAGTCAAAGATTTTCGAATCGGACGAAAACTGATAGTGATTTGTGACATTCAGGGCCACCTAATGACGATGGACCACACAAATTGCGTCCCGATTCAGTACATCGTCCACTAGCCGACTTGACTCCATGGGTCTATTGCTGCCTCGGGCACCATATGGCCGTTCTGCTGTGAATCTAGAATATCGAATGGGACGAAAAACTGATAGTGAATTGTAACGTTCAGGGCCTCCTAATGACGATGGAACACTCAAATTGCGTCCCGATTCAATACATCGTCCTCCAGCAGACTTGTCTCCATGGGTCTATTGCTGCCTCGGGCAGGGCCACCTAATGACGATGGATCACTCAAATTGCGTCCCGATTCAATACATCGTCCCCAGCCGACTTGTCTCCATGGGTCTATTGCTGCCTCGGGCACCTTATGGCCGTTCTGCTGTGTGTCTAGATTATCGAATGGGACGAAAACCTGATAGTTAATTGTAACGTTCAGGGCCACCTAATGACGATGGATCACTCAAATTGCGTCCTGATTCAATACATCGTCCTCCAGCAGAATTGACTTCATGGGTCTATTGCTGCCTGGGGCACCTTATGGCCGTTCTGCTGTGAGTCAAAGATTTTCGAATCGGACGAAAAACTGATAGTGAATTGTAACGTTCAGGGCCTCCTAATGACGATGGAACACTCAAATTGCGTCCCGATTCAATACATCGTCCTCCAGCAGACTTGTCTCCATGGGTCTATTGCTGCCTCGGGCACCTTATGGCAGGCCAGCTGTGACTCAAAGATTTTCGAATCGGACGAAAAACTGATAGTAAATTGTAACGTTCAGGGCCTCCTAATGACGATGGAACACTCAAATTGCGTCCCGATTCAATACATCGACCTCCAGCAGACTTGTCTCCATGCGTCTACTGCTGCCTCGGGCACCTTATGGCCGTTCTGCTGTGAGTCAAAGATTTTCGAATCGGACGAAAAACTGATAGTGAATTGTAACGTTCAGCCACCTAATGACGATGGATCACTCAAATTGCGTCCCGATTCAATAAATCGTCCTCCAGCCGACTTGACTCCATGGGTATATTGCTGCCTCGGGCACCTTATGGCCGTTCTGCTGTGAGTCTAGATTATCGAATGGGACGAAAAACTGATAGTGAATTGTAACGTTCAGGGCCACCTAATGACGATGGATCTCTCAAATTGCGTCCCGATTCAATACATCGTCCCCAGCCGACTTGACTCCATGGGTCTATTGCTGCCTCGGGCACCTTATGGCCGTTGTGCTGTGAGTCAAAGATTTTCGAATCGGACGAAAAACTGATAGTGAATTGTAACTTTCAGGGCAACCTAATGACGATGGATCACTCAAATTGCGTCCCGATTCAATACATCGTCCTCCAGCCGACTTGTCTCCATGGGTCTATTGCTGCCTCGGGCACCTTATGGCCGTTCTGCTGTGAGTCAAAGATTTTCGAATCGGACGAAAAACTGATAGTAAATTGGAACGTTCAGGGCCTCCTAATGACGATGGATCACTCAAATTGCGTCCCGATTCAATACATCGTCCTCCAGCGGACTTGTCTCCATTGGTCTATTGCTGCCTCGGGCTCCTAATGGCCGTTCTGCTGTGAGTCATAGACTTTCGAATCGGACGAAAAACTGATAGTGAATTGTAACATTCAGGGCCACCTAATGACGATGGACCACGCAAATTGCGTCCCGATTCAATACATCGTCCTCCAGCCGAGTTGACTCCATGGGTCTATTGCTGCCTCGGGCACCATATGGCCGTTCTGCTGTGAATCTAGATTATCAAATGGGACGAAAAACTGGTAGTGAATTGTAACGTTCAGGGCCACCTAATGACGATGGATCACTCAAATTGCGTCCCGATTTAATACATCGTCCTCCAGCCGACTTGTCTCCATGGGTCTATTGCTGCCTCGGGCACCTTATGGCCGGTCTGCTGTGAGTCTAGATTATCGAATGGGACGAAAAACTGATAGTGAATTGTAACTTTCAGAGCCACCTAATGACGATGGATCACTCAAATTGCGTCCCGATTCAATACATCGTCCTCCAGCAGACTTGTCTCCATGGGTCGATTGCTGCCTCGGGCACCTTATGGCCGTTCTGCTGTGAGTCATAGATTTTCGAATCGGACGAAAAACCTGATAGTGATTTGTAACATTCAGGGCCACCTAATGACGATGGACCACACAAATTGCGTCCCGATTCAGTACATCGTCCACTAGCCGACTTGACTCCATGGGTCTATTGCTGCCTCGAGCACATTATGGCCGTTCTGCTGTGAATCTAGATTATCGAATGGGACGAAAAACTGATAGTGAATTGTAACGTTCAGGGCCACCTAATGACGATGGATCACTCAAATTGCGTCCCGATTAAATACATCGTCCTCCAGCCGACTTGTCTTGCTGCCTCGGGCACCTTATGGCCGTTCTGCTGTGAGTCAAAGATTTTCGAATCGAACGAAAAACTGATAGTGAATTGTAACGTTCAGGGCCTCCTAATGACGATGGAACACTAAAATTGCGTCCCGATTCAATACATCGTCCTCCAGCAGACTTGACTTCATGGGTCTATTGCTGCCTCGGGCACCTTATGGGCGTTCTGCTGTGAGTCAAAGATTTTCGAATCGGACGAAAAACTGATAGTGAATTGTAACGTTCAGGGCAACCTAATGACGATGGATCACTCAAATTGCGTCCCGATTCAATACATCGTCCTCCAGCCGACTTGACTCCATGGGCCTATTGCTGCCTCGGGCACCTTATGGCCGTTCTGCTGTGAATCTAGATTATCGAATGGGACGAAAAACTGATCGTGAATTGTAACGTTCAGGGCCACCTAATGACGATGGATCACTCAAATTGCGTCCCGATTCAATACATCGTCCCCAGCCGACTTGTCTCCATGGGTCTATTGCTGCCTCGGGCACCTTATGGCCGTTCTGCTGTGAGTCTAGATTATCAAATGGGACGAAAAACTGATAGTGAATTGTAACGTTCAGGGCCACCTAATGACGATGGATCACTCAAATTGCGTCCTGATTCAATACATCGTCCTCCAGCAGACTTGACTTCATGAGTCTATTGCTGCCTCGGGCACCTTATGGCCGTTCTGCTGTGAGTCAAAGATTTTCGAATCGGACGAAAAACTGATAGTGAATTGTAACTTTCAGGGCCACCTAATGACGATGGATCACTCAAATTGCGTCCCGATTCAATACATCGTCCTCCAGCAGACTTGTCTCCTTGCGTCGATTGCTGCCTCGGGCACCTTATGGCCGTTCTGCTGTGAGTCAAAGATTTTCGAATCGGACGAAAACTGATAGTGATTTGTGACATTCAGGGCCACCTAATGACGATGGACCACACAAATTGCGTCCCGATTCAGTACATCGTCCACTAGCCGACTTGACTCCATGGGTCTATTGCAGCCTCGGGCACCATATGGCCGTTCTGCTGTGAATCTAGAATATCGAATGGGACGAAAAACTGATAGTGAATTGTAACGTTCAGGGCCTCCTAATGACGATGGAACACTCAAATTGCGTCCCGATTCAATACATCGTCCTCCAGCAGACTTGTCTCCATGGGTCTATTGCTGCCTCGGGCAGGGCCACCTAATGACGATGGATCACTCAAATTGCGTCCCGATTCAATACATCGTCCCCAGCCGACTTGTCTCCATGGGTCTATTGCTGCCTCGGGCACCTTATGGCCGTTCTGCTGTGTGTCTAGATTATCGAATGGGACGAAAAACTGATAGTTAATTGTAACGATCAGGGCCACCTAATGACGATGGATCACTCAAATTGCGTCCTGATTCAATACATCGTCCTCCAGCAGAATTGACTTCATGGGTCTATTGCTGCCTGGGGCACCTTATGGCCGTTCTGCTGTGAGTCAAAGATTTTCGAATCGGACGAAAAACTGATAGTGAATTGTAACGTTCAGGGCCTCCTAATGACGATGGAACACTCAAATTGCGTCCCGATTCAATACATCGTCCTCCAGCAGACTTGTCTCCATGGGTCTATTGCTGCCTCGGGCACCTTATGGCAGGCCAGCTGTGACTCAAAGATTTTCGAATCGAACGAAAAACTGATAGTGAATTGTAACGTTCAGGGCCTCCTAATGACGATGGAACACTCAAATTGCGTCCCGATTCAATACATCGACCTCCAGCAGACTTGTCTCCATGCGTCTACTGCTGCCTCGGGCACCTTATGGCCGTTCTGCTGTGAGTCAAAGATTTTCGAATCGGACGAAAAACTGATAGTGAATTGTAACGTTCAGCCACCTAATGACGATGGATCACTCAAATTGCGTCCCGATTCAATAAATCGTCCTCCAGCCGACTTGACTCCATGGGTATATTGCTGCCTCGGGCACCTTATGGCCGTTCTGCTGTGAGTCTAGATTATCGAATTGGACAAAAAACTGATAGTGAATTGTAACGTTCAGGGCCTCCTAATGACGATGGGTCACTCAAATTGCGTCCCGATTCAATACATCGTCCTACAGCCGACTTGACTCCATGGGTCTATTGCTGCCTCGGGCACCTTATGGCCGTTCTGCTGTGAGTCTAGATTATCGAATGGGACGAAAAACTGATAGTGAATTGTAACGTTCAGGGCCTCCTAATGACGATGGATCACTCAAATTGCGTCCCGATTCAATACATCGTCCTCCAGCAGACTTGTCTCCATGGGTCGATTGCTGCCTCGGGCACCTAATGGCCGTTCTGCTGTGAGCAAAGATTTTCGAATCGGACGAAAAACTGATAGTAAATTGTAACATTCAGGGCCACCTAATGACGATGGACCACGCAAATTGCGTCCCGATTCAATACATCGTCCTCCAGCCGAGTTGACTCCATGGGTCTATTGCTGCCTCGGGCACGTTATGGCCGTTCTGCTGTGAATCTAGATTATCGAATGGGACGAAAAACTGATAGTGAATTGTAACGTTCAGGGCCACCTAATGACGATGGATCACTCAAATTGCGTCCCGATTCAATACATCGTCCCCAGCCGACTTGTCTCCATGGGTCTATTGCTGCCTCGGGCACCTTATGGCCGTTCTGCTGTGAGTCTAGATTATAAAATGGGACGAAAAACTGATAGTGAATTGTAACGTTCAGAGCCACCTAATGACGATGGATCACTCAAATTGCGTCCTGATTCAATACATCGTCCTCCAGCAGACTTGACTTCATGGGTCTATTGCTGCCTCGGCACCTATTGGCCGTTCTGCTGTGAGTCAAAGATTTTCGAATCGGACGAAAAACTGATAGTGAATTGTAACTTTCAGGGCCACCTAATGACGATGGATCACTCAAATTGCGTCCCGATTCAATACATCGTCCTCCAGCAGACTTGTCTCCATGGGTCGATTGCTGCCTCGGGCACCTTATGGCCGTTCTGCTGTGAGTCAAAGATTTTCGAATTGGACAAAAACTGATAGTGATTTGTGACATTCAGGGCCACCTAATGACGATGGACCACACAAATTGCGTCCCGATTCAGTACATCGTCCACTAGCCGACTTGACTCCATGGGACTATTGCTGCCTCGGGCACCTTATGGCCGTTCTGCTGTGAGTCTAGATTATAGAATGGAATGAAAAACTGATAGTGAATTGTAACGTTCAGGGCCACCTAATGACGATGGATCACTCAAATTGCGTCCCGATTCAATACATCGTCCTCCAGCAGACTTGTCTCCATGCGTCTGTTGCTGCCTCGGGCACCTAACGGCCGTTCTGCTGTGAGTCAAAGATTTTCGAATCGGACGAAAAACTCATAGTGAATTGTAACGTTCAGGGCCACCTAATGACGATGGATCACTCAAATTGCGTCCTGATTCAATACATCGTCCTCCAGCAGAATTGACTTCATGGGTCTATTGCTGCCTCGGGCACCTTATGGCCGTTCTGCTGTGAGTCAAAGATTTTCGAATTGGACGAAAACTGATAGTGATTTGTGACATTCAGGGCCACCTAATGACGATGGACCACACAAATTGCGTCCCGATTCAGTACATCGTCCACTAGCCGACTTGACTCCATGGGACTATTGCTGCCTCGGGCACCTTATGGCCGTTCTGCTGTGAGTCTAGATTATAGAATGGAATGAAAAACTGATAGTGAATTGTAACGTTCAGGGCCACCTAATGACGATGGATCACTCAAATTGCGTCCCGATTCAATACATCGTCCTCCAGCAGACTTGTCTCCATGCGTCTGTTGCTGCCTCGGGCACCTAACGGCCGTTCTGCTGTGAGTCAAAGATTTTCGAATCGGACGAAAAACTGATAGTGAATTGTAACGTTCAGGGCCACCTAATGACGATGGATCACTCAAATTGCGTCCTGATTCAATACATCGTCCTCCAGCAGACTTGACTTCATGAGTCTATTGCTGCCTCGGGCACCTTATGGCCGTTCTGCTGTGAGTCAAAGATTTTCGAATCGGACGAAAAACTGATAGTGAATTGTAACTTTCAGGGCCACCTAATGACGATGGATCACTCAAATTGCGTCCCGATTCAATACATCGTCCTCCAGCAGACTTGTCTCCATGCGTCGATTGCTGCCTCGGGCACCTTATGGCCGTTCTGCTGTGAGTCAAAGATTTTCGAATCGGACGAAAACTGATAGTGATTTGTGACATTCAGGGCCACCTAATGACGATGGACCACACAAATTGCGTCCCGATTCAGTACATCGTCCACTAGCCGACTTGACTCCATGGGACTATTGCTGCCTCGGGCACCTTATGGCCGTTCTGCTGCTAGTCTAGATTATAGAATGGGATGACAAACTGATAGTGAATTGTAACGTTCAGGGCCACCTAATGACGATGGATCGCTCAAATTGCGTCCCGATTCAATACATCGTCCTCCAGCAGACTTGTCTCCATGCGTCTGTTGCTGCCTCGGGCACCTTACGGCCGTTCTGCTGTGAGTCAAAGATTTTCGAATCGGACGAAAAACTTACAGTGAATTGTAACGTTCAGGGCCACCTAATGACGATGGATCACTCAAATTGCGTCCTGATTCAATACATCGTCCTCCAGCAGAATTGACTTCATGGGTCTATTGCTGCCTCGGGCACCTTACGGCCGTTCTGCTGTGAGTCAAAGATTTTCGAATCGGACGAAAAACTGATAGTGAATTGTAACTTTCAGGGCCACCTAATGACGATGGATCACTCAAATTGCGTCCCGATTCAATACATCGTCCTCCAGCCGAGTTGACTCCATGGGTCTATTGCTGCCTCGGGCACCATATGGCCGTTCTGCTGTGAATCTAGAATATCGAATGGGACGAAAAACTGATAGTGAATTGTAACGTTCAGGGCCTCCTAATGACGATGGAACACTCAAATTGCGTCCCGATTCAATACATCGTTCTCCAGCAGACTTGTCTCCATGGGTCTATTGCTGCCTCGGGCAGGGCCACCTAATGACGATGGATCACTCAAATTGCGTCACGATTCAATACATCGTCCCCAGCCGACTTGTCTCCATGGGTCTATTGCTGCCTCGGGCACCTTATGGCCGTTCTGCTGTGTGTCTAGATTATCGAATGGGACGAAAAACTGATAGTTAATTGTAACGTTCAGGGCCACCTAATGACGATGGATCACTCAAATTGCGTCCTGATTCAATACATCGTCCTCCAGCAGAATTGACTTCATGAGTCTATTGCTGCCTGGGGCACCTTATGGCCGTTCTGCTGTGAGTCAAAGATTTTCGAATCGGACGAAAAACTGATAGTGAATTGTAACGTTCAGGGCCTCCTAATGACGATGGAACACTCAAATTGCGTCCCGATTCAATACATCGTCCTCCAGCAGACTTGTCTCCATGGGTCTATTGCTGCCTCGGGCACCTTATGGCAGGCCAGCTGTGACTCAAAGATTTTCGAATCGGACGAAAAACTGATAGTGAATTGTAACGTTCAGGGCCTCCTAATGACGATGGAACACTCAAATTGCGTCCCGATTCAATACATCGACCTCCAGCAGACTTGTCTCCATGCGTCTACTGCTGCCTCGGGCACCTTATGGCCGTTCTGCTGTGAGTCAAAGATTTTCGAATCGGACGAAAAACTGATAGTGAATTGTAACGTTCAGCCACCTAATGACGATGGATCACTCAAATTGCGTCCCGATTCAATAAATCGTCCTCCAGCCGACTTGACTCCATGGGTATATTGCTGCCTCGGGCACCTTATGGCCGTTCTGCTGTGAGTCTAGATTATCGAATTGGACAAAAAACTGATAGTGAATTGTAACGTTCAGGGCCTCCTAATGACGATGGGTCACTCAAATTGCGTCCCGATTCAATACATCGTCCTACAGCCGACTTGACTCCATGGGTCTATTGCTGCCTCGGGCACCTTATGGCCGTTCTGCTGTGAGTCAAAGATTTTCGAATCGAACGAAAAACTGATAGTGAATTGTAACGTTCAGGGCCTCCTAATGACGATGGAACACTAAAATTGCGTCCCGATTCAATACATCGTCCTCCAGCAGACTTGACTTCATGGGTCTATTGCTGCCTCGGGCACCTTATGGGCGTTCTGCTGTGAGTCAAAGATTTTCGAATCGGACGAAAAACTGATAGTGAATTGTAACGTTCAGGGCAACCTAATGACGATGGATCACTCAAATTGCGTCCCGATTCAATACATCGTCCTCCAGCCGACTTGACTCCATGGGTCTATTGCTGCCTCGGGCACCTTATGGCCGTTCTGCTGTGAATCTAGATTATCGAATGGGACGAAAAACTGATAGTGAATTGTAACGTTCAGGGCCACCTAATGACGATGGATCACTCAAATTGCGTCCCGATTCAATACATCGTCCCCAGCCGACTTGTCTCCATGGGTCTATTGCTGCCTCGGGCACCTTATGGCCGTTCTGCTGTGAGTCTAGATTATCAAATGGGACGAAAAACTGATAGTGAATTGTAACGTTCAGGGCCACCTAATGACGATGGATCACTCAAATTGCGTCCTGATTCAATACATCGTCCTCCAGCAGACTTGACTTCATGAGTCTATTGCTGCCTCGGGCACCTTATGGCCGTTCTGCTGTGAGTCAAAGATTTTCGAATCGGACGAAAAACTGATAGTGAATTGTAACTTTCAGGGCCACCTAATGACGATGGATCACTCAAATTGCGTCCCGATTCAATACATCGTCCTCCAGCAGACTTGTCTCCATGCGTCGATTGCTGCCTCGGGCACCTTATGGCCGTTCTGCTGTGAGTCAAAGATTTTCGAATCGGACGAAAACTGATAGTGATTTGTGACATTCAGGGCCACCTAATGACGATGGACCACACAAATTGCGTCCCGATTCAGTACATCGTCCACTAACCGACTTGACTCCATGGGACTATTGCTGCCTCGGGCACCTTATGGCCGTTCTGCTGCTAGTCTAGATTATAGAATGGGATGACAAACTGATAGTGAATTGTAACGTTCAGGGCCACCTAATGACGATGGATCACTCAAATTGCGTCCCGATTCAATACATCGTCCTCCAGCAGACTTGTCTCCATGCGTCTGTTGCTGCCTCGGGCACCTTACGGCCGTTCTGCTGTGAGTCAAAGATTTTCGAATCGGACGAAAAACTTACAGTGAATTGTAACGTTCAGGGCCACCTAATGACGATGGATCACTCAAATTGCGTCCTGATTCAATACATCGTCCTCCAGCAGAATTGACTTCATGGGTCTATTGCTGCCTCGGGCACCTTACGGCCGTTCTGCTGTGAGTCAAAGATTTTCGAATCGGACGAAAAACTGATAGTGAATTGTAACCTTCAGGGCCACCTAATGACGATGGATCACTCAAATTGCGTCCCGATTCAATACATCGTCCTCCAGCCGAGTTGACTCCATGGGTCTATTGCTGCCTCGGGCACCATATGGCCGTTCTGCTGTGAATCTAGAATATCGAATGGGACGAAAAACTGAAAGTGAATTGTAACGTTCAGGGCCTCCTAATGACGATGGAACACTCAAATTGCGTCCCGATTCAATACATCGTCCTCCAGCAGACTTGTCTCCATGGGACTATTGCTGCCTCGGGCAGGGCCACCTAATGACGATGGATCACTCAAATTGCATCCCGATTCAATACATCGTCCCCAGCCGACTTGTCTCCATGGGTCTATTGCTGCCTCGGGCACCTTATGGCCGTTCTGCTGTGTGTCTAGATTATCGAATGGGACGAAAAACTGATAGTTAATTGTAACGTTCAGGGCCACCTAATGACGATGGATCACTCAAATTGCGTCCTGATTCAATACATCGTCCTCCAGCAGAATTGACTTCATGGGTCTATTGCTGCCTGGGGCACCTTATGGCCGTTCTGCTGTGAGTCAAAGATTTTCGAATCGGACGAAAAACTGATAGTGAATTGTAACGTTCAGGGCCTCGTAATGACGATGGAACACTCAAATTGCGTCCCGATTCAATACATCGTCCTCCAGCAGACTTGTCTCCATGGGTCTATTGCTGCCTCGGGCACCTTATGGCAGGCCAGCTGTGACTCAAAGATTTTCGAATCGGACGAAAAACTGATAGTGAATTGTAACGTTCAGGGCCTCCTAATGACGATGGAACACTCAAATTGCGTCCCGATTCAATACATCGACCTCCAGCAGACTTGTCTCCATGCGTCTACTGCTGCCTCGGGCACCTTATGGCCGTTCTGCTGTGAGTCAAAGATTTTCGAATCGGACGAAAAACTGATAGTGAATTGTAACGTTCAGCCACCTAATGACGATGGATCACTCAAATTGCGTCCCGATTCAATAAATCGTCCTCCAGCCGACTTGACTCCATGGGTATATTGCTGCCTCGGGCACCTTATGGCCGTTCTGCTGTGAGTCTAGATTATCGAATTGGACAAAAAACTGATAGTGAATTGTAACGTTCAGGGCCTCCTAATGACGATGGGTCACTCAAATTGCGTCCCGATTCAATACATCGTCCTACAGCCGACTTGACTCCATGGGTCTATTGCTGCCTCGGGCACCTTATGGCCGTTCTGCTGTGAGTCTAGATTATCGAATGGGACGAAAAACTGATAGTGAATTGTAACGTTCAGGGCCTCCTAATGACGATGGATCACTCAAATTGCGTCCCGATTCAATACATCGTCCTCCAGCAGACTTGTCTCCATGGGTCGATTGCTGCCTCGGGCACCTAATGGCCGTTCTGCTGTGAGTCAAAGATTTTCGAATCGGACGAAAATCTGATAGTAAATTGTAACATTCAGGGCCACCTAATGACGATGGACCACGCAAATTGCGTCCCGATTCAATACATCGTCCTCCAGCCGAGTTGACTCCATGGGTCTATTGCTGCCTCGGGCACGTTATGGCCGTTCTGCTGTGAATCTAGATTATCGAATGGGACGAAAAACTGATAGTGAATTGTAACGTTCAGGGCCACCTAATGACGATGGATCACTCAAATTGCGTCCCGATTCAATACATCGTCCCCAGCCGACTTGTCTCCATGGGTCTATTGCTGCCTCGGGCACCTTCTGGCCGTTCTGCTGTGAGTCTAGATTATAAAATGGGACGAAAAACTGATAGTGAATTGTAACGTTCAGAGCCACCTAATGACGATGGATCACTCAAATTGCGTCCTGATTCAATACATCGTCCTCCAGCAGACTTGACTTCATGGGTCTATTGGTGCCTCGGCACCTATTGGCCGTTCTGCTGTGAGTCAAAGATTTTCGAATCGGACGAAAAACTGATAGTGAATTGTAACTTTCAGGGCCACCTAATGACGATGGATCACTCAAATTGCGTCCCGATTCAATACATCGTCCTCCAGCAGACTTCTCTCCATGGGTCGATTGCTGCCTCGGGCACCTTATGGCCGTTCTGCTGTGAGTCAAAGATTTTCGAATTGGACGAAAACTGATAGTGATTTGTGACATTCAGGGCCACCTAATGACGATGGACCACACAAATTGCGTCCCGATTCAGTACATCGTCCACTAGCCGACTTGACTCCATGGGACTATTGCTGCCTCGGGCACCTTATGGCCGTTCTGCTGTGAGTCTAGATTATAGAGTGGAATGAAAAACTGATAGTGAATTGTAACGTTCAGGGCCACCTAATGACGATGGATCACTCAAATTGCGTCCCGATTCAATACATCGTCCTCCAGCAGACTTGTCTCCATGCGTCTGTTGCTGCCTCGGGCACCTAACGGCCGTTCTGCTGTGAGTCAAAGATTTTCGAATCGGACGAAAAACTGATAGTGAATTGTAACGTTCAGGGCCACCTAATGACGATGGATCACTCAAATTGCGTCCTGATTCAATACATCGTCCTCCAGCAGACTTGACTTCATGAGTCTATTGCTGCCTCGGGCACCTTATGGCCGTTCTGCTGTGAGTCAAAGATTTTCGAATCGGACGAAAAACTGATAGTGAATTGTAACTTTCAGGGCCACCTAATGACGATGGATCACTCAAATTGCGTCCCGATTCAATACATCGTCCTCCAGCAGACTTGTCTCCATGCGTCGATTGCTGCCTCGGGCACCTTATGGCCGTTCTGCTGTGAGTCAAAGATTTTCGAATCGGACGAAAACTGATAGTGATTTGTGACATTCAGGGCCACCTAATAACGATGGACCACACAAATTGCGTCCCGATTCAGTACATCGTCCACTAGCCGACTTGACTCCATGGGACTATTGCTGCCTCGGGCACCTTATGGCCGTTCTGCTGCTAGTCTAGATTATAGAATGGGATGACAAACTGATAGTGAATTGTAACGTTCAGGGCCACCTAATGACGATGGATCACTCAAATTGCGTCCCGATTCAATACATCATCCTCCAGCAGACTTGTCTCCATGCGTCTGTTGCTGCCTCGGGCACCTTACGGCCGTTCTGCTGTGAGTCAAAGATTTTCGAATCGGACGAAAAACTTACAGTGAATTGTAACGTTCAGGGCCACCTAATGACGATGGATCACTCAAATTGCGTCCTGATTCAATACATCGTCCTCCAGCAGAATTGACTTCATGGGTCTATTGCTGCCTCGGGCACCTTATGGCCGTTCTGCTGTGAGTCAAAGATTTTCGAATCGAACGAAAAACTGATAGTGAATTGTAACGTTCAGGGCCTCCTAATGACGATGGAACACTAAAATTGCGTCCCGATTCAATACATCGTCCTCCAGCAGACTTGACTTCATGGGTCTATTGCTGCCTCGGGCACCTTATGGGCGTTCTGCTGTGAGTCAAAGATTTTCGAATCGGACGAAAAACTGATAGTGAATTGTAACGTTCAGGGCAACCTAATGACGATGGATCACTCAAATTGCGTCCCGATTCAATACATCGTCCTCCAGCCGACTTGACTCCATGGGTCTATTGCTGCCTCGGGCACCTTATGGCCGTTCTGCTGTGAATCTAGATTATCGAATGGGACGAAAAACTGATAGTGAATTGTAACGTTCAGGGCCACCTAATGACGATGGATCACTCAAATTGCGTCCCGATTCAATACATCGTCCCCAGCCGACTTGTCTCCATGGGTCTATTGCTGCCTCGGGCACCTTATGGCCGTTCTGCTGTGAGTCTAGATTATCAAATGGGACGAAAAACTGATAGTGAATTGTAACGTTCAGGGCCACCTAATGACGATGGATCACTCAAATTGCGTCCCGATTCAATACATCGTCCTCCAGCAGACTTGTCTCCATGCGTCTGTTGCTGCCTCGGGCACCTTACGGCCGTTCTGCTGTGAGTCAAAGATTTTCGAATCGGACGAAAAACTTACAGTGAATTGTAACGTTCAGGGCCACCTAATGACGATGGATCACTCAAATTGCGTCCTGATTCAATACATCGTCCTCCAGCAGAATTGACTTCATGGGTCTATTGCTGCCTCGGGCACCTTATGGCCGTTCTGCTGTGAGTCAAAGATTTTCGAATCGAACGAAAAACTGATAGTGAATTGTAACGTTCAGGGCCTCCTAATGACGATGGAACACTAAAATTGCGTCCCGATTCAATACATCGTCCTCCAGCAGACTTGACTTCATGGGTCTATTGCTGCCTCGGGCACCTTATGGGCGTTCTGCTGTGAGTCAAAGATTTTCGAATCGGACGAAAAACTGATAGTGAATTGTAACGTTCAGGGCAACCTAATGACGATGGATCACTCAAATTGCGTCCCGATTCAATACATCGTCCTCCAGCCGACTTGACTCCATGGGTCTATTGCTGCCTCGGGCACCTTATGGCCGTTCCGCTGTGAGTCAAAGATTTTCGAATCGGACGAAAACTGATAGTGATTTGTGACATTCAGGGCCACCTAATGACGATGGACCACACAAATTGCGTCCCGATTCAGTACATCGTCCACTAGCCGACTTGACTCCATGTGACTATTGCTGCCTCGGGCACCTTATGGCCGTTCTGCTGCTAGTCTAGATTATAGAAGGGGATGACAAACTGATAGTGAATTGTAACGTTCAGGGCCACCTAATGACGATGGATCACTCAAATTGCGTCCCGATTCAATACATCGTCCCCAGCCGACTTGTCTCCATGGGTCTATTGCTGCCTCGGGCACCTTATGGCCGTTCTGCTGTGAGTCTAGATTATCAAATGGGACGAAAAACTGATAGTGAATTGTAACGTTCAGGGCCACCTAATGACGATGGATCACTCAAATTGCGTCCTGATTCAATACATCGTCCTCCAGCAGACTTGACTTCATGAGTCTATTGCTGCCTCGGGCACCTTATGGCCGTTCTGCTGTGAGTCAAAGATTTTCGAATCGGACGAAAAACTGATAGTGAATTGTAACTTTCAGGGTCACCTAATGACGATGGATCACTCAAATTGCGTCCCGATTCAATACATCGTCCTCCAGCAGACTTGTCTCCATGCGTCGATTGCTGCCTCGGGCACCTTATGGCCGTTCTGCTGTGAGTCAAAGATTTTCGAATCGGACGAAAACTGATAGTGATTTGTGACATTCAGGGCCACCTAATGACGATGGACCACACAAATTGCGTCCCGATTCAGTACATCGTCCACTAGCCGACTTGACTCCATGTGACTATTGCTGCCTCGGGCACCTTATGGCCGTTCTGCTGCTAGTCTAGATTATAGAAGGGGATGACAAACTGATAGTGAATTGTAACGTTCAGGGCCACCTAATGACGATGGATCACTCAAATTGCGTCCCGATTCAATACATCGTCCTCCAGCAGACTTGTCTCCATGCGTCTGTTGCTGCCTCGGGCACCTTACGGCCGTTCTGCTGTGAGTCAAAGATTTTCGAATCGGACGAAAAACTTACAGTGAATTGTAACGTTCAGGGCCACCTAATGACGATGGATCACTCAAATTGCGTCCTGATTCAATACATCGTCCTCCAGCAGAATTGACTTCATGGGTCTATTGCTGCCTCGGGCACCTTACGGCCGTTCTGCTGTGAGTCAAAGATTTTCGAATCGGACGAAAAACTGATAGTGAATTGTAACCTTCAGGGCCACCTAATGACGATGGATCACTCAAATTGCGTCCCGATTCAATACATCGTCCTCCAGCCGAGTTGACTCCATGGGTCTATTGCTGCCTCGGGCACCATATGGCCGTTCTGCTGTGAATCTAGAATATCGAATGGGACGAAAAACTGAAAGTGAATTGTAACGTTCAGGGCCTCCTAATGACGATGGAACACTCAAATTGCGTCCCGATTCAATACATCGTCCTCCAGCAGACTTGTCTCCATGGGACTATTGCTGCCTCGGGCAGGGCCACCTAATGACGATGGATCACTCAAATTGCATCCCGATTCAATACATCGTCCCCAGCCGACTTGTCTCCATGGGTCTATTGCTGCCTCGGGCACCTTATGGCCGTTCTGCTGTGTGTCTAGATTATCGAATGGGACGAAAAACTGATAGTTAATTGTAACGTTCAGGGCCACCTAATGACGATGGATCACTCAAATTGCGTCCTGATTCAATACATCGTCCTCCAGCAGAATTGACTTCATGGGTCTATTGCTGCCTGGGGCACCTTATGGCCGTTCTGCTGTGAGTCAAAGATTTTCGAATCGGACGAAAAACTGATAGTGAATTGTAACGTTCAGGGCCTCCTAATGACGATGGAACACTCAAATTGCGTCCCGATTCAATACATCGTCCTCCAGCAGACTTGTCTCCATGGGTCTATTGCTGCCTCGGGCACCTTATGGCAGGCCAGCTGTGACTCAAAGATTTTCGAATCGGACGAAAAACTGATAGTGAATTGTAACGTTCAGGGCCTCCTAATGACGATGGAACACTCAAATTGCGTCCCGATTCAATACATCGACCTCCAGCAGACTTGTCTCCATGCGTCTACTGCTGCCTCGGGCACCTTATGGCCGTTCTGCTGTGAGTCAAAGATTTTCGAATCGGACGAAAAACTGATAGTGAATTGTAACGTTCAGCCACCTAATGACGATGGATCACTCAAATTGCGTCCCGATTCAATAAATCGTCCTCCAGCCGACTTGACTCCATGGGTATATTGCTGCCTCGGGCACCTTATGGCCGTTCTGCTGTGAGTCTAGATTATCGAATTGGACAAAAAACTGATAGTGAATTGTAACGTTCAGGGCCTCCTAATGACGATGGGTCACTCAAATTGCGTCCCGATTCAATACATCGTCCTACAGCCGACTTGACTCCATGGGTCTATTGCTGCCTCGGGCACCTTATGGCCGTTCTGCTGTGAGTCTAGATTATCGAATGGGACGAAAAACTGATAGTGAATTGTAACGTTCAGGGCCTCCTAATGACGATGGATCACTCAAATTGCGTCCCGATTCAATACATCGTCCTCCAGCAGACTTGTCTCCATGGGTCGATTGCTGCCTCGGGCACCTAATGGCCGTTCTGCTGTGAGTCAAAGATTTTCGAATCGGACGAAAATCTGATAGTAAATTGTAACATTCAGGGCCACCTAATGACGATGGACCACGCAAATTGCGTCCCGATTCAATACATCGTCCTCCAGCCGAGTTGACTCCATGGGTCTATTGCTGCCTCGGGCACGTTATGGCCGTTCTGCTGTGAATCTAGATTATCGAATGGGACGAAAAACTGATAGTGAATTGTAACGTTCAGGGCCACCTAATGACGATGGATCACTCAAATTGCGTCCCGATTCAATACATCGTCCCCAGCCGACTTGTCTCCATGGGTCTATTGCTGCCTCGGGCACCTTCTGGCCGTTCTGCTGTGAGTCTAGATTATAAAATGGGACGAAAAACTGATAGTGAATTGTAACGTTCAGAGCCACCTAATGACGATGGATCACTCAAATTGCGTCCTGATTCAATACATCGTCCTCCAGCAGACTTGACTTCATGGGTCTATTGGTGCCTCGGCACCTATTGGCCGTTCTGCTGTGAGTCAAAGATTTTCGAATCGGACGAAAAACTGATAGTGAATTGTAACTTTCAGGGCCACCTAATGACGATGGATCACTCAAATTGCGTCCCGATTCAATACATCGTCCTCCAGCAGACTTGTCTCCATGGGTCGATTGCTGCCTCGGGCACCTTATGGCCGTTCTGCTGTGAGTCAAAGATTTTCGAATTGGACGAAAACTGATAGTGATTTGTGACATTCAGGGCCACCTAATGACGATGGACCACACAAATTGCGTCCCGATTCAGTACATCGTCCACTAGCCGACTTGACTCCATGGGACTATTGCTGCCTCGGGCACCTTATGGCCGTTCTGCTGTGAGTCTAGATTATAGAGTGGAATGAAAAACTGATAGTGAATTGTAACGTTCAGGGCCACCTAATGACGATGGATCACTCAAATTGCGTCCCGATTCAATACATCGTCCTCCAGCAGACTTGTCTCCATGCGTCTGTTGCTGCCTCGGGCACCTAACGGCCGTTCTGCTGTGAGTCAAAGATTTTCGAATCGGACGAAAAACTGATAGTGAATTGTAACGTTCAGGGCCACCTAATGACGATGGATCACTCAAATTGCGTCCTGATTCAATACATCGTCCTCCAGCAGACTTGACTTCATGAGTCTATTGCTGCCTCGGGCACCTTATGGCCGTTCTGCTGTGAGTCAAAGATTTTCGAATCGGACGAAAAACTGATAGTGAATTGTAACTTTCAGGGCCACCTAATGACGATGGATCACTCAAATTGCGTCCCGATTCAATACATCGTCCTCCAGCAGACTTGTCTCCATGCGTCGATTGCTGCCTCGGGCACCTTATGGCCGTTCTGCTGTGAGTCAAAGATTTTCGAATCGGACGAAAACTGATAGTGATTTGTGACATTCAGGGCCACCTAATAACGATGGACCACACAAATTGCGTCCCGATTCAGTACATCGTCCACTAGCCGACTTGACTCCATGGGACTATTGCTGCCTCGGGCACCTTATGGCCGTTCTGCTGCTAGTCTAGATTATAGAATGGGATGACAAACTGATAGTGAATTGTAACGTTCAGGGCCACCTAATGACGATGGATCACTCAAATTGCGTCCCGATTCAATACATCGTCCTCCAGCAGACTTGTCTCCATGCGTCTGTTGCTGCCTCGGGCACCTTACGGCCGTTCTGCTGTGAGTCAAAGATTTTCGAATCGGACGAAAAACTTACAGTGAATTGTAACGTTCAGGGCCACCTAATGACGATGGATCACTCAAATTGCGTCCTGATTCAATACATCGTCCTCCAGCAGAATTGACTTCATGGGTCTATTGCTGCCTCGGGCACCTTATGGCCGTTCTGCTGTGAGTCAAAGATTTTCGAATCGAACGAAAAACTGATAGTGAATTGTAACGTTCAGGGCCTCCTAATGACGATGGAACACTAAAATTGCGTCCCGATTCAATACATCGTCCTCCAGCAGACTTGGGTCTATTGCTGCCTCGGGCACCTTATGGGCGTTCTGCTGTGAGTCAAAGATTTTCGAATCGGACGAAAAACTGATAGTGAATTGTAACGTTCAGGGCAACCTAATGACGATGGATCACTCAAATTGCGTCCCGATTCAATACATCGTCCTCCAGCCGACTTGACTCCATGGGTCTATTGCTGCCTCGGGCACCTTATGGCCGTTCTGCTGTGAATCTAGATTATCGAATGGGACGAAAAACTGATAGTGAATTGTAACGTTCAGGGCCACCTAATGACGATGGATCACTCAAATTGCGTCCCGATTCAATACATCGTCCCCAGCCGACTTGTCTCCATGGGTCTATTGCTGCCTCGGGCACCTTATGGCCGTTCTGCTGTGAGTCTAGATTATCAAATGGGACGAAAAACTGATAGTGAATTGTAACGTTCAGGGCCACCTAATGACGATGGATCACTCAAATTGCGTCCCGATTCAATACATCGTCCTCCAGCAGACTTGTCTCCATGCGTCTGTTGCTGCCTCGGGCACCTTACGGCCGTTCTGCTGTGAGTCAAAGATTTTCGAATCGGACGAAAAACTTACAGTGAATTGTAACGTTCAGGGCCACCTAATGACGATGGATCACTCAAATTGCGTCCTGATTCAATACATCGTCCTCCAGCAGAATTGACTTCATGGGTCTATTGCTGCCTCGGGCACCTTATGGCCGTTCTGCTGTGAGTCAAAGATTTTCGAATCGAACGAAAAACTGATAGTGAATTGTAACGTTCAGGGCCTCCTAATGACGATGGAACACTAAAATTGCGTCCCGATTCAATACATCGTCCTCCAGCAGACTTGACTTCATGGGTCTATTGCTGCCTCGGGCACCTTATGGGCGTTCTGCTGTGAGTCAAAGATTTTCGAATCGGACGAAAAACTGATAGTGAATTGTAACGTTCAGGGCAACCTAATGACGATGGATCACTCAAATTGCGTCCCGATTCAATACATCGTCCTCCAGCCGACTTGACTCCATGGGTCTATTGCTGCCTCGGGCACCTTATGGCCGTTCTGCTGTGAATCTAGATTATCGAATGGGACGAAAAACTGATAGTGAATTGTAACGTTCAGGGCCACCTAATGACGATGGATCACTCAAATTGCGTCCCGATTCAATACATCGTCCTCCAGCAGACTTGTCTCCATGCGTCTGTTGCTGCCTCGGGCACCTAACGGCCGTTCTGCTGTGAGTCAAAGATTTTCGAATCGGACGAAAAACTGATAGTGAATTGTAACGTTCAGGGCCACCTAATGACGATGGATCACTCAAATTGCGTCCTGATTCAATACATCGTCCTCCAGCAGACTTGACTTCATGAATCTATTGCTGCCTCGGGCACCTTATGGCCGTTCTGCTGTGAGTCAAAGATTTTCGAATCGGACGAAAAACTGATAGTGAATTGTAACTTTCAGGGCCACCTAATGACGATGGATCACTCAAATTGCGTCCCGATTCAATACATCGTCCTCCAGCAGACTTGTCTCCATGCGTCGATTGCTGCCTCGGGCACCTTATGGCCGTTCTGCTGTGAGTCAAAGATTTTCGAATCGGACGAAAACTGATAGTGATTTGTGACATTCAGGGCCACCTAATGACGATGGACCACACAAATTGCGTCCCGATTCAGTACATCGTCCACTAGCCGACTTGACTCCATGGGACTATTGCTGCCTCGGGCACCTTATGGCCGTTCTGCTGCTAGTCTAGATTATAGAATGGGATGACAAACTGATAGTGAATTGTAACGTTCAGGGCCACCTAATGACGATGGATCACTCAAATTGCGTCCCGATTCAATACATCGTCCTCCAGCAGACTTGTCTCCATGCGTCTGTTGCTGCCTCGGGCACCTTACGGCCGTTCTGCTGTGAGTCAAAGATTTTCGAATCGGACGAAAAACTTACAGTGAATTGTAACGTTCAGGGCCACCTAATGACGATGGATCACTCAAATTGCGTCCTGATTCAATACATCGTCCTCCAGCAGAATTGACTTCATGGGTCTATTGCTGCCTCGGGCACCTTACGGCCGTTCTGCTGTGAGTCAAAGATTTTCGAATCGGACGAAAAACTGATAGTGAATTGTAACTTTCAGGGCCACCTAATGACGATGGATCACTCAAATTGCGTCCCGATTCAATACATCGTCCTCCAGCCGAGTTGAGTCCATGGGTCTATTGCTGCCTCGGGCACCATATGGCCGTTCTGCTGTGAATCTAGAATATCGAATGGGACGAAAAACTGATAGTGAATTGTAACGTTCAGGGCCTCCTAATGACGATGGAACACTCAAATTGCGTCCCGATTCAATACATCGTCCTCCAGCAGACTTGTCTCCATGGGTCTATTGCTGCCTCGGGCAGGGCCACCTAATGACGATGGATCACTCAAATTGCGTCCCGATTCAATACATCGTCCCCAGCCGACTTGTCTCCATGGGTCTATTGCTGCCTCGGGCACCTTATGGCCGTTCTGCTGTGTGTCTAGATTATCGAATGGGACGAAAAACTGATAGTTAATTGTAACGTTCAGGGCCACCTAATGACGATGGATCACTCAAATTGCGTCCTGATTCAATACATCGTCCTCCAGCAGAATTGACTTCATGGGTCTATTGCTGCCTGGGGCACCTTATGGCCGTTCTGCTGTGAGTCAAAGATTTTCGAATCGGACGAAAAACTGATAGTGAATTGTAACGTTCAGGGCCTCCTAATGACGATGGAACACTCAAATTGCGTCCCGATTCAATACATCGTCCTCCAGCAGACTTGTCTCCATGGGTCTATTGCTGCCTCGGGCACCTTATGGCAGGCCAGCTGTGACTCAAAGATTTTCGAATCGGACGAAAAACTGATAGTGAATTGTAACGTTCAGGGCCTCCTAATGACGATGGAACACTCAAATTGCGTCCCGATTCAATACATCGACCTCCAGCAGACTTGTCTCCATGCGTCTACTGCTGCCTCGGGCACCTTATGGCCGTTCTGCTGTGAGTCAAAGATTTTCGAATCGGACGAAAAACTGATAGTGAATTGTAACGTTCAGCCACCTAATGACGATGGATCACTCAAATTGCGTCCCGATTCAATAAATCGTCCTCCAGCCGACTTGACTCCATGGGTATATTGCTGCCTCGGGCACCTTATGGCCGTTCTGCTGTGAGTCTAGATTATCGAATTGGACAAAAAACTGATAGTGAATTGTAACGTTCAGGGCCTCCTAATGACGATGGGTCACTCAAATTGCGTCCCGATTCAATACATCGTCCTACAGCCGACTTGACTCCATGGGTCTATTGCTGCCTCGGGCACCTTATGGCCGTTCTGCTGTGAGTCTAGATTATCGAATGGGACGAAAAACTGATAGTGAATTGTAACGTTCAGGGCCTCCTAATGACGATGGATCACTCAAATTGCGTCCCGATTCAATACATCGTCCTCCAGCAGACTTGTCTCCATGGGTCGATTGCTGCCTCGGGCACCTAATGGCCGTTCTGCTGTGAGTCAAAGATTTTCGAATCGGACGAAAAACTGATAGTAAATTGTAACATTCAGGGCCACCTAATGACGATGGACCACGCAAATTGCGTCCCGATTCAATACATCGTCCTCCAGCCGAGTTGACTCCATGGGTCTATTGCTGCCTCGGGCACGTTATGGCCGTTCTGCTGTGAATCTAGATTATCGAATGGGAAGAAAAACTGATAGTGAATTGTAACGTTCAGGGCCACCTAATGACGATGGATCACTCAAATTGCGTCCCGATTCAATACATCGTCCCCAGCCGACTTGTCTCCATGGGTCTATTGCTGCCTCGGGCACCTTATGGCCGTTCTGCTGTGAGTCTAGATTATAAAATGGGACGAAAAACTGATAGTGAATTGTAACGTTCAGAGCCACCTAATGACGATGGATCACTCAAATTGCGTCCTGATTCAATACATCGTCCTCCAGCAGACTTGACTTCATGGGTCTACTGCTGCCTCGGCACCTATTGGCCGTTCTGCTGTGAGTCAAAGATTTTCGAATCGGACGAAAAACTGATAGTGAATTGTAACTTTCAGGGCCACCTAATGACGATGGATCACTCAAATTGCGTCCCGATTCAATACATCGTCCTCCAGCAGACTTGTCTCCATGGGTCGATTGCTGCCTCGGGCACCTTATGGCCGTTCTGCTGTGAGTCAAAGATTTTCGAATTGGACGAAAACTGATAGTGATTTGTGACATTCAGGGCCACCTAATGACGATGGACCACACAAATTGCGTCCCGATTCAGTACATCGTCCACTAGCCGACTTGACTCCATGGGACTATTGCTGCCTCGGGCACCTTATGGCCGTTCTGCTGTGAGTCTAGATTATAGAATGGAATGAAAAACTGATAGTGAATTGTAACGTTCAGGGCCACCTAATGACGATGGATCACTCAAATTGCGTCCCGATTCAATACATCGTCCTCCAGCAGACTTGTCTCCATGCGTCTGTTGCTGCCTCGGGCACCTAACGGCCGTTCTGCTGTGAGTCAAAGATTTTCGAATCGGACGAAAAACTCATAGTGAATTGTAACGTTCAGGGCCACCTAATGACGATGGATCACTCAAATTGCGTCCTGATTCAATACATCGTCCTCCAGCAGAATTGACTTCATGGGTCTATTGCTGCCTCGGGCACCTTATGGCCGTTCTGCTGTGAGTCAAAGATTTTCGAATCGGACGAAAAACTGATAGTGAATTGTAACGTTCAGGGCCACCTAATGACGATGGATCACTCAAATTGCGTCCCGATTCAGTACATCGTCCACTAGCCGACTTGACTCCATGGGACTATTGCTGCCTCGGGCACCTTATGGCAGTACTGCTGTGAGTCTAGATTATAGAATGGGATGAAAAACTGATAGTGAATTGTAACGTTCAGGGCCACCTAATGACGATGGATCACTCAAATTGCGTCCCGATTCAATACATCGTCCTCCAGCAGACTTGTCTCCATGGGTCTATTGCTGCCTCGGGCACCTTATGGCAGGCCTGCTGTGACTCAAAGATTTTCGAATCGGACGAAAAACTGATAGTGAATTGTAACGTTCAGGGCCTCCTAATGACGATGGAACACTCAAATTGCGTCCCGATCCAATACATCGACCTCCAGCAGACTTGTCTCCATGCGTCTATTGCTGCCTCGGGCACCTTATGGCCGTTCTGCTGTGAGTCTAGATTATAAAATGGGACGAAAAACTGATAGTGAATTGTAACATTCAGGGCCACCTAATGACGATGGATCACTCAAATTGCGTCCTGATTCAATACATCGTCCTCCAGCAGACTTGACTTCATGGGTCTATTGCTGCCTCGGGCACCTATTGGCCGTTCTGCTGTGAGTCAAAGATTTTCGAATCGGACGAAAAACTGATAGTGAATTGTAACTTTCAGGGCCACCTAATGACGATGGATCACTCAAATTGCGTCCCGATTCAATACATCGTCCTCCAGCAGACTTGTCTCCATGAGTCGATTGCTGCCTCGGGCACCTTATGGCCGTTCTGCTGTGAGTCAAAGATTTTCGAATCGGACAAAAACTGATAGTGATTTGTGACATTCAGGGCCACCTAATGACGATGGACCACACAAATTGCGTCCCGATTCAGTACATCGTCCACTAGCCGACTTGACTCCATGGGACTATTGCTGCCTCGGGCACCTTATGGCCGTTCTGCTGTGAGTCTAGATTATAGAATGGAATGAAAAACTGATAGTGAATTGTAACGTTCAGGGCCACCTAATGACGATGGATCACTCAAATTGCGTCCCGATTCAATACATCGTCCTCCAGCAGACTTGTCTCCATGCGTCTGTTGCTGCCTCGGGCACCTAACGGCCGTTCTGCTGTGAGTCAAAGATTTTCGAATCGGACGAAAAACTCATAGTGAATTGTAACGTTCAGGGACACCTAATGACGATGGATCACTCAAATTGCGTCCTGATTCAATACATCGTCCTCCAGCAGAATTGACTTCATGGGTCTATTGCTGCCTCGGGCACCTTACGGCCGTTCTGCTGTGAGTCAAAGATTTTCGAATCGGACGAAAAACTGATAGTGAATTGTAACTTTCAGGGCCACCTAATGACGATGGATCACTCAAATTGCGTTCCGATTCAATACATCGTCCTCCAGCCGAGTTGACTCCATGGGTCTATTGCTGCCTCGGGCACCATATGGCCGTTCTGCTGTGAATCTAGAATATCGAATGGGACGAAAAACTGATAGTGAATTGTAACGTTCAGGGCCACCTAATGACGATGGATCACTCAAATTGCGTCCCGATTCAATACATCGTCCCCAGCCGACTTGTCTCCATGGGTCTATTGCTGCCTCGGGCACCTTATGGCCGTTCTGCTGTGTGTCTAGATTATCGAATGGGACGAAAAACTGATAGTTAATTGTAACGTTCAGGGCCACCTAATGACGATGGATCACTCAAATTGCGTCCTGATTCAATACATCGTCCTCCAGCAGAATTGACTTCATGGGTCTATTACTGCCTCGGGCACCTTATGGCCGTTCTGCTGTGAGTCAAAGATTTTCGAATCGGACGAAAAACTGATAGTGAATTGTAACGTTCAGCGCCACCTAATGACGATGGATCACTCAAATTGCGTCCCGATTCAGTACATCGTCCACTAGCCAACTTGACTCCATGGGACTATTGCTGCCTCGGGCACATTATGGCAGTACTGCTGTGAGTCTAGATTATAGAATGGGATGAAAAACTGATAGTGAATTGTAACGTTCAGGGCCACCTAATGACGATGGAACACTCAAATTGCGTCCCGATTCAATACATCGACCTCCAGCAGACTTGTCTCCATGCGTCTATTGCTGCCTCGGGCACCTTATGGCCGTTCTGCTGTGAGTCAAAGATTTTCGAATCGGACGAAAAACTGATAGTAAATTGTAACATTCAGGGCCACCTAATGACGATGGACCACGCAAATTGCGTCCCGATTCAATACAGCGTCCTCCAGCCGAGTTGACTCCATGGGTCTATTGCTGCCTCGGGCACCTTATGGCCGTTCTGCTGTGAATCTAGATTATCGAATGGGACGTAAAACTGATAGTGAATTATAACGTTCAGGGCCACCTAATGAGGATGGATCACTCAAATTGCGTCCCGTTTCAATACATCGTCCCCAGCCGACTTGACTCCATGGGACTATTGCTGCCTCGGGCACCTTATGGCCGTTCTGCTGTGAGTCTAGATTATAGAATGGGATGAAAAACTGATAGTGAATTGTAACGTTCAGGGCCACCTAATGACGATGGATCACTCAAATTGCGTCCCGATTCAATACATCGTCCTCCAGCAGACTTGTCTCCATGGGTCTATTGCTGCCTGGGGCACCTTATGGCAGGCCTGCTGTGACTCAAAGATTTTCGAATCGGACGAAAAACTGATAGTGAATTGTAACGTTCAGGGCCTCCTAACGACGATGGAACACTCAAATTGCGTCCCGATTCAATACATCGTCCTCCAGCCGACTTGACTCCATGGGTCTATTGCTGCCTCGGGCACCTTATGGCCGTTCTGCTGTGAGTCTAGATTATCGAATGGGACGAAAAACTGATAGTGAATTGTAACGTTCAGGGCCTCCTAATGACGATGGATCACTCAAATTGCGTCCCGATTCAATACATCGTCCTCCAGCAGACTTGTCTCCATGGGTCGATTGTTGCCTCGGGCACCTAATGGCCGTTATACTGTGAGTCAAAGATTTTCGAATCGTACGAAAAACTGATAGTGAATTGTAAAATTCAGGGCCACCTAATGACGATGGACCACGCAAATTGCGTCCCGATTCAATACATCGTCCTCCAGCCGAGTTGACTCCATGGGTCTATTGCTGCCTCGGGCACCTTATGGCCGTTCTGCTGTGAATCTAGATTATCGAATGGGACGAAAAACTGATAGTGAATTGTAACGTTCAGGGCCACCTAATGACGATGGATCACTCAAATTGCGTCCCGATTCAATACATCGTCCCCAGCCGACTTGTCTCCATGGGTCTATTGCTGCCTCGGGCACCTTATGGCCGTTCTGCTGTGAGTCTAGCTTATCGAATGGGACGAAAAACTGATAGTGAATTGTAACGTTCAGGGCCACCTAATGACGATGGATCACTCAAATTGCGTCCCGATTTAATACATCGTCCTCCAGCCGACTTGTCTCCATGGGTCTATTGCTGCCTCGGGCACCTTATGGCCGTTCTGCTGTGAGTCTAGATTATCGAATGGGACGAAAAACTGATAGTGAATTGTAACTTTCAGAGCCACCTAATGACGATGGATCACTCAAATTGCGTCCCGATTCAATACATCGTCCTCCAGCAGACTTGTCTCCATGGGTCGATTGCTTCGCGGGCACCTTATGGCCGTTCTGCTGTGAGTCATAGATTTTCGAATCGGACGAAAAACCTGATAGTGATTTGTAACATTCAGGGCCACCTAATGACGATGGACCACACAAATTGCGTCCCGATTCAGTACATCGTCCACTAGCCGACTTGACTCCATGGGTCTATTGCTGCCTCGGGCACCTTATGGCCGTTCTGCTGTGAGTCTAGATTATCGAATGGGATGAAAAACTGATAGTGAATTGTAACGTTCAGGGCCACCTAATGACGATGGATCACTCAAATTGCGTCCCAATTCAATACATCGTCCTCCAGCAGACTTGTCTCCATGGGTCTATTGCTGCCTCGGGCACCTTATGGCAGTCCTGCTGTGACTCAAAGATTTTCGAATCGGACGAAAAACTGATTGTGAATTGTAACGTTCAGGGCCTCCTAATGACGATGGAACACTCAAATTGCGTCCCGATTCAATACATCGTCCTCCAGCAGACTTGTCTCCATGGATCTATTGCTGCCTCGGGCACCTTATGGCCGTTCTGGTGTGAGTCAAAGATTTTCGAATCGGACGAAAAACTGATAGCGAATTGTAACATTCAGGGCCACCTAATGACGATGGACCAAACATATTGCGTCCCGATTCAGTACATCGTCCTCCAGCCGACCTACTCCATGGGTCTATTGCTGCCTCGGGCACCTTATGGCCGTTCTGCTGTGAGTCAAAGATTTTCGAATCGGACGAAAAACTGATAGTGAATTGTAACTTTCAGGGGCACCTAATGACGATGGATCACTCAAATTGCGTCCCGATTAAATACATCGTCCTCCAGCCGACTTGTCTTGATGCCTCGGGCACCTTATGGCCGTTCTGCTGTGAGTCAAAGATTTTCGAATCGAACGAAAAACTGATAGTGAATTGTAACGTTCAGGGAATCCTAATGACGATGGATCACTCAAATTGCGTCCCGATTCAATACATCGTCCTCCAGCAGACTTGTCTCCATGGGTCTATTGCTGCCTCGGGCACCTTATGGCCGTTCTGCTGTGAGTCTAGATTATCGAATGGGACGAAAAACTGATAGTGAATTGTAACGTTCAGGGCCACTTAATGACGATGGATCTCCATCAAATTGCGTCCCGATTCAATACATCGTCCTCCAGCCGACTTGACTCCATGGGTCGATTGCTGCCTCGGGCACCTAATGGCCGTTCTGCTGTGAGTCAAAGATTTTCGAATGGGACGAAAAACTGATAGTAAATTGTAACATTCAGGGCCACCTAATGACGATGGACCACGCAAATTGCGTCCCGATTCAATACAGCGTCCTCCAGCCGAGTTGACTCCATGGGTCTATTGCTGCCTCGGGCACCTTATGGCCGTTCTGCTGTGAATCTAGATTATCGAATGGGACGAAAAACTGATAGTGAATTATAACGTTCAGGGCCACCTAATGAGGATGGATCACTCAAATTGCGTCCCGTTTCAATACATCGTCCCCAGCCGACTTGACTCCATGGGACTATTGCTGCCTCGGGCACCTTATGGCCGTTCTGCTGTGAGTCTAGATTATAGAATGGGATGAAAAACTGATAGTGAATTGTAACGTTCAGGGCCACCTAATGACGATGGATCACTCAAATTGCGTCCCGATTCAATACATCGTCCTCCAGCAGACTTGTCTCCATGGGTCTATTGCTGCCTGGGGCACCTTATGGCAGGCCTGCTGTGACTCAAAGATTTTCGAATCGGACGAAAAACTGATAGTGAATTGTAACGTTCAGGGCCTCCTAACGACGATGGAACACTCAAATTGCGTCCCGATTCAATACATCGTCCTCCAGCCGACTTGACTCCATGGGTCTATTGCTGCCTCGGGCACCTTATGGCCGTTCTGCTGTGAGTCTAGATTATCGAATGGGACGAAAAACTGATAGTGAATTGTAACGTTCAGGGCCTTCTAATGACGATGGATCACTCAAATTGCGTCCCGATTCAATACATCGTCCTCCAGCAGACTTGTCTCCATGGGTCGATTGTTGCCTCGGGCACCTAATGGCCGTTATGCTGTGAGTCAAAGATTTTCGAATCGGACGAAAAACTGATAGTGAATTGTAAAATTCAGGGCCACCTAATGACGATGGACCACGCAAATTGCGTCCCGATTCAATACATCGTCCTCCAGCCGAGTTGACTCCATGGGTCTATTGCTGCCTCGGGCACCTTATGGCCGTTCTGCTGTGAATCTAGATTATCGAATGGGACGAAAAACTGATAGTGAATTGTAACGTTCAGGGCCACCTAATGACGATGGATCACTCAAATTGCGTCCCGATTCAATACATCGTCCCCAGCCGACTTGTCTCCATGGGTCTATTGCTGCCTCGGGCACCTTATGGCCGTTCTGCTGTGAGTCTAGCTTAGCGAATGGGACGAAAAACTGATAGTGAATTGTAACGTTCAGGGCCACCTAATGACGATGGATCACTCAAATTGCGTCCCGATTTAATACATCGTCCTCCAGCCGACTTGTCTCCATGGGTCTATTGCTGCCTCGGGCACCTTATGGCCGTTCTGCTGTGAGTCTAGATTATCGAAAGGGACGAAAAACTGATAGTGAATTGTAACTTTCAGAGCCACCTAATGACGATGGATCACTCAAATTGCGTCCCGATTCAATACATCGTCCTCCAGCAGACTTGTCTCCATGGGTCGATTGCTTCCGCGGGCACCTTATGGCCGTTCTGCTGTGAGTCATAGATTTTCGAATCGGACGAAAAACCTGGTAGTGATTTGTAACATTCAGGGCCACCTAATGACGATGGACCACACAAATTGCGTCCCGATTCAGTACATCGTCCACTAGCCGACTTGACTCCATGGGTCTATTGCTGCCTCGGGCACCTTATGGCCGTTCTGCTGTGAGTCTAGATTATCGAATGGGATGAAAAACTGATAGTGAATTGTAACGTTCAGGGCCACCTAATGACGATGGATCACTCAAATTGCGTCCCAATTCAATACATCGTCCTCCAGCAGACTTGTCTCCATGGGTCTATTGCTGCCTCGGGCACCTTATGGCAGTCCTGCTGTGACTCAAAGATTTTCGAATCGGACGAAAAACTGATAGTGAATTGTAACGTTCAGGGCCTCCTAATGACGATGGAACACTCAAATTGCGTCCCGATTCAATACATCGTCCTCCAGCAGACTTGTCTCCATGGATCTATTGCTGCCTCGGGCACCTTATGGCCGTTCTGCTGTGAGTCAAAGCTTTTCGAATCGGACGAAAAACTGATAGTGAATTGTAACATTCAGGGCCACCTAATGACGATGGACCACACAAACTGCGTCCCGATTCAGTACATCGACCTCCAGCCGACCTACTCCATGGGTCTATTGCTGCCTCGGGCACCTTATGGCCGTTCTGCTGTGAGTCAAAGATTTTCGAATCGGACGAAAAACTGATAGTGAATTGTAACTTTCAGGGGCACCTAATGACGATGGATCACTCAAATTGCGTCCCGATTAAATACATCGTCCTCCAGCCGACTTGTCTTGATGCCTCGGGCACCTTATGGCCGTTCTGCTGTGAGTCAAAGATTTTCGAATCGAACGAAAAACTGATAGTGAATTGTAACGTTCAGGGCCTCCTAATGACGATGGATCACTCAAATTGCGTCCCGATTCAATACATCGTCCTCCAGCAGACTTGTCTCCATGGGTCTATTGCTGCCTCGGGCACCTTATGGCCGTTCTGCTGTGAGTCTAGATTATCGAATGGGACGAAAAACTGATAGTGAATTGTAACGTTCAGGGCCACTTAATGACGATGGATCTCCATCAAATTGCGTCCCGATTCAATACATCGTCCTCCAGCCGACTTGACTCCATGGGACTATTGCTGCCTCGGGCACCTTATGGCCGTTCTGCTGTGAGTCTAGATTGTAGAATGGGATGAAAAACTGATAGTGAATTGTAACGTTCAGGGCCTCCTAATGACGATGGATCACTCAAATTGCGTCCCGATTCAATACATCGTCCTCCAGCAGACTTGTCTCCATGGGTCTATTGCTGCCTGTTGCACCTTATGGCAGGCCTGCTGTGACTCAAAGATTTTCGAATCGGACGAAAAACTGATAGTGAATTGTAACGTTCAGGGCCTCCTAACGACGATGGAACACTCAAATTGCGTCCCGATTCAATACATCGTCCTCCAGCCGACTTGACTCCATGGGTCTATTGCTGCCTCGGGCACCTTATGGCCGTTCTGCTGTGAGTCTAGATTATCGAATGGGACGAAAAACTGATAGTGAATTGTAACGTTCAGGGCCTCCTAATGACGATGGATCACTCAAATTGCGTCCCGATTCAATACATCGTCCTCCAGCAGACTTGTCTCCATGGGTCGATTGTTGCCTCGGGCACCTAATGGCCGTTATGCTGTGAGTCAAAGATTTTCGAATCGGACGAAAAACTGATAGTGAATTGTAAAATTCAGGGCCACCTAATGACGATGGACCACGCAAATTGCGTCCCGATTCAATACATCGTCCTCCAGCCGAGTTGACTCCATGGGTCTATTGCTGCCTCGGGCACCTTATGGCCGTTCTGCTGTGAATCTAGATTATCGAATGGGACGAAAAACTGATAGTGAATTGTAACGTTCAGGGCCACCTAATGACGATGGATCACTCAAATTACGTCCCGATTCAATACATCGTCCCCAGCCGACTTGTCTCCATGGGTCTATTGCTGCCTCGGGCACCTTATGGCCGTTTTGCTGTGAGTCTAGCTTATCGAATGGGACGAAAAACTGATAGTGAATTGTAACGTTCAGGGCCACCTAATGACGATGGATCACTCAAATTGCGTCCCGATTTAATACATCGTCCTCCAGCCGACTTGTCTCCATGGGTCTATTGCTGCCTCGGGCACCTTATGGCCGTTCTGCTGTGAGTCTAGATTATCGAATGGGACGAAAAACTGATAGTGAATTGTAACTTTCAGAGCCACCTAATGACGATGGATCACTCAAATTGCGTCCCGATTCAATACATCGTCCTCCAGCAGACTTGTCTCCATGGGTCGATTGCTGCCGCGGGCACCTTATGGCCGTTCTGCTGTGAGTCATAGATTTTCGAATCGGACGAAAAACCTGATAGTGATTTGTAACATTCAGGGCCACCTAATGACGATGGACCACACAAATTGCGTCCCGATTCAGTACATCGTCCACTAGCCGACTTGACTCCATGGGTCTATTGCTGCCTCGGGCACCTTATGGCCGTTCTGCTGTGAGTCTAGATTATCGAATGGGATGAAAAACTGATAGTGAATTGTAACGTTCAGGGCCACCTAATGACGATGGATCACTCAAATTGCGTCCCAATTCAATACATCGTCCTCCAGCAGACTTGTCTCCATGGGTCTATTGCTGCCTCGGGCACCTTATGGCAGTCCCGCTGTGACTCAAAGATTTTCGAATCGGACGAAAAACTGATAGTGAATTGTAACGTTCAGGGCCTCCTAATGACGATGGAACACTCAAATTGCGTCCCGATTCAATACATCGTCCTCCAGCAGACTTGTCTCCATGGATCTATTGCTGCCTCGGGCACCTTATGGCCGTTCTGCTGTGAGTCAAAGATTTTCGAATCGGACGAAAAACTGATAGTGAATTGTAACATTCAGGGCCACCTAATGACGATGGACCACACAAATTGCGTCCCGATTCAGTTCATCGTCCTCCAGCCGACCTACTCCATGGGTCTATTGCTGCCTCGGGCACCTTATGGCCGTTCTGCTGTGAGTCAAAGATTTTCGAATCGGACGAAAAACTGATAGTGAATTGTAACTTTCAGGGGCACCTAATGACGATGGATCACTCAAATTGCGTCCCGATTAAATACATCGTCCTCCAGCCGACTTGTCTTGATGCCTCGGGCAGCTTATGGCCGTTCTGCTGTGAGTCAAAGATTTTCGAATCGAACGAAAAACTGATAGTGAATTGTAACGTTCAGGGCCTCCTAATGACGATGGAACACTAAAATTGCGTCCCGATTCAATACATCGTCCTCCAGCAGACTTGACTTCATGGGTCTATTGCTGCCTCGAGCACCTTATGGCCGTTCTGCTGTGAGTCAAAGATTTTCGAATCGGACGAAAAACTGATAGTGAATTGTAACGTTCAGGGCAACCTAATGACGATGGATCACTCAAATTGCGTCCCGATTCAATACATCGTCCTCCAGCCGACTTGACTCCATGGGTCTATTGCTGCCTCGGGCACCTTATGGCCGTTCTGCTGTGAGTCTAGATTATCGAATGGGACAAAAAACTGATAGTGAATTGTAACGCTCAGGGCCTCCTAATGACGATGGATCACTCAAATTTCGTCCCGATTCAATACATCGTCCTCCAGCAGACTTGTCTCCATGGGTCTATTGCTGCCTCGGGCAGCTTATGGCCGTTCTGCTGTGAGTCTAGATTATCGAATGGGACGAAAAACTGATAGTGAATTGTAACGTTCAGGGCCACCTAATGACGATGGATCACTCAAATTGCATCCCGATTCAATACATCGTCCTCCAGCCGACTTGACTCCATGGGTCTATTGCTGCCTCGGGCACCTTATGGCCGTTCTGCTGTGAGTCTAGATTATCGAATGGGACGAAAAACTGATAGTGAATTGTAACGTTCAGGGCCTCCTAATGACGATGGATCACTCAAATTTCGTCCCGATTCAATACATCGTCCTCCAGCAGACTTGTCTCCATGGGTCGATTGCTGCCTCGGGCACCTAATGGCCGTTCTGCTGTGAGTCAAAGATTTTCGAATCGGACGAAAAACTGATAGTGAATTGTAACGTTCAGCCACATAATGACGATGGATCACTCAAATTGCGTCCCGATTCAATAAATCGTCCTCCAGCCGACTTGACTCCATGGGTCTATTGCTGCCTCGGGCACCTTATGGCCGTTCTGCTGTGAGTCTAGATTATCGAATGGGACAAAAAACTGATAGTGAATTGTAACGTTCAGGGCCTCCTAATGACGATGGATCACTCAAATTGCGTCCCGATTCAATACATCGTCCTCCAGCAGACTTGTCTCCATGGGTCTATTGCTGCCTCGGGCACCTTATGGCCGTTCTGCTGTGAGTCTAGATTATCGAATGGGACGAAAAACTGATAGTGAATTGTAACGTTCAGGGGCACTTAATGACGATGGATCTCCATCAAATTGCGTCCCGATTCAATACATCGTCCTCCAGCCGACTTGACTCCATGGGACTATTGCTGCCTAGGGCACCTTATGGCCGTTCTGCTGTGAGTCTAGATTATAGAATGGGATGAAAAACTGATAGTGAATTGTAACGTTCAGGGCCTCCTAATGACGATGGATCACTCAAATTGCGTCCCGATTCAATACATCGTCCTCCAGCAGACTTGTCTCCTTGGGTCTATTGCTGCCTGGGGCACCTTATGGCAGGCCTGCTGTGACTCAAAGATTTTCGAATCGGACGAAAAACTGATAGTGAATTGTAACGTTCAGGGCCTCCTAACGACGATGGAACACTCAAATTGAGTCCCGATTCAATACATCGTCCTCCAGCCGACTTGTCTCCATGGGTCTATTGCTGCCTCGGGCACCTTATGGCCGTTCTGCTGTGAGTCTAGATTATCGAATGGGACGAAAAACTGATAGTGAATTGTAACGTTCAGGGCCTCCTAATGACGTGGGTCACTCAAATTGCGTCCCGATTCAATACATCGTCCTCCAGCAGACTTGTCTCCATGGGTCAATTGTTGCCTCGGGCACCTAATGGCCGTTGTGCTGTGAGTCAAAGATTTTCGAATCGGACGAAAAACTGATAGTGAATTGTAAAATTCAGGGCCACCTAATGACGATGGACCACGCAAATTGCGTCCCGATTCAATACATCGTCCTCCAGCCGAGTTGACTCCATGGGTCTATTGCTGCCTCGGGCACCTTATGGCCGTTCTGCTGTGAATCTAGATTATCGAATGGGACGAAAAACTGATAGTGAATTGTAACGTTCAGGGCCACCTAATGACGATGGATCACTCAACTTGCGTCCCGATTTAATACATCGTCCTCCAGCCGACTTGTCTCCATGGGTCTATTGCTGCCTCGGGCACCTTATGGCCGTTCTGCCGTGAGTCTAGATTATCGAATGGGACGAAAAACTGATAGTGAATTGTAACTTTCAGAGCCACCTAATGACGATGGATCACTCAAATTGCGTCCCGATTCAATACATCGTCCTCCAGCAGACTTGTCTCCATGGGTCGATTGCTGCCGCGGGCACCTTATGGCCGTTCTGCTGTGAATCATAGATTTTCGAATCGGACGAAAAACCTGATAGTGATTTGTAACATTCAGGGCCACCTAATGACGATGGACCACACAAATTGCGTCCCGATTCAGTAAATCGTCCACTAGCCGACTTGACTCCATGGGCCTATTGCTGCCTCGGGCACCTTATGGCCGTTCTGCTGTGAGTCTAGATTATCGAATGGGATGAAAAACTGATAGTGAATTGTAACGTTCAGGGCCACCTAATGACGATGGATCACTCAAATTGCGTCCCAATTCAATACATCGTCCTCCAGCAGACTTGTCTCCATGGGTCTATTGCTGCCTCGGGCACCTTATGGCAGACCTGCTGTGACTCAAAGATTTTCGAATCGGACGAAAAACTGATAGTGAATTGTAACGTTCAGGGCCTCCTAATGACGATGGAACACTAAAATTGCGTCCCGATTCAATACATCGTCCTCCAGCAGACTTGACTTCATGGGTCTATTGCTGCCTCGGGCACCTTATGGCCGTTCTGCTGTGAGTCTAGATTATCGAATGGGACAAAAAACTGATAGTGAATTGTAACGTTCAGGGCCTCCTAATGACGATGGATCACTCAAATTGCGTCCCGATTCAATACATCGTCCTCCAGCAGACTTGTCTCCATGGGTCTATTGCTGCCTCGGGCAGCTTATGGCCGTTCTGCTGTGAGTCTAGATTATCGAATGGGACGAAAAACTGATAGTGAATTGTAACGTTCAGGGCCACCTAATGACGATGGATCACTCAAATTGCGTCCCGATTCAATACATCGTCCTCCAGCCGACTTGACTCCATGGGTCTATTGCTGCCTCGGGCACCTTATGGCCGTTCTGCTGTGAGTCTAGATTATCGAATGGGACGAAAAACTGATAGTGAATTGTAACGTTCAGGGCCTCCTAATGACGATGGATCACTCAAATTGCGTCCCGATTCAATACATCGTCCTCCAGCAGACTTGTCTCCATGGGTCGATTGCTGCCTCGGGCACCTAATTGCCGTTCTGCTGTGAGTCAAAGATTTTCGATTCGGACGAAAAACTGATAGTGAATTGTAACGTTCAGGGCAACCTAATGACGATGGATCACTCAAATTGCGTCCCGATTCAATACATCGTCCTCCAGCCGACTTGACTCCATGGGTCTATTGCTGCCTCGGGCACCTTATGGCCGTTCTGCTGTGAGTCTAGATTATCGAATGGGACAAAAAACTGATAGTGAATTGTAACGTTCAGGGCCTCCTAATGACGATGGATCACTCAAATTGCGTCCCGATTCAATACATCGTCCTCCAGCAGACTTGTCTCCATGGGTCTATTGCTGCCTCGGGCAGCTTATGGCCGTTCTGCTGTGAGTCTAGATTATCGAATGGGACGAAAAACTGATAGTGAATTGTAACGTTCAGGGCCACCTAATGACGATGGATCACTCAAATTGCGTCCCGATTCAATACATCGTCCTCCAGCCGACTTGACTCCATGGGTCTATTGCTGCCTCGGGCACCTTATGGCCGTTCTGCTGTGAGTCTAGATTATCGAATGGGACGAAAAACTGATAGTGAATTGTAACGTTCAGGGCCTCCTAATGACGATGGATCACTCAAATTGCGTCCCGATTCAATACATCGTCCTCCAGCAGACTTGTCTCCATGGGTCGATTGCTGCCTCGGGCACCAAATGGCCGTTCTGCTGTGAGTCAAAGATTTTCGAATCGGACGAAAAACTGATAGTGAATTGTAACATTCAGGGCCACCTAATGACGATGGACCACGCAAATTGCGTCCCGATTCAATACATCGTCCTCCAGCCGAGTTGACTCCATGGGTCTATTGCTGCCTCGGGCACCTTATGGATGTTCTGCTGTGAATCTAGATTATCGAATGGGACGAAAAACTGATAGTGAATTGTAACGTTCAGGGCCTCCTAATGACGATGGATCACTCAAATTGCGTCCCGATTCAATACATCGTCCTCCAGCAGACTTGTCTCCATGGGTCGATTGCTGCCTCGGGCACCTAATTGCCGTTCTGCTGTGAGTCAAAGATTTTCGATTCGGACGAAAAACTGATAGTGAATTGTAACGTTCAGGGCCACCTAATGACGATGGATCACTCAAATTGCGTCCTGATTCAATACATCGTCCTCCAGCAGACTTGACATCATGGGTCTATTGCTGCCTCGGGCACCTTATGGCCGTTCTGCTGTGAGTCAAAGATTTTCGAAACGGACGAAAAACTGATAGTGAATTGTAACTTTCAGGGCCACCTAATGACGATGGATCACTCAAATTGCGTCCCGATTCAATACATCGTCCTCCAGCTGACTTGTCTCCATGGGTCGATTGCTGCCTCGGGCACCTTATGGCCGTTCTGCTGTGAGTCAAAGATTTTCGAATCGGACGAAAACTGATAGTGATTTGTAACATTCAGGGCCACCTAATGACAATGGACCACACAAATTGCGCTCCGATTCAGTACATCGTCCACTAGCCGACTTGACTCCATGGGACTATTGCTGCCTCGGGCACCTTATGGCCGTTCTGCTGTGAGTCTAGATTATAGAATGGGATGAAAAACTGATAGTGAATTGTAACGTTCAGGGCCACCTAATGACGATGGATCACTCAAATTGCGTCCCGATTCAATACATCGTCCTCCAGCAGACTTGTCTCCATGCGTCTGTTGCTGCCTCGGGCACCTTAAGGCCGTTCTGCTGTGAGTCAAAGATTTTCGAATCGGACGAAAAACTCATCGTGAATTGTAACGTTCAGGGCCAACTAATGACGATGGATCACTCAAATTGCGTCCTGATTCATTACATCGTCCTCCAGCAGAATTGACTTCATGGGTCGATCGTGCCTCGGGCACCTAATGGCCGTTCTGCTGTGAGTCAAAGATTTTCGAATCGGACGAAAAACTGATAGTGAATTGTAACGTTCAGGGCCACCTAATGACGATGGATCACTCAAATTGCGTCCCGATTCAGTACATCGTCCACTAGCCGACTTGACTCCATGGGACTATTGCTGCCTCGGGCACCTTGTGGCAGTACTGCTGTGAGTCTAGATTATAGAATGGGATGAAAAACTGATAGTGAATTGTAACGTTCAGGGCCACCTAATGACGATGGATCACTCAAATTGCGTCCCGATTCAATACATCGACCTCCAGCAGACTTGTCTCCATGGGTCTATTGCTGCCTCGGGCACCTTATGGCAGGCCTGCTGTGACTCCAAGATTTTCGAATCGGACGAAAAACTGATAGTGAATTGTAACGTTCAGGGCATCCTAATGACGATGGAACACTCAAATTGCGTCCCGATTCAATACATCGACCTCCAGCAGACTTGTCTCCATGGGTCGATTGCTGCCTCGGGCACCTAATGGCCGTTCTGCTGTGAGTCAAAGATTTTCGAATCGGACGAAAAACTGATAGTGAATTGTAACATTCAGGGCCACCTAATGACGATGGACCACGCAAATTGCGTCCCGATTCAATACATCGTCCTCCAGCCGAGTTGACTCCATGGGTCTATTGCTGCCTCGGGCACCTTATGGCCGTTCTGCTGTGAATCTAGATTATCGAATGGGACGAAAAACTGATAGTGAATTGTAACGTTCAGGGCCTCCTAATGACGATGGATCACTCAAATTGCGTCCCGATTCAATACATTGTCCTCCAGCAGACTTGTCTCCATGGGTCGATTGCTGCCTCGGGCACCTAATTGCCGTTCTGCTGTGAGTCAAAGATTTTCGATTCGGACGAAAAACTGATAGTGAATTGTAACGTTCAGGGCAACCTAATGACGATGGATCACTCAAATTGCGTCCCGATTCAATACATCGTCCTCCAGCCGACTTGACTCCATGGGTCTATTGCTGCCTCGGGCACCTTATGGCCGTTCTGCTGTGAGTCTAGATTATCGAATGGGACAAAAAACTGATAGTGAATTGTAACGTTCAGGGCCTCCTAATGACGATGGATCACTCAAATTGCGTCCCGATTCAATACATCGTCCTCCAGCAGACTTGTCTCCATGGGTCTATTGCTGCCTCGGGCAGCTTATGGTGGTTCTGCTGTGAGTCTAGATTATCGAATGGGACGAAAAACTGATAGTGAATTGTAACGTTCAGGGCCACCTAATGACGATGGATCACTCAAATTGCGTCCCGATTCAATACATCGTCCTCCAGCCGACTTGACTCCATGGGTCTATTGCTGCCTCGGGCACCTTATGGCCGTTCTGCTGTGAGTCTAGATTATCGAATGGGACGAAAAACTGATAGTGAATTGTAACGTTCAGGGCCACCTAATGACGATGGATCACTCAAATTGCGTCCCGATTCAATACATCGTCCTCCAGCAGACTTGTCTCCATGGGTCGATTGCTGCCTCGGGCACCTAATGGCCGTTCTGCTGTGAGTCAAAGATTTTCGAATCGGACGAAAAACTGATAGTGAATTGTAACATTCAGGGCCACCTAATGACGATGGACCACGCAAATTGCGTCCCGATTCAATACATCGTCCTCCAGCCGAGTTGACTCCATGGGTCTATTGCTGCCTCGGGCACCTTATGGCCGTTCTGCTGTGAATCTAGATTATCGAATGGGACGAAAAACTGATAGTGAATTGTAACGTTCAGGGCCTCCTAATGACGATGGATCACTCAAATTGCGTCCCGATTCAATACATCGTCCTCCAGCAGACTTGTCTCCATGGGTCGATTGCTGCCTCGGGCACCTAATTGCCGTTCTGCTGTGAGTCAAAGATTTTCGATTCGGACGAAAAACTGATAGTGAATTGTAACGTTCAGGGCAACCTAATGACGATGGATCACTCAAATTGCGTCCCGATTCAATACATCGTCCTCCAGCCGACTTGACTCCATGGGTCTATTGCTGCCTCGGGCACCTTATGGCCGTTCTGCTGTGAGTCTAGATTATCGAATGGGACAAAAAACTGATAGTGAATTGTAACGTTCAGGGCCTCCTAATGACGATGGATCACTCAAATTGCGTCCCGATTCAATACATCGTCCTCCAGCAGACTTGTCTCCATGGGTCTATTGCTGCCTCGGGCAGCTTATGGCCGTTCTGCTGTGAGTCTAGATTATCGAATGGGACGAAAAACTGATAGTGAATTGTAACGTTCAGGGCCACCTAATGACGATGGATCACTCAAATTGCGTCCCGATTCAATACATCGTCCTCCAGCCGACTTGACTCCATGGGTCTATTGCTGCCTCGGGCACCTTATGGCCGTTCTGCTGTGAGTCTAGATTATCGAATGGGACGAAAAACTGATAGTGAATTGTAACGTTCAGGGCCTCCTAATGACGATGGATCACTCAAATTGCGTCCCGATTCAATACATCGTCCTCCAGCAGACTTGTCTCCATGGGTCGATTGCTGCCTCGGGCACCTAATGGCCGTTCTGCTGTGAGTCAAAGATTTTCGAATCGGACGAAAAACTGATAGTGAATTGTAACATTCAGGGCCACCTAATGACGATGGACCACGCAAATTGCGTCCCGATTCAATACATCGTCCTCCAGCCGAGTTGACTCCATGGGTCTATTGCTGCCTCGGGCACCTTATGGCCGTTCTGCTGTGAATCTAGATTATCGAATGGGACGAAAAACTGATAGTGAATTGTAACGTTCAGGGCCACCTAATGACGATGGATCACTCAAATTGCGTCCTGATTCAATACATCGTCCTCCAGCAGACTTGACATCATGGGTCTATTGCTGCCTCGGGCACCTTATGGCCGTTCTGCTGTGAGTCAAAGATTTTCGAAACGGACGAAAAACTGATAGTGAATTGTAACTTTCAGGGCCACCTAATGACGATGGATCACTCAAATTGCGTCCCGATTCATTACATCGTCCTCCAGCTGACTTGTCTCCATGGGTCGATTGCTGCCTCGGGCACCTTATGGCCGTTCTGCTGTGAGTCAAAGATTTTCGAATCGGACGAAAACTGATAGTGATTTGTAACATTCAGGGCCACCTAATGACAATGGACCACACAAATTGCGCTCCGATTCAGTACATCGTCCACTAGCCGACTTGACTCCATGGGACTATTGCTGCCTCTGGCACCTTATGGCCGTTCTGCTGTGAGTCTAGATTATAGAATGGGATGAAAAACTGATAGTGAATTGTAACGTTCAGGGCCACCTAATGACGATGGATCACTCAAATTGCGTCCCGATTCAATACATCGTCCTCCAGCAGACTTGTCTCCATGCGTCTGTTGCTGCCTCGGGCACCTTAAGGCCGTTCTGCTGTGAGTCAAAGATTTTCGAATCGGACGAAAAACTCATCGTGAATTGTAACGTTCAGGGCCACCTAATGACGATGGATCACTCAAATTGCGTCCTGATTCAATACATCGTCCTCCAGCAGAATTGACTTCATGGGTCGATCGTGCCTCGGGCACCTAATGGCCGTTCTGCTGTGAGTCAAAGATTTTCGAATCGGACGAAAAACTGATAGTGAATTGTAACGTTCAGGGCCACCTAATGACGATGGATCACTCGAATTGCGTCCCGATTCAGTACATCGTCCACTAGCCGACTTGACTCCATGGGACTATTGCTGCCTCGGGCACCTTGTGGCAGTACTGCTGTGAGTCTAGATTATAGAATGGGATGAAAAACTGATAGTGAATTGTAACGTTCAGGGCCACCTAATGACGATGGATCACTCAAATTGCGTCCCGATTCAATACATCGACCTCCAGCAGACTTGTCTCCATGGGTCTATTGCTGCCTCGGGCACCTTATGGCAGGCCTGCTGTGACTCCAAGATTTTCGAATCGGACGAAAAACTGATAGTGAATTGTAACGTTCAGGGCATCCTAATGACGATGGAACACTCAAATTGCGTCCCGATTCAATACATCGACCTCCAGCAGACTTGTCTCCATGCGTCTATTGCTGCCTCGGGCACCTTATGGCCGTTCTGCTGTGAGTCAAAGATTTTCGAATCGGACGAAAAACTGATAGTGAATTGTAACGTTCAGCCACCTAATGACGTTGGATCACTCAAATTGCGTCCCGATTCAATAAATGGTCCTCCAGCCGACTTGACTCCATGGGTCTATTGCTGCCTCGGGCACCTTATGGCCGTTCAACTGTGAGTCTAGATTATCGAATGGGACGAAAAACTGATAGTGAATTGTAACGTTCAGGGCCTCCTAATGACAATGGGTCACTCAAATTGCGTCCCGATTCAATACATCGTCCTCCAGCAGACTTGTCTCCATGGGTCGATTGCTGCCTCGTGCACCTAATGGCCGTTCTGCTGTGAGTCAAAGATTTTCGAATCGGACGAAAAACTGATAGTGAATTGTAACATTCAGGGCCACCTAATGACGATGGACCACGCAAATTGCGTCCCAATTCAATACATCGTCCTCCAGCCGAGTTGACTCCATGGGTCTATTGCTGCCTCGGGCACCTTATGGCCGTTCTGCTGTGAATCTAGATTATCGAATGGGACGAAAAACTGATAGTGAATTGTAACGTTCAGGGCCACCTAATGACGATGGATCACTCAAATTGCGTCCCGATTCAATACATCGTCCCCAGCCGACTTGTCTCCATGGGTCTATTGCTGCCTCGGGCACCTTATGGCCGTTCTGCTGTGAGTCAAAGATTTTCGAATCGGACGAAAAACTGATAGTGAATTGTAACTTTCAGGGGCACCTAATGACGATGGATCACTCAAATTGCGTCCCGATTAAATACATCGTCCTCCAGCCGACTTGTCTTGATGCCTCGGGCACCTTATGGCCGTTCTGCTGTGAGTCAAAGATTTTCGAATCGAACGAAAAACTGATAGTGAATTGTAACGTTCAGGGCCTCCTAATGACGATGGAACACTAAAATTGCGTCCCGATTCAATACATCGTCCTCCAGCAGACTTGACTTCATGGGTCCATTGCTGCCTCGAGCACCTTATGGCCGTTCTGCAGTGAGTCAAAGATTTTCAAATCGGACGAAAAACTGATAGTGAATTGTAACGTTCAGGGCAACCTAATGACGATGGATCACTCAAATTGCGTCCCGATTCAATACATCGTCCTCCAGCCGACTTGACTTCATGGGTCTATTGCTGCCTCGGGCACCTTATGGCCGTTCTGCTGTGAGTCTAGATTATCGAATGGGACAAAAAACTGATAGTGAATTGTAACGTTCAGGGCAACCTAATGACGATGGATCCCTCAAATTGCTTCCCGATTCAATACATCGTCCTCCAGCAGACTTGTCTCCATGGGTCTATTGCTGCCTCGGGCAGCTTATGGCCGTTCTGCTGTGAGTCTAGATTATCGAATGAGACGAAAAACTGATAGTGAATTGTAACGTTCAGGGCCACCTAATGACGATGGATCACTCAAATTGCGTCCCGATTCAATACATCGACCTCCAGCCGACTTGACTCCATGGGTCTATTGCTGCCTCGGGCACCTTATGGCCGTTCTGCTGTGAGTCTAGATTATCGAATGGGACGAAAAACTGATAGTGAATTTTAACGTTCAGGGCCTCCTAATGACAATGGATCACTCAAATTGCGTCCCGATTCAATACATCGTCCTCCAGCAGACTTGTCTCCATGGGTCGATTGCTGCCTCGTGCACCTAATGGCCGTTCTGCTGTGAGTCAAAGATTTTCGAATCGGACGAAAAACTGATAGTGAATTGTAACATTCAGGGCCACCTAATGACGATGGACAACGCAAATTGCGTCCCGATTCAATACATCGTCCTCCAGCCGAGTTGACTCCATGGGTCTATTGCTGCCTCGGGCACCTTATGGCCGTTCTGATGTGAATCTAGATTATCGAATGGGACGAAAAACTGATAGTGAATTGTAACGTTCAGGGCCACCTAATGACGATGGATCACTCAAATTGCGTCCCGATTCAATACATCGTCCCCAGCCGACTTGTCTCAATGGGTCTATTGCTGCTTCGGGCACCTTATGGCCGTTCTGCTGTGAGTCAAAGATTTTCGAAACGGACGAAAAACTGATAGTGAATTGTAACTTTCAGGGCCACCTAATGACGATGGATCACTCAAATTGCGTCCCAATTCAATACATCGTCCTCCAGCAGACTTGTCTCCATGGGTCGATTGCTGCCTCGGGCACCTTATGGCCGTTCTGCTGTGAGTCAAAGATTTTCGAATCGGACGAAAACTGATAGTGATTTGTAACATTCAGGGCCACCTAATGACGATGGACCACACAAATTGCGTCCCGATTCAGTACATCGTCCACTAGCCGACTTGACTCCATGGGACTATTGCTGCCTCGGGCACCTTATGGCCGTTCTGCTGTGAGTCTAGATTATAGAATGGGATGAAAAACTGATAGTGAATTGTAACGTTCAGGGCCACCTAATGACGATGGATCACTCAAATTGCGTCCCGATTCAATACATCGTCCTCCAGCAGACTTGTCTCCATGCGTCTGTTGCTGCCTCGGGCACCTTACGGCCGTTCTGCTGTGAGTCAAAGAGTTTCGAATCGGACGAAAAACTCATAGTGAATTGTAACGTTCAGGGCCACCTAATGACGATGGATCACTCAAATTGCGTCCTGATTCAATACATCGTCCTCCAGCAGAATTGACTTCATGGGTCTATTGCTGCCTCGGGCACCTTACGGCCGTTCTGCTGTGAGTCAAAGATTTTCGAATCGGACGAAAAACTGATAGTGAATTGTAACATTCAGGGCCACCTAATGACGATGGACAACGCAAATTGCGTCCCGATTCAATACATCGTCCTCCAGCCGAGTTGACTCCATGGGTCTATTGCAGCCTCGGGCACCTTATGGCAGGACTGCTGTGACTCAAAGATTTTCGAATCGGACGAAAAACTGATAGTGAATTGTAACGTTCAGGGCATCCTAACGACGATGGAACACTCAAATTGCGTCCCGATTCAATATATCGACCTCCAGCAGACTTGTCTCCATGCGTCTATTGCTGCCTCGGGCACCTTATGGCCGTTCTGCTGTGAGTCAAAGATTTTCGATTCGGACGAAAAACTGATAGTGAATTGTAACGTTCAGCCACCTAATGACGATGGATCACTCAAATTGCGTCCCGATTCAATAAATCGTCCTCCAGCCGACTTGACTCCATGGGTCTATTGCTGCCTCGGGCACCTTATGGCCGTTCTGCTGTGAGTCTAGATTATCGAATGGGACAAAAAACTGATAGTGAATTGTAACGTTCAGGGCCTCCTAATGACGATGGATCACTCAAATTGCGTCCCGATTCAATACATCGTCCTCCAGCAGACTTGTCTCCATGGGTTTATTGCTGCCTCGGGCACCTTATGGCCGTTCTGCTGTGAGTCTAGATTATCGAATGGGACGAAAAACTGATAGTGAATTGTAACGTTCAGGGCCACCTAATGACGATGGATCTCCATCGAATTGCGTCCCGATTCAATACATCGTCCTCCAGCCGACTTGACTCCATGGGTCTATTGTTGCCTCGGGCACCTTATGGCCGTTCTGCTGTGAGTCTAGATTATCGAATGGGACGAAAAACTGACAGTGAATTGTAACGTTCTGGGCCTCCTAATGACGATGGATCACTCAAATTGCGTCACGATTCAATACATCGTCCTCCAGCCGACTTGACTCCATGGGTCTATTGCTGCCTCGGGCACCTTATGGCCGTTCTGCTGTGAGTCTAGATTATCGATTGGGACGAAAAACTGATAGTGAATTGTAACGTTCAGGGCCTCCTAATGACGATGCATCACTCAAAAGCGTCCCGATTCAATACATCGTCCTCCAGCAGACTTGTCTCCATGGGTCGATTGCTGCCTTGGGCACCTAAAGGCCGTTCTGCTGTGAGTCAAAGATTTTCGAATCGGACGAAAAACTGATAGTAAATTGTAACATTCAGGGCCACCTAATGACGATGAACCACGCAAATTGCGTCCCGATTCAATACATCGTCCTCCAGCCGAGTTGACTCCATGGGTCTATTGCTGCCTCGGGCACCTTATGGCCGTTCTGCTGTGAATCTAGATTATCGAATGGGACGAAAAGTTGATAGTGAATTATAACGTTCAGGGCCACCTAATGAGGATGGATCACTCAAATTGCGTCCCGAATCAATACATCGTCCCCAGCCGACTTGACTCCATGGGACTATTGCTGCCTCGGGCACCTTATGGCCGTTCTGCTGTGAGTCTAGATTATAGAATGGGATGAAAAACTGATAGTGAATTGTAACGTTCAGGGCCACCTAATGACGATGGATCACTCAAATTGCGTCCCGATTCAATACATCGTCCTCCTGCAGACTTGTCTCCATGGGTCTATTGCTGCCTGGGGCACCTTATGGCAGACCTGCTGTGACTCAAAGATTTTCGAATCGGACGAAAAACTGATAGTGAATTGTAACGTTCAGGGCCTCCTAACGACGATGGAACACTCAAATTGCGTCACGATTTAATACATCGTCCTCCAGCCGACTTGACTCCCTGGGTCTATTGCTGCCTCGGGCACCTTATGGCCGTTCTGCTGTGAGTCTAGATTATCGAATGGGACGAAAAACTGATAGTGAATTGTAACGTTCAGGGCCTCCTAATGACGATGGATCATTCAAATTGCGTTCCGATTCAATACATCGTCCTCCAGCAGACTTGTCTCCATGGGTCGATTGTTGCTTCGGGCACCTAATGGCCGTTCTGCTGTGAGTCAAAGATTTTCGAATCGGACGAAAAACTGATAGTGAATTGTAAAATTCAGGGCCACCTAATGACGATGGACAACACAAATTGCGTCCCGATTCAATACATCGTCCTCCAGCCGAGTTGACTCCATGGGTCTATTGCTGCCTCGGGCACCTTATGGCCGTTCTGCTGTGAATCTAGATTATCGAATGGGACGAAAAACTGATATTGAATTGTAACGTTCAGGGCCACCTAATGACGATGGATCACTCAAATTGCGTCCCGATTCAATACATCGTCCCCAGCCGACTTGTCTCCATGGGTCTATTGCTGCCTCGGGCACCTTATGGCCTTTCTGCTGTGAGTCTAGATTATCGAATGGGACGAAAAACTGATAGTGAATTGTAACGTTCAGGGCCACCTAATGACGATGGATCACTCAAATTGCGTCCTGATTCAATACATCGTCCTCCAGCAGACTTGACTTCTTGGGTCTATTGCTGCCTCGGGCACCTTATGGCAGGCCTGCGGTGACTCAAAGATTTTCGAATCGGACGAAAAACTGATAGTGAATTGTAACGTTCAGGGACTCGTAATGACGATGGATCACTCAAATTGCGTCCCGATTCAATACATTGTCCTCCAGCAGACTGTCTCCATGGGTCTATTGCAGACTCTGGCACCTTATAGCCGTTCAGCTGTGACTCAAAGATTTTCGAATCGGACGAAAAACTGATAGTGAATTGTAACGTTCAGGGCCTCCTAATGACGATGGAACACTCAAATTGCGTCCCGATTCAATACATCGTCCTCCAGCCGACATGTCTCCATGGGTCTATTGCTGCCTCGGGCACCTTATGGCCGTTCTGCTGAGAGTCAAAGATTTTCGAATCTGACGAAAAACTGATAGTGAATTGTAACTTTCAGGGCCACCTAATGACGATGGATCACTCAAATTGCGTCCCGATTAAATACATCGTCCTCCAGCCGACTTGTCTCCGTGGGTCTATTGCTGCCTCGGTCACCTTATGGCCGTTCTGCTGTGAGTCAAAGATTTTCGAATCGGACGAAAAACTGATAGTGAATTGTAACGTTCAGGGCCTCCTAAAGACGATGGAACACTAAAATTGCGTCCCGATTCAATACATCGTCCTCCAGCAGACTTGACTTCATGGGTCTATTGCTGCCTCGGGCACCTTATGGCCGATCTGCTGTGAGTCAAAGATTTTCGAATCGGACGAAAAACTGATAGTGAATTGTAACGTTCAGGGCCACGTAATGACGATGGATCACTCAAATTGCGTCCCGATTCAATATATCGTCCTCCAGCCGACTTGACTCCATGGGTCTATTGCTGCCTCGGGCACCTTATGGCCGTTCTGCTGTGAGTCTAGATTATCGAATGGGACAAAAAACTGATAGTGAATTGTAACGTTCAGGGCCTCCTAATGACGATGGATCTCTCAAATTGCGTCCCGATTCAATACATCGTCCTCCAGCAGACTTGTCTCCATGGGTGTATTGCTGCCTCGGGCACATTATGGCCGTTCTGCTGTGAGACAAAGATTTTCGAATCGGACGAAAAACTGATAGTGAATTGTAACTTTCAGGGCCACCTAATGACGATGGATCACTCAAATTGCGTCCCGATTCAATACATCGTCCACCAGCCGACTTGTCTCCATGGGTCTATTGCTGCCTCGGGCACCTTATGGCCGTTCTGCTGTGAGTCAAAGATTTTCGAATCGGACGAAAAACTGATAGTGAATTGTAACGTTCAGGGCCTCGTAATGACGATGGATCACTCAAATTGCGTCCCGATTCAATACATTGTCCTCCAGCAGACTGTCTCCATGGGTCTATTGCAGCCTCGGGCACCTTATGGCCGTTCAGCTGTGACTCAAAGATTTTCGAATCGGACGAAAAACTGATAGTGAATTGTAACGTTCAGGAACTCCTAATGACGATGGAACACTAAAATTGCGTCCCGATTCAATACATCGTCCTCCAGCAGACTTGACTTCATGGGTCTATTGCTGCCTCGGGCACCTTATGGCCGTTCTGCTGTGAGTCAAAGATTTTCGAATCGGACGAAAAACTGATAGTGAATTGTAACGTTCAGGGACTCGTAATGACGATGGATCACTCAAATTGCGTCCCGATTCAATACATTGTCCTCCAGCAGACTGTCTCCATGGGTCTATTGCTGCCTCGGGCACCTTATGGCCGTTCTGCTGTGAGTCTAGATTATCGAATGGGACAAAAAACTGATAGTGAATTGTAACGTTCAGGGCCTCCTAATGACGATGGATCAATCAAATTGCGTCCCGATTCAATACATCGTCCTCCAGCAGACTTGTCTCCATGGGTTTATTGCTGCCTCGGGCACCTTATGGCCGTTCTGCTGTGAGTCTAGATTATCGAATGGGACGAAAAACTGATAGTGAATTGTAACGTTCAGGGCCACCTAATGACGATGGATCTCCATCGAATTGCGTCCCGATTCAATACATCGTCCTCCAGCCGACTTGACTCCATGGGTCTATTGTTGCCTCGGGCACCTTATGGCCGTTCTGCTGTGAGTCTAGATTATCGAATGGGACGAAAAACTGATAGTGAATTGTAACGTTCTGGGCCTCCTAATGACGATGGATCACTCAAATTGCGTCCCGATTCAATACATCGTCCTCCAGCCGACTTGACTCCATGGGTCTATTGCTGCCTCGGGCACCTTATGGCCGTTCTGCTGTGAGTCTATATTATCGATTGGGACGAAAAACTGATAGTGAATTGTAACGTTCAGGGCCTCCTAATGACGATGCATCACTCAAATTGCGTCCCGATTCAATACATCGTCCTCCAGCAGACTTGTCTCCATGGGTCGATTGCTGCCTTGGGCACCTAAAGGCCGTTCTGCTGTGAGTCAAAGATTTTCGAATCGGACGAAAAACTGATAGTAAATTGTAACATTCAGGGCCACCTAATGACGATGGACCACGCAAATTGCGTCCCGATTCAATACATCGTCCTCCAGCCGAGTTGACTCCATGGTTCTATTGCTGCCTCGGGCACCTTATGGCCGTTCTGCTGTGAATCTAGATTATCGAATGGGACGAAAAGCTGATAGTGAATTATAACGTTCAGGGCCACCTAATGAGGATGGATCACTCAAATTGCGTCCCGATTCAATACATCGTCCCCAGCCGACTTGACTCCATGGGACTATTGCTGCCTCGGGCACCTTATGGCCGTTCTGCTGTGAGTCTAGATTATAGAATGGGATGAAAAACTGATAGTGAATTGTAACGTTCAGGGCCACCTAATGACGATGGATCACTGAAATTGCGTCCCGATTCAATACATCGTCCTCCAGCAGACTTGTCTCCATGGGTCTATTGCTGCCTGGGGCTCCTTATGGCAGACCTGCTGTGACTCAAAGATTTTCGAATCGGACGAAAAACTGATAGTGAATTGTAACGTTCAGGGCCTCCTAACGACGATGGAACACTCAAATTGCGTCCCGATTCAATACATCGTCCTCCAGCCGACTTGACTCCCTGGGTCTATTGCTGCCTCGGGCACCTTATGGCCGTTCTGCTGTGAGTGTAGATTATCGAATGGGACGAAAAACTGATAGTGAATTGTAACGTTCAGGGCCTCCTAATGACGATGGATCATTCAAATTGCGTTCCGATTCAATACATCGTCCTCCAGCAGACTTGTCTCCATGGGTCGATTGTTGCTTCGGGCACCTTATGGCCGTTCTGCTGTGAGTCTAGATTATCGAATGGGACAAAAAACTGATAGTGAATTGTAACGTTCAGGGCAACCTAATGACGATGGATCCCTCAAATTGCTTCCCGATTCAATACATCGTCCTCCAGCAGACTTGTCTCCATGGGTCTATTGCTGCCTCGGGCAGCTTATGGCCGTTCTGCTGTGAGTCTAGATTATCGAATGAGACGAAAAACTGATAGTGAATTGTAACGTTCAGGGCCTCCTAATGACGATGCATCACTCAAATTGCGTCCCGATTCAATACATCGTCCTCCAGCAGACTTGTCTCCATGGGTCGATTGCTGCCTTGGGCACCTAAAGGCCGTTCTGCTGTGAGTCAAAGATTTTCGAATCGGACGAAAAACTGATAGTAAATTGTAACATTCAGGGCCACCTAATGACGATGGACCACGCAAATTGCGTCCCGATTCAATACATCGTCCTCCAGCCGACTTGACTCCCTGGGTCTATTGCTGCCTCGGGCACCTTATGGCCGTTCTGCTGTGAGTCTAGATTATCGAATGGGACGAAAAACTGATAGTGAATTGTAACGTTCAGGGCCACCTAATGACGATGGATCTCCATCGAATTGCGTCCCGATTCAATACATCGTCCTCCAGCCGACTTGACTCCATGGGTCTATTGTTGCCTCGGGCACCTTATGGCCGTTCTGCTGTGAGTCTAGATTATCGAATGGGACGAAAAACTGATAGTGAATTGTAACGTTCTGGGCCTCCTAATGACGATGGATCACTCAAATTGCGTCCCGATTCAATACATCGTCCTCCAGCCGACTTGACTCCATGGGTCTATTGCTGCCTCGGGCACCTTATGGCCGTTCTGCTGTGAGTCTATATTATCGATTGGGACGAAAAACTGATAGTGAATTGTAACGTTCAGGGCCTCCTAATGACGATGCATCACTCAAATTGCGTCCCGATTCAATACATCGTCCTCCAGCAGACTTGTCTCCATGGGTCGATTGCTGCCTTGGGCACCTAAAGGCCGTTCTGCTGTGAGTCAAAGATTTTCGAATCGGACGAAAAACTGATAGTAAATTGTAACATTCAGGGCCACCTAATGACGATGGACCACGCAAATTGCGTCCCGATTCAATACATCGTCCTCCAGCCGAGTTGACTCCATGGTTCTATTGCTGCCTCGGGCACCTTATGGCCGTTCTGCTGTGAATCTAGATTATCGAATGGGACGAAAAGCTGATAGTGAATTATAACGTTCAGGGCCACCTAATGAGGATGGATCACTCAAATTGCGTCCCGATTCAATACATCGTCCCCAGCCGACTTGACTCCATGGGACTATTGCTGCCTCGGGCACCTTATGGCCGTTCTGCTGTGAGTCTAGATTATAGAATGGGATGAAAAACTGATAGTGAATTGTAACGTTCAGGGCCACCTAATGACGATGGATCACTGAAATTGCGTCCCGATTCAATACATCGTCCTCCAGCAGACTTGTCTCCATGGGTCTATTGCTGCCTGGGGCTCCTTATGGCAGACCTGCTGTGACTCAAAGATTTTCGAATCGGACGAAAAACTGATAGTGAATTGTAACGTTCAGGGCCTCCTAACGACGATGGAACACTCAAATTGCGTCCCGATTCAATACATCGTCCTCCAGCCGACTTGACTCCCTGGGTCTATTGCTGCCTCGGGCACCTTATGGCCGTTCTGCTGTGAGTGTAGATTATCGAATGGGACGAAAAACTGATAGTGAATTGTAACGTTCAGGGCCTCCTAATGACGATGGATCATTCAAATTGCGTTCCGATTCAATACATCGTCCTCCAGCAGACTTGTCTCCATGGGTCGATTGTTGCTTCGGGCACCTTATGGCCGTTCTGCTGTGAGTCTAGATTATCGAATGGGACAAAAAACTGATAGTGAATTGTAACGTTCAGGGCAACCTAATGACGATGGATCCCTCAAATTGCTTCCCGATTCAATACATCGTCCTCCAGCAGACTTGTCTCCATGGGTCTATTGCTGCCTCGGGCAGCTTATGGCCGTTCTGCTGTGAGTCTAGATTATCGAATGAGACGAAAAACTGATAGTGAATTGTAACGTTCAGGGCCACCTAATGACGATGGATCACTCAAATTGCGTCCCGATTCAATACATCGACCTCCAGCCGACTTGACTCCATGGGTCTATTGCTGCCTCGGGCACCTTATGGCCGTTCTGCTGTGAGTCTAGATTATCGAATGGGACGAAAAACTGATAGTGAATTTTAACGTTCAGGGCCTCCTAATGACAATGGATCACTCAAATTGCGTCCCGATTCAATACATCGTCCTCCAGCAGACTTGTCTCCATGGGTCGATTGCTGCCTCGTGCACCTAATGGCCGTTCTGCTGTGAGTCAAAGATTTTCGAATCGGACGAAAAACTGATAGTGAATTGTAACATTCAGGGCCACCTAATGACGATGGACAACGCAAATTGCGTCCCGATTCAATACATCGTCCTCCAGCCGAGTTGACTCCATGGGTCTATTGCTGCCTCGGGCACCTTATGGCCGTTCTGCTGTGAATCTAGATTATCGAATGGGACGAAAAACTGATAGTGAATTGTAACGTTCAGGGCCACCTAATGACGATGGATCACTCAAATTGCGTCCCGATTCAATACATCGTCCCCAGCCGACTTGTCTCCATGGGTCTATTGCTGCTTCGGGCACCTTATGGCCGTTCTGCTGTGAGTCTAGATTATCAAATGGGACGAAAAACTGATAGTGAATTGTAACGTTCAGGGCCACCTAATGACGATGGATCACTCAAATTGCGTCCTGATTCAATACATCGTCCTCCAGCAGACTTGACTTCATGGGTCTATTGCTGCCTCGGGCACCTTATGGCCGTTCTGCTGTGAGTCAAAGATTTTCGAAACGGACGAAAAACTGATAGTGAATTGTAACTTTCAGGGCCACCTAATGACGATGGATCACTCAAATTGCGTCCCAAATCAATACATCGTCCTCCAGCAGACTTGTCTCCATGGGTCGATTGCTGCCTCGGGCACCTTATGGCCGTTCTGCTGTGAGTCAAAGATTTTCGAATCGGACGAAAACTGATAGTGATTTGTAACATTCAGGGCCACCTAATGACGATGGACCACACAAATTGCGTCCCGATTCAGTACATCGTCCACTAGCCGACTTGACTCCATGGGACTATTGCTGCCTCGGGCACCTTATGGCCGTTCTGCTGTGAGTCTAGATTATAGAATGGGATGAAAAACTGATAGTGAATTGTAACGTTCAGGGCCACCTAATGACGATGGATCACTCAAATTGCGTCCCGATTCAATACATCGTCCTCCAGCAGACTTGTCTCCATGCGTCTGTTGCTGCCTCGGGCACCTTACGGCCGTTCTGCTGTGAGTCAAAGAGTTTCGAATCGGACGAAAAACTCATAGTGAATTGTAACGTTCAGGGCCACCTAATGACGATGGATCACTCAAATTGCGTCCTGATTCAATACATCGTCCTCCAGCAGAATTGACTTCATGGGTCTATTGCTGCCTCGGGCACCTTACGGCCGTTCTGCTGTGAGTCAAAGATTTTCGAATCGGACGAAAAACTGATAGTGAATTGTAACATTCAGGGCCACCTAATGACGATGGACAACGCAAATTGCGTCCCGATTCAATACATCGTCCTCCAGCCGAGTTGACTCCATGGGGCTATTGCAGCCTCGGGCACCTTATGGCAGGACTGCTGTGACTCAAAGATTTTCGAATCGGACGAAAAACTGATAGTGAATTGTAACGTTCAGGGCATCCTAACGACGATGGAACACTCAAATTGCGTCCCGATTCAATATATCGACCTCCAGCAGACTTGTCTCCATGCGTCTATTGCTGCCTCGGGCACCTTATGGCCGTTCTGCTGTGAGTCAAAGATTTTCGATTCGGACGAAAAACTGATAGTGAATTGTATCGTTCAGCCACCTAATGACGATGGATCACTCAAATTGCGTCCCGATTCAATAAATCGTCCTCCAGCCGACTTGACTCCATGGGTCTATTGCTGCCTCGGGCACCTTATGGCCGTTCTGCTGTGAGTCTAGATTATCGAATGGGACAAAAAACTGATAGTGAATTGTAACGTTCAGGGCCTCCTAATGACGATGGATCACTCAAATTGCGTCCCGATTCAATACATCGTCCTCCAGCAGACTTGTCTCCATGGGTTTATTGCTGCCTCGGGCACCTTATGGCCGTTCTGCTGTGAGTCTAGATTATCGAATGGGACGAAAAACTGATAGTGAATTGTAACGTTCAGGGCCACCTAATGACGATGGATCTCCATCGAATTGCGTCCCGATTCAATACATCGTCCTCCAGCCGACTTGACTCCATGGGTCTATTGTTGCCTCGGGCACCTTATGGCCGTTCTGCTGTGAGTCTAGATTATCGAATGGGACGAAAAACTGATAGTGAATTGTAACGTTCTGGGCCTCCTAATGACGATGGATCACTCAAATTGCGTCACGATTCAATACATCGTCCTCCAGCCGACTTGACTCCATGGGTCTATTGCTGCCTCGGGCACCTTATGGCCGTTCTGCTGTGAGTCTAAATTATCGATTGGGACGAAAAACTGATAGTGAATTGTAACGTTCAGGACCTCCTAATGACGATGCATCACTCAAATTGCGTCCCGATTCAATACATCGTCCTCCAGCAGACTTGTCTCCATGGGTCGATTGCTGCCTTGGGCACCTAAAGGCCGTTCTGCTGTGAGTCAAAGATTTTCGAATCGGACGAAAAACTGATAGTAAATTGTAACATTCAGGGCCACCTAATGACGATGAACCACGCAAATTGCGTCCCGATTCAATACATCGTCCTCCAGCCGAGTTGACTCCATGGGTCTATTGCTGCCTCGGGCACCTTATGGCCGTTCTGCTGTGAATCTAGATTATCGAATGGGACGAAAAGCTGATAGTGAATTATAACGTTCAGGGCCACCTAATGAGGATGGATCACTCAAATTGCGTCCCGAATCAATACATCGTCCCCAGCCGACTTGACTCCATGGGACTATTGCTGCCTCGGGCACCTTATGGCCGTTCTGCTGTGAGTCTAGATTATAGAATGGGATGAAAAACTGATAGTGAATTGTAACGTTCAGGGCCACCTAATGACGATGGATCACTCAAATTGCGTCCCGATTCAATACATCGTCCTCCTGCAGACTTGTCTCCATGGGTCTATTGCTGCCTGGGGCACCTTATGGCAGACCTGCTGTGACTCAAAGATTTTCGAATCGGACGAAAAACTGATAGTGAATTGTAACGTTCAGGGCCTCCTAACGACGATGGAACACTCAAATTGCGTCCCGATTTAATACATCGTCCTCCAGCCGACTTGACTCCCTGGGTCTATTGCTGCCTCGGGCACCTTATGGCCGTTCTGCTGTGAGTCTAGATTATCGAATGGGACGAAAAACTGATAGTGAATTGTAACGTTCAGGGCCTCCTAATGACGATGGATCATTCAAATTGCGTTCCGATTCAATACATCGTCCTCCAGCAGACTTGTCTCCATGGGTCGATTGTTGCTTCGGGCACCTAATGGCCGTTCTGCTGTGAGTCAAAGATTTTCGAATCGGACGAAAAACTGATAGTGAATTGTAAAATTCAGGGCCACCTAATGACGATGGACAACACAAATTGCGTCCCGATTCAATACATCGTCCTCCAGCCGAGTTGACTCCATGGGTCTATTGCTGCCTCGGGCACCTTATGGCCGTTCTGCTGTGAATCTAGATTATCGAATGGGACGAAAAACTGATATTGAATTGTAACGTTCAGGGCCACCTAATGACGATGGATCACTCAAATTGCGTCCCGATTCAATACATCGTCCCCAGCCGACTTGTCTCCATGGGTCTATTGCTGCCTCGGGCACCTTATGGCCTTTCTGCTGTGAGTCTAGATTATCGAATGGGACGAAAAACTGATAGTGAATTGTAACGTTCAGGGCCACCTAATGACGATGGATCACTCAAATTGCGTCCTGATTCAATACATCGTCCTCCAGCAGACTTGACTTCTTGGGTCTATTGCTGCCTCGGGCACCTTATGGCAGGCCTGCGGTGACTCAAAGATTTTCGAATCGGACGAAAAACTGATAGTGAATTGTAACGTTCAGGGACTCGTAATGACGATGGATCACTCAAATTGCGTCCCGATTCAATACATTGTCCTCCAGCAGACTGTCTCCATGGGTCTATTGCAGACTCTGGCACCTTATAGCCGTTCAGCTGTGACTCAAAGATTTTCGAATCGGACGAAAAACTGATAGTGAATTGTAACGTTCAGGGCCTCCTAATGACGATGGAACACTCAAATTGCGTCCCGATTCAATACATCGTCCTCCAGCCGACATGTCTCCATGGGTCTATTGCTGCCTCGGGCACCTTATGGCCGTTCTGCTGAGAGTCAAAGATTTTCGAATCTGACGAAAAACTGATAGTGAATTGTAACTTTCAGGGCCACCTAATGACGATGGATCACTCAAATTGCGTCCCGATTAAATACATCGTCCTCCAGCCGACTTGTCTCCGTGGGTCTATTGCTGCCTCGGTCACCTTATGGCCGTTCTGCTGTGAGTCAAAGATTTTCGAATCGGACGAAAAACTGATAGTGAATTGTAACGTTCAGGGCCTCCTAATGACGATGGAACACTAAAATTGCGTCCCGATTCAATACATCGTCCTCCAGCAGACTTGACTTCATGGGTCTATTGCTGCCTCGGGCACCTTATGGCCGTTCTGCTGTGAGTCAAAGATTTTCGAATCGGACGAAAAACTGATAGTGAATTGTAACGTTCAGGGCCACCTAATGACGATGGATCACTCAAATTGCGTCCCGATTCAATATATCGTCCTCCAGCCGACTTAACTCCATGGGTCTATTGCTGCCTCGGGCACCTTATGGCCGTTCTGCTGTGAGTCTAGATTATCGAATGGGACAAAAAACTGATAGTGAATTGTAACGTTCAGGGCCTCCTAATGACGATGGATCTCTCAAATTGCGTCCCGATTCAATACATCGTCCTCCAGCAGACTTGTCTCCATGGGTGTATTGCTGCCTCGGGCACATTATGGCCGTTCTGCTGTGAGACAAAGATTTTCGAATCGGACGAAAAACTGATAGTGAATTGTAACTTTCAGGGCCACCTAATGACGATGGATCACTCAAATTGCGTCCCGATTCAATACATCGTCCACCAGCCGACTTGTCTCCATGGGTCTATTGCTGCCTCGGGCACCTTATGGCCGTTCTGCTGTGAGTCAAAGATTTTCGAATCGGACGAAAAACTGATAGTGAATTGTAACGTTCAGGGCCTCGTAATGACGATGGATCACTCAAATTGCGTCCCGATTCAATACATTGTCCTCCAGCAGACTGTCTCCATGGGTCTATTGCAGCCTCGGGCACCTTATGGCCGTTCAGCTGTGACTCAAAGATTTTCGAATCGGACGAAAAACTGATAGTGAATTGTAACGTTCAGGAACTCGTAATGACGATGGATCACTCAAATTGCGTCCCGATTCAATACATCGTCCTCCAGCCGACTTGACTCCATGGGTCTATTGTTGCCTCGGGCACCTTATGGCCGTTCTGCTGTGAGTCTAGATTATCGAATGGGACGAAAAACTGATAGTGAATTGTAACGTTCTGGGCCTCCTAATGACGATGGATCACTCAAATTGCGTCCCGATTCAATACATCGCCCTCCAGCCGACTTGACTCCATGGGTCTATTGCTGCCTCGGGCACCTTATGGCCGTTCTGCTGTGAGTCTATATTATCGATTGGGACGAAAAACTGATAGTGAATTGTAACGTTCAGGGCCTCCTAATGACGATGCATCACTCAAATTGCGTCCCGATTCAATACATCGTCCTCCAGCAGACTTGTCTCCATGGGTCGATTGCTGCCTTGGGCACCTAAAGGCCGTTCTGCTGTGAGTCAAAGATTTTCGAATCGGACGAAAAACTGATAGTAAATTGTAACATTCAGGGCCACCTAATGACGATGGACCACGCAAATTGCGTCCCGATTCAATACATCGTCCTCCAGCCGAGTTGACTCCATGGTTCTATTGCTGCCTCGGGCACCTTATGGCCGTTCTGCTGTGAATCTAGATTATCGAATGGGACGAAAAGCTGATAGTGAATTATAACGTTCATGGCCACCTAATGAGGATGGATCACTCAAATTGCGTCCCGATTCAATACATCGTCCCCAGCCGACTTGACTCCATGGGACTATTGCTGCCTCGGGCACCTTATGGCCGTTCTGCTGTGAGTCTAGATTATAGAATGGGATGAAAAACTGATAGTGAATTGTAACGTTCAGGGCCACCTAATGACGATGGATCACTGAAATTGCGTCCCGATTCAATACATCGTCCTCCAGCAGACTTGTCTCCATGGGTCTATTGCTGCCTGGGGCTCCTTATGGCAGACCTGCTGTGACTCAAAGATTTTCGAATCGGACGAAAAACTGATAGTGAATTGTAACGTTCAGGGCCTCCTAACGACGATGGAACACTCAAATTGCGTCCCGATTCAATACATCGTCCTCCAGCCGACTTGACTCCCTGGGTCTATTGCTGCCTCGGGCACCTTATGGCCGTTCTGCTGTGAGTGTAGATTATCGAATGGGACGAAAAACTGATAGTGAATTGTAACGTTCAGGGCCTCCTAATGACGATGGATCATTCAAATTGCGTTCCGATTCAATACATCGTCCTCCAGCAGACTTGTCTCCATGGGTCGATTGTTGCTTCGGGCACCTAATGGCCGTTCTGCTGTGAGTCAAAGATTTTCGAATCGGACGAAAAACTGATAGTGAATTGTAAAATTCAGTGCCACCTAATGACGATGGACCACGCAAATTGCGTCCCGATTCAATACATCGTCCTCCAGCCGAGTTGACTCCATGGGTCTATTGCTGCCTCGGGCACCTTATGGCCGTTCTGCTGTGAATCTAGATTATCGAATGGGACGAAAAACTGATAGTGAATTGTAACGTTCAGGGCCACCTAATGACGATGGATCACTCAAATTGCGTCCCGATTCAATACATCGTCCCCAGCCGACTTGTCTCCATGGGTCTATTGCTGCCTCGGGCACCTTATGGCCTTTCTGCTGTGAGTCTAGATTATCGAATGGGACGAAAAACTGATAGTGAATTGTAACGTTCAGGGCCACCTAATGACGATGGATCACTCAAATTGCGTCCTGATTCAATACATCGTCCTCCAGCAGACTTGACTTCTTGGGTCTATTGCTGCCTCGGGCACCTTATGGCAGGCCTGCGGTGACTCAAAGATTTTCGAATCGGACGAAAAACTGATAGTGAATTGTAACTTTCAGGGCCACCTAATGACGATGGATCACTCAAATTGCGTCCCGATTCAATACATCGTCCTCCAGCAGACTTGTCTCCATGGGTCTATTGCTGCCTCGGGCACCTTATGGCCGTTCTGCAGTGAGTCAAAGATTTTCGAATCGGACAAAAAACTGATAGCGATTTGTAACATTCAGGGCCACCTAATGACGATGGACCACACAAATTGCGTCCCGATTCAGTACATCGTCCAATAGCCGACTTGACTCCATGGGACTATTGCTGCCTCGGGCACCTTATGGCCGTTCTGCTGTGAGTCTAGATTGTAGAATGGGATGAAAAACTGATAGTGAATTGTAACGTTCAGGGCCACCTAATGACGATGGATCACTCAAATTGCGTCCCGATTCAATACATCGTCCTCCAGCAGACTTGTCTCCATGGGTCTATTGCTGCCTCGGGCACCTTATGGCCGTTCTGCTGTGAGTCTAGATTATCGAATGGGACGAAAAACTGATAGTGAATTGTAACTTTCAGGGCCACCTAATGACGATGGATCACTCAAATTGCGTCCCGATTCAATACATCGTCCTCCAGCAGACTTGTCTCCATGGGTCGATTGCTGCCTCGGGCACCTTATGGCCGTTCTGCTTTGAGTCAAAGATTTTCGAATCGGACGAAAAACCTGATAGTGAATTGTAACATTCAGGGCCACCTAATGACGATGGACCACACAAATTGCGTCTCGATTCAGTACATCGTCCACTAGCCGACTTGACTCCATGGGACTACTGCTGCCTCGGGCACCTTATGGCCGTTCTGCTGTGAGTCTAGATTATCGAATGGGATGAAAAACTGATAGTGAATTGTAACGTTCAGGGCCACCTAATGACGATGGATCACTCAAATTGCGTCCCGATTCAATACATCGTCCTCCAGCAGACTTGTCTCCATGGGTCTATTGCTGCCTCGGGCACATTATGGCCGTTCTGCTGTGAGTCAAAGATTTTCGAATCGGACGAAAAACTGATAGTGAATTGTAACTTTCAGGGCCACCTAATGACGATGGATCACTCAAATTGCGTCCCGATTCAATACATCGTCCACCAGCCGACTTGTCTCCATGGGTCTATTGCTGCCTCGGGCACCTTATGGCCGTTCTGCTGTGAGTCAAAGATTTTCGAATCGGACGAAAAACTGATAGTGAATTGTAACGTTCAGGGACTCGTAATGACGATGGATCACTCAAATTGCGTCCCGATTCAATACATTGTCCTCCAGCAGACTGTCTCCATGGGTCTATTGCAGCCTCTGGCACCTTATAGCCGTTCAGCTGTGACTCAAAGATTTTCGAATCGGACGAAAAACTGATAGTGAATTGTAACGTTCAGGGCCTCCTAATGACGATGGAACACTCAAATTGCGTCCCGATTCAATACATCGTCCTCCAGCCGACTTGTCTCCATGGGTCTATTGCTGCCTCGGGCACCTTATGGCCGTTCTGCTGTGAGTCAAAGATTTTCGAATCTGACGAAAAACTGAAGTTGAATTGTAACTTTCAGGGCCACCTAATGACGATGGATCACTCAAATTGCGTCCCGATTAAATACATCGTCCTCCAGCCGACTTGTCTCCGTGGGTCTATTGCTGCCTCGGTCACCTTATGGCCGTTCTGCTGTGAGTCAAAGATTTTCGAATCGGACGAAAAACTGATAGTGAATTGTAACGTTCAGGGCCTCCTAATGACGATGGAACACTAAAATTGCGTCCAGATTCAATACATCGTCCTCCAGCAGACTTGACTTCATGGGTCTATTGCTGCCTCGGGCACCTTATGGCCGTTCTGCTGTGAGTCAAAGATTTTCGAATCGGACGAAAAACTGATAGTGAATTGTGACGTTCAGGGCCACCTAATGACGATGGATCACTCAAATTGCGTCCCGATTCAATATATCGTCCTCCAGCCGACTTGACTCCATGGGTCTATTGCTGCCTCGGGCACCTTATGGCCGTTCTGCTGTGAATCTAGATTATCGAATGGGACGAAAAACTGATAGTGAATTGTAACGTTCAGGGCCACCTAATGACGATGGATCACTCAAATTGCGTCCCGATTCAATACTTCGTCCCCAGCCGACTTGTCTCCATGGGTCTATTGCTGCCTCGGGCACCTGATGGCCGTTCTGCTGTGAGTCTAGATTATCGAATGGGACGAAAGACTGATAGTGAATTGTAACGTTCAGGGCCACCTAATGACGATGGATCACTCAAATTGCGTCCTGATTCAATACATCGTCTTCCAGCAGACTTGACTTCATGGGTCTATTGCTGCCTCGGGCACCTTATGGCCGTTCTGCTGTGAGTCAAAGATTTTCGAATCGGACGAAAAACTGATAGTGAATTGTAACTTTCAGGGCCACCTAATGACAATGGATCACTCAAATTGCGTCCCGATTCAATGCATCGTCCTCCAGCAGACTTGTCTCGATGGGTCGATTGCTGCCTCGGGCACCTTATGGCCGTTCTGCTGTTCAGGGCCACCTAATGACGATGGATCACTCAAATTGCGTCCAGATTCAATACATCTTCCTCCAGCCGACTTGACTCCATGGGTCTATTGCTGCCTCGGGCACCTTATGGCCGTTCTGCTGTGAGTCTAGATTATCGAATGGGACAAAAAACTGATAGTGAATTGTAACGTTCAGGGCCTCCTAATGACGATGGATCACTCAAATTGCGTCCCGATTCAACACATCGTCCTCCAGCAGACTTGTCTCCATGGGTCTATTGATGCCTCGGGCACCTTATGGCCGTTCTGCTGTGAGTCTAGATTATCGAATGGGACGAAAAACTGATAGTGAATTGTAACGTTCAGGGCCACCTAATGACGATGGATCTCTCAAATTGCGTCCCGATTCAATACATCGTCCACCAGCCGACTTGACTCTATGGGTCTATTGCTGCCTCGGGCACCTTATGGCCGTTCTGCTGTGAGTCTAGATTATCGAATGGGACGAAAAACTGATAGTGAATTGTAACGTTCAGGGCCTCCTAATGACGATGGATCACTCAAATTGCGTCCCGATTCAAAACATCGTCCTCCAGCAGACTTGTCTCCATGGGTCGATTGCTGCCTCGGGCACCTAATGGCCGTTCTGCTGTGAGTCAAAGATTTTCGAATCGGACGAAAAACTGATAGTGAATTGTAACATTCAGGGCCACCTAATGACGATGGACCACGCAAATTGCGTCCCGATTCAATACATCGTCCTCCAGCCGAGTTGACTCCATGGGTCTATTGCTGCCTCGGGCACTTTATGGCCGTTCTGCTGTGAATCTAGATTATCGAATGGGACGAAAAAATGATAGTGAATTGTAACGTTCAGGGCCACCTAATGACGATGGATCACTCAAATTGCGTCCTGATTCAATACATCGTCCTCCAGCAGACTTGACTTCTTGGGTCTATTGCTGCCTCGGGCACCTTATGGCCGTTCTGCTGTGAGTCAAAGATTTTCGAATCGGACGAAAAACTGATAGTGAATTGTAACTTTCAGGGCCACCTAATGACGATGGATCACTCAAATTGCGTCCCGATTCAATACATCGTCCTCCAGCAGACTTGTCTCCATGGGTCGATTGCTGCCTCGGGCACCTTATGGCCGTTCTGCTGAGTCAAAGCTTTTCGAATCGCACGAAAAACTGATAGTGATTTGTAACATTCAGGGCCACCTAATGACGATGGACCACACAAATTGCGTCCCGATTTCGTACATCGTCCACTAGCCGACTTGACTCCAAGGGGACTATTGCTGCCTCGGGCACCTTATGGCCGTTCTGCTGTGAGTCTAGATTATAGAATGGGATGAAAAACTGATAGTGAATTGTAACGTTCAGGGCCACCTAATGACGATGGATCACTCAAATTGCGTCCCGATTCAATACATCGTCCTCCAGCAGACTTGTCTCCATGGGTCTATTGCTGCCTCGGGCACCTTATGGCAGGCCTGCTGTGACTCAAAGATTTTCGAATCGGACGAAAAACTGATAGTGAATTGTAACGTTCAGTGCCTCCTAATGACGATGGAACACTCAAATTGCGTCCCGATTCAATACATCGTCCTCCAGCAGACTTGTTTCCATGCGTCTATTGCTGCCTCGGGCACCTTATGGCCGTTCTGCTGTGAGTCAAAGATTTTTGAATCGGACGAAAAACTGATAGTGAATTATAACGTTCAGGGCCTCCTAATGACGATGGATCACTCAAATTGCGTCCCGATTCAATACATCGTCCTCCAGCCGACTTGACTCCATGGGTCTATTGCTGCCTCGGGCACCTTATGGCCGTTCTGCTGTGAGTCTAGATTATCGAAAGGGACGAAAAACTGATAGTGAATTGTAACGTTCAGGGCCACCTAATGACGATGGATCACTCAAATTGCGTCCCGATTCAATACATCGTCCCCAGCCGACTTGACTCCATGGGACTATTGCTGCCTCGGGCACCTTATGGCCGTTCTGCTGTGAGTCTAGATTATAGAATGGGATGAAAAACTGATAGTGAATTGTAACGTTCAGGGCCACCTAATGACGATGGATCACACAAATTGCGTCCCGATTCAATACATCGTCCTCCAGCAGACTTGTCTCCATGGGTCTATTGCTGCCTCGGGCACCTTATGGCAGGCCTGCTGTGACTCAAAGATTTTCGAATCGGACGAAAAACTGATAGTGAATTGTAACGTTCAGGGCCACATAATGACGATGGAACACTCAAATTGCGTCCCGATTCAATACATCGTCCTCCAGCAGACTTGTCTCCATGCGTCTATTGCTGCCTCGGGCACCTTATGGCCGTTCTGCTGTGAGTCAAAGATTTTCGAATCGGACGAAGAACTGATAGTGAATTGTACCGTTCAGGGCCACCTAATGACGATGGATCACTCAAATTGCGTCCCGATTCAATAAATCGTCCTCCAGCCGACTTGACTCCATGGGTCTATTGCTGCCTCGGGCACCTTAAGGCCGTTCTGCTGTGAGTCTAGATTATCGAATGGGACAAAAAACTGATAGTGAATTGTAACGTTCAGGGCCTCCTAATGACGATGGATCACTCAAATTGCGTCCCGATTCAATACATCGTCCTCCAGCAGACTTGTCTCCATGGGTCTATTGCTGCCTCGGGCACCTTATAGCCGTTCTGCTGTGAGTCTAGATTATCGAATGGGACGAAAAACTGATAGTGAATTGTAACGTTCAGGGCCACCTAATGACGATGGATCTCTCAAATTGCGTCCCGATTCAATACATCGTCCTCCAGCCGACTTGACTCCATGGGTCTATTGCTGCCTCGGGCACCTTATGGCCGTTCAGCTGTGAGTCTAGATTATCGAATGGGACGAAAAACTGATAGTGATTTGTAACGTAAGGGCCTCCTAATGACGATGGATCACTCAAATTGCGTCCCGATTCAATACATCGTCCTCCAGCCGACTTGTCTCCACGGGTCTATTGCTGCCTCGGGCACCTTATGGGCGTTCTGCTGTGAATCTAGAATATCGAATGGGACGAAAAACCGATAGTGAATTGTAACGTTCAGGGCCACCTAATGACGATGGATCACTCAAATTGCGTCCCGATTCAATACATCGTCCCCAGCCGACTTGTCTCCATGGGTCTATTGCTGCCTCGGGCACCTTATGGCCGTTCTGCTGTGAGTCTAGATTATCGAATGGGACGAAAAACTGATAGTGAATTGTAACGTTCAGGGCCACCTAATGACGATGGATCACTCAAATTGCGTCCTGATTCAATACATCGTCCTCCAGCAGATTTGACTTCATGGGTCTATTGCTGCCTCGGTCACCTTATGGCCGTTCTGCTGTGAGTCAAAGATTTCGAATCGGACGAAAAACTGATAGTGAATTGTAACTTTCAGGGCCACCTAATGACGATGGATCACTCAAATTGCGTCCCGATTCAATACATCGTCCTCCAGCAGTCTTGTCTCCATGGGTCTTTTGCTGCCTCGGGCACCTTATGGCCGTTCTGCTGTGAGTCTAGATTATCGAATGGGACAAAAAACTGATAGTGAATTGTAACGTTCAGGGCCTCCTAATGACGATGGATCACTCAAATTGCGTCCCGATTCAATACATCGTCCTCCAGCTGACTTGTCCCCATGGGTCTATTGCTGCCTCGGGCACCTCATGGCCGTTCTGCTGTGAGTCTAGATTATAGAATGGGATGAAAAACTGATAGTGAATTGTATCGTTCAGGGCCACCTAATGACGATGGATCACTCAAATTGCGTCCCGATTCAATACATCGTCCTCCAGCAGACTTGTCTCCATGGGTCTATTGCTGCCTCGGGCACCTTATGGCAGGCCAGCTGTGACTCAAAGATTTTCGAATCGGACGAAAAACTGATAGTGAATTGTAACGTTCAGTGCCTCCTAATGACGATGGAACACTCAAATTGCGTCCCGATTCAATACATCGTCCTCCAGCAGACTTGTTTCCATGCGTCTAGTGCTGCCTCGGGCACCTTATGGCCGTTCTGCTGTGAGTCAAAGATTTTCGAATCGCACGAAAAACTGATAGTGATTTGTAACATTCAGGGCCACCTAATGACGATGGACCACACAAATTGCGTCCCGATTTCGTACATCGTCCACTAGCCGACTTGACTCCAAGGGGACTATTGCTGCCTCGGGCACCTTATGGCCGTTCTGCTGTGAGTCTAGATTATAGATTGGGATGAAAAACTGATAGTGAATTGTAACGTTCAGGGCCACCTAATGACGATGGATCACTCAAATTGCGTCCCGATTCAATACATCGTCCTCCAGCAGACTTGTCTCCATGGGTCTATTGCTGCCTCGGGCACCTTATGGCAGGCCTGCTGTGACTCAAAGATTTTCGAATCGGACGAAAAACTGATAGTGAATTGTAACGTTCAGTGCCTCCTAATGACGATGGAACACTCAAATTGCGTCCCGATTCAATACATCGTCCTCCAGCAGACTTGTTTCCATGCGTCTATTGCTGCCTCGGGCACCTTATGGCCGTTCTGCTGTGAGTCAAAGATTTTCGAATCGGACGAAAAACTGATAGTGAATTGTAACGTTCAGGGCCACCTAATGACGATGGATCACTCAAATTGCGTCCCGATTCAATACATCGTCCTCCAGCCGACTTGACTCCATGGGTCTATTGCTGCCTCGGGCACCTTATGGCCGTTCTGCTGTGAGTCTAGATTATCGAATGGGACAAAAAACTGATAGTGAATTGTAACGTTCAGGGCCTCCTAATGACGATGGATCACTGAAATTGCGTCCCGATTCAATACATCGTCCTCCAGCTGACTTGTCCCCATGGGTCTATTGCTGCCTCGGGCACCTTATGGCCGTTCTGCTGTGAGTCTAGATTATCGAATGGGACGAAAAACTGATAGTGAATTGTAACGTTCAGGGCCACCTAATGACGATGGATCTCTCAAATTGCGTCCCGATTCAATACATCGTCCTCCAGCCAACTTGACTCTATGGGTCTATTGCTGCCTCGGGCACCTTATGGCCGTTCTGCTGTGAGTCTAGATTATCGAATGGGACGAAAAACTGATAGTGAATTGTAACGTTCAGGGCCACCTAATGACGATGGATCACTCAAATTGCGTCCCGATTCAATACATCGTCCCCAGCCGAGTTGACTCCATGGGACTATTGCTGCCTCGGGCACCTTATGGCCGTTCTGCTGTGAGTCTAGATTATAGAATGGGATGAAAAACTGATAGTGAATTGTAACGTTCAGGGCCACCTAATGACGATGGATCATACAAATTGCGTCCCGATTCAATACATCGTCCTCCAGCAGACTTGTCTCCATGGGTCTATTGCTGCCTCGGGCACCTTATGGCAGGCCTGCTGTGACTCAAAGATTTTCGAATCGGACGAAAAACTGATAGTGAATTGTAACGTTCAGGGCCTCATAATGACGATGGAACACTCAAATTGCGTCCCGATTCAATACATCGTCCTCCAGCAGACTTGTCTCCATGGGTCTATTGCTGCCTCGGGCACCTTATAGCCGTTCTGCTGTGAGTCTAGATTATCGAATGGGACGAAAATCTGATAGTGAATTGTAACGTTCAGGGCCACCTAATGACGATGGATCTCTCAAATTGCATCCCGATTCAATACATCGTCCTCCAGCCGACTTGCCTCCATGGGTCTATTGCTGCCTCGGGCACCTTATGGCCGTTCTGCTGTGAGTCTAGATTATCGAATGGGACGAAAAACTGATAGTGAATTGTAACGTTCAGGGCCTCCTAATGACGATGGATCACTCAAATTGCGTCCCGATTCAATACATCGTCCTCCAGCCGACTTGTCTCCACGGGTCTATTGCTGCCTCGGGCACCTTATGGCCGTTCTGCTGTGAATCTAGAATATCGAATGGGACGAAAAACTGATAGTGAATTGTAACGTTCAGGGCCACCTAATGACGATGGATCACTCAAATTGCGTCCCGATTCAATACATCGTCCCCAGCCGACTTGTCTCCATGGGTCTTTTGCTGCCTCGGGCACCTTATGGCCGTTCTGCTGTGAGTCTAGATTATCGAATGGGACGAAAAACTGATAGTGAATTGTAACGTTCAGGGCCACCTAATGACGATGGATCACTCAAATTGCGTCCTGATTCAATACATCGTCCTCCAGCAGATTTGACTTCATGGGTCTATTGCTGCCTCGGTCACCTTATGGCCGTTCTGCTGTGAGTCAAAGATTTCAAATCGGACGAAAAACTGATAGTGAATTGTAACTTTCAGGGCCACCTAATGACGATGGATCACTCAAATTGCGTCCCGATTCAATACATCGTCCTCCAGCAGTCTTGTCTCCATGGGTCGATTGCTGCCTCGGGTACCTTATGGCCGTTCTGCTGTGAGTCAAAGATTTTCGAATCGGACGAAAAACTGATAGTGATTTGTAACATTCAGGGCCACCTAATGACGATGGACCACACAAATTGCGTCCCGATTCAGTACATCGTCCACTAGCCGACTTGACTCCACGGGACTATTGCTGCCTCGGGCTCCTTATGGCCGTTCTGCTGTGAGTCTAGATTATAGAATGGGATGAAAAACTGATAGTGAATTGTAACGTTCAGGGCCACCTAATGACGATGGATCACTCAAATTGCGTCCCGATTCAATACATCGTCCTCCAGCAGACTTGTCTCCAAGGGTCTATTGCTGCCTCGGGCACCTTATGGCAGGCCTGCTGTGACTCAAAGATTTTCGAATCGGACGAAAAACTGATAGTGAATTGTAACGTTCAGTGCCTCCTAATGACGATGGAACACTCAAATTGCGTCCCGATTCAATACATCGTCCTCCAGCAGACTTGTTTCCATGCGTCTATTGCTGCCTCGGGCACCTTATGGCCGTTCTGCTGTGAGTCAAAGATTTTCGAATCGGACGAAAAACTGATAGTGAATTGTAACGTTCAGGGCCACCTAATGACGATGGATCACTCACATTGCGTCCCGATTCAATACATCGTCCTCCAGCCGACTTGACTCCATGGGTCTATTGCTGCCTCGGGCACCTTATGGCCGTTCTGCTGTGAGTCTAGATTATCGAATGGGACAAAAAACTGATAGTGAATTGTAACGTTCAGGGCCTCCTAATGACGATGGATCACTGAAATTGCGTCCCGATTCAATACATCGTCCTCCAGCTGACTTGTCCCCATGGGTCTATTGCTGCCTCGGGCACCTTATGGCCGTTCTGCTGTGAGTCTAGATTATCGAATGGGACGAAAAACTGATAGTGAATTGTAACGTTCAGGGCCACCTAATGACGATGGATCTCTCAAATTGCGTCCCGATTCAATACATCGTCCTCCAGCCAACTTGACTCTATGGGTCTATTGCTGCCTCGGGCACCTCATGGCCGTTCTGCTGTGAGTCTAGATTATCGAATGGGACGAAAAACTGATAGTGAATTGTAACGTTCAGGGCCACCTAATGACGATGGATCACTCAAATTGCGTCCCGATTCAATACATCGTCCTCCAGCAGACTTGTCTCCATGGGTCTATTGCTGCCTCGGGCACCTTATGGCAGGCCTGCTGTGACTCAAAGATTTTCGAATCGGACGAAAAACTGATAGTGAATTGTAACGTTCAGGGCCTCATAATGACGATGGAACACTCAAATTGCGTCCCGATTCAATACATCGTCCTCCAGCAGACTTGTCTCCATGGGTCTATTGCTGCCTCGGGCACCTTATAGCCGTTCTGCTGTGAGTCTAGATTATCGAATGGGACGAAAATCTGATAGTGAATTGTAACGTTCAGGGCCACCTAATGACGATGGATCTCTCAAATTGCATCCCGATTCAATACATCGTCCTCCAGCCGACTTGCCTCCATGGGTCTATTGCTGCCTCGGGCACCTTATGGCCGTTCTGCTGTGAGTCTAGATTATCGAATGGGACGAAAAACTGATAGTGAATTGTAACGTTCAGGGCCTCATAATGACGATGGATCACTCAAATTGCGTCCCGATTCAATACATCGTCCTCCAGCCGACTTGTCTCCACGGGTCTATTGCTGCCTCGGGCACCTTATGGCCGTTCTGCTGTGAATCTAGAATATCGAATGGGACGAAAAACTGATAGTGAATTGTAACGTTCAGGGCCACCTAATGACGATGGATCACTCAAATTGCGTCCCGATTCAATACATCGTCCCCAGCCGACTTGTCTCCATGGGTCTATTGCTGCCTCGGGCACCTTATGGCCGTTCTGCTGTGAGTCTAGATTATCGAATGGGACGAAAAACTGATAGTGAATTGTAACGTTCAGGGCCACCTAATGACGATGGATCACTGAAATTGCGTCCTGATTCAATACATCGTCCTCCAGCAGATTTGACTTCATGGGTCTATTGCTGCCTCGGTCACCTTATGGCCGTTCTGCTGTAAGCAAAGATTTCGAATCGGACGAAAAACTGATAGTGAATTGTAACTTTCAGGGCCACCTAATGACGATGGATCACTCAAATTGCGTCCCGATTCAATACATCGTCCTCCAGCAGTCTTGTCTCCATGGGTCGATTGCTGCCTCGGGCACCTTATGGCCGTTCTGCTGTGAGTCAAAGATTTTCGAATCGGACGAAAAACTGATAGTGATTTGTAACATTCAGGGCCACCTAATGACGATGGACCACACAAATTGCGTCCCGATTCAGTACATCGTCCACTAGCCGACTTGACTCCACGGGACTATTGCTGCCTCGGGCTCCTTATGGCCGTTCTGCTGTGAGTCTAGATTATAGAATGGGATGAAAAACTGATAGTGAATTGTAACGTTCAGGGCCACCTAATGACGATGGATCACTCAAATTGCGTCCCGATTCAATACATCGTACTCCAGCAGACTTGTCTCCATGGGTCTATTGCTGCCTCGGGCACCTTATGGCAGGCCTGCTGTGACTCAAAGATTTTCGAATCGGACGAAAAACTGATAGTGAATTGTAACGTTCAGTGCCTCCTAATGACGATGGAACACTCAAATTGCGTCCCGATTCAATACATCGTCCACCAGCAGACTTGTTTCCATGCGTCTAGTGCTGCCTCGGGCACCTTATGGCCGTTCTGCTGTGAGTCTAGATTATCGAATGGGACAAAAAACTGATAGTGAATTGTAACGTTCAGGGCCACCTAATGACGATGGATCTCTCAAATTGCGTCCCGATTCAATACATCGTCCTCCAGCCAACTTGACTCTATGGGTCTATTGCTGCCTCGGGCACCTTATGGCCGTTCTGCTGTGAGTCTAGATTATCGAATGGGACGAAAAACTGATAGTGATGTGTAACGTTCAGGGCCACCTAATGACGATGGACCACACAAATTGCGTCCCGATTCAGTACATCGTCCACTAGCCGACTTGACTCCATGGGACTATTGCTGCCTCGGGCTCCTTATGGCCGTTCTGCTGTGAGTCTAAATTATAGAATGGGATGAAAAACTGATAGTGAATTGTAACGTTCAGGGCCACCTAATGACGATGGATCACTCAAATTGCGTCCCGATTCAATACATCGTCCTCCAGCAGACTTGTCTCCATGGGTCTATTGCTGCCTCGGGCACCTTATGGCAGGCCTGCTGTGACTCAAAGATTTTCGAATCGGACGAAAAACTGATAGTGAATTGTAACGTTCAGTGCCTCCTAATGACGATGGAACACTCAAATTGCGTCCCGATTCAATACATCGTCCTCCAGCAGACTTGTTTCCATGCGTCTAGTGCTGCCTCGGGCACCTTATGGCCGTGCTGCTGTGAGTCAAAGATTTTCGAATCGGACGAAAAACTGATAGTGAATTGTAACGTTCAGGGTCACCTAATGACGATGGATCACTCAAATTGCGTCCCGATTCAATACATCGTCCTCCAGCCGACTTGACTCCATGGGTCTATTGCTGCCTCGGGCACCTTATGGCCGTTCTGCTATGAGTCTAGATTATCGAATGGGACAAAAAACTGATAGTGAATTGTAACGTTCAGGGCCTCCTAATGACGATGGATCACTCAAATTGCGTCCCGATTCAATACATCGTCCTCCAGCTGACTTGTCTCCATGGGTCTATTGCTGCCTCGGGCACCTTATGGCCGTTCTGCTGTGAGTCTAGATTATCGAATGGGACGAAAAACTGATAGTGAAGTGTAACGTTCAGGGCCACCTAATGACGATGGATCACTCAAATTGCGTCCCGATTCAATACATCGTCCCCAGCCGAGTTGACTCCATGGGACTATTGCTGCCTCGGGCACCTTATGGCCGTTCTGCTGTGAGTCTAGATTATAGAATGGGATGAAAAACTGATAGTGAATTGTAACGTTCAGGGCCACCTAATGACGATGGATCACACAAATTGCGTCCCGATTCAATACATCGTCCTCCAGCAGACTTGTCTCCATGGGTCTATTGCTACCTCGGGCACCTTATGGCAGGCCTGCTGTGACTCAAAGATTTTCGAATCGGACGAAAAACTGATAGTGAATTGTAACGTTCAGGGCCTCATAATGACGATGGAACACTCAAATTGCGTCCCGATTCAATACATCGTCCTCCAGCAGACTTGTCTCCATGCGTCTATTGCTGCCTCGGGTACCTTATGGCCGTTCTGCTGTGAGTCAAAGATTTTCGAATCGGACGAAGAACTGATAGTGAATTGTACCGTTCAGGGCCACCTAATGACGATGGATCACTCAAATTGCGTCCCGATTCAATACATCGTCCTCCAGCCGACTTGACTCCATGGGTCTATTGCTGCCTCGGGCACCTTATGGACGTTCTGCTGTGAGTCTAGATTATCGAATGGGACAAAATACTGATAGTGAATTGTAACGTTCAGGGCCTCCTAATGACGATGGATCACACAAATTGCGTCCCGATTCAATACATCGTCCTCCAGCAGACTTGTCTCCATTGGTCTATTGCTGCCTCGGGCACCTTATAGCCGTTCTGCTGTGAGTCTAGATTATCGAATGGGACGAAAAACTGATAGTGAATTGCAACGTTCAGGGCCACCTAATAACGATGGATCTCTCAAATTGCGTCCCGATTCAATACATCGTCCTCCAGCCGACTTGCCTCCATGTTTCTATTGCTGCCTCGGGCACCTTATGGCCGTTCTGCTGTGAGTCTAGATTATCGAATGGGACGAAAAACTGATAGTGAATTGTAACGTTCAGGGCCTCCTAATGACGATGGATCACTCAAATTGCGTCCCGATTCAATACATCGTCCTCCAGCCGACTTGTCTCCACGGGTCTATTGCTGCCTCGGGCACCTAATGGCCGTTCTGCTGTGAATCTAGAATATCGAATGGGACGAAAAACTGATAGTGAATTGTAACGTTCAGGGCCACCTAATGACGATGGATCACTCAAATTGCGTCCCGATTCAATACATCGTCCCCAGCCGACTTTTCTCCATGGGTCTATTGCTGCCTCGGGCACCTTATGGCCGTTCTGCTGTGAGTCTAGATTATCGAATGGGACGAAAAACTGATAGTGAATTGTAACGTTCAGGGCCACCTAATGACGATGGATCACTCAAATTGCGTCCTGATTCAATACATCGTCCTCCAGCAGATTTGACTTCATGGGTCTATTGCTGCCTCGGTCACCTTATGGCCGTTTTACTGTGAGTCAAAGATTTCGAATCGGACGAAAAACTGATAGTGAATTGTAACTTTCAGGGCCACCTAATGACGATGGATCACTCAAATTGCGTCCCGATTCAATACATCGTCCTCCAGCAGACTTGTCTCCATGGGTCGATTGCTGCCTCGCGCACCTTATGGCCGTTCTGCTGTGAGTCAAAGATTTTCGAATCGGACGAAAAACTGATAGTGATTTGTAACATTCAGGGCCACCTAATGACGATGCACCACACAAATTGCGTCCCGATTCAGTACATCGTCCACTAGCCGACTTGACTCCATGGGACTATTGCTGCCTCGGGCACCTTATGGCCGTTCTGCTGTGAGTCTAGATTATAGAATGGGATGAAAAACTGATAGTGAATTGTAACGTTCAGGGCCACCTAATGACGATGGATCACTCAAATTGCGTCCCGATTCAATACATCGTCCTCCAGCAGACTTGTCTCCATGGGTCTATTGCTGCCTCGGGCACCTTATGGCAGGCCTGCTGTGACTCAAAGATTTTCGAATCGGACGAAAAACTGATAGTGAATTGTAACGTTCAGTGCCTCCTAATGACGATGGAACACTCAAATTGCGTCCCGATTCAATACATCGTCCTCCAGCAGACTTGTTTCCATGCGTCTATTGCTGCCTCGGGCACCTTATGGCCGTTCTGCTGTGAGTCAAAGATTTTCGAATCGGACGAAAAACTGATAGTGAATTGTAACGTTCAGGGCCACCTAAAGACGATGGATCACTCAAATTGCGTCCCGATTCAATACATCGTCCTCCAGCCGACTTGACTCCATGGGTCTATTGCTGCCTCGGGCACCTTATGGCCGTTCTGCTGTGAGTCTAGATTATCGAATGGGACAAAAAACTGATAGTGAATTGTAACGTTCAGGGCCTCCTAATGACGATGGATCACTCAAATTGCGTCCCGATTCAATACATCGTCCTCCAGCCGACTTGTCCCCATGGGTCTATTGCTGCCTCGGGCACCTTATGGCCGTTCTGCTGTGAGTCTAGATTATCGAATGGGACGAAAAACTGATAGTGAATTGTAACGTTCAGGGCCACCTAATGACGATGGATCTCTCAAATTGCGTCCCGATTCAATACATCGTCCTCCAGCCAACTTGACTCTATGGGTCTATTGCTGCCTCGGGCACCTTACGGCCGTTCTGCTGTGAGTCTAGATTATCGAATGGGACGAAAAACTGATAGTGAATTGTAACGTTCAGGGCCACCTAATGACGATGGATCACTCACATTGCGTCCCGATTCAATACATCGTCCCCAGCCGACTTGACTCCATGGGACTATTGCTGCCTCGGGCACCTTATGGCCGTTCTGCTGTGAGTCTAGATTATAGAATGGGATGAAAAACTGATAGTGAATTGTAACGTTCAGGGCCACCTAATGACGATGGATCATACAAATTGCGTCCCGATTCAATACATCGTCCTCCAGCAGACTTGTCTCCATGGGTCTATTGCTGTCTCGGGCACCTTATGGCAGGCCTGCTGTGACTCAAAGATTTTCGAATCGGACGAAAAACTGATAGTGAATTGTAACGTTCAGGGCCTCATAATGACGATGGAACACTCAAATTGCGTCCCGATTCAATACATCGTCCTCCAGCAGACTTGTCTCCATGGGTCTATTGCTGCCTGGGCACCTTATAGCCGTTCTGCCGTGAGTCTAGATTATCGAATGGGACGAAAAACTGATAGTGAATTGTAACGTTCAGGGCCACCTAATGACGATGGATCTCTCAAATTGCATCCCGATTCAATACATCGTCCTCCAGCCGACTTGCCTCCATGGGTCTATTGCTGCCTCGGGCACCTTATGGCCGTTCTGCTGTGAGTCTAGATTATCGAATGGGACGAAAAACTGATAGTGAATTGTAACGTTCAGGGCCTCCTAATGACGATGGATCACTCAAATTGCGTCCCGATTCAATACATCGTCCTCCAGCCGACTTGTCTCCACGGGTCTATTGCTGCCTCGGGCACCTTATGGCCGTTCTGCTGTGAATCTAGAATATCGAATGGGACGAAAAACTGATAGTGAATTGTAACGTTCAGGGCCACCTAATGACGATGGATCACTCAAATTGCGTCCCGATTCAATACATCGTCCCCAGCCGACTTGTCTCCATGGGTCTATTGCTGCCTCGGGCACCTTATGGCCGTTCTGCTGTGAGTCTAGATTATCGAATGGGACGAAAAACTGATAGTGAATTGTAACGTTCAGGGCCACCTAATGACGATGGATCACTTAAATTGCGTCCTGATTCAATACATCGTCCTCCAGCAGATTTGACTTCATGGGTCTATTGCTGCCTCGGTCACCTTATGGCCGTTCTGCTGTGAGTCAAAGATTTCGAATCGGACGAAAAACTGATAGTGAATTGTAACTTTCAGGGCCACCTAATGACGATGGATCACTCAAATTGCGTCCCGATTCAATACATTGTCCTCCAGCCAACTTGACTCTATGGGTCTATTGCTGCCTCGGGCACCTTATGGCCGTTCTGCTGTGAGTCTAGATTATCGAATGGGACGGAAAACTGATAGTGAAGTGTAACGTTCAGGGCCACCTAATGACGATGGACCACACAAATTGCGTCCCGATTCAGTACATCGTCCACTAGCCGACTTGACTCCATGGGACTATTGCTGCCTCGGGCTCCTTATGGCCGTTCTGCTGTGAGTCTAAATTATAGAATGGGATGAAAAACTGATACTGAATTGTAACGTTCAGGGCCACCTAATGACGATGGATCACTCAAATTGCGTCCCGATTCAATACATCGTCCTCCAGCAGACTTGTCTCCATGGGTCTATTGCTGCCTCGGGCACCTTATGGCAGGCCTGCTGTGACTCAAAGATTTTCGAATCGGACGAAAAACTGATAGTGAATTGAAACGTTCAGTGCCTCCTAATGACGATGGAACACTCAAATTGCGTCCCGATTCAATACATCGTCCTCCAGCAGACTTGTTTCCATGCGTCTAGTGCTGCCTCGGGCACCTTATGGCCGTGCTGCTGTGAGTCAAAGATTTTCGAATCGGACGAAAAACTGATAGTGAATTGTAACGTTCAGGGCCACCTAATGACGATGGATCACTCAAATTGCGTCCCGATTCAATACATCGTCCTCCAGCCGACTTGACTCCATGGGTCTATTGCTGCCTCGGGCACCTTATGGCCGTTCTGCTATGAGTCTAGATTATCGAATGGGACAAAAAACTGATAGTGAATTGTAACGTTCAGGGCCTCCTAATGACGATGGATCACTCAAATTGCGTCCCGATTCAATACATCGTCCTCCAGCTGACTTGTCTCCATGGGTCTATTGCTGCCTCGGGCACCTTATGGCCGTTCTGCTGTGAGTCTAGATTATCGAATGGGACGAAAAACTGATAGTGAATTGTAACGTTCAGGGCCACCTAATGACGATGGATCTCTCAAATTGCGTCCCGATTCAATACATCGTCCTCCAGCCAACTTGACTCTATGAGTCTATTGCTGCCTCGGGCACCTTATGGCCGTTCTGCTGTGAGTCTAGATTATCGAATGGGACGAAAAACTGATAGTGAAGTGTAACGTTCAGGGCCACCTAATGACGATGGATCACTCAAATTGCGTCCCGATTCAATACATCGTCCCCAGCCGAGTTGACTCCATGGGACTATTGCTGCCTCGGGCACCTTATGGCCGTTCTGCTGTGAGTCTAGATTATAGAATGGGATGAAAAACTGATAGTGAATTGTAACGTTCAGGGCCACCTAATGACGATGGATCACACAAATTGCGTCCCGATTCAATACATCGTCCTCCAGCAGACTTGTCTCCATGGGTCTATTGCTACCTCGGGCACCTTATGGCAGGCCTGCTGTGACTCAAAGATTTTCGAATCGGACGAAAAACTGATAGTGAATTGTAACGTTCAGGGCCTCATAATGACGATGGAACACTCAAATTGCGTCCCGATTCAATACATCGTCCTCCAGCAGACTTGTCTCCATGCGTCTATAGCTGCCTCGGGCACCTTATGGCCGTTCTGCTGTGAGTCAAAGATTTTCGAATCGGACGAAGAACTGATAGTGAATTGTACCGTTCAGGGCCACCTAATGACGATGGATCACTCAAATTGCGTCCCGATTCAATACATCGTCCTCCAGCAGACTTGACTCCATGGGTCTATTGCTGCCTCGGGCACCTTATGGCCGTTCTGCTGTGAGTCTAGATTATCGAATGGGACAAAATACTGATAGTGAATTGTAACGTTCAGGGCCTCCTAATGACGATGGATCACTCAAATTGCGTCCCGATTCAATACATCGTCCTCCAGCAGACTTGTCTCCATGGGTCGATTGCTGCCTCGCGCACCTTATGGCCGTTCTGCTGTGAGTCAAAGATTTCGAATCGGACGAAAAACTGATAGTGAATTGTAACTTTCAGGGCCACCTAATGACGATGGATCACTCAAATTGCGTCCCGATTCAATACATTGTCCTCCAGCCAACTTGACTCTATGGGTCTATTGCTGCCTCGGGCACCTTATGGCCGTTCTGCTGTGAGTCTAGATTATCGAATGGGACGGAAAACTGATAGTGAAGTGTAACGTTCAGGGCCACCTAATGACGATGGACCACACAAATTGCGTCCCGATTCAGTACATCGTCCACTAGCCGACTTGACTCCATGGGACTATTGCTGCCTCGTGCTCCTTATGGCCGTTCTGCTGTGAGTCTAAATTATAGAATGGGATGAAAAACTGATACTGAATTGTAACGTTCAGGGCCACCTAATGACGATGGATCACTCAAATTGCGTCCCGATTCAATACATCGTCCTCCAGCAGACTTGTCTCCATGGGTCTATTGCTGCCTCGGGCACCTTATGGCAGGCCTGCTGTGACTCAAAGATTTTCGAATCGGACGAAAAACTGATAGTGAATTGAAACGTTCAGTGCCTCCTAATGACGATGGAACACACAAATTGCGTCCCGATTCAATACATCGTCCTCCAACAGACTTGTTTCCATGCGTCTAGTGCTGCCTCGGGCACCTTATGGCCGTGCTGCTGTGAGTCAAAGATTTTCGAATCGGACGAAAAACTGATAGTGAATTGTAACGTTCAGGGCCACCTAATGACGATGGATCACTCAAATTGCGTCCCGATTCAATACATCGTCCTCCAGCCGACTTGACTCCATGGGTCTATTGCTGCCTCGGGCACCTTATGGCCGTTCTGCTATGAGTCTAGATTATCGAATGGGACAAAAAACTGATAGTGAATTGTAACGTTCAGGGCCTCCTAATGACGATGGATCACTCAAATTGCGTCCCGATTCAATACATCGTCCTCCAGTTGACTTGTCTCCATGGGTCTATTGCTGCCTCGGTCACCTTATGGCCGTTCTGCTGTGAGTCTAGATTATCGAATGGGACGAAAAACTGATAGTGAATTGTAACGTTCAGGGCCACCTAATGACGATGGATCTCTCAAATTGCGTCCCGATTCAATACATCGTCCTCCAGCCAACTTGACTCTATGAGTCTATTGCTGCGTCGGGCCCCTTATGGCCGTTCTGCTGTGAGTCTAGATTATCGAATGGGACGAAAAACTGATAGTGAAGTGTAACGTTCAGGGCCACCTAATGACGATGGATCACTCAAATTGCGTCCCGATTCAATACATCGTCCCCAGCCGAGTTGACTCCATGGGACTATTGCTGCCTCGGGCACCTTATGGCCGTTCTGCTGTGAGTCTAGATTATAGAATGGGATGAAAAACTGATAGTGAATTGTAACGTTCAGGGCCACCTAATGACGATGGATCACACAAATTGCGTCCCGATTCAATACATCGTCCTCCAGCAGACTTGTCTCCATGCGTCTATAGCTGCCTCGGGCACCTTATTGCCGTTCTGCTGTGAGTCAAAGATTTTCGAATCGGACGAAGAACTGATAGTGAATTGTACCGTTCAGGGCCACCTAATGACGATGGATCACTCAAATTGCGTCCCGATTCAATACATCGTCCTCCAGCCGACTTGACTCCATGGGTCTATTGCTGCCTCGGGCACCTTATGGCCGTTCTGCTGTGAGTCTAGATTATCGAATGGGACACAATACTGATAGTGAATTGTAACGTTCAGGGCCTCCTAATGACGATGGATCACTCAAATTGCGTCCCGATTCAATACATCGTCCTCCAGCAGACTTGTCTCCATTGGTCTATTGCTGCTTCGGGCACCTTATAGCCGTTCTGCTGTGAGTCTAGATTATCGAATGGGACGAAAAACTGATAGTGAATTGCAACGTTCAGGGCCACCTAATAACGATCGATCTCTCAAATTGCGTCCCGATTCAATACATCGTCCTCCAGCCGACTTGCCTCCATGTTTCTATTGCTGCCTCGGGCACCTTATGGCCGTTCTGCTGTGAGTCTAGATTATCGAATGGGACGAAAAACTGATAGTGAATTGTAACGTTCAGGGCCTCCTAATGACGATGGATCACTCAAATTGCGTCCCGATTCAATACATCGTCCTCCAGCAGACTTGTTTCCATGCGTCTAGTGCTGCCACGGGCACCTTATGGCCGTGCTGCTGTGAGTCAAAGATTTTCGAATCGGACGAAAAACTGATAGTGAATTGTAACGTTCAGGGCCACCTAATGACGATGGATCACTCAAATTGCGTCCCGATTCAATACATCGTCCTCCAGCCGACTTGACTCCATGGGTCTATTGCTGCCTCGGGCACCTTATGGCCGTTCTGCTATGAGTCTAGATTATCGAATGGGACAAAAAACTGATAGTGAATTGTAACGTTCAGGGCCTCCTAATGACGATGGATCACTCAAATTGCGTCCCGATTCAATACATCGTCCTCCAGCTGACTTGTCTCCATGGGTCTATTGCTGCCTCGGGCACCTTCTGCTGTGAGTCTAGATTATCGAATGGGACGAAAAACTGATAGTGAATTGTAACGTTCAGGGCCACCTAATGAAGATGGATCTCTCAAATTGCGTCCCGATTCAATACATCGTCCTCCAGCCAACTTGACTCTATGGGTCTATTGCTGCCTCGGGCACCTTATGGCCGTTCTGCTGTGAGTCTAGATTATCGAATGGGACGAAAAACTGATAGTGAAGTGTAACGTTCAGGGCCACCTAATGACGATGGATCACTCAAATTGCGTCCCGATTCAATACATCGTCCCCAGCCGAGTTGACTCCATGGGACTATTGCTGCCTCGGGCACCTTATGGCCGTTCTGCTGTGAGTATAGATTATAGAATGGGATGAAAAACTGATAGTGAATTGTAACGTTCAGGGCCTCATAATGACGATGGAACACTCAAATTGCGTCCCGATTCAATACATCGTCCTCCAGCAGACTTGTCTCCATGCGTCTATTGCTGCCTCGGGCACCTTATGGCCGTTCTGCTGTGAGTCAAAGATTTTCGAATCGGACGAAGAACTGATAGTGAATTGTACCGTTCAGGGCCACCTAATGACGATGGATCACTCAAATTGCGTCCCGATTCAATACATCGTCCTCCAGCCGACTTGTCTCCACGGGTCTATTGCTGCCTCGGGCACCTTATGGCCGTTCTGCTGTGAATCTAGAATATCGAATGGGACGAAAAACTGATAGTGAATTGTAACGTTCAGGGCCACCTAATGACGATGGATCACTCAAATTGCGTCCCGATTCAATACATCATCCCCAGCCGACTTGTCTCCATGGGTCTATTGCTGCCTCGGGCACCTTATGGCCGTTCTGCTGTGAGTCAAGATTATCGAATGGGACGAAAAACTGATAGTGAATTGTAACGTTCAGGGCCACCTAATGACGATGGATCACTCAAATTGCGTCCTGATTCAATACATCGTCCTCCAGCAGATTTGACTTCATGGGTCTATTGCTGCCTCGGTCACCTTATGGCCGTTCTGCTGTGAGTCAAAGATTTCGAATCGGACGAAAAACTGATAGTGAATTGTAACTTTCAGGGCCACCTAATGACGATGGATCACTCAAATTGCGTCCCGATTCAATACATCGTCCTCCAGCAGACTTGTCTCCATGGGTCGATTGCTGCCTCGGGCACCTTATGGCCGTTCTGCTGTGAGTCAAAGATTTTCGAATCGGACGAAAAACTGATAGTGATTTGTAACATTCAGGGCCACCTAATGACGATGCACCACACAAATTGCGTCCCGATTCAGTACATCGTCCACTAGCCGACTTGACTCCATGGGACTATTGCTGCCTCGGGCACCTTATGGCCGTTCTGCTGTGAGTCTAGATTATAGAATGGAATGAAAAACTGATAGTGAATTGTAACGTTCAGGGCCACCTAATGACGATGGATCACTCAAATTGCGTCCCGATTCAATACATCGTCCTCCAGCAGACTTGTCTCCATGGGTCTATTGCTGCCTCGGTCACCTTATGGCAGGCCTGCTGTGACTCAAAGATTTTCGAATAGGACGAAAAACTGATAGTGAATAGTAACGTTCAGTGCCTCCTAATGACGATGGAACACTCAAATTGCGTCCCGATTCAATACATCGTCCTCCAGCAGACTTGTTTCCTTGCGTCTATTGCTGCCTCGGGCACCTTATGGCCGTTCTGCTGTGAGTCAAAGATTTTCGAATCGGACGAAAAACTAATAGTGAATTGTAACGTTCAGGGCCACCTAATGACGATGGATCACTCAAATTGCGTCCCGATTCAATACATTGTCCTCCAGCCGACTTGACTCCATGGGTCTATTGCTGCCTCGGGCACCTTATGGCCGTTCTGCTGTGAGTCTAGATTATCGAATGGGACGAAAAACTGATAGTGAATTGTAACGTTCAGGGCCACCTAATGACAATGGATCTCTCAAATTGCGTCCCGATTAAATACATCGTCCTCCAGCCAACTTGACTCTATGGGTCTATTGCTGCCTCGGGCACCTTATGGCCGTTCTGCTGTGAGTCTAGATTATCGAATGGGACGAAAAACTGATAGTGAATTGTAACGTTCAGGGTCACCTAATGACGATGGATCACTCAAATTGCGTCCCGATTCAATACATCGTTCCCAGCCGACTTGACTCCATGGGACTATTGCTGCCTCGGGCACCTTATGGCCGTTCTGCTGTGAGTCTAGATTATAGAATGGGATGAAAAACTGATAGTGAATTGTAACGTTCAGGGCCACCTAATGACGATGGATCACACAAATTGCGTCCCGATTCAATACATCGTCCTCCAGCAGACTTGTCTCCATGGGTATATTGCTGCCTCGGGCACCTTATGGCAGGCCTGCTGTGACTCAAAGATTTTCGAATCGGACGAAAAACTGATAGTGAATTGTAACGTTCAGGGCCTCCTAATGACGATGGAACACTCAAATTGCGTCCCGATTCAATACATCGTCCTCCAGCAGACTTGTCTCCATGCGTCTATTGCTGCCTCGGGCACCTTATGGCCGTTCTGCTGTGAGTCAAAGATTTTCGAATCGGACGAAGAACTGATAGTGAATTGTACCGTTCAGGGCCACCTAATGACGATGGATCACTCAAATTGCGTCCCGATTCAATACATCGTCCTCCAGCAGACTTGTCTCCATGCGTCTATTGCTGCCTCGGACACCTTATGGCCGTTCTGCTGTGAGTCAAAGATTTTCGAATCGGACGAAGAACTGATAGTGAATTGTACCGTTCAGGGCCACCTAATGACGATGGATCACTCAAATTGCGTCCCGATTCAATACATCGTCCTCCAGCCGACTTGTCTCCATGGGTCTATTGCTGCCTCGGGCACCTTATAGCCGTTCTGTAGTGAGTCTAGATTATCGAATGGGACGAAAAACTGATAGTGAATTGTAACTATCAGGGCCACCTAATGACGATGGATCTCTCAAATTGAGTCCCGATTCAATACATCGTCCTCCAGCCGACTTGACTCCATGGGTCTATTGCTGCGTCGGGCACCTAATGGCCGTTCTGCTGTGAGTCTAGATTATCGAATGGGACGAAAAACTGATAGTGAATTGTAACGTTCAGGGCCTCCTAATGACGATGGATCACTCAAATTGCGTCCCGATTCAATACATCGTCCTCCAACCGACTTGTCTCCACGGGTCTATTGCTGCCTCGGGCACCTTATGGCCGTTCTGCTGTGAATCTAGAATATCGAATGGGACGAAAAACTGATAGTGAATTGTAACGTTCAGGGCCACCTAATGACGATGGATCACTCAAATTGCGTCCCGATTCAATACATCGTCCCCAGCCGACTTGTCTCCATGGGTCTATTGCTGCCTCGGGCACCTTATGGCCGTTCTGCTGTGAGTCAAGATTATCGAATGGGACGAAAAACTGATAGTGAATTGTAACGTTCAGGGCCACCTAATGACGATGGATCACTCAAATTGCGTCCTGATTCAATACATCGTCCTCCAGCAGATTTGACTTCATGGGTCTATTGCTGCCTCGGTCACCTTATGGCCGTTCTGCTGTGAGTCAAAGATTTCGAATCGGACGAAAAACTGATAGTGAATTGTAACTTTCAGGGCCACCTAATGACGATGGATCACTCAAATTGCGTCCCGATTCAATACATCGTCCTCCAGCAGACTTGTCTCCATGGGTCGATTGCTGCCTCGGGCACCTTATGGCCGTTCTGCTGTGAGTCAAAGATTTTCGAATCGGACGAAAAACTGATAGTGATTTGTAACATTCAGGGCCACCTAATGACGATGCACCACACAAATTGCGTCCCGATTCAGTACATCGTCCACTAGCCGACTTGACTCCATGGGACTATTGCTGCCTCGGGCACCTTATGGCCGTTCTGCTGTGAGTCTAGATTATAGAATGGGATGAAAAACTGATAGTGAATTGTAACGTTCAGGGCCACCTAATGACGATGGATCACTCAAATTGCGTCCCGATTCAATACATCGTCCTCCAGCAGACTTGTCTCCATGGGTCTATTGCTGCCTCGGTCACCTTATGGCAGGCCTGCTGTGACTCAAAGATTTTCGAATAGGACGAAAAACTGATAGTGAATTGTAACGTTCAGTGCCTCCTAATGACGATGGAACACTCAAATTGCGTCCCGATTCAATACATCGTCCTCCAGCAGACTTGTTTCCTTGCGTCTATTGCTGCCTCGGGCACCTTATGGCCGTTCTGCTGTGAGTCAAAGATTTTCGAATCGGACGAAAAACTAATAGTGAATTGTAACGTTCAGGGCCACCTAATGACGATGGATCACTCAAATTGCGTCCCGATTCAATACATTGTCCTCCAGCCGACTTGACTCCATGGGTCTATTGCTGCCTCGGGCACCTTATGGCCGTTCTGCTGTGAGTCTAGATTATCGAATGGGACAAAAAACTGATAGTGAATTGTAACGTTCAGGGCCTCCTAATGACGATGGATCACTCAAATTGCGTCCCGATTCAATACATCGTCCTCCAGCAGACTTGTCTCCATGGGTCTATTGCTGCCTCGGGCACCTTATGGCCGTTCTGCTGTGAGTCTAGATTATCGAATGGGACGAAAAACTGATAGTGAATTGTAACGTTCAGGGCCACCTAATGACAATGGATCTCTCAAATTGCGTCCCGATTAAATACATCGTCCTCCAGCCAACTTGACTCTATGGGTCTATTGCTGCCTCGGGCACCTTATGGCCGTTCTGCTGTGAGTCTAGATTATCGAATGGGACGAAAAACTGATAGTGAATTGTAACGTTCAGGGTCACCTAATGACGATGGATCACTCAAATTGCGTCCCGATTCAATACATCGTTCCCAGCCGACTTGACTCCATGGGACTATTGCTGCCTCGGGCACCTTATGGCCGTTCTGCTGTGAGTCTAGATTATAGAATGGGATGAAAAACTGATAGTGAATTGTAACGTTCAGGGCCACCTAATGACGATGGATCACACAAATTGCGTCCCGATTCAATACATCGTCCTCCAGCAGACTTGTCTCCATGGGTATATTGCTGCCTCGGGCACCTTATGGCAGGCCTGCTGTGACTCAAAGATTTTCGAATCGGACGAAAAACTGATAGTGAATTGTAACGTTCAGGGCATCCTGATGACGATGGATCACTCAAATTGCGTCCCGATTCAATACATCATCCTCCAGCAGACTTGTCTCCATGGGTCTATTGCTGCCTCGAGCACCTTATGGCCGTTCTGCTGTGAGTCAAAGATTTTCGAATCGGACGAAAAACTGATAGTGAATTGTAACATTCAGGGCCACCTAATGACGATGGACCACACAAATTGCGTCCCGATTCAGTACATCGTCCGCCAGCCGACCTGACTCCATGGGTCTATTGCTGCCTCGGGCACCTTATGGCCGTTCTGCTGTGAGGCTAGATTATCGAATGGGACAAAAAACTGATAGTGAATTGTCACGTTCAGGGCCACCTAATGACGATGGATCACTCAAATTGCGTCCCGATTCAATATATCGTCCTCCAGCAGACTTGTTTCCATGGGTCTATTGTTGCCTCGGGCACCTTATGGCCATTCTGCTGTGGGTCAAAGATTTTCGAATCGGACGAAAAACTCATAGTGAATTGTAACGTTCAGGGCCACCTAATGACGATGGATCACTCAAATTGCGTCCCGATTCAATATATCGTCCTCCAGCAGACTTGTCTCCATGGGTGGATTGCTGCCTCGGGCACCTTATGGCCGTTCTGCTGTGAGTCAAAGATTTTCGAATCGCACGAAAAACTGATAGTAATTTGTAACATTCAGGGCCACCTAATGACGATGGACCACACAAATTGCGTCCCGATTTCGTACTTCGTCCACTAGCCGACTTGACTCCAAGAGGACTATTGCTGCCTCGGGCACCTTATGGCTGTTCTGCTGTGAGTCTAGATTATAGATTGGGATGAAAAACTGATAGTGAATTGTAACGTTCAGGGCCACCTAATGACGATGGATCACTCAAATTGCGTCCCGATTCAATACATCGTCCTCCAGCAGACTTGTCTCCATGGGTCTATTGCTGCCTCGGGCACCTTATGGCAGGCCTGCTGTAACTCAAAGATTTTCGAATCGGACGAAAAACTGATAGTGAATTGTAACGTTCAGGGCCTCATAATGACGATGGAACACTCAAATTGCGTCCCGATTCAATACATCGTCCTCCAGCAGACTTGTCTCCATGGGTCTATTGCTGCCTCGGGCACCTTATAGCCGTTCTGCTGTGAGTCTAGATTATCGAATGGGACGAAAAACTGATAGTGAATTGTAACGTTCAGGGCCACCTAATGACGATGGATCTCTCAAATTGCGTCCCGATTCAATACATCGTCCTCCAGCCGACTTGCCTCCATGGGTCTATTGCTCCCTCGGGCACCTTATGGCCGTTCTGCTGTGAGTCTAGATTATCGAATGGGACGAAAAACTGATAGTGAATTGTAACGTTCAGGGCCTCCTAATGACGATGGATCACTCAAATTGCGTCCCGATTCAATACATCGTCCTCCAGCCGACTTGTCTCCACGGGTCTATTGCTGCCTCGGGCACCTTATGGCCGTTCTGCTGTGAATCTAGAATATCGAATGGGACGAAAAACTGATAGTGAATTGTAACGTTCAGTGCCACCTAATGACGATGGATCACTCAAATTGCGTCCCGATTCAATACATCGTCCCCAGCCGACTTGTCTCCATGGGTCTATTGCTGCCTCGGTCACCATATGGCCGTTCTGCTGTGGGTCTAGATTATCGAATGGGACGAAAAACTGATAGTGAATTGTAACGTTCAGGGCCACCTAATGACGATGGATCACTCAAATTGCGTCCTGATTCAATACATCGTCCTCCAGCAGATTTGACTTCATGGGTCTATTGCTGCCTCGGTCACCTTATGGCCGTTCTGCTGTGAGTCAAAGATTTCGAATCGGACGAAAAACTGATAGTGAATTGTAACTTTCAGGGCCACCTAATGACGATGGATCACTCAAATTGCGTCCCGATTCAATACATCGTCCTCCAGCAGTCTTGTCTCCATGGGTCGATTGCTGCCTCGGGCACCTTATGGCCGTTCTGCTGTGAGTCAAAGATTTTCGAATCGGACGAAAAACTGATAGTGATTTGTAACATTCAGGGCCACCTAATGACGATGGACCACACAAATTGCGTCCCGATTCAGTACATCGTCCACTAGCCGACTTGACTCCATGGGACTATTGCTGCCTCGGGCTCCTTATGGCCGTTCTGCTGTGAGTCTAGATTATAGAATGGGATGAAAAACTGATAGTGAATTGTAACGTTCAGGGCCACCTAATGACGATGGATCACTCAAATTGCGTCCCGATTCAATACATCGTCCTCCAGCAGACTTGTTTCCATGCGTCTAGTGTTGCCTCGGGCACCTTATGGCCGTTCTGCTGTGAGTCAAAGATTTCTGAATCGGACGAAAAACTGATAGTGAATTGTAACGTTCAGGGCCACCTAATGACGATGGATCACTCAAATTGCGTCCCGATTCAATACATCGTCCTCCAGCCGACTTGACTCCATGGGTCTATTGCTGCCTCGGGCACCTTATGGCCGTTCTGCTGTGAGTCTAGATTATCGAATGGGACAAAAAACTGATAGTGAATTGTAACGTTCAGGGCCTCCTAATGACGATGGATCACTCAAATTGCGTCCCGATTCCATACATCGTCCTCCAGCTGACTTGTCTCCATGGGTCTATTGCTGCCTTGGGCACCTTATGGCCGTTCTGCTGTGAGTCTAGATTATCGAATGGGACGAAAAACTGATAGTGAATTGTAACGTTCAGGGCCACCTAATGACGATGGATCTCTCAAATTGCGTCCCGATTCAATACATCGTCCTCCAGCAGACGTGTCTCCATGGGTCTATTGCTGCCTCGGGCACCTTATGGCAGGCCTGCTGTGACTCAAAGATTTTCGAATCGGACGAAAAACTGATAGTGAATTGTAACGTTCAGGGCATCCTGATGACGATGGAACACTCAAATTGCGTCCCGATTCAATACATCATCCTCCAGCAGACTTGTCTCCATGGGTCTATTGCTGCCTCGAGCACCTTATGGCCGTTCTGCTGTGAGTCAAAGATTTTCGAATCGGACGAAAAACTGATAGTGAATTGTAACATTCAGGGCCACCTAATGACGATGGACCACACAAATTGCGTCCCGATTCAGTACTTCGTCCGCCAGCCGACCTGACTCCATGGGTCTATTGCTGCCTCGGGCACCTTATGGCCGTTCTGCTGTGAGGCTAGATTATCGAATGGGACAAAAAACTGATAGTGAATTGTCACGTTCAGGGCCACCTAATGACGATGGATCACTCAAATTGCGTCCCGATTCAATATATCGTCCTCCAGCAGACTTGTTTCCATGGGTCTATTGTTGCCTCGGGCACCTTATGGCCGTTCTGCTGTGAGTCAAAGATTTTCGAATCGGACGAAAAACTGATAGTGAATTGTAACGTTCAGGGCCACCTAATGACGATGGATCACTCAAATTGCGTCCTGATTATAGTGAATTGTAACTTTCAGGGCCACCTAATGACGATGGATCACTCAAATTGCGTCCCGATTCAATACATCGTCCTCCAGCAGACTTGTCTCCATGGGTCGATTGCTGCCTCGGGCACCTTATGGCCGTTCTGCTGTGAGTCAAAGATTTTCGAATCGCACGAAAAACTGATAGTGATTTGTAACATTCAGGGCCACCTAATGACGATGGACCACACAAATTGCGTCCCGATTTCGTACTTCGTCCACTAGCCGACTTGACTCCAAGGGGACTATTGCTGCCTCGGGCACCTTATGGCTGTTCTGCTGTGAGTCTAGATTATAGATTGGGATGAAAAACTGATAGTGAATTGTAACGTTCAGGGCCACCTAATGACGATGGATCACTCAAATTGCGTCCCGATTCAATACATCGTCCTCCAGCAGACTTGTCTCCATGGGTCTATTGCTGCCTCGGGCACCTTATGGCAGGCCTGTTGTGACTCAAAGATTTTCGAATCGGACGAAAAACTGATAGTGAATTGTAACGTTCAGGGCCTCATAATGACGATGGAACACTCAAATTGCGTCCCGATTCAATACATCGTCCTCCAGCAGACTTGTCTCCATGGGTCTACTGCTGCCTCGGGCACCTTATAGCCGTTCTGCTGTGAGTCTAGATTATCGAATGGGACGAAAAACTGATAGTGAATTGTAACGTTCAGGGCCACCTAATGACGATGGATCTCTCAAATTGCGTCCCGATTCAATACATCGTCCTCCAGCCGACTTGCCTCCATGGGTCTATTGCTGCCTCGGGCACCTTATGGCCGTTCTGCTGTGAGTCTAGATTATCGAATGGGACGAAAAACTGATAGTGAATTGTAACGTTCAGGGCCTCCTAATGACGATGGATCACTCAAATTGCGTCCCGATTCAATACATCGTCCTCCAGCCGACTTGTCTCCACGGGTCTATTGCTGCCTCGGGCACCTTATGGCCGTTCTGCTGTGAATCTAGAATATCGAATGGGACGAAAAACTGATAGTGAATTGTAACGTTCAGGGCCACCTAATGACGATGGATCACTCAAATTGCGTCCCGATTCAATACATCGTCCCCAGCCGACTTGACTCCATGGGTCTATTGCTGCCTCGGGCACCTTATGGCCGTTCTGCTGTGAGTCTAGATTATCGAATGGGACGAAAAACTGATAGTGAATTGTAACGTTCAGGGCCACCTAATGACGATGGATCACTCAAATTGCGTCCTGATTCAATACATCGTCCTCCAGCAGATTTGACTTCATGGGTCTATTGCTGCCTCGGTCACCTTATGGCCGTTCTGCTGTGAGTCAAAGATTTCGAATCGGACGAAAAACTGATAGTGAATTGTAACTTTCAGGGCCACCTAATGACGATGGATCACTCAAATTGCGTCCCGATTCAATACATCGTCCTCCAGCAGTCTTGTCTCCATGGGTCGATTGCTGCCTCGGGCACCTTATGGCCGTTCTGCTGTGAGTCAAAGATTTTCGAATCGGACGAAAAACTGATAGTGATTTGTAACATTCAGGGCCACCTAATGACGATGGACCACACAAATTGCGTCCCGATTCAGTACATCGTCCACTAGCCGACTTGACTCCATGGGACTATTGCTGCCTCGGGCTCCTTATGGCCGTTCTGCTGTGAGTCTAGATTATAGAATGGGATGAAAAACTGATAGTGAATTGTAACGTTCAGGGCCACCTAATGACGATGGATCACTCAAATTGCGTCCCGATTCAATACATCGTCCTCCAGCAGACTTGTCTCCATGGGTCTATTGCTGCCTCGGGCACCTTATGGCAGGCCTGCTGTGACTCAAAGATTTTCGAATCGGACGAAAAACTGATAGTGAATTGTAACGTTCAGTGCCTCCTAATGACGATGGAACACTCAAATTGCGTCCCGATTCAATACATCGTCCTCCAGCAGACTTGTTTCCATGCGTCTAGTGCTGCCTCGGGCACCTTATGGCCGTTCTGCTGTGAGTCAAAGATTTCTGAATAGGACGAAAAACTGATAGTGAATTGTAACGTTCAGGGCCACCTAATGACGATGGATCACTCAAATTGCGTCCCGATTCAATACATCGTCCTCCAGCCGACTTGACTCCATGGGTCTATTGCTGCCTCGGGCACCTTATGGCCGTTCTGCTGTGAGTCTAGATTATCGAATGGGACAAAAAACTGTTAGTGAATTGTAACGTTCAGGGCCTCCTAATGACGATGGATCACTCAAATTGCGTCCCGATTCAATACATCGTCCTCCAGCAGACTTGTCTCCATGGGTCTATTGCTGCCTCGGGCACCTTATGGCCGTTCTGCTGTGAGTCTAGATTATCGAATGGGACGAAAAACTGATAGTGAATTGTAACGTTCAGGGCCACCTGATGACGATGGATCTCTCAAATTGCGTCCCGATTCAATACATCGTCCTCCAGCCAACTTGACTCTATGGGTCTATTGCTGCCTCGGGCACCTTATGGCCGTTCTGCTGTGAGTCTAGATTATCGAATGGGACGAAAAACTGATAGTGAAGTGTAACGTTCAGGGCCACCTAATGACGATGGACCACACAAATTGCGTCCCGATTAAGTACATCGTCCACTAGCCGACTTGACTCCATGGGACTATTGCTGCCTCGGGCTCCTTATGGCCGTTCTGCTGTGAGTCTAAATTATAGAATGGGATGAAAAACTGATAGTGAATTGTAACGTTCAGGGCCACCTAATGACGATGGATCACTCAAATTGCGTCCCGATTCAATACATCGTCCTCCAGCAGACTTGTCTCCATGGGTTTATTGCTGCCTCGGGCACCTTATGGCAGGCCTGCTGTGACTCAAAGATTTTCGAATCGGACGAAAAACTGATAGTGAATTGTAACGTTCAGTGCCTCCTAATGACGATGGAACACTCAAATTGCGTCCCGATTCAATACATCGTCCTCCAGCAGACTTGTTTCCATGCGTCTAGTGCTGCCTCGGGCACCTTATTGCCGTGCTGCTGTGAGTCAAAGATTTTCGAATCGGACGAAAAACTGATAGTGAATTGTAACGTTCAGGGCCACCTAATGACGATGGATCACTCAAATTGCGTCCCGATTCAATACATCGTCCTCCAGCCGACTTGACTCCATGGGTCTATTGCTGCCTCGGGCACCTTATGGCCGTTCTGCTGTGAGTCTAGATTATCGAATGGGACAAAAAACTGATAGTGAATTGTAACGTTCAGGGCCTCCTAATGACGATGGATCACTCAAATTGCGTCCCGATTCAATACATCGTCCTCCAGCTGACTTGTCTCCATGGGTCTATTGCTGCCTCGGGCACCTTATGGCCGTTCTGCTGTGAGTCTAGATTATCGAATGGGACGAAAAACTGATAGTGAATTGTAACGTTCAGGGCCACCTAATGACGATGGATCTCTCAAATTGCGTCCCGATTCAATACATCGTCCTCCAGCCAACTTGACTCTATGGGTCTATTGCTGCCTCGGGCACCTTATGGCCGTTCTGCTGTGAGTCTAGATTATCGAATGGGACGAAAAACTGATAGTGAAGTGTAACGTTCAGGGCCACCTAATGACGATGGATCACTCAAATTGCGTCCCGATTAAATACATCGTCCCCAGCCGAGTTGATTCCATGGGACTATTGCTGCCTCGGGCACCTTATGGCCGTTCTGCTGTGAGTCTAGATTATAGAATGGGATGAAAAACTGATAGTGAATTGTAACGTTCAGGGCCACCTAATGACGATGGATCACACAAATTGCGTCCCGATTCAATACATCGTCCTCCAGCAGACTTGTCTCCATGGGTCTATTGCTACCTCGGGCACCTTATGGCAGGCCTGCTGTGACTCAAAGATTTTCGAATCGGACGAAAAACTGATAGTGAATTGTAACGTTCAGGGCCTCATAATGACGATGGAACACTCAAATTGCGTCCCGATTCAATACATCGTCCTCCAGCAGACTTGTCTCCATGCGTCTATTGCTGCCTCGGGCACCTTATGGCCGTTCTGCTGTGAGTCAAAGATTTTCGAATCGGACGAAGAACTGATAGTGAATTGTACCGTTCAGGGCCACCTAATGACGATGGATCACTCAAATTGCGTCCCGATTCAATACATCGTCCTCCAGCAGACTTGTCTCCATTGGTCTATTGCTGCCTCGGGCACCTTATAGCCGTTCTGCTGTGAGTCTAGATTATCGAATGGGACGAAAAACTGATAGTGAATTGCAACGTTCAGGGCCACCTAATAACGATGGATCTCTCAAATTGCGTCCCGATTCAATACATCGTCCTCCAGCCGACTTGCCTTCATGTTTCTATTGCTGCCTCGGGCACCTTATGGCCGTTCTGCTGTGAGTCTAGATTATCGAATGGGACGAAAAACTGATAGTGAATTGTAACGTTCAGGGCCACCTAATAACGATGGATCTCTCAAATTGCGTCCCGATTCAATACATCGTCCTCCAGCCGACTTGCCTTCATGTTTCTATTGCTGCCTCGGGCACCTTATGGCCGTTCTGCTGTGAGTCTAGATTATCGAATGGGACGAAAAACTGATAGTGAATTGTAACGTTCAGGGCCTCCTAATGACGATGGATCACTCAAATTGCGTCCCGATTCAATACATCGTCCTCCAGCCGACTTGTCTCCACGGGTCTATTGCTGCCTCGGGCACCTAATGGCCGTTCTGCTGTGAATCTAGAATATCGAATGGGACGAAAAACTGATAGTGAATTGTAACGTTCAGGGCCACCTAATGACGATGGATCACTCAAATTGCGTCCCGATTCAATACATCGTCCTCCAGCAGACTTGTCTCCATGGGTCTATTGCTGCCTCGGTCACCTTATGGCAGGCCTGCTGTGACTCAAAGATTTTCGAATAGGACGAAAAACTGATAGTGAATTGTAACGTTCAGTGCCTCCTAATGACGATGGAACACTCAAATTGCGTCCCGATTCAATACATCGTCCTCCAGCAGACTTGTTTCCATGCGTCTATTGCTGCCTCGGGCAACTTATGGCCGTTCTGCTGTGAGTCAAAGATTTTCGAATCGGACGAAAAACTGATAGTGAATTGTAACGTTCAGGGCCACCTAATGACGATGGATCACTCAAATTGCGTCCCGATTCAATACATTGTCCTCCAGCCGACTTGACTCCATGGGTCTATTCCTGCCTCGGGCACCTTATGGCCGTTCTGCTGTGAGTCTAGATTATCGAATGGGACAAAAAACTGATAGTGAATTGTAACGTTCAGGGCCTCCTAATGACGATGGATCACTCAAATTGCGTCCCGATTCAATACATCGTCCTCCAGCAGACTTGTCTCCATGGGTCTATTGCTGCCTCGGGCACCTTATGGCCGTTCTGCTGTGAGTCTAGATTATCGAATGGGACGAAAAACTGATAGTGAATTGTAACGTTCAGGGCCACCTAATGACGATGGATCTCTCAAATTGCGTCCCGATTAAATACATCGTCCTCCAGCCAACTTGACTCTATGGGTCTATTGCTGCCTCGGGCACCTTATGGCCGTTCTGCTGTGAGTCTAGATTATCGAATGGGACGAAAAACTGATAGTGAATTGTAACGTTCAGGGCCACCTAATGACGATGGATCACTCAAATTGCGTCCCGATTCAATACATCGTCCCCAGCCGACTTGACTCCATGGGACTATTGCGGCCTCGGGCACCTTATGGCCGTTCTGCTGTGAGTCTAGATTATAGAATGGGATGAAAAACTGATAGTGAATTGTAACGTTCAGGGCCACCTAATGACGATGGATCACACAAATTGCGTCCCGATTCAATACATCGTCCTCCAGCAGACTTGTCTCCATGTGTGTATTGCTGCCTCGGGCACCTTATGGCAGGCCTGCTGTGACTCAAAGATTTTCGAATCGGACGAAAAACTGATAGTGAATTGTAACGTTCAGGGCCTCCTAATGACGATGGAACACTCAAATTGCGTCCCGATTCAATACATCGTCCTCCAGCAGACTTGTCTCCATGCGTCTATTGCTGCCTCGGGCACCTTATGGCCGTTCTGCTGTGAGTCAAAGATTTTCGAATCGGACGAAGAACTGATAGTGAATTGTACCGTTCAGGGCCACCTAATGACGATGGATCACTCAAATTGCGTCCCGATTCAATACATCGTCCTCCAGCAGACTTGTCTCCATGCGTCTATTGCTGCCTCGGACACCTTATGGCCGTTCTGCTGTGAGTCAAAGATTTTCGAATCGGACGAAGAACTGATAGTGAATTGTACCGTTCAGGGCCACCTAATGACGATGGATCACTCAAATTGCGTCCCGATTCAATACATCGTCCTCCAGCCGACTTGACTCCATGGGTCTATTGCTGCCTCGGGCACCTTATGACCGTTCTGCTGTGAGTCTAGATTATCGAATGGGACAAAAAACTGATAGTGAATTGTAACGTTCAGTGCCTCCTAATGACGATGGATCACTCAAATTGCGTCCCGATTCAATACATCGTCCTCCAGCAGACTTGTCTCCATGGGTCTATTGCTGCCTCGGGCACCTTATAGCCGTTCTGCAGTGAGTCTAGATTATCGAATGGGACGAAAAACTGATAGTGAATTGTAACTATCAGGGCCACCTAATGACGATGGATCTCTCAAATTGCGTCCCGATTCAATACATCGTCCTCCAGCCGACTTGACTCCTTGGGTCTATTGCTGCCTCGGGCAACTTATGGCCGTTCTGCTGTGAGTCTAGATTATCGAATGGGACGAAAAACTGATAGTGAATTGTAACGTTCAGGGCCTCCTAATGACGATGGATCACTCAAATTGCGTCCCGATTCAATACATCGTCCTCCAGCCGACTTGACTCCATGGGTCTATAGCTGCCTCGGGCACCTTATGGCCGTTCTGCTGTGAGTCTAGATTATCGAATGGGACGAAAAACTGATAGTGAATTGTAACGTTCAGGGCCTCCTAATGACGATGGATCACTCAAATTGCGTCCCGATTCAATACATCGTCCTCCAGCAGACTTGTCTCCATGGGTCGATTGCTGCCTCGGGCACCTAATGGCCGTTCTGCTGTGAGTCAAAGAATTTCGAATCGGACGAAAAACTGATAGTGAATTGTAACATTCAGGGCCACCTAATGACGATGGACCACGCAAATTGCGTCCCGATTCAATACATCGTCCTCCAGCCGAGTTGACTCCATGGGTCTATTGCTGCCTCGGGCAGCTTATGGCCGTTCTGCTGTGAATCTAGATTATCGAATGGGACGAAAAACTGATAGTGAATTGTAACGTTCAGGGCCACCTAATGACGATGGATCACTCAAATTGCGTTCCGATTCAATACATCGTCCCCAGCCGACTTGTCACCATGGGTCTATTGCTGCCTCGGGCACCTTATGGCCGTTCTGCTGTGAGTCTAGATTATCGAATGGGACGAAAAACTGATAGTGAATTGTAACGTTCAGGGCCACCTAATGACGATGGATCACTCAAATTGCGTCCTGATTCAATACATCGTCCTCCAGCAGACTTGACTTCATGGGTCTATTGCTGCCTCGGGCACCTTATGGCCGTTCTGCTGTGAGTCAAAGATTTTCGAATCGGACGAAAAACTGATAGTGAATTGTAACTTTCAGTGCCACCTAATGACGATGGATCACTCAAATTGCGTCCCGATTCAATACATCGTCCTCCAGCAGACTTGTCTCCATGGGTCGATTGCTGCCTCGGGCACCTTATGGCCGTTCTGCTGTGAGTCAAAGATTTTCGAATCGGACGAAAAACTGATAGTGATTTGTAACATTCAGGGCCACCTAATGACGATGGACCACACAAATTGCGTCCCGATTCAGTACATCGTCCACTAGCCGACTTGACTCCATGGGACTATTGCTGCCTCGGGCACCTTATGGCCGTTCTGCTGTGAGTCTAGATTATAGAATGGGATGAAAAACTGATAGTGAATTGTAACGTTCAGGGCCACCTAATGACGATGGATCACTCAAATTGCGTCCCGATTCAATACATCGTCCTCCAGCAGACGTGTCTCCATGGGTCTATTGCTGCCTCGGGCACCTTATGGCAGGCCTGCTGTGACTCAAAGATTTTCGAATCGGACGAAAAACTGATAGTGAATTGTCACGTTCAGGGCCACCTAATGACGATGGATCACTCAAATTGCGTCCCGATTCAATATATCGTCCTCCAGCAGACTTGTTTCCATGGGTCTATTGTTGCCTCGGGCACCTTATGGCCGTTCTGCTGTGAGTCAAAGATTTTCGAATCGGACGAAAAACTGATAGTGAATTGTAACTTTCAGCGCAACCTAATGACGATGGATCACTCAAATTGCGTCCCGATTCAATACATCGTCCCCAGCCGACTTGTCTCCATGGGTCTATTGCTGCCTCGGGCACCTTACGGCCGTTCTGCTGTGAGTCTAGATTATCGAATGGGACGATAAACTGATAGTGAATTGTAACGTTCAGGGCCACCTAATGACGATGGATCACTCAAATTGCGTCCTGATTCAATACATCGTCCTCCAGCAGACTTGTCTCCATGGGTCGATTGCTGCCTCGGGCACCTTATGGCCGTTCTGCTGTGAGTCAAAGATTTTCGAATCGGACGAAAAACTGATAGTGATTTGTAACATTCAGGGCCACCTAATGACGATGGACCACACAAATTGAGTCCCGATTCAGTACATCGTCCACTAGCCGACTTGACTCCATGGGACTATTGCTGCCTCGGGCACCTTATGGCCGTTCTGCTGTGAGTCTAGATTATAGAACGGGATGAAAAACTGATAGTGAATTGTAACGTTCAGGGCCACCTAATGACGATGGATCACTCAAATTGCGTCCCGATTCAATACATCGTCCTCCAGCAGACTTGTCTCCATGGGTCTATTGCTGCCTCGGGCACCTTATGGCAGGTCTGCTGTGACTTAAAGATTTTCGAATCGGACGAAAAACTGATAGTGAATTGTAACGTTCAGGGCCTCCTAATGACGATGGAACACTCAAATTGCGTCCCGATTCAATACATCGTCCTCCAGCAGACTTGTCTCCATGCGTCTATTGCTGTCTCGGGCACCTTATGGCCGTTCTGCTGTGAGTCAAAGATTTTCGAATCGGACGAAAAACTGATAGTGAATTGTAACGTTCAGGGCCTCCTAATGACGATGGAACACTCAAATTGCGTCCCGATTGAATACATCGTCCTCCAGCCGACTTGTCTCCATGGGTCTATTGCTGCCTCGGGCACCTTATGGCCGTTCTGCTGTGAGTCAAAGATTTTCGAATCGGACGAAAAACTGATAGTGAATTGTAACTTTCAGGGCCACCTAATGACGATGGATCACTCAAATTGCGTCCCGATTAAATACATCGTCCTCCAGCCGACTTGTCTCCATAGGTCTATTGCTGCCTCGGGCACCTTATGGCCGTTCTGCTGTGAGTCAAAGATTTTCGAATCGGACGAAAAACTGATAGTGAATTGTAACGTTCATGGCCTCCTAATGACGATGGATCACTCAAATTGCGTCCCGATGCAATACATCGTCCTCCAGCAGACTTGTCTCCATGGGTCGATTGCTGCCTCGGGCACCTTATGGCCGTTCTGCTGTGTGTCAAAGATTTTCGAATCGGACGAAAAACTGATAGTAAATTGTAACATTCAGGGCCACCTAATGACGATGGACCACGCAAATTGCGTCCCGATTCAATACATCGTCCTCCAGCCGACTTGACTCCCTGGGTCTATTGCTGCCTCGGGCACCTTATGGCCGTTCTGCTGTGAGTCTAGATTATCGAATGGGACGAAAAACTGATAGTGAATTGTAACGTTCAGGGCCACCTAATGACGATGGATCTCCATCGAATTGCGTCCCGATTCAATACATCGTCCTCCAGCCGAGTTGACTCCATGGGTCTATTGCTGCCTCGGGCACCTTATGGCCGTTCTGCTGTGAATCTAGATTATCGAATGGGACGAAAAACTGATAGTGATTTGTAACGTTCAGGGCCACCTAATGACGATGGATCACTCAAATTGTGTCCCGATTCAATACATCGTCCCCAGCCGACTTGTCTCCATGGGTCTATTGCTGCCTCGGGCACCTGATGGCCGTTCTGCTGTGAGTCTAGATTATCGAATGGGACGAAAGACTGATAGTGAATTGTAACGTTCAGGGCCACCTAATGACGATGGATCACTCAAATTGCGTCCCGATTCAATACATCGTCCTCCAGCCGACTTGTCTCCATATGTCTATTGCTGCCTCGGGCACCTTATGGCCGTTCTGCAGTGAGTCTAGATTATCGAATGGGACGAAAAACTGATAGTGAATTGTAACTATCAGGGCCACCTAATGACGATGGATCTCTCAAATTGCGTCCCGATTCAATACATCGTCCTCCAGCCGACTTGACTCCATGGGTCTATTGCTGCCTCGGGCACCTTATGGCCGTTCTGCTGTGAGTCTAGATTATCGAATGGGACGAAAAACTGATAGTGAATTGTAACGTTCAGGGCCTCCTAATGACGATGGATCACTCAAATTGCGTCCCGATTCAATACATCGTCCTCCAGCCGACTTGACTCCATGGGTCTATAGCTGCCTCGGGCACCTTATGGCCGTTCTGCTGTGAGTCTAGATTATCGAATGGGACGAAAAACTGATAGTGAATTGTAACGTTCAGGGCCTCCTAATGACGATGGATCACTCAAATTGCGTCCCGATTCAATACATCGTCCTCCAGCAGACTTGTCTCCATGGGTCGATTGCTGCCTCGGGCACCTAATGGCCGTTCTGCTGTGAGTCAAAGATTTTCGAATCGGACGAAAAACTGATAGTGAAGTGTAACATTCATGGCCACCTAATGACGATGGGCCACACAAATTGCGTCCCGATTCAGTACATCGTCCTCCAGCCGACTTGACTCCATGGGTCTATTGCTGCCTCGGGCACCTTATGGCCGTTCTGCTGTGAGTCTAGATTATCGAATGGGACGAAAAACTGATAGTGAATTGTAACGTTCAGGGCCACCTAATGACGATGGATCACTCAAATTGCGTCCCGATTCAATACATCGTCCTCCAGCAGACTTGTCTCCATGGGTCTATTGCTGCCTCGGGCACATTATGGCCGTTCTGCTGTGAGTCAAAGATTTTCGAATCGGACGAAAAACTGATAGTGAATTGTAACTTTCAGGGCCACCTAATGACGATGGATCACTCAAATTGCGTTCCGATTCAATACATCGTCCTCCAGCAGACTTGTCTCCATGGGTCTATTGCTGCCTCGGGCACCTTATGGCAGGCCTGCTGTGAGTCTAGATTATCGAATGGGACGAAAAACTGATAGTGAATTGTAACGTTCAGGGCCACCTAATGACGATGGATCACTCAAATTGCGTCCCGATTCAATACATCGTCCTCCAGCAGACTTGTCTCCATGGGTCGATTGCTGCCTCGGGCACCTAATGGCCGTTCTGCTGTGAGTCAAAGAATTTCGAATCGGACGAAAAACTGATAGTGAATTGTAACATTCAGGGCCACCTAATGACGATGGACCACGCAAATTGCGACCCGATTCAATACATCGTCCTCCAGCCGAGTTGACTCCATGGGTCTATTGCTGCCTCGGGCAGCTTATGGCCGTTCTGCTGTGAATCTAGATTATCGAATGGGACGAAAAACTGATAGTGAATTGTAACGTTCAGGGCCACCTAATGACGATGGATCACTCAAATTGCGTTCCGATTCAATACATCGTCCTCCAGCAGACTTGTCTCCATGGGTCTATTGCTGCCTCGGGCACCTTATGGCAGGCCTGCTGTGAGTCAAAGATTTTCGAATCGGACGAAAAACTGATAGTGAATTGTAACGTTCAGGGCATCCTAATGACGATGGAACACTCAAATTGCGTCCCGATTCAATACATCATCCTCCAGCAGACTTGTCTCCATGGGTCTATTGCTGCCTCGAGCACCTTATGGCCGTTCTGCTGTGAGTCAAAGATTTTCGAATCGGACGAAAAACTGATAGTGAATTGTAACATTCAGGGCCACCTAATGACGATGGATCACTCAAATTGCGTCCCGATTCAATACATCGTCCTCCAGCAGACTTGTCTCCATGGGTCTATTGCTGCCTCGGGCACCTTATGGCAGGTCTGCTGTGACTCAAAGATTTTCGAATCGGACGAAAAACTGATAGTGAATTGTAACGTTCAGGGCCTCCTAATGACGATGGAACACTCAAATTGCGTCCCGATTCAATACATCGTCCTCCAGCAGACTTGTCTCCATGCGTCTATTGCTGTCTCGGGCAACTTATGGCCGTTCTGCTGTGAGTCAAAGATTTTCGAATCGGACGAAAAACTGATAGTGAATTGTAACGTTCAGGGCCTCCTAATGACGATGGAACACACAAATTGCGTCCCGATTCAATACATCGTCCTCCAGCAGACTTGTCTCCATGGGTCTATTGCTGCCTCGGGCACCTTATGGCCGTTCTGCTGTGAGTCAAAGATTTTCGAATCGGACGAAAAACTGATAGTGAAGTGTAACATTCATGGCCACCTAATGACGATGGGCCACACAAATTGCGTCCCGATTCAGTACATCGTCCTCCAGCCGACTTGACTCCATGGGTCTATTGCTGCCTCGGGCACCTTATGGCCGTTCTGCTGTGAGTCTAGATTATCGAATGGGACGAAAAACTGATAGTGAATTGTAACGTTCAGGGCCACCTAATGACGATGGATCACTCAAATTGCGTCCCGATTCAATACATCGTCCTCCAGCAGACTTGTCTCCATGGGTCTATTGCTGCCTCGGGCACATTATGGCCGTTCTGCTGTGAGTCAAAGATTTTCGAATTGGACGAAAAACTGATAGTGAATTGTAACTTTCAGGGCCACCTAATGACGATGGATCACTCAAATTGCGTCCCGATTCAATACATCGTCCACCAGCCGACTTGTCTCCATGGGTCTATTGCTGCCTCGGGCACCTTATGGCCGTTCTGCTGTGAGTCAAAGATTTTCGAATCGGACGAAAAACTGATAGTGAATTGTAACGTTCAGGGCCTCGTAATGACGATGGATCACTCAAATTGCGTCCCGATTCAATACATTGTCCTCCAGCAGACTGTCTCCATGGGTCTATTGCAGCCTCGGGCACCTTATGGCCGTTCAGCTGTGACTCAAAGATTTTCGAATCGGACGAAAAACTGATAGTGAATTGTAACGTTCAGGGCCTCCTAATGACGATGGAACACTCAAATTGCGTCCCGATTGAATACATCGTCCTCCAGCCGACTTGTCTCCATGGGTCTATTGCTGCCTCGGGCACCTTATGGCCGTTCTGCTGTGAGTCAAAGATTTTCGAATCGGACGAAAAACTGATAGTGAATTGTAACTTTCAGGGCCACCTTATGACGATGGATCACTCAAATTGCGTCCCGATTAAATACATCGTCCTCCAGCCGACTTGTCTCCATAGGTCTATTGCTGCCTCGGGCACCTTATGGCCGTTCTGCTGTGAGTCAAAGATTTTCGAATCGGACGAAAAACTGATAGTGAATTGTAACGGTCATGGCCTCCTAATGACGATGGATCACTCAAATTGCGTCCCGATGCAATACATCGTCCTCCAGCAGACTTGTCTCCATGGGTCGATTGCTGCCTCGGGCACCTTATGGCCGTTCTGCTGTGTGTCAAAGATTTTCAAATCGGACGAAAAACTGATAGTGAATTGTAACATTCAGGGCCACCTAATGACGATGGAACACGCAAATTGCGTCCCGATTCAATACATCGTCCTCCAGCCGAGTTGACTCCATGGGTCTATTGCTGCCTCGGGCACCTTATGGCCGTTCTGCTGTGAATCTAGATTATCGAATGGGACGAAAAACTGATAGTGAATTGTAACGTTCAGGGCCACCTAATGACGATGGATCACTCAAATTGTGTCCCGATTCAATACATCGTCCCCAGCCGACTTGTCTCCATGGGTCTATTGCTGCCTCGGGCACCTGATGGCCGTTCTGCTGTGAGTCTAGATTATCGAATGGGACGAAAGACTGATAGTGAATTGTAACGTTCAGGGCCACCTAATGACGATGGATCACTCAAATTGCGTCCTGATTCAATACATCGTCCTCCAGCCGACTTGTCTCCATAGGTCTATTGCTGCCTCGGGCACCTTATGGCCGTTCTGCAGTGAGTCTAGATTATCGAATGGGACGAAAAACTGATAGTGAATTGTAACTATCAGGGCCACCTAATGACGATGGATCTCTCAAATTGCGTCCCGATTCAATACATCGTCCTCCAGCCGACTTGACTCCATGGGTCTATTGCTGCCTCGGGCACCTTATGGCCGTTCTGCTGTGAGTCTAGATTATCGAATGGGACGAAAAACTGATAGTGAATTGTAACGTTCAGGGCCTCCTAATGACGATGGATCACTCAAATTGCGTCCCGATTCAATACATCGTCCTCCAGCCGACTTGACTCCATGGGTCTATAGCTGCCTCGGGCACCTTATGGCCGTTCTGCTGTGATTCTAGATTATCGAATGGGACGAAAAACTGATAGTGAATTGTAACGTTCAGGGCCTCCTAATGACGATGGATCACTCAAATTGCGTCCCGGTTCAATACATCGTCCTCCAGCAGACTTGTCTCCATGGGTCGATTGCTGCCTCGGGCACCTAATGGCCGTTCTGCTGTGAGTCAAAGAATTTCGAATCGGACGAAAAACTGATAGTGAATTGTAACATTCAGGGCCACCTAATGACGATGGACCACGCAAATTGCGTCCCGATTCAATACATCGTCCTCCAGCCGAGTTGACTCCATGGGTCTATTGCTGCCTCGCGCAGCTTATGGCCGTTCTGCTGTGAATCTAGATTATCGAATGGGACGAAAAACTGATAGTGAATTGTAACGTTCAGGGCCACCTAATGACGATGGATCACTCAAATTGCGTTCCGATTCAATACATCGTCCCCAGCCGACTTGTCACCATGGGTCTATTGCTGCCTCGGGCACCTTATGGCCGTTCTGCTGTGAGTCTAGATTATCGAATGGGACGAAAAACTGATAGTGAATTGTAACGTTCAGGGCCACCTAATGACGATGGATCACTCAAATTGCGTCCTGATTCAATACATCGTCCTCCAGCAGACTTGACTTCATGGGTCTATTGCTGCCTCGGGCACCTTATGGCCGTTCTGCTGTGAGTCAAAGATTTTCGAATCGGACGAAAAACTGATAGTGAATTGTAACTTTCAGTGCCACCTAATGACGATGGATCACTCAAATTGCGTCCCGATTCAATACATCGTCCTCCAGCAGACTTGTCTCCATGGGTCGATTGCTGCCTCGGGCACCTTATGGCCGTTCTGCTGTGAGTCAAAGATTTTCGAATCGGACGAAAAACTGATAGTGATTTGTAACATTCAGGGCCACCTAATGACGATGGACCACACAAATTGCGTCCCGATTCAGAACATCGTCCACTAGCCGAATTGACTCCATGGGACTATTGCTGCCTCGGGCACCTTATGGCCGTTCTGCTGTGAGTCTAGATTATAGAATGGGATGAAAAACTGATAGTGAATTGTAACGTTCAGGGCCACCTAATGACGATGGATCACTCAAATTGCGTCCCGATTCAATACATCGTCCTCCAGCAGACGTGTCTCCATGGGTCTATTGCTGCCTCGGGCACCTTATGGCAGGCCTGCTGTGACTCAAAGATTTTCGAATCGGACGAAAAACTGATAGTGAAATGTCACGTTCAGGGCCACCTAATGACGATGGATCACTCAAATTGCGTCCCGATTCAATATATCGTCCTCCAGCAGACTTGTTTCCATGGGTCTATTGTTGCCTCGGGCACCTTATGGCCGTTCTGCTGTGAGTCAAAGATTTTCGAATCGGACGAAAAACTGATAGTGAATTGTAACTTTCAGCGCAACCTAATGACGATGGATCACTCAAATTGCGTCCCGATTCAATACATCGTCCCCAGCCGACTTGTCTCCATGGGTCTTTTGCTGCCTCGGGCACCTTATGGCCGTTCTGCTGTGAGTCTAGATTATCGAATGGGACGAAAAACTGATAGTGAATTGTAACGTTCAGGGCCACCTAATGACGATGGATCACTCAAATTGCGTCCTGATTCAATACATCGTCCTCCAGCAGACTAGTCTCCATGGGTCGATTGCTGCCTCGGGCACCTTATGGCCGTTCTGCTGTGAGTCAAAGATTTTCGAATCGGACGAAAAACTGATAGTGATTTGTAACATTCAGGGCCACCTAATGACGATGGACCACACAAATTGAGTCCCGATTCAGTACATCGTCCACTAGCCGACTTGACTCCATGGGACTATTGCTGCCTCGGGCACCTTATGGCCGTTCTGCTGTGAGTCTAGATTATAGAACGGGATGAAAAACTGATAGTGAATTGTAAAGTTCAGGGCCACCTAATGACGATGGATCAATCAAATTGCGTCCCGATTCAATACATCGTCCTCCAGCAGACTTGTCTCCATGGGTCTATTGCTGCCTCGGGCACCTTATGGCAGGTCTGCTGTGACTCAAAGATTTTCGAATCGGACGAAAAACTGATAGTGAATTGTAACGTTCAGGGCCGCCTAATGACGATGGAACACTCAAATTGCGTCCCGATTCAATACATCGTCCTCCAGCAGACTTGTCTCCATGCGTCTATTGCTGTCTCGGGCACCTTATGGCCGTTCTGCTGTGAGTCAAAGATTTTCGAATCGGACGAAAAACTGATAGTGAATTGTAACGTTCAGGGCCTCCTAATGACGATGGAACACACAAATTGCGTCCCGATTCAATACATCGTCCTCCAGCAGACTTGTCTCCATGGGTCTATTGCTGCCTCGGGCACCTTATGGCCGTTCTGCTGTGAGTCAAAGATTTTCGAATCGGACGAAAAACCGATAGTGAAGTGTAACATTCATGGCCACCTAATGACGATGGGCCACACAAATTGCGTCCCGATTCAGTACATCGTCCTCCAGCCGACTTGACTCCATGGGTCTATTGCTGCCTCGGGCACCTTATGGCCGTTCAGCTGTGAGTCTAGATTATCGAATGGGACGAAAAACTGATAGTGAATTGTAACGTTCAGGGCCACCTAATGACGATGGATCACTCAAATTGCGTCCCGATTAAATACATCGTCCTCCAGCCGACTTGTCTCCATGGGTCTATTGCTGCCTCGGGCACCTTATGGCCGTTCAGCTGTGACTCAAAGATTTTCGAATCGGACGAAAAACTGATAGTGAATTGTAACGTTCAGGGCCTCCTAATGACGATGGAACACTCAAATTGCGTCCCGATTGAATACATCGACCTCCAGCCGACTTGTCTCCATGGGTCTATTGCTGCCTCGGGCACCTTATGGCCGTTCTGCTGTGAGTCAAAGATTTTCGAATCGGACGAAAAACTGATAGTGAATTGTAACTTTCAGGGCCACCTAATGACGATGGATCACTCAAATTGCGTCCCGATTAAATACATCGTCCTCCAGCCGACTTGTCTCCATAGGTCTATTGCTGCCTCGGGCATCTTATGGCCGTTCTGCTGTGAGTCAAAGATTTTCGAATCGGACGAAAAACTGATAGTGAATTGTAACGTTCATGGCCTCCTAATGACGATGGATCACTCAAATTGCGTCCCGATGCAATACATCGTCCTCCAGCAGACTTGTCTCCATGGGTCGATTGCTGCCTCGGGCACCTTATGGCCGTTCTGCTGTGTGTCAAAGATTTTCGAATCGGACGAAAAACTGATAGTGAATTGTAACATTCAGGGCCACCTAATGACGATGGAACACGCAAATTGCGTCCCGATTCAATACATCGTCCTCCAGCCGAGTTGACTCCATGGGTCTATTGCTGCCTCGGGCACCTTATGGCCGTTCTGCTGTGAATCTAGATTATCGAATGGGACGAAAAACTGATAGTGAATTGTAACGTTCAGTGCCTCCTAATGACGATGGATCACTCAAATTGCGTCCCGATTCAATACATCGTCCTCCAGCAGACTTGTCTCCATGGGTCTATTGCTGCCTCGGGCACCTTATAGCCGTTCTGCAGTGAGTCTAGATTATCGAATGGGACGAAAAACTGATAGTGAATTGTAACTATCAGGCCCACCTAATGACGATGGATCTCTCAAATTGCGTCCCGATTCAATACATCGTCCTCCAGCCGACTTGACTCCATGGGTCTATTGCTGCCTCGGGCACCTTATGGCCGTTCTGCTGTGAGTCTAGATTATCGAATGGGACGAAAAACTGATAGTGAATTGTAACGTTCAGGGCCTCCTAATGACGATGGATCACTCAAATTGCGTCCCGATTCAATTCATCGTCCTCCAGCCGACTTGACTCCATGGGTCTATAGCTGCCTCGGGCACCTTATGGCCGTTCTGCTGTGAGTCTAGATTATCGAATGGGACGAAAAACTGATAGTGAATTGTAACGTTCAGGGCCTCCTAATGACGATGGATCACTCAAATTGCGTCCCGATTCAATACATCGTCCTCCAGCAGACTTGTCTCCATGGGTCGATTGCTGCCTCGGGCACCTAATGGCCGTTCTGCTGTGAGTCAAAGAATTTCGAATCGGACGAAAAACTGATAGTGAATTGTAACATTCAGGGCCACCTAATGACGATGGACCACGCAAATTGCGTCCCGATTCAATACATCGTCCTCCAGCCGAGTTGACTCCATGGGTCTATTGCTGCCTCGGGCAACTTATGGCCGTTCTGCTGTGAATCTAGATTATCGAATGGGACGAAAAACTGATAGTGAATTGTAACGTTCAGGGCCACCTAATGACGATGGATCACTCAAATTGCGTTCCGATTCAATACATCGTCCTCCAGCAGACTTGTCTCCATGGGTCTATTGCTGCCTCGGGCACCTTATGGCAGGCCTGCTGTGAGTCAAAGATTTTCGAATCGGACGAAAAACTGATAGTGAATTGTAACGTTCAGGGCATCCTAATGACGATGGAACACTCAAATTGCGTCCCGATTCAATACATCATCCTCCAGCAGACTTGTCTCCATGGGTCTATTGCTGCCTCGAGCACCTTATGGCCGTTCTGCTGTGAGTCAAAGATTTTCGAATCGGACGAAAAACTGATAGTGAATTGTTACATTCAGGGCCACCTAATGACGATGGATCACTCAAATTGCGTCCCGATTCAATACATCGTCCTCCAGCAGACTTGTCTCCATGGGTCTATTGCTGCCTCGGGCACCTTATGGCAGGTCTGCAGTGACTCAAAGATTTGCGAATCGGACGAAAAACTGATAGTGAATTGTAACGTTCAGGGCCTCCTAATGACGATGGAACACTCAAATTGCGTCCCGATTCAATACATCGTCCTCCAGCAGACTTGTTTCCATGCGTCTATTGCTGTCTCGGGCACCTTATGGCCGTTCTGCTGTGAGTCAAAGATTTTCGAATCGGACGAAAAACTGATAGTGAATTGTAACGTTCAGGGCCTCCTAATGACGATGGAACACACAAATTGCGTCCCGATTCAATACATCGTCCTCCAGCAGACTTGTCTCCATGGGTCTATTGCTGCCTCGGGCACCTTATGGCCGTTCTGCTGTGAGTCAAAGATTTTCGAATCGGACGAAAAACTGATAGTGAAGTGTAACATTCATGGCCACCTAATGACGATGGGCCACACAAATTGCGTCCCGATTCAGTACATCGTCCTCCAGTCGACTTGACTCCATGGGTCTATTGCTGCCTCGGGCACCTTATGGCCGTTCTGCTGTGAGTCTAGATTATCGAATGGGACGAAAAACTGATAGTGAATTGTAACGTTCAGGGCCACCTAATGACGATGGATCACTCAAATTGCGTCCCGATTCAATACATCGTCCTCCAGCAGACTTGTCTCCATGGGTCTATTGCTGCCTCGGGCACATTATGGCCGTTCTGCTGTGAGTCAAAGATTTTCGAATCGGACGAAAAAATGATAGTGAATTGTAACTTTCAGGGCCACCTAATGACGATGGATCACTCAAATTGCGTCCCGATTCAATACATCGTCCACCAGCCGACTTGTCTCCATGGGTCTATTGCTGCCTCGGGCACCTTATGGCCGTTCTGCTGTGAGTCAAAGATTCTCGAATCGGACGAAAAACTGATAGTGAATTGTAACGTTCAGGGCCTCGTAATGACGATGGATCACTCAAATTGCGTCCCGATTCAATACATTGTCCTCCAGCAGACTGTCTCCATGGGTCTATTGCAGCCTCGGGCACCTTATGGCCGTTCAGCTGTGACTCAAAGATTTTCGAATCGGACGAAAAACTGATAGTGAATTGTAACGTTCAGGGCCTCCTAATGACGATGGAACACTCAAATTGCGTCCCGATTGAATACATCGTCCTCCAGCCGACTTGTCTCCATGGGTCTATTGCTGCCTCGGGCACCTTATGGCCGTTCTGCTGTGAGTCAAAGATTTTCGAATCGGACGAAAAACTGATAGTGAATTGTAACTTTCAGGGCCACCTAATGACGATGGATCACTCAAATTGCGTCCCGATTAAATACATCGTCCTCCAGCCGACTTGTCTCCATAGGTCTATTGCTGCCTCGGGCACCTTATGGCCGTTCTGCTGTGAGTCAAAGATTTTCGAATCGGACGAAAAACTGATAGTGAATTGTAACGTTCATGGCCTCCTAATGACGATGGATCACTCAAATTGCGTCCCGATGCAATACATCGTCCTCCAGCAGACTTGTCTCCATGGGTCGATTGCTGCCTCGGGCACCTTATGGCCGTTCTGCTGTGTGTCAAAGATTTTCGAATCGGACGAAAAACTGATAGTGAATTGTAACATTCAGGGCCACCTAATGACGATGGAACACGCAAATTGCGTCCCGATTCAATACATCGTCCTCCAGCCGAGTTGACTCCATGGGTCTATTGCTGCCTCGGGCACCTTATGGCCGTTCTGCTGTGAATCTAGATTATCGAATGGGACGAAAAACTGATAGTGAATTGTAACGTTCAGGGCCACCTAATGACGATGGATCACTCAAATTGCGTCCTGATTCAATACATCGTCCTCCAGCAGACTTGACTTCATGGGTCTATTGCTGCCTCGGGCACCTTATGGCCGTTCTGCTGTGAGTCAAAGATTTTCGAATCGGACGAAAAACTGATAGTGAATTGTAACTTTCAGGGCCACCTAATGACAATGGATCACTCAAATTGCGTCCCGATTCAATGCATCGTCCTCCAGCAGACTTGTCTCCATGGGTCGATTGCTGCCTCGGGCACCTTATGGCCGTTCTGCTGTTCAGGGCCACCTAATGACGATGGATCACTCAAATTGCGTCCCGATTCAATACATCGTCCTCCAGCCGACTTGACTCTATGGGTCTATTGCTGCCTCGGGCACCTTATGGTCGTTCTGCTGTGAGTCTAGATTATCGAATGGGACGAAAAACTGATAGTGAATTGTAACGTTCAGGGCCGCCTAATGACGATGGATCACTCGAATTGCGTCCCGATTCAATACATCGTCCTCCAGCCGACTTGACTCCATGGGTCTATTGCTGCCTCGGGCACCTTATGGCCGTTCTGCTGTGAGTCTAGATTATCGAATGGGACGAAAAACTGATAGTGAATTGTAACGTTCAGGGCCTCCTAATGACGATGGATCACTCAAATTGCGTCCCGATTCAATACATCGTCCTCCAGCAGACTTGTCTCCATGGGTCGATTGCTGCCTCGGGCACCTAATGGCCGTTCTGCTGTGAGTCAAAGATTTTCGAATCGGACGAAAAACTGATAGTGAATTGTAACATTAAGGGCCACCTAATGACGATGGACCACGCAAATTGCGTCCCGATTCAATACATCGTCCTCCAGCCGAGTTGACTCCATGGGTCTATTGCTGCCTCGGGCACCTTATGGCCGTTCTGCTGTGAGTCTAGATTATAGAATGGGATGAAAAACTGATAATGAATTGTAACGTTCAGGGCCACCTAATGACGATGGATCACACAAATTGCGTCCCGATTCAATACATCGTCCTCCAGCAGACTTGTCTCCATGGGTCTATTGCTGCCTCGGGCACCTTATGGCAGGCCTGCTGTGACTCAAAGATTTGCGAATCGGACGAAAAACTGATAGTGAATTGTAACGTTCAGGGCCTCCTAATGACGATGGATCACTCAAATTGCGTCCCGATTCAATACATCGTCCTCCAGCCGACTTGACTCCATGGGTCTATTGCTGCCTCGGGCACCTTATTGCCGTTCTGCTGTGAGTCTAGATTATCGAATGGGACGAAAAACTGATAGTGAATTGTAACGTTCGGGGCCTCCTAATGACGATGGATCACTCAAATTGCGTCCCGATTCAATACATCGTCCTCCAGCAGACTTGTCTCCATGGGTCGATCGCTGCATCGGGCACCTAATGGCCGTTTTGCTGTGAGTCAAAGATTTTCGAATCGGACGAAAAACTGATAGTGAATTGTAACATTCAGGGCCACCTAATGACGATGGACCACGCAAATTGCGTCCCGATTCAATACATCGTCCTCCAGCCGAGTTGACTCCATGGGACTATTGCTGCCTCGGGCACCTTATGGCCGTTCTGCTGTGAATCTAGATTATCGAATGGAACGAAAAACTGATAGTGAATTGTAACGTTCAGGGCCACCTAATGACGATGGATCACTCAAATTGCGTCCTGATTCAATACATCGTCCTCCAGCAGACTTGACTTCATGGGTCTATTGCTGCCTCGGGCACCTTATGGCCGTTCTGCTGTGAGTCAAAGATTTTCGAATCGGACGAAAAACTGATAGTGAATTGTAACTTTCAGGGCCACCTAATGACGATGGATCACTCAAATTGCGTCCCGATTCAATACATCGTCCTCCAGCAGATTTGTCTCCATGGGTCGATTGCTGCCTCGGGCACCTTATGGCCGTTCTGCTGTGAGTCAAAGATTTTCGAATCGGACGAAAAACTGATAGTGATTTGTAACATTCAGGGCCACCTAATGACGATGGACCACACAAATTGCGTCCCGATTCAGTACATCGTCCACTAGCCGACTTGACTCCAAGGGGACTATTGCTGCCTCGGGCACCTTATGGCCGTTCTGCTGTGAGTCTAGATTATAGAATGGGATGAAAAACTGATAGTGAATTGTAACGTTCAGGGCCACCTAATGACGATGGATCACTCAAATTGCGTCCCGATTCAATACATCGTCCTCCAGCAGACTTGTCTCCATGGGTCTATTGCTGCCTCGGGCACCTTATGGCAGGCCTGCTGTGACTCAAAGATTTTCGAATCGGACGAAAAACTGATAGTGAATTGTAACGTTCAGTGCCTCCTAATGACGATGGAACACTCAAATTGCGTCCCGATTCAATACATCGTCCTCCAGCAGACTTGTTTCCATGCGTCTATTGCTGCCTCGGGCACCTTATGGCCGTTCTGCTGTGAGTCAAAGATTTTCGAATCGGACGAAAAACTGATAGTGAATTGTAACGTTGAGGGCCACCTAATGACGATGGATCACTCAAATTGCGTCCCGATTCAATACATCGTCCTCCAGCCGACTTGACTCCATGGGTCTATTGCTGCCTCGGGCACCTTATGGCCGTTCTGCTGTGAGTCTAGATTATCGAATGGGACAAAAAACTGATAGTGAATTGTAACGTTCAGGGCCTCCTAATGACGATGGATCACTCAAATTGCGTCCCGATTGAATACATCGTCCTCCAGCTGACTTGTCCCCATGGGTCTATTGCTGCCTCGGGCACCTTACGGCCGTTCTGCTGTGAGTCTAGATTATCGAATGGGACGAAAAACTGATAGTGAATTGTAACGTTCAGGGCCACCTAATTACGATGGATCTCTCAAATTGCGTCCCGATTCAATACATCGTCCTCCAGCCAACTTGACTCTATGGGTCCATTGCTGCCTCGGGCACCTTATGGCCGTTCTGCTGTGAGTCTAGATTATCGAATGGGACGAAAAACTGATAGTGAATTGTAACGTTCAGGGCCACCTAATGACGATGGATCACTCAAATTGCGTCCCGATTCAATACATCGTCCCCAGCCGACTTGACTCCATGGGACTATTGCTGCCTCGGGCACCTTATGGCCGTTCTGCTGTGAGTCAAAGATTTTCGAATCGGACGAAGAACTGATAGTGAATTGTACCGTTCAGGGCCACCTAATGACGATGGATCACTCAAATTGCGTCCCGATTCAATACATCGTCCTCCAGCCGACTTGACTCCATGGGTCTATTGCTGCCTCGGGCACCTTATGGCCGTTCTGCTGTGAGTCTAGATTATCGAATGGGACAAAAAACTGATAGTGAATTGTAACGTTCAGGGCCTCCTATTGACGATGGATCACTCAAATTGCGTCCCGATTCAATACATCGTCCTCCAGCAGACTTTTCTCAATGGGTCTATTGCTGCCTCGGGCACCTTATAGCCGTTCTGCTGTGAGTCTAGATTATCGAATGGGACGAAAAACTGATAGTGAATTGTAACGTTCAGGGCCACCTAATGACGATGGATCTCTCAAATTGCGTCCCGATTCAATACATCGTCCTCCAGCCGACTTGACTCCATGGGTCTATTGCTGCCTCGGGCACCTTATGGCCGTTCTGCTGTGAGTCTAGATTATCGAATGGGACGAAAAACTGATAGTGAATTGTAACGTTCAGGGCCTCCTAATGACGATGGATCACTCAAATTGCGTCCCGATTCAATACATCGTCCTCCAGCCGACTTGACTCCATGGGTCTATTGCTGCCTCGGGCACCTTATGGCCGTTCTGCTGTGAATCTAGATTATCGAATGGGACGAAAAACTGATAGTGAATTGTAACGTTCAGGGCCACCTAATGACGATGGATCACTCAAATTGCGTCCCGATTCAATACATCGTCACCAGCCGACTTGTCTCCATGGGTCTATTGCTGCCTCGGGCACCTTATGGCCGTTCTGCTGTGAGTCTAGATTATCGAATGGGACGAAAAACTGATAGTGAATTGTAACGTTCAGGGCCACCTAATGACGATGCATCACTCAAATTGCGTCCTGATTCCATACATCGTCCTCCAGCAGATTTGACTTCATGGGTCTATTGCTGCCTCGGGCACCTTATGGCCGTTCTGCTGTGAGTCAAAGATTTTCGAATCGGACGAAGAACTGATAGTGAATTGTACCGTTCAGGGCCACCTAATGACGATGGATCACTCAAATTGCGTCCCGATTCAAAACATCGTCCTCCAGCCGACTTGACTCCATGGGTCTATTGCTGCCTCGGGCACCTTATGGCCGTTCTGCTGTGAGTCTAGATTATCGAATGGGACAAAAAACTGATAGTGAATTGTAACGTTCAGGGCCTCCTAATGACGATGGATCACTCAAATTGCGTCCCGATTCAATACATCGTCCTCCAGCAGACTTGCCTCCATGGGTCTATTGCTGCCTCGGGCACCTTATAGCCGTTCTGCTGTGAGTCTAGATTATCGAATGGGACGAAAAACTGATAGTGTATTGTAACGTTCAGGGCCACCTAATGACGATGGATCTCTCAAATTGCGTCCTGATTCAATACATCGTCCTCCAGCAGATTTGACTTCATGGGTCTATTGCTGCCTCGGGCACCTTATGGCCGTTCTGCTGTGAGTCAAAGATTTTCGAATCGGACGAAAAACTGATAGTGAATTGTAACGTTGAGGGCCACCTAATGACGATGGATCACTCAAATTGCGTCCCGATTCAATACATCGTCCTCCAGCCGACTTGACTCCATGGGTCTATTGCTGCCTCGGGCACCTTATGGCCGTTCTGCTGTGAGTCTAGATTATCGAATGGGACAAAAAACTGATAGTGAATTGTAACGTTCAGGGCCTCCTAATGACGATGGATCACTCAAATTGCGTCCCGATTCAATACATCGTCCTCCAGCTGACTTGTCCCCATGGGTCTATTGCTGCCTCGGGCACCTTACGGCCGTTCTGCTGTGAGTCTAGATTATCGAATGGGACGAAAAACTGATAGTGAATTGTAACGTTCAGGGCCACCTAATGACGATGGATCTCTCAAATTGCGTCCCGATTCAATACATCGTCCTCCAGCCAACTTGACTCTATGGGTCTATTGCTGCCTCGGGCACCTTATGGCCGTTCTGCTGTGAGTCTAGATTATCGAATGGGACGAAAAACTGATAGTGAATTGTAACGTTCAGGGCCACCTAATGACGATGGATCACTCAAATTGCGTCCCGATTCAATACATCGTCCCCAGCCGACTTGACTCCATGGGACTATTGCTGCCTCGGGCACCTTATGGCCGTTCTGCTGTGAGTCTAGATTATCGAATGGGACGAAAAACTGATAGTGAATTGTAACGTTCAGGGCCACCTAATGACGATGGATCTCTCAAATTGCGTCCTGATTCAATACATCGTCCTCCAGCAGATTTGACTTCATGGGTCTATTGCTGCCTCGGGCACCTTATGGCCGTTCTGCTGTGAGTCAAAGATTTTCGAATCGGACGAAAAACTGATAGTGAATTGTAACGTTGAGGGCCACCTAATGACGATGGATCACTCAAATTGCGTCCCGATTCAATACATCGTCCTCCAGCCGACTTGACTCCATGGGTCTATTGCTGCCTCGGGCACCTTATGGCCGTTCTGCTGTGAGTCTAGATTATCGAATGGGACAAAAAACTGATAGTGAATTGTAACGTTCAGGGCCTCCTAATGACGATGGATCACTCAAATTGCGTCCCGATTCAATACATCGTCCTCCAGCTGACTTGTCCCCATGGGTCTATTGCTGCCTCGGGCACCTTACGGCCGTTCTGCTGTGAGTCTAGATTATCGAATGGGACGAAAAACTGATAGTGAATTGTAACGTTCAGGGCCACCTAATGACGATGGATCTCTCAAATTGCGTCCCGATTCAATACATCGTCCTCCAGCCAACTTGACTCTATGGGTCTATTGCTGCCTCGGGCACCTTATGGCCGTTCTGCTGTGAGTCTAGATTATCGAATGGGACGAAAAACTGATAGTGAATTGTAACGTTCAGGGCCACCTAATGACGATGGATCACTCAAATTGCGTCCCGATTCAATACATCGTCCCCAGCCGACTTGACTCCATGGGACTATTGCTGCCTCGGGCACCTTATGGCCGTTCTGCTGTGAGTCTAGATTATAGAATGGGATGAAAAACTGATAGTGAATTGTAACGTTCAGGGCCACCTAATGACGATGGATCACACAAATTGCGTCCCGATTCAATACATCGTCCTCCAGCAGACTTGTCTCCATGGGTCTATTGCTGCCTCGGGCACCTTATGGCAGGCCTTCTGTGACTCAAAGATTTTCGAATCGGACGAAGAACTGATAGTGAATTGTACCGTTCAGGGCCACCTAATGACGATGGATCACTCAAATTGCGTCCCGATTCAATACATCGTCCTCCAGCCGACTTGACTCCATGGGTCTATTGCTGCCTCGGGCACCTTATGGCCGTTCTGCTGTGAGTCTAGATTATCGAATGGGACAAAAAACTGATAGTGAATTGTAACGTTCAGGGCCTCCTAATGACGATGGATCACTCAAATTGCGTCCCGATTCAATACATCGTCCTCCAGCAGACTTTTCTCAATGGGTCTATTGCTGCCTCGGGCACCTTATAGCCGTTCTGCTGTGAGTCTAGATTATCGAATGGGACGAAAAACTGATAGTGAATTGTAACGTTCAGGGCCACCTAATGACGATGGATCTCTCAAATTGCGTCCCTATTCAATACATCGTCCTCCAGCCGACTTGACTCCATGGGTCTATTGCTGCCTCGGGCACCTTATGGCCGTTCTGCTGTGAGTCTAGATTATCGAATGGGACGAAAAACTGATAGTGAATTGTAACGTTCAGGGCCACCTAATGACGATGGATCACTCAAATTGCGTCCCGATTCAATACATCGTCACCAGCCGACTTGTCTCCATGGGTCTATTGCTGCCTCGGGCACCTTATGGCCGTTCTGCTGTGAGTCTAGATTATCGAATGGGACGAAAAACTGATAGTGAATTGTAACGTTCAGGGCCACCTAATTACGATGGATCTCTCAAATTGCGTCCCGATTCAATACATCGTCCTCCAGCCAACTTGACTCTATGGGTCTATTGCTGCCTCGGGCACCTTATGGCCGTTCTGCTGTGAGTCTAGATTATCGAATGGGACGAAAAACTGATAGTGAATTGTAACGTTCAGGGCCACCTAATGACGATGGATCACTCAAATTGCGTCCCGATTCAATACATCGTCCCCAGCCGACTTGACTCCATGGGACTATTGCTGCCTCGGGCACCTTATGGCCGTTCTGCTGTGAGTCTAGATTATAGAATGGGATGAAAAACTGATAGTGAATTGTAACGTTCAGGGCCACCTAATGACGATGGATCACACAAATTGCGTCCCGATTCAATACATCGTCCTCCAGCAGACTTGTCTCCATGGGTCTATTGCTGCCTCGGGCACCTTATGGCAGGCCTTCTGTGACTCAAAGATTTTCGAATCGGACGAAAAACTGATAGTGAATTGTAACGTTCAGGGCCTCATAATGACGATGGAACACTCAAATTGCGTCCCGATTCAATAAATCGTCCTCCAGCAGACTTGTCTCCATGCGTCTATTGCTGCCTCGGGCACCTTATGGCCGTTCTGCTGTGAGTCAAAGATTTTCGAATCGGACGAAGAACTGATAGTGAATTGTACCGTTCAGGGCCACCTAATGACGATGGATCACTCAAATTGCGTCCCGATTCAATACATCGTCCTCCAGCCGACTTGACTCCATGGGTCTATTGCTGCCTCGGGCACCTTATGGCCGTTCTGCTGTGAGTCTAGATTATCGAATGGGACAAAAAACTGATAGTGAATTGTAACGTTCAGGGCCTCCTATTGACGATGGATCACTCAAATTGCGTCCCGATTCAATACATCGTCCTCCAGCAGACTTTTCTCAATGGGTCTATTGCTGCCTCGGGCACCTTATAGCCGTTCTGCTGTGAGTCTAGATTATCGAATGGGACGAAAAACTGATAGTGAATTGTAACGTTCAGGGCCACCTAATGACGATGGATCTCTCAAATTGCGTCCCGATTCAATACATCGTCCTCCAGCCGACTTGACTCCATGGGTCTATTGCTGGCTCGGGCACCTTATGGCCGTTCTGCTGTGAGTCTAGATTATCGAATGGGACGAAAAACTGATAGTGAATTGTAACGTTCAGGGCCTCCTAATGACGATGGATCACTCAAATTGCGTCCCGATTCAATACATCGTCCTCCAGCCGACTTGACTCCATGGGTCTATTGCTGCCTCGGGCACCTTATGGCCGTTCTGCTGTGAGTCTAGATTATCGAATGGGACAAAAAACTGATAGTGAATTGTAACGTTCAGGGCCTCCTAATGACGATGGATCACTCAAATTGCGTCCCGATTCAATACATCGTCCTCCAGCAGACTTGCCTCCATGGGTCTATTGCTGCCTCGGGCACCTTATAGCCGTTCTGCTGTGAGTCTAGATTATCGAATGGGACGAAAAACTGATAGTGTATTGTAACGTTCAGGGCCACCTAATGACGATGGATCTCTCAAATTGCGTCCTGATTCAATACATCGTCCTCCAGCAGATTTGACTTCATGGGTCTATTGCTGCCTCGGGCACCTTATGGCCGTTCTGCTGTGAGTCAAAGATTTTCGAATCGGACGAAAAACTGATAGTGAATTGTAACGTTGAGGGCCACCTAATGACGATGGATCACTCAAATTGCGTCCCGATTCAATACATCGTCCTCCAGCCGACTTGACTCCATGGGTCTATTGCTGCCTCGGGCACCTTATGGCCGTTCTGCTGTGAGTCTAGATTATCGAATGGGACAAAAAACTGATAGTGAATTGTAACGTTCAGGGCCTCCTAGTGACGATGGATCACTCAAATTGCGTCCCGATTCAATACATCGTCCTCCAGCTGACTTGTCCCCATGGGTCTATTGCTGCCTCGGGCACCTTACGGCCGTTCTGCTGTGAGTCTAGATTATCGAATGGGACGAAAAACTGATAGTGAATTGTAACGTTCAGGGCCACCTAATGACGATGGATCTCTCAAATTGCGTCCCGATTCAATACATCGTCCTCCAGCCAACTTGACTCTATGGGTCTATTGCTGCCTCGGGCACCTTATGGCCGTTCTGCTGTGAGTCTAGATTATCGAATGGGACGAAAAACTGATAGTGAATTGTAACGTTCAGGGCCACCTAATGACGATGGATCACTCAAATTGCGTCCCGATTCAATACATCGTCCCCAGCCGACTTGACTCCATGGGACTATTGCTGCCTCGGGCACCTTATGGCCGTTCTGCTGTGAGTCTAGATTATAGAATGGGATGAAAAACTGATAGTGAATTGTAACGTTCAGGGCCACCTAATGACGATGGATCACACAAATTGCGTCCCGATTCAATACATCGTCCTCCAGCAGACTTGTCTCCATGGGTCTATTGCTGCCTCGGGCACCTTATGGCAGGCCTTCTGTGACTCAAAGATTTTCGAATCGGACGAAAAACTGATAGTGAATTGTAACGTTCAGGGCCTCATAATGACGATGGAACACTCAAATTGCGTCCCGATTCAATACATCGTCCTCCAGCAGACTTGTCTCCATGCGTCTATTGCTGCCTCGGGCACCTTATGGCCGTTCTGCTGTGAGTCAAAGATTTTCGAATCGGACGAAGAACTGATAGTGAATTGTACCGTTCAGGGCCACCTAATGACGATGGATCACTCAAATTGCGTCCCGATTCAATACATCGTCCTCCAGCCGACTTGACTCCATGGGTCTATTGCTGCCTCGGGCACCTTATGGCCGTTCTGCTGTGAGTCTAGATTATCGAATGGGACAAAAAACTGATAGTGAATTGTAACGTTCAGGGCCTCCTAATGACGATGGATCACTCAAATTGCGTCCCGATTCAATACATCGTCCTCCAGCAGACTTTTCTCAATGGGTCTATTGCTGCCTCGGGCACCTTATAGCCGTTCTGCTGTGAGTCTAGATTATCGAATGGGACGAAAAACTGATAGTGAATTGTAACGTTCAGGGCCACCTAATGACGATGGATCTCTCAAATTGCGTCCCGATTCAATACATCGTCCTCCAGCCGACTTGACTCCATGGGTCTATTGCTGCCTCGGGCACCTTATGGCCGTTCTGCTGTGAGTCTAGATTATCGAATGGGACGAAAAACTGATAGTGAATTGTAACGTTCAGGGCCACCTAATGACGATGGATCACTCAAATTGCGTCCCGATTCAATACATCGTCACCAGCCGACTTGTCTCCATGGGTCTATTGCTGCCTCGGGCACCTTATGGCCGTTCTGCTGTGAGTCTAGATTATCGAATGGGACGGAAAACTGATAGTGAATTGTAACGTTCAGGGCCACCTAATGACGATGGATCACTCAAATTGCGTCCTGATTCCATACATCGTCCTCCAGCAGATTTGACTTCATGGGTCTATTGCTGCCTCGGGCACCTTATGGCCGTTCTGCTGTGAGTCAAAGATTTTCGAATCGGACGAAGAACTGATAGTGAATTGTACCGTTCAGGGCCACCTAATGACGATGGATCACTCAAATTGCGTCCCGATTCAAAACATCGTCCTCCAGCCGACTTGACTCCATGGGTCTATTGCTGCCTCGGGCACCTTATGGCCGTTCTGCTGTGAGTCTAGATTATCGAATGGGACAAAAAACTGATAGTGAATTGTAACGTTCAGGGCCTCCTAATGACGATGGATCACTCAAATTGCGTCCCGATTCAATACATCGTCCTCCAGCAGACTTGCCTCCATGGGTCTATTGCTGCCTCGGGCACCTTATAGCCGTTCTGCTGTGAGTCTAGATTATCGAATGGGACGAAAAACTGATAGTGTATTGTAACGTTCAGGGCCACCTAATGACGATGGATCTCTCAAATTGCGTCCTGATTCAATACATCGTCCTCCAGCAGATTTGTCTCCATGGGTCTATTGCTGCCTCGGGCACCTTATAGCCGTTCTGCTGTGAGTCTAGATTATCGAATGGGACGAAAAACTGATAGTGAATTGTAACGTTCAGGGCCACCTAATGACGATGGATCTCTCAAATTGCGTCCCGATTCAATACATCGTCCTCCAGCCGACTTGACTCCATGGGTCTGTTCCTGCCTCGGGCACCTTATGGCCGTTCTGCTGTGAATCTAGATTATCGAATGGGACGAAAAACTGATAGTGAATTGTAACGTTCAGGGCCACCTAATGACGATGGATCACTCAAATTGCGTCCCGATTCAATACATCGTCCCCAGCCGACTTGTCTCCATGGGTCTATTGCTGCCTCGGGCACCTTATGGCCGTTCTGCTGTGAGTCTAGATTATCGAATGGGACGAAAAACTGATAGTGAATTGTAACGTTCATGGCCTCCTAATGACGAAGGATCACTCAAATTGCGTCCCGATTCAATACATCGTCCTCCAGCAGACTTGTCTCCATGGGTCGATTGCTGCCTCGGGCACCTTATGGCCGTTCTGCTGTTCAGGGCCACCTAATGACGATGGATCACTCAAATTGCGTCCCGATTCAATACATCGTTCACCAGCCGACTTGACTCCATGGGTCTATTGCTGCCTCGGGCACCTTATGGCCGTTCTGCTGTGAGTCTAGATTATCGAATGGGACAAAAAACTGATAATGAATTGTAACGTTCAGGGCCTCCTAATGACGATGGATCACTCAAATTGCGTCCCGATTCAATACATCGTCCTCCAGCAGACTTGTCTCCATGGGTCTATTGCTGCCTCGGGCACCTTATGGCCGTTCTGCTGTGAGTCTAGATTATCGAATGGGACGAAAAACTGATAGTGAATTGTAACGTTCAGGGCCACCTAATGACGATGGATCTCTCAAATTGCGTCCCGATTCAATACATCGTCCTCCAGCCGACTTGACTCTATGGGTCCATTGCTGCCTCGGGCACCTTATGGCCGTTCTGCTGTGAGTCTAGATTATCGAATGGGACGAAAAACTGATAGTGAATTGTAACGTTCAGGGCCTCCTAATAACGATGGATCACTCAAATTGCGTCCCGATTCAATACATCGTCCTCCAGCCGACTTGACTCCATGGGTCTATTGCTGCCTCGGGCACCTTATGGCCGTTCTGCTGTGAGTCTAGATTATCGAATGGGACGAAAAACTGATAGTGAATTGTAACGTTCAGGGCCTCCTAATGACGATGGATCACTCAAATTGCGTCCTGATTCAATACATCGTCCTCCAGCAGATTTGACTTCATGGGTCTATTGCTGCCTCGGGCACCTTATGGCCGTTCTGCTGTGAGTCAAAGATTTTCGAATCGGACGAAGAACTGATAGTGAATTGTACCGTTCAGGGCCACCTAATGACGATGGATCACTCAAATTGCGTCCCGATTCAAAACATCGTCCTCCAGCCGACTTGACTCCATGGGTCTATTGCTGCCTCGGGCACCTTATGGCCGTTCTGCTGTGAGTCTAGATTATCGAATGGGACAAAAAACTGATAGTGAATTGTAACGTTCAGGGCCTCCTAATGACGATGGATCACTCAAATTGCGTCCCGATTCAATACATCGTCCTCCAGCAGACTTGTCTCCATGGGTCTATTGCTGCCTCGGGCACCTTATAGCCGTTCTGCTGTGAGTCTAGATTATCGAATGGGACGAAAAACTGATAGTGTATTGTAACGTTCAGGGCCACCTAATGACGATGGATCTCTCAAATTGCGTCCCGATTCAATACATCGTCCTCCAGCCGACTTGACTCCATGGGGCTATTGCTGCCTCGGGCACCTTATGGCCGTTCTGCTGTGAATCTAGATTATCGAATGGGACGAAAAACTGATAGTGAATTGTAACGTTCAGGGCCACCTAATGACGATGGATCACTCAAATTGCGTCCCGATTCAATACATCGTCCTCCAGCCGACTTGACTCCATGGGTCTATTGCTGCCTCGGGCACCTTATGGCCGTTCTGCTGTGAGTCTAGATTATCGAATGGGACAAAAAACTGATAGTGAATTGTAACGTTCAGGGCCTCCTAATGACGATGGATCACTCAAATTGCGTCCCGATTCAATACATCGTCCTCCAGCAGACTTTTCTCCATGGGTCTATTGCTGCCTCGGGCACCTTATAGCCGTTCTGCTGTGAGTCTAGATTATCGAATGAGACGAAAAACTGATAGTGAATTGTAACGTTCAGGGCCACCTAATGACGATGGATCTCTCAAATTGCGTCCCGATTCAATACATCGTCCTCCAGCCGACTTGACTCCATGGGTTTATTGCTGCCTCGGGCACCTTATGGCCGTTCTGCTGTGAGTCTAGATTATCGAATGGGACGAAAAACTGATAGTGAATTGTAACGTTCAGGGCCTCCTAATGACGATGGATCACTCAAATTGCGTCCCGATTCAATACATCGTCCTCCAGCAGACTTGTCTCCATGGGTCGATTGCTGCCTCGGGCACCTTATGGCCGTTCTGCTGTTCAGGGCCACCTAATGACGATGGATCACTCAAATTGCGTCCCGATTCAATACATCGTGCACCAGCCGACTTGACTCCATGGGTCTATTGCTGCCTCGGGCACCTTATGGCCGTTCTGCTGTGAGTCTAGATTATCGAATGGGACAAAAAACTGATAATGAATTGTAACGTTCAGGGCCTCCTAATGACGATGGATCACTCAAATTGCGTCCCGATTCAATACATCGTCCTCCAGCAGACTTGTCTCCATGGGTCTATTGCTGCCTCGGGCACCTTATGGCCGTTCTGCTGTGAGTCTAGATTATCGAATGGGACGAAAAACTGATAGTGAATTGTAACGTTCAGGGCCTCCTAATAACGATGGATCACTCAAATTGCGTCCCGATTCAATACATCGTCCTCCAGCCGACTTGACTCCATGGGTCTATTGCTGCCTCGGGCACCTTATGGCCGTTCTGCTGTGAGTCTAGATTATCGAATGGGACGAAAAACTGATAGTGAATTGTAACGTTCAGGGCCACCTAATGACGATGGATCACTCAAATTGCGTCCCGATTCAATACATCGTCACCAGCCGACTTGTCTCCATGGGTCTATTGCTGCCTCGGGCACCTTATGGCCGTTCTGCTGTGAGTCTAGATTATCGAATGGGACGAAAAACTGATAGTGAATTGTAACGTTCAGGGCCACCTAATGACGATGGATCACTCAAATTGCGTCCTGATTCAATACATCGTCCTCCAGCAGATTTGACTTCATGGGTCTATTGCTGCCTCGGGCACCTTATGGCCGTTCTGCTGTGAGTCAAAGATTTTCGAATCGGACGAAGAACTGATAGTGAATTGTACCGTTCAGGGCCACCTAATGACGATGGATCACTCAAATTGCGTCCCGATTCAAAACATCGTCCTCCAGCCGACTTGACTCCATGGGTCTATTGCTGCCTCGGGCACCTTATGGCCGTTCTGCTGTGAGTCTAGATTATCGAATGGGACGAAAAACTGATAGTGTATTGTAACGTTCAGGGCCACCTAATGACGATGGATCTCTCAAATTGCGTCGTGATTCAATACATCGTCCTCCAGCAGATTTGACTTCATGGGTCTATTGCTGCCTCGGGCACCTTATGCCCGTTCTGCTGTGAGTCAAAGATTTTCGAATCGGACGAAGAACTGATAGTGAATTGTACCGTTCAGGGCCACCTAATGACGATGGATCACTCAAATTGCGTCCCGATTCAAAACATCGTCCTCCAGCCGACTTGACTCCATGGGTCTATTGCTGCCTCGGGCACCTTATGGCCGTTCTGCTGTGAGTCTAGATTATCGAGTGGGACAAAAAACTGATAGTGAATTGTAACGTTCAGGGCCTCCTAATGACGATGGATCACTCAAATTGCGTCCCGATTCAATACATCGTCCTCCAGCAGACTTGTCTCCATGGGTCTATTGCTGCCTCGGGCACCTTATAGCCGTTCTGCTGTGAGTCTAGATTATCGAATGGGACGAAAAACTGATAGTGTATTGTAACGTTCAGGGCCACCTAATGACGGTGGATCTCTCAAATTGCGTCCCGATTCAATACATCGTCCTCCAGCCGACTTGACTCCATGGGTCTATTGCTGCCTCGGGCACCTTATGGCCGTTCTGCTGTGAATCTAGATTATCGAATGGGACGAAAAACTGATAGTGAATTGTAACGTTCAGGGCCACCTAATGACGATGGATCACTCAAATTGCGTCCCGATTCAATACATCGTCCCCAGCCGACTTGTCTCCATGGGTCTATTGCTGCCTCGGGCACCTTATGGCCGTTCTGCTGTGAGTCTAGATTATCGAATGGGACGAAAAACTGATAGTGAATTGTAACGTTCATGGCCTCCTAATGACGATGGATCACTCAAATTGCGTCCCGATTCAATACATCGTCCTCCAGCAGACTTGTCTCCATGGGTCGATTGCTGCCTCGGGCACCTTATGGCCTTTCTGCTGTTCAGGGCCACCTAATGACGATGGATCACTCAAATTGCGTCCCGATTCAATACATCGTTCACCAGCCGACTTGTCTCCATGGGTCTATTGCTGCCTCGGGCACCTTATGGCCGTTCTGCTGTGAGTCTAGATTATCGAATGGGACAAAAAACTGATAATGAATTGTAACGTTCAGGGCCTCCTAATGACGATGGATCACTCAAATTGCGTCCCGATTCAATACATCGTCCTCCAGCAGACTTGTCTCCATGGGTCTATTGCTGCCTCGGGCACCTTTTGGCCGTTCTGCTGTGAGTCTAGATTATTGAATGGGACGAAAAACTGATAGTGAATTGTAACGTTCAGGGCCACCTAATGACGATGGATCACACAAATTGCGTCCCGATTCAATACATCGTCCTCCAGCAGACTTGTCTCCATGGGTCTATTGCTGCCTCGGGCACCTTATGGCAGGCCTTCTGTGACTCAAAGATTTTCGAATCGGACGAAAAACTGATAGTGAATTGTAACGTTCAGGGCCTCATAATGACGATGGAACACTCAAATTGCGTCCCGATTCAATACATCGTCCTCCAGCAGACTTGTCTCCATGCGTCTATTGCTGCCTCGGGCACCTTATGGCCGTTCTGCTGTGAGTCAAAGATTTTCGAATCGGACGAAGAACTGATAGTGAATTGTACCGTTCAGGGCCACCTAATGACGATGGATCACTCAAATTGCGTCCCGATTCAATACATCGTCCTCCAGCCGACTTGACTCCATGGGTCTATTGCTGCCTCGGGCACCTTATGGCCGTTCTGCTGTGAGTCTAGATTATCGAATGGGACAAAAAACTGATAGTGAATTGTAACGTTCAGGGCCTCCTAATGACGATGGATCACTCAAATTGCGTCCCGATTCAATACATCGTCCTCCAGCAGACTTTTCTCAATGGGTCTATTGCTGCCTCGGGCACCTTATAGCCGTTCTGCTGTGAGTCTAGATTATCGAATGGGACGAAAAACTGATAGTGAATTGTAACGTTCAGGGCCACCTAATGACGATGGATCTCTCAAATTGCGTCCCGATTCAATACATCGTCCTCCAGCCGACTTGACTCCATGGGTCTATTGCTGCCTCGGGCACCTTATGGCCGTTCTGCTGTGAGTCTAGATTATCGAATGGGACGAAAAACTGATAGTGAATTGTAACGTTCAGGGCCACCTAATGACGATGGATCACTCAAATTGCGTCCCGATTCAATACATCGTCACCAGCCGACTTGTCTCCATGGGTCTATTGCTGCCTCGGGCACCTTATGGCCGTTCTGCTGTGAGTCTAGATTATCGAATGGGACGGAAAACTGATAGTGAATTGTAACGTTCAGGGCCACCTAATGACGATGGATCACTCAAATTGCGTCCTGATTCCATACATCGTCCTCCAGCAGATTTGACTTCATGGGTCTATTGCTGCCTCGGGCACCTTATGGCCGTTCTGCTGTGAGTCAAAGATTTTCGAATCGGACGAAGAACTGATAGTGAATTGTACCGTTCAGGGCCACCTAATGACGATGGATCACTCAAATTGCGTCCCGATTCAAAACATCGTCCTCCAGCCGACTTGACTCCATGGGTCTATTGCTGCCTCGGGCACCTTATGGCCGTTCTGCTGTGAGTCTAGATTATCGAATGGGACAAAAAACTGATAGTGAATTGTAACGTTCAGGGCCTCCTAATGACGATGGATCACTCAAATTGCGTCCCGATTCAATACATCGTCCTCCAGCAGACTTGCCTCCATGGGTCTATTGCTGCCTCGGGCACCTTATAGCCGTTCTGCTGTGAGTCTAGATTATCGAATGGGACGAAAAACTGATAGTGTATTGTAACGTTCAGGGCCACCTAATGACGATGGATCTCTCAAATTGCGTCCTGATTCAATACATCGTCCTCCAGCAGATTTGACTTCATGGGTCTATTGCTGCCTCGGGCACCTTATGGCCGTTCTGCTGTGAGTCAAAGATTTTCGAATCGGACGAAGAACTGATAGTGAATTGTACCGTTCAGGGCCACCTAATGACGATGGATCACTCAAATTGCGTCCCGATTCAAAACATCGTCCTCCAGCCGACTTGACTCCATGGGTCTATTGCTGCCTCGGGCACCTTATGGCCGTTCTGCTGTGAGTCTAGATTATCGAATGGGACAAAAAACTGATAGTGAATTGTAACGTTCAGGGCCTCCTAATGACGATGGATCACTCAAATTGCGTCCCGATTCAATACATCGTCCTCCAGCAGACTTTTCTCAATGGGTCTATTGCTGCCTCGGGCACCTTATAGCCGTTCTGCTGTGAGTCTAGATTATCGAATGGGACGAAAAACTGATAGTGAATTGTAACGTTCAGGGCCACCTAATGACGATGGATCTCTCAAATTGCGTCCCGATTCAATACATCGTCCTCCAGCCGACTTGACTCCATGGGTCTATTGCTGCCTCGGGCACCTTATGGCCGTTCTGCTGTGAGTCTAGATTATCGAATGGGACGAAAAACTGATAGTGAATTGTAACGTTCAGGGCCACCTAATGACGATGGATCACTCAAATTGCGTCCCGATTCAATACATCGTCACCAGCCGACTTGTCTCCATGGGTCTATTGCTGCCTCGGGCACCTTATGGCCGTTCTGCTGTGAGTCTAGATTATCGAATGGGACGGAAAACTGATAGTGAATTGTAACGTTCAGGGCCACCTAATGACGATGGATCACTCAAATTGCGTCCTGATTCCATACATCGTCCTCCAGCAGATTTGACTTCATGGGTCTATTGCTGCCTCGGGCACCTTATGGCCGTTCTGCTGTGAGTCAAAGATTTTCGAATCGGACGAAGAACTGATAGTGAATTGTACCGTTCAGGGCCACCTAATGACGATGGATCACTCAAATTGCGTCCCGATTCAAAACATCGTCCTCCAGCCGACTTGACTCCATGGGTCTATTGCTGCCTCGGGCACCTTATGGCCGTTCTGCTGTGAGTCTAGATTATCGAATGGGACAAAAAACTGATAGTGAATTGTAACGTTCAGGGCCTCCTAATGACGATGGATCACTCAAATTGCGTCCCGATTCAATACATCGTCCTCCAGCAGACTTGCCTCCATGGGTCTATTGCTGCCTCGGGCACCTTATAGCCGTTCTGCTGTGAGTCTAGATTATCGAATGGGACGAAAAACTGATAGTGTATTGTAACGTTCAGGGCCACCTAATGACGATGGATCTCTCAAATTGCGTCCTGATTCAATACATCGTCCTCCAGCAGATTTGACTTCATGGGTCTATTGCTGCCTCGGGCACCTTATGGCCGTTCTGCTGTGAGTCAAAGATTTTCGAATCGGACGAAGAACTGATAGTGAATTGTACCGTTCAGGGCCACCTAATGACGATGGATCACTCAAATTGCGTCCCGATTCAAAACATCGTCCTCCAGCCGACTTGACTCCATGGGTCTATTGCTGCCTCGGGCACCTTATGGCCGTTCTGCTGTGAGTCTAGATTATCGAATGGGACAAAAAACTGATAGTGAATTGTAACGTTCAGGGCCTCCTAATGACGATGGATCACTCAAATTGCGTCCCGATTCAATACATCGTCCTCCAGCAGATTTGTCTCCATGGGTCTATTGCTGCCTCGGGCACCTTATAGCCGTTCTGCTGTGAGTCTAGATTATCGAATGGGACGAAAAACTGATAGTGAATTGTAACGTTCAGGGCCACCTAATGACGATGGATCTCTCAAATTGCGTCCCGATTCAATACATCGTCCTCCAGCCGACTTGACTCCATGGGTCTGTTGCTGCCTCGGGCACCTTATGGCCGTTCTGCTGTGAATCTAGATTATCGAATGGGACGAAAAACTGATAGTGAATTGTAACGTTCAGGGCCACCTAATGACGATGGATCACTCAAATTGCGTCCCGATTCAATACATCGTCCCCAGCCGACTTGTCTCCATGGGTCTATTGCTGCCTCGGGCACCTTATGGCCGTTCTGCTGTGAGTCTAGATTATCGAATGGGACGAAAAACTGATAGTGAATTGTAACGTTCATGGCCTCCTAATGACGAAGGATCACTCAAATTGCGTCCCGATTCAATACATCGTCCTCCAGCAGACTTGTCTCCATGGGTCGATTGCTGCCTCGGGCACCTTATGGCCGTTCTGCTGTTCAGGGCCACCTAATGACGATGGATCACTCAAATTGCGTCCCGATTCAATACATCGTTCACCAGCCGACTTGACTCCATGGGTCTATTGCTGCCTCGGGCACCTTATGGCCGTTCTGCTGTGAGTCTAGATTATCGAATGGGACAAAAAACTGATAATGAATTGTAACGTTCAGGGCCTCCTAATGACGATGGATCACTCAAATTGCGTCCCGATTCAATACATCGTCCTCCAGCAGACTTGTCTCCATGGGTCTATTGCTGCCTCGGGCACCTTATGGCCGTTCTGCTGTGAGTCTAGATTATCGAATGGGACGAAAAACTGATAGTGAATTGTAACGTTCAGGGCCACCTAATGACGATGGATCTCTCAAATTGCGTTCCGATTCAATACATCGTCCTCCAGCCGACTTGACTCTATGGGTCCATTGCTGCCTCGGGCACCTTATGGCCGTTCTGCTGTGAGTCTAGATTATCGAATGGGACGAAAAACTGATAGTGAATTGTAACGTTCAGGGCCTCCTAATAACGATGGATCACTCAAATTGCGTCCCGATTCAATACATCGTCCTCCAGCCGACTTGACTCCATGGGTCTATTGCTGCCTCGGGCACCTTATGGCCGTTCTGCTGTGAGTCTAGATTATCGAATGGGACGAAAAACTGATAGTGAATTGTAACGTTCAGGGCCTCCTAATGACGATGGATCACTCAAATTGCGTCCTGATTCAATACATCGTCCTCCAGCAGATTTGACTTCATGGGTCTATTGCTGCCTCGGGCACCTTATGGCCGTTCTGCTGTGAGTCAAAGATTTTCGAATCGGACGAAGAACTGATAGTGAATTGTACCGTTCAGGGCCACCTAATGACGATGGATCACTCAAATTGCGTCCCGATTCAAAACATCGTCCTCCAGCCGACTTGACTCCATGGGTCTATTGCTGCCTCGGGCACCTTATGGCCGTTCTGCTGTGAGTCTAGATTATCGAATGGGACAAAAAACTGATAGTGAATTGTAACGTTCAGGGCCTCCTAATGACGATGGATCACTCAAATTGCGTCCCGATTCAATACATCGTCCTCCAGCAGACTTGTCTCCATGGGTCTATTGCTGCCTCGGGCACCTTATAGCCGTTCTGCTGTGAGTCTAGATTATCGAATGGGACGAAAAACTGATAGTGTATTGTAACGTTCAGGGCCACCTAATGACGATGGATCTCTCAAATTGCGTCCCGATTCAATACATCGTCCTCCAGCCGACTTGACTCCATGGGGCTATTGCTGCCTCGGGCACCTTATGGCCGTTCTGCTGTGAATCTAGATTATCGAATGGGACGAAAAACTGATAGTGAATTGTAACGTTCAGGGCCACCTAATGACGATGGATCACTCAAATTGCGTCCCGATTCAATACATCGTCCTCCAGCCGACTTGACTCCATGGGTCTATTGCTGCCTCGGGCACCTTATGGCCGTTCTGCTGTGAGTCTAGATTATCGAATGGGACAAAAAACTGATAGTGAATTGTAACGTTCAGGGCCTCCTAATGACGATGGATCACTCAAATTGCGTCCCGATTCAATACATCGTCCTCCAGCAGACTTTTCTCCATGGGTCTATTGCTGCCTCGGGCACCTTATAGCCGTTCTGCTGTGAGTCTAGATTATCGAATGAGACGAAAAACTGATAGTGAATTGTAACGTTCAGGGCCACCTAATGACGATGGATCTCTCAAATTGCGTCCCGATTCAATACATCGTCCTCCAGCCGACTTGACTCCATGGGTTTATTGCTGCCTCGGGCACCTTATGGCCGTTCTGCTGTGAGTCTAGATTATCGAATGGGACGAAAAACTGATAGTGAATTGTAACGTTCAGGGCCTCCTAATGACGATGGATCACTCAAATTGCGTCCCGATTCAATACATCGTCCTCCAGCAGACTTGTCTCCATGGGTCGATTGCTGCCTCGGGCACCTTATGGCCGTTCTGCTGTTCAGGGCCACCTAATGACGATGGATCACTCAAATTGCGTCCCGATTCAATACATCGTGCACCAGCCGACTTGACTCCATGGGTCTATTGCTGCCTCGGGCACCTTATGGCCGTTCTGCTGTGAGTCTAGATTATCGAATGGGACAAAAAACTGATAATGAATTGTAACGTTCAGGGCCTCCTAATGACGATGGATCACTCAAATTGCGTCCCGATTCAATACATCGTCCTCCAGCAGACTTGTCTCCATGGGTCTATTGCTGCCTCGGGCACCTTATGGCCGTTCTGCTGTGAGTCTAGATTATCGAATGGGACGAAAAACTGATAGTGAATTGTAACGTTCAGGGCCTCCTAATAACGATGGATCACTCAAATTGCGTCCCGATTCAATACATCGTCCTCCAGCCGACTTGACTCCATGGGTCTATTGCTGCCTCGGGCACCTTATGGCCGTTCTGCTGTGAGTCTAGATTATCGAATGGGACGAAAAACTGATAGTGAATTGTAACGTTCAGGGCCACCTAATGACGATGGATCACTCAAATTGCGTCCCGATTCAATACATCGTCACCAGCCGACTTGTCTCCATGGGTCTATTGCTGCCTCGGGCACCTTATGGCCGTTCTGCTGTGAGTCTAGATTATCGAATGGGACGAAAAACTGATAGTGAATTGTAACGTTCAGGGCCACCTAATGACGATGGATCACTCAAATTGCGTCCTGATTCAATACATCGTCCTCCAGCAGATTTGACTTCATGGGTCTATTGCTGCCTCGGGCACCTTATGGCCGTTCTGCTGTGAGTCAAAGATTTTCGAATCGGACGAAGAACTGATAGTGAATTGTACCGTTCAGGGCCACCTAATGACGATGGATCACTCAAATTGCGTCCCGATTCAAAACATCGTCCTCCAGCCGACTTGACTCCATGGGTCTATTGCTGCCTCGGGCACCTTATGGCCGTTCTGCTGTGAGTCTAGATTATCGAATGGGACGAAAAACTGATAGTGTATTGTAACGTTCAGGGCCACCTAATGACGATGGATCTCTCAAATTGCGTCGTGATTCAATACATCGTCCTCCAGCAGATTTGACTTCATGGGTCTATTGCTGCCTCGGGCACCTTATGCCCGTTCTGCTGTGAGTCAAAGATTTTCGAATCGGACGAAGAACTGATAGTGAATTGTACCGTTCAGGGCCACCTAATGACGATGGATCACTCAAATTGCGTCCCGATTCAAAACATCGTCCTCCAGCCGACTTGACTCCATGGGTCTATTGCTGCCTCGGGCACCTTATGGCCGTTCTGCTGTGAGTCTAGATTATCGAGTGGGACAAAAAACTGATAGTGAATTGTAACGTTCAGGGCCTCCTAATGACGATGGATCACTCAAATTGCGTCCCGATTCAATACATCGTCCTCCAGCAGACTTGTCTCCATGGGTCTATTGCTGCCTCGGGCACCTTATAGCCGTTCTGCTGTGAGTCTAGATTATCGAATGGGACGAAAAACTGATAGTGTATTGTAACGTTCAGGGCCACCTAATGACGGTGGATCTCTCAAATTGCGTCCCGATTCAATACATCGTCCTCCAGCCGACTTGACTCCATGGGTCTATTGCTGCCTCGGGCACCTTATGGCCGTTCTGCTGTGAATCTAGATTATCGAATGGGACGAAAAACTGATAGTGAATTGTAACGTTCAGGGCCACCTAATGACGATGGATCACTCAAATTGCGTCCCGATTCAATACATCGTCCCCAGCCGACTTGTCTCCATGGGTCTATTGCTGCCTCGGGCACCTTATGGCCGTTCTGCTGTGAGTCTAGATTATCGAATGGGACGAAAAACTGATAGTGAATTGTAACGTTCATGGCCTCCTAATGACGATGGATCACTCAAATTGCGTCCCGATTCAATACATCGTCCTCCAGCAGACTTGTCTCCATGGGTCGATTGCTGCCTCGGGCACCTTATGGCCTTTCTGCTGTTCAGGGCCACCTAATGACGATGGATCACTCAAATTGCGTCCCGATTCAATACATCGTTCACCAGCCGACTTGTCTCCATGGGTCTATTGCTGCCTCGGGCACCTTATGGCCGTTCTGCTGTGAGTCTAGATTATCGAATGGGACAAAAAAATGATAATGAATTGTAACGTTCAGGGCCTCCTAATGACGATGGATCACTCAAATTGCGTCCCGATTCAATACATCGTCCTCCAGCAGACTTGTCTCCATGGGTCTATTGCTGCCTCGGGCACCTTTTGGCCGTTCTGCTGTGAGTCTAGATTATTGAATGGGACGAAAAACTGATAGTGAATTGTAACGTTCAGGGCCACCTAATGACGATGGATCTCTCAAATTGCGTCCCGATTCAATACATCGTCCTCCAGCCGACTTGACTCTATGGGTCCATTGCTGCCTCGGGCACCTTATGGCCGTTCTGCTGTGAGTCTAGATTATCGAATGGGACGAAAAACTGATAGTGAATTGTAACGTTCAGGGCCTCCTAATAACGATGGATCACTCAAATTGCGTCCCGATTCAATACATCGTCCTCCAGCCGACTTGACTCCATGGGTCTATTGCTGCCTCGGGCACCTTATGGCCGTTCTGCTGTGAGTCTAGATTATCGAATGGGACGAAAAACTGATAGTGAATTGTAACGTTCAGGGCCACCTAATGACGATGGATCACTCAAATTGCGTCCTGATTCAATACATCGTCCTCCAGCAGATTTGACTTCATGGGTCTATTGCTGCCTCGGGCACCTTATGGCCGTTCCGCTGTGAGTCAAAGATTTTCGAATCGGACGAAGAACTGATAGTGAATTGTACCGTTCAGGGCCAGCTAATGACGATGGATCACTCAAATTGCGTCCCGATTCAAAACATCGTCCTCCAGCCGACTTGACTCCATGGGTCTATTGCTGCCTCGGGCACCTTATGGCCGTTCTGCTGTGAGTCTAGATTATCGAATGGGACAAAAAACTGATAGTGAATTGTAACGTTCAGGGCCTCTTAATGACGATGGATCACTCAAATTGCGTCCCGATTCAATACATCGTCCTCCAGCAGACTTGTCTCCATGGGTCTATTGCTGCCTCGGGCACCTTATAGCCGTTCTGCTGTGAGTCTAGATTATCGAATGGGACGAAAAACTGATAGTGTATTGTAACGTTCAGGGCCACCTAATGACGATGGATCTCTCAAATTGCGTCCCGATTCAATACATCGTCCTCCAGCCGACTTGACTCCATGGGTCTATTGCTGCCTCGGGCACCTTATGGCCGTTCTGCTGTGAATCTAGATTATCGAATGGGACGAAAAACTGATAGTAAATTGTAACGTTCAGGGCCACCTAATGACGATGGATCACTCAAATTGCGTCCCGATTCAATACATCGTCCTCCAGCCGACTTGACTCCATGGGTCTATTGCTGCCTCGGGCACCTTATGGCCGTTCTGCTGTGAGTCTAGATTATCGAATGGGACAAAAAACTGATAGTGAATTGTAACGTTCAGGGCCTCCTAATGTCGATGGATCACTCAAATTGCGTCCCGATTCAATACATCGTCCTCCAGCAGACTTGTCTCCATGGGTCGATTGCTGCCTCGGGCACCTTATGGCCGTTCTGCTGTTCAGGGCCACCTAATGACGATGGATCACTCAAATTGCGTCCCGATTCAATACATCGTGCACCAGCCGACTTGACTCCATGGGTCTATTGCTGCCTCGGGCACCTTATGGCCGTTCTGCTGTGAGTCTAGATTATCGAATGGGACGAAAAACTGATAGTGTATTGTAACGTTCAGGGCCACCTAATGACGATGGATCTCTCAAATTGCGTCCCGATTCAATACATCGTCCTCCAGCCGACTTGACTCCATGGGTCTATTGCTGCCTCGGGCACCTTATGGCCGTTCTGCTGTGAATCTAGATTATCGAATGGGACGAAAAACTGATAGTGAATTGTAACGTTCAGGGCCACCTAATGACGATGGATCACTCAAATTGCGTCCCGATTCAATACATCGTCCTCCAGCCGACTTGATTCCATGGGTCTATTGCTGCCTCGGGCACCTTATGGCCGTTCTGCTGTGAGTCTAGATTATCGAATGGGACAAAAAACTGATAGTGAATTGTAACGTTCAGGGCCTCCTAATGACGATGGATCACTCAAATTGCGTCCCGATTCAATACATCGTCCTCCAGCAGACTTTTCTCCATGGGTCTATTGCTGCCTCGGGCACCTTATAGCCGTTCTGCTGTGAGTCTAGATTATCGAATGGGACGAAAAACTGATAGTGAATTGTAACGTTCAGGGCCACCTAATGACGATGGATCTCTCAAATTGCGTCCCGATTCAATACATCGTCCTCCAGCCGACTTGACTCCATGGGTCTATTGCTGCCTCGGGCACCTTTTGGCCGTTCTGCTGTGAGTCTAGATTATCGAATGGGACGAAAAACTGATAGTGAATTGTAACGTTCAGGGCCTCCTAATGACGATGGATCACTCAAATTGCATCCCGATTCAATACATCGTCCTCCAGCCGACTTGACTCCATGGGTCTATTGCTGCCTCGGGCACCTTATGGCCGTTCTGCTGTGAATCTAGATTATCGAATGGGACGAAAAACTGATAGTGAATTGTAACGTTCAGGGCCACCTAATGACGATGGATCACTCAAATTGCGTCCCGATTCAATACATCGTCACCAGCCGACTTGTCTCCATGGGTCTATTGCTGCCTCGGGCACCTTATGGCCGTTCTGCTGTGAGTCTAGATTATCGAATGGGACGAAAAACTGATAGTGAATTGTAACGTTCAGGGCCACCTAATCACGATGGATCACTCAAATTGCGTCCTGATTCAATACATCGTCCTCCAGCAGATTTGACTTCATGGGTCTATTGCTGCCTCGGGCACCTTATGGCCGTTCTGCTGTGAGTCAAAGATTTTCGAATCGGACGAAGAACTGATAGTGAATTGTACCGTTCAGGGCCACCTAATGACGATGGATCACTCAAATTGCGTCCCGATTCAAAACATCGTCCTCCAGCCGACTTGACTCCATGGGTCTATTGCTGCCTCGGGCACCTTATGGCCGTTCTGCTGTGAGTCTAGATTATCGAATGGGACAAAAAACTGATAGTGAATTGTAACGTTCAGGGCCTCCTAATGACGATGGATCACTCAAATTGCGTCCCGATTCAATACATCGTCCTCCAGCAGACTTGTCTCCATGGGTCTATTGCTGCCTCGGGCACCTTATAACCGTTCTGCTGTGAGTCTAGATTATCGAATGGGACGAAAAACTGATAGTGTATTGTAACGTTCAGGGCCACCTAATGACGATGGATCTCTCAAATTGCGTCCCGATTCAATACATCGTCCTCCTGCCGACTTGACTCCATGGGTCTATTGCTGCCTCGGGCACCTTATGGCCGTTCTGCTGTGAATCTAGATTATCGGTTGGGACGAAAAACTGATAGTGAATTGTAAGGTTCAGAGCCACCTAATGACGATGGATCACTCAAATTGCGTCCCGATTCAATACATCGTCCCCAGCCGACTTGTCTCCATGGGTCTATTGCTGCCTCGGGCACCTTATGGCCGTTCTGCTGTGAGTCTAGATTATCGAATGGGACGAAAAACTGATAGTGAATTGTAACGTTCATGGCCTCCTAATGACGATGGATCACTCAAATTGCGTCCCGATTCAATACATCGCCCTCCAGCAGACTTGTCTCCATGGGTCGATTGCTGCCTCGGGCACCTTATGGCCGTTCTGCTGTTCAGGGCCACCTAATGACGATGGATCACTCAAATTGCGTCCCGATTCAATACATCGTGCACCAGCCGACTTGACTCCATGGGTCTATTGCTGCCTCGGGCACCTTATGGCCGTTCTGCTGTGAGTCTAGATTATCGAATGGGACAAAAAACTGATAATGAATTGTAACGTTCAGGGCCTCCTAATGACGATGGATCACTCAAATTGCGTCCCGATTCAATACATCGTCCTCCAGCAGACTTGTCTCCATGGGTCTATTGCTGCCTCGGGCACCTTATGGCCGTTCTGCTGTGAGTCTAGATTATCTAATGGGACGAAAAACTGATAGTGAATTGTAACGTTCAGGGCCACCTAATGACGATGGATCTCTCAAATTGCGTCCCGATTCAATACATAGTCCTCCAGCCGACTTGACTCTATGGGTCCATTGCTGCCTCGGGCACCTTATGGCCGTTCTGCTGTGAGTCTAGATTATCGAATGGGACGAAAAACTGATAGTGAATTGTAACGTTCAGGGCCTCCTAATAACGATGGATCACTCAAATTGCGTCCCGATTCAATACATCGTCCTCCAGCCGACTTGACTCCATGGGTCTATTGCTGCCTCGGGCACCTTATGGCCGTTCTGCTGTGAGTCTAGATTATCGAATGGGACGAAAAACTGATAGTGAATTGTAACGTTCAGGGCCACCTAATGACGATGGATCACTCAAATCGCGTCCCGATTCAATACATCGTCACCAGCCGACTTGTCTCCATGGGTCTATTGCTGCCTCGGGCACCTTATGGCCGTTCTGCTGTGAGTCTAGATTATCGAATGGGACGAAAAACTGATAGTGAATTGTAACGTTCAGGGCCACCTAATGACGATGGATCACTCAAATTGCGTCCTGATTCAATACATCGTCCTCCAGCAGATTTGACTTCATGGGTCTATTGCTGCCTCGGGCACCTTATGGCCGTTCTGCTGTGAGTCAAAGATTTTCGAATCGGACGAAGAACTGATAGTGAATTGTACCGTTCAGGGCCACCTAATGACGATGGATCACTCAAATTGCGTCCCGATTCAAAACATCGTCCTCCAGCCGACTTGACTCCATGGGTCTATTGCTGCCTCGGGCACCTTATGGCCGTTCTGCTGTGAGTCTAGATTATCGAATGGGACAAAAAACTGATAGTGAATTGTAACGTTCAGGGCCTCCTAATGACGATGGATCACTCAAATTGCGTCCCGATTCAATACATCGTCCTCCAGCAGACTTGCCTCCATGGGTCTATTGCTGCCTCGGGCACCTTATAGCCGTTCTGCTGTGAGTCTAGATTATCGAATGGGACGAAAAACTGATAGTGTATTGTAACGTTCAGGGCCACCTAATGACGATGGATCTCTCAAATTGCGTCCTGATTCAATACATCGTCCTCCAGCAGATTTGACTTCATGGGTCTATTGCTGCCTCGGGCACCTTATGGCCGTTCTGCTGTGAGTCAAAGATTTTCGAATCGGACGAAGAACTGATAGTGAATTGTACCGTTCAGGGCCACCTAATGACGATGGATCACTCAAATTGCGTCCCGATTCAAAACATCGTCCTCCAGCCGACTTGACTCCATGGGTCTATTGCTGCCTCGGGCACCTTATGGCCGTTCTGCTGTGAGTCTAGATTATCGAATGGGACAAAAAACTGATAGTGAATTGTAACGTTCAGGGCCTCCTAATGACGATGGATCACTCAAATTGCGTCCCGATTCAATACATCGTCCTCCAGCAGACTTGTCTCCATGGGTCAATTGCTGCCTCGGGCACCTTATAGCCGTTCTGCTGTGAGTCTAGATTATCGAATGGGACGAAAAACTGATAGTGTATTGTAACGTTCAGGGCCACCTAATGACGATGGATCTCTCAAATTGCGTCCCGATTCAATACATCGTCCTCCAGCCGACTTGACTCCATGGGTCTATTGTTGCCTCGGGCACCTTATGGCCGTTCTGCTGTGAATCTAGATTATCGAATGGGACGAAAAACTGATAGTGAATTGTAACGTTCAGGGCCACCTAATGACGATGGATCACTCAAATTGCGTCCCGATTCAATACATCGTCCCCAGCCGACTTGTCTCCATGGGTCTATTGCTGCCTCGGGCACCTTATGGCCGTTCTGCTGTGAGTCTAGATTATCGAATGGGACGAAAAACTGATAGTGAATTGTAACGTTCATGGCCTCCTAATGACGATGGATCACTCAAATTGCGTCCCGATTCAATACATCGTCCTCCAGCAGACTTGTCTCCATGGGTCGTTTGCTGCCTCGGGCACCTTATGGCCGTTCTGCTGTTCAGGGCCACCTAATGACGATGGATCACTCAAATTGCGTCCCGATTCAATACATCGTTCACCAGCCGACTTGTCTCCATGGGTCTATTGCTGCCTCGGGCACCTTATGGCCGTTCTGCTGTGAGTCTAGATTATCGAATGGGACAAAAAACTGATAGTGAATTGTAACGTTCAGGGCCTCCTAATGACGATGGATCACTCAAATTGCGTCCCGATTCAATACATCGTCCTCCAGCAGACTTGTCTCCATGGGTCGATTGCTGCCTCGGGCACCTTATGGCCGTTCTGCTGTTCAGGGCCACCTAATGACGATGGATCACTCAAATTGCGTCCCGATTCAATACATCGTGCACCAGCCGACTTGACTCCATGGGTGTATTGCTGCCTCGGGCACCTTATGGCCGTTCTGCTGTGAGTCTAGATTATCGAATGGGACGAAAAACTGATAGTGTATTGTAACGTTCAGGGCCACCTAATGACGATGGATCTCTCAAATTGCGTCCCGATTCAATACATCGTCCTCCAGCCGACTTGACTCCATGGGTCTATTGCTGCCTCGGGCACCTTATGGCCGTTCTGCTGTGAATCTAGATTATCGAATGGGACGAAAAACTGATAGTGAATTGTAACGTTCAGGGCCACCTAATGACGATGGATCACTCAAATTGCGTCCCGATTCAATACATCGTCCTCCAGCCGACTTGACTCCATGGGTCTATTGCTGCCTCGGGCACCTTATGGCCGTTCTGCTGTGAGTCTAGATTATCGAATGGGACAAAAAACTGATAGTGAATTGTAACGTTCAGGGCCTCCTAATGACGATGGATCACTCAAATTGCGTCCCGATTCAATACATCGTCCTCCAGCAGACTTTTCTCCATGGGTCTATTGCTGCCTCGGGCACCTTATAGCCGTTCTGCTGTGAGTCTAGATTATCGAATGGGACGAAAAACTGATAGTGAATTGTAACGATCAGGGCCACCTAATGACGATGGATCTCTCAAATTGCGTCCCGATTCAATACATCGTCCTCCAGCCGACTTGACTCCATGGGTCTATTGCTGCCTCGGGCACCTTATGGCCGTTCTGCTGTGAGTCTAGATTATCGAATGGGACGAAAAACTAATAGTGAATTGTAACGTTCAGGGCCTCCTAATGACGATGGATCACTCAAATTGCATCCCGATTCAATACATCGTCCTCCAGCCGACTTGACTCCATGGGTCTATTGCTGCCTCGGGCACCTTATGGCCGTTCTGCTGTGAATCTAGATTATCGAATGGGACGAAAAACTGATAGTGAATTGTAACGTTCAGGGCCACCTAATGACGATGGATCACTCAAATTGCGTCCCGATTCAATACATCGTCACCAGCCGACTTGTCTCCATGGGTCTATTGCTGCCTCGGGCACCTTATGGCCGTTCTGCTGTGAGTCTAGATTATCGAATGGGACGAAAAACTGATAGTGAATTGTAACGTTCAGGGCCACCTAATGACGATGGATCACTCAAATTGCGTCCTGATTCAATACATCGTCCTCCAGCAGATTTGACTTCATGGGTCTATTGCTGCCTCGGGCACCTTATGGCCGTTCTGCTGTGAGTCAAAGATTTTCGAATCGGACGAAGAACTGATAGTGAATTGTACCGTTCAGGGCCACCTAATGACGATGGATCACTCAAATTGCGTCCCGATTCAAAACATCGTCCTCCAGCCGACTTGACTCCATGGGTCTATTGCTGCCTCGGGCACCTTATGGCCGTTCTGCTGTGAGTCTAGATTATCGAATGGGACAAAAAACTGATAGTGAATTGTAACGTTCAGGGCCTCCTAATGACGATGGATCACTCAAATTGCGTCCCGATTCAATACATCGTCCTCCAGCAGACTTGTCTCCATGGGTCTATTGCTGCCTCGGGCACCTTATAGCCGTTCTGCTGTGAGTCTAGATTATCGAATGGGACGAAAAACTGATAGTGTATTGTAACGTTCAGGGCCACCTAATGACGATGGATCTCTCAAATTGCGTCCCGATTCAATACATCGTCCTCCTGCCGACTTGACTCCATGGATCTATTGCTGCCTCGGGCACCTTATGGCCGTTCTGCTGTGAATCTAGATTATCGGTTGGGACGAAAAACTGATAGTGAATTGTAACGTTCAGGGCCACCTAATGACGATGGATCACTCAAATTGCGTCCCGATTCAATACATCGTCCCCAGCCGACTTGTCTCCATGGGTCTATTGCTGCCTCGGGCACCTTATGGCCGTTCTGCTGTGAGTCTAGATTTTCGAATGGGACGAAAAACTGATAGTGAATTGTAACGTTCATGGCCTCCTAATGACGATGGATCACTCAAATTGCGTCCCGATTCAATACATCGTCCTCCAGCAGACTTGTCTCCATGGGTCGATTGCTGCCTCGGGCACCTTATGGCCGTTCTGCTGTTCAGGGCCACCTAATGACGATGGATCACTCAAATTGCGTCCCGATTCAATACATCGTGCACCAGCCGACTTGACTCCATGGGTCTATTGCTGCCTCGGGCACCTTATGGCCGTTCTGCTGTGAGTCTAGATTATCGAATGGGACAAAAAACTGATAATGAATTGTAACGTTCAGGGCCTCCTAATGACGATGGATCACTCAAATTGCGTCCCGATTCAATACATCGTCCTCCAGCAGACTTGTCTCCATGGGTCTATTGCTGCCTCGGGCACCTTATGGCCGTTCTGCTGTGAGTCTAGATTATCGAATGGGACGAAAAACTGATAGTGAATTGTAACGTTCAGGGCCACCTAATGACGATGGATCTCTCAAATTGCGTCCCGATTCAATACATCGTCCTCCAGCCGACTTGACTCTATGGGTCCATTGCTGCCTCGGGCACCTTATGGCCGTTCTGCTGTGAGTCTAGATTATCGAATGGGACGAAAAACTGATAGTGAATTGTAACGTTCAGGGCCTCCTAATAACGATGGATCACTCAAATTGCGTCCCGATTCAATACATCGTCCTCCAGCCGACTTGACTCCATGGGTCTATTGCTGCCTCGGGCACCTTATGGCCGTTCTGCTGTGAGTCTAGATTATCGAATGGGACGAAAAACTGATAGTGAATTGTAACGTTCAGGGCCACCTAATGACGATGGATCTCTCAAATTGCGTCCCGATTCAATACATCGTCCTCCAGCCGACTTGACTCCATGGGTCTATTGCTGCCTCGGGCACCTTATGGCCGTTCTGCTGTGAGTCTAGATTATCGAATGGGACGAAAAACTAATAGTGAATTGTAACGTTCAGGGCCTCCTAATGACGATGGATCACTCAAATTGCGTCCCGATTCAATACATCGTCACCAGCCGACTTGTCTCCATGGGTCTATTGCTGCCTCGGGCACCTTATGGCCGTTCTGCTGTGAGTCTAGATTATCGAATGGGACGAAAAACTGATAGTGAATTGTAACGTTCAGGGCCACCTAATGACGATGGATCACTCAAATTGCGTCCCGATTCAATACATCGTCACCAGCCGACTTGTCTCCATGGGTCTATTGCTGCCTCGGGCACCTTATGGCCGTTCTGCTGTGAATCTAGATTATCGAATGGGACGAAAAACTGATAGTGAATTGTAACGTTCAGGGCCACCTAATGACGATGGATCACTCAAATTGCGTCCCGATTCAATACATCGTCACCAGCCGACTTGTCTCCATGGGTCTATTGCTGCCTCGGGCACCTTATGGCCGTTCTGCTGTGAGTCTAGATTATCGAATGGGACGAAAAACTGATAGTGAATTGTAACGTTCAGGGCCACCTAATGACGATGGATCACTCAAATTGCGTTCTGATTCATAACATCGTCCTCCAGCAGATTTGACTTCATGGGTCTATTGCTGCCTCGGGCACCTTATGGCCGTTCTGCTGTGAGTCAAAGATTTTCGAATCGGACGAAGAACTGATAGTGAATTGTACCGTTCAGGGCCACCTAATGACGATGGATCACTCAAATTGCGTCCCGATTCAAAACATCGTCCTCCAGACGACTTGACTCCATGGGTCTATTGCTGCCTCGGGCACCTTATGGCCGTTCTGCTGTGAATCTAGATTATCGAATGGGACGAAAAACTGATAGTGAATTGTAACGTTCAGGGCCACCTAATGACGATGGATCACTCAAATTGCGTCCCGATTCAATACATCGTCCTCCAGCCGACTTGACTCCATGGGTCTATTGCTGCCTCGGGCACCTTATGGCCGTTCTGCTGTGAGTCTAGATTATCGAATGGGACAAAAAACTGATAGTGAATTGTAACGTTCAGGGCCTCCTAATGACGATGGATCACTCAAATTGCGTCCCGATTCAATACATCGTCCTCCAGCAGACTTTTCTCCATGGGTCTATTGCTGCCTCGGGCATCTTATAGCCGTTCTGCTGTGAGTCTAGATTATCGAATGGGACGAAAAACTGATAGTGAATTGTAACGTTCAGGGCCACCTAATGACGATGGATCTCTCAAATTGCGTCCCGATTCAATACATCGTCCTCCAGCCGACTTGACTCCATGGGTCTATTGCTGCCTCGGGCACCTTATGGCCGTTCTGCTGTGAGTCTAGATTATCGAATGGGACGAAAAACTAATAGTGAATTGTAACGTTCAGGGCCTCCTAATGACGATGGATCACTCAAATTGCATCCCGATTCAATACATCGTCCTCCAGCCGACTTGACTCCATGGGTCTATTGCTGCCTCGGGCACCTTATGGCCGTTCTGCTGTGAATCTAGATTATCGAATGGGACGAAAAACTGATAGTGAATTGTAACGTTCAGGGCCACCTAATGACGATGGATCACTCAAATTGCGTCCCGATTCAATACATCGTCACCAGCCGACTTGTCTCCATGGGTCTATTGCTGCCTCGGGCACCTTATGGCCGTTCTGCTGTGAGTCTAGATTATCGAATGGGACGAAAAACTGATAGTGAATTGTAACGTTCAGGGCCACCTAATGACGATGGATCACTCAAATTGCGTCCTGATTCAATACATCGTCCTCCAGCAGATTTGACTTCATGGGTCTATTGCTGCCTCGGGCACCTTATGGCCGTTCTGCTGTGAGTCAAAGATTTTCGAATCGGACGAAGAACTGATAGTGAATTGTACCGTTCAGGGCCACCTAATGACGATGGATCACTCAAATTGCGTCCCGATTCAAAACATCGTCCTCCAGCCGACTTGACTCCATGGGTCTATTGCTGCCTCGGGCACCTTATGGCCGTTCTGCTGTGAGTCTAGATTATCGAATGGGACGAAAAACTGATAGTGAATTGTAACGTTCATGGCCTCCTAATGACGATGGATCACTCAAATTGAATCCCGATTCAATACATCGTCCTCCAGCAGACTTGTCTCCATGGGTCGTTTGCTGCCTCGGGCACCTTATGGCCGTTCTGCTGTTCAGGGCCACCTAATGACGATGGATCACTCAAATTGCGTCCCGATTCAATACATCGTTCACCAGCCGACTTGTCTCCATGGGTCTATTGCTGCCTCGGGCACCTTATGGCCGTTCTGCTGTGAGTCTAGATTATCGAATGGGACAAAAAACTGATAGTGAATTGTAACGTTCAGGGCCTCCTAATGACGATGGATCACTCAAATTGCGTCCCGATTCAATACATCGTCCTCCAGCAGACTTGTCTCCATGGGTCGATTGCTGCCTCGGGCACCTTATGGCCGTTCTGCAGTTCAGGGCCACCTAATGACGATGGATCACTCAAATTGCGTCCCGATTCAATACATCGTGCACCAGCCGACTTGACTCCATGGGTGTATTGCTGCCTCGGGCACCTTATGGCCGTTCTGCTGTGAGTCTAGATTATCGAATGGGACGAAAAACTGATAGTGTATTGTAACGTTCAGGGCCACCTAATGACGATGGATCTCTCAAATTGCATCCCGATTCAATACATCGTCCTCCAGCCGACTTGACTCCATGGGTCTATTGCTGCCTCGGGCACCTTATGGCCGTTCTGCTGTGAATCTAGATTATCGAATGGGACGAAAAACTGATAGTGAATTGTAACGTTCAGGGCCACCTAATGACGATGGATCACTCAAATTGCGTCCCGATTCAATACATCGTCCTCCAGCCGACTTGACTCCATGGGTCTATTGCTGCCTCGGGCACCTTATGGCCGTTCTGCTGTGAGTCTAGATTATCGAATGGGACAAAAAACTGATAGTGAATTGTAACGTTCAGGGCCTCCTAATGACGATGGATCACTCAAATTGCGTCCCGATTCAATACATCGTCCTCCAGCAGACTTTTCTCCATGGGTCTATTGCTGCCTCGGGCACCTTATAGCCGTTCTGCTGTGAGTCTAGATTATCGAATGGGACGAAAAACTGATAGTGAATTGTAACGTTCAGGGCCACCTAATGACGATGGATCTCTCAAATTGCGTCCCGATTCAATACATCGTCCTCCAGCCGACTTGACTCCATGGGTCTATTGCTGCCTCGGGCACCTTATGGCCGTTCTGCTGTGAGTCTAGATTATCGAATGGGACGAAAAACTAATAGTGAATTGTAACGTTCAGGGCCTCCTAATGACGATGGATCACTCAAATTGCATCCCGATTCAATACATCGTCCTCCAGCCGACTTGACTCCATGGGTCTATTGCTGCCTCGGGCACCTTATGGCCGTTCTGCTGTGAGTCTAGATTATCGAATGGGACAAAAAACTGATAGTGAATTGTAACGTTCAGGGCCTCCTAATGACGATGGATCACTCAAATTGCGTCCCGATTCAATACATCGTCCTCCAGCAGACTTGTCTCCATGGGTCTATTGCTGCCTCGGGCACCTTATAGCCGTTCTGCTGTGAGTCTAGATTATCGAATGGGACGAAAAACTGATAGTGTATTGTAACGTTCAGGGCCACCTAATGACGATGGATCTCTCAAATTGCGTCCCGATTCAATACATCGTCCTCCTGCCGACTTGACTCCATGGGTCTATTGCTGCCTCGGGCACCTTATGGCCGTTCTGCTGTGAATCTAGATTATCGGTTGGGACGAAAAACTGAGAGTGAATTGTAACGTTCAGGGCCACCTAATGACGATGGATCACTCAAATTGCGTCCCGATTCAATACATCGTCCCCAGCCGACTTGTCTCCATGGGTCTATTGCTGCCTCGGGCACCTTATGGCCGTTCTGCTGTGAGTCTAGATTTTCGAATGGGACGAAAAACTGATAGTGAATTGTAACGTTCATGGCCTCCTAATGACGATGGATCACTCAAATTGCGTCCCGATTCAATACATCGTCCTCCAGCAGACTTGTCTCCATGGGTCGATTGCTGCCTCGGGCACCTCATGGCCGTTCTGCTGTTCAGGGCCACCTAATGACGATGGATCACTCAAATTGCGTCCCGATTCAATACATCGTGCACCAGCCGACTTGACTCCATGGGTCTATTGCTGCCTCGGGCACCTTATGGCCGTTCTGCTGTGAGACTAGATTATCGAATGGGACAAAAAACTGATAGTGAATTGTAACGTTCAGGGCCTCCTAATGACGATGGATCACTCAAATTGCGTCCCGATTCAATACATCGTCCTCCAGCAGACTTTTCTCCATGGGTCTATTGCTGCCTCGGGCACCTTATAGCCGTTCTGCTGTGAGTCTAGATTATCGAATGGGACGAAAAACTGATAGTGAATTGTAACGTTCAGGGCCACCTAATGACGATGGATCTCTCAAATTGCGTCCCGATTCAATACATCGTCCTCCAGCCGACTTGACTCCATGGGTCTATTGCTGCCTCGGGCACCTTATGGCCGTTCTGCTGTGAGTCTAGATTATCGAATGGGACGAAAAACTGATAGTGAATTGTAACGTTCAGGGCCTCCTAATGACGATGGATCACTCAAATTGCGTCCCGATTCAATACATCGTCCTCCAGCAGACTTGTCTCCATGGGTCGATTGCTGCCTCGGGCACCTTATGGCCGTTCTGCAGTTCAGGGCCACCTAATGACGATGGATCACTCAAATTGCGTCCCGATTCAATACATCGTGCACCAGCCGACTTGACTCCATGGGTGTATTGCTGCCTCGGGCACCTTATGGCCGTTCTGCTGTGAGTCTAGATTATCGAATGGGACGAAAAACTGATAGTGTATTGTAACGTTCAGGGCCACCTAATGACGATGGATCTCTCAAATTGCGTCCCGATTCAATACATCGTCCTCCAGCCGACTTGACTCCATGGGTCTATTGCTGCCTCGGGCACCTTATGGCCGTTCTGCTGTGAATCTAGATTATCGAATGGGACGAAAAACTGATAGTGAATTGTAACGTTCAGGGCCACCTAATGACGATGGATCACTCAAATTGCGTCCCGATTCAATACATCGTCCTCCAGCCGACTTGACTCCATGGGTCTATTGCTGCCTCGGGCACCTTATGGCCGTTCTGCTGTGAGTCTAGATTATCGAATGGGACAAAAAACTGATAGTGAATTGTAACGTTCAGGGCCTCCTAATGACGATGGATCACTCAAATTGCGTCCCGATTCAATACATCGTCCTCCAGCAGACTTTTCTCCATGGGTCTATTGCTGCCTCGGGCACCTTATAGCCGTTCTGCTGTGACTCTAGATTATCGAATGGGACGAAAAACTGATAGTGAATTGTAACGTTCAGGGCCACCTAATGACGATGGATCTCTCAAATTGCGTCCCGATTCAATACATCGTCCTCCAGCCGACTTGACTCCATGGGTCTATTGCTGCCTCGGGCACCTTATGGCCGTTCTGCTGTGAGTCTAGATTATCGAATGGGACGAAAAACTAATAGTGAATTGTAACGTTCAGGGCCTCCTAATGACGATGGATCACTCAAATTGCATCCCGATTCAATACATCGTCCTCCAGCCGACTTGACTCCATGGGTCTATTGCTGCCTCGGGCACCTTATGGCCGTTCTGCTGTGAGTCTAGATTATCGAATGGGACAAAAAACTGATAGTGAATTGTAACGTTCAGGGCCTCCTAATGACGATGGATCACTCAAATTGCGTCCCGATTCAATACATCGTCCTCCAGCAGACTTGTCTCCATGGGTCTATTGCTGCCTCGGGCACCTTATAGCCGTTCTGCTGTGAGTCTAGATTATCGAATGGGACGAAAAACTGATAGTGTATTGTAACGTTCAGGGCCACCTAATGACGATGGATCTCTCAAATTGCGTCCCGATTCAATACATCGTCCTCCTGCCGACTTGACTCCATGGGTCTATTGCTGCCTCGGGCACCTTATGGCCGTTCTGCTGTGAATCTAGATTATCGGTTGGGACGAAAAACTGAGAGTGAATTGTAACGTTCAGGGCCACCTAATGACGATGGATCACTCAAATTGCGTCCCGATTCAATACATCGTCCCCAGCCGACTTGTCTCCATGGGTCTATTGCTGCCTCGGGCACCTTATGGCCGTTCTGCTGTGAGTCTAGATTTTCGAATGGGACGAAAAACTGATAGTGAATTGTAACGTTCATGGCCTCCTAATGACGATGGATCACTCAAATTGCGTCCCGATTCAATACATCGTCCTCCAGCAGACTTGTCTCCATGGGTCGATTGCTGCCTCGGGCACCTCATGGCCGTTCTGCTGTTCAGGGCCACCTAATGACGATGGATCACTCAAATTGCGTCCCGATTCAATACATCGTGCACCAGCCGACTTGACTCCATGGGTCTATTGCTGCCTCGGGCACCTTATGGCCGTTCTGCTGTGAGTCTAGATTATCGAATGGGACAAAAAACTGATAGTGAATTGTAACGTTCAGGGCCTCCTAATGACGATGGATCACTCAAATTGCGTCCCGATTCAATACATCGTCCTCCAGCAGACTTTTCTCCATGGGTCTATTGCTGCCTCGGGCACCTTATAGCCGTTCTGCTGTGAGTCTAGATTATCGAATGGGACGAAAAACTGATAGTGAATTGTAACGTTCAGGGCCACCTAATGACGATGGATCTCTCAAATTGCGTCCCGATTCAATACATCGTCCTCCAGCCGACTTGACTCCATGGGTCTATTGCTGCCTCGGGCACCTTATGGCCGTTCTGCTGTGAGTCTAGATTATCGAATGGGACGAAAAACTAATAGTGAATTGTAACGTTCAGGGCCTCCTAATGACGATGGATCACTCAAATTGCATCCCGATTCAATACATCGTCCTCCAGCCGACTTGACTCCATGGGTCTATTGCTGCCTCGGGCACCTTATGGCCGTTCTGCTGTGAGTCTAGATTATCGAATGGGACAAAAAACTGATAGTGAATTGTAACGTTCAGGGCCTCCTAATGACGATGGATCACTCAAATTGCGTCCCGATTCAATACATCGTCCTCCAGCAGATTTGTCTCCATGGGTCTATTGCTGCCTCGGGCACCTTATAGCCGTTCTGCTGTGAGTCTAGATTATCGAATGGGACGAAAAACTGATAGTGTATTGTAACGTTCAGGGCCACCTAATGACGATGGATCTCTCAAATTGCGTCCCGATTCAATACATCGTCCTCCTGCCGACTTGACTCCATGGGTCTATTGCTGCCTCGGGCACCTTATGGCCGTTCTGCTGTGAATCTAGATTATCGGTTGGGACGAAAAACTGATAGTGAATTGTAACGTTCAGGGCCACCTAATGACGATGGATCACTCAAATTGCGTCCCGATTCAATACATCGTCCCCAGCCGACTTGTCTCCATGGGTCTATTGCTGCCTCGGGCACCTTATGGCCGTTCTGCTGTGAGTCTAGATTTTCGAATGGGACGAAAAACTGATAGTGAATTGTAACGTTCATGGCCTCCTAATGACGATGGATCACTCAAATTGCGTCCCGATTCAATACATCGTCCTCCAGCAGACTTGTCTCCATGGGTCGATTGCTGCCTCGGGCACCTCATGGCCGTTCTGCTGTTCAGGGCCACCTAATGACGATGGATCACTCAAATTGCGTCCCGATTCAATACATCGTGCACCAGCCGACTTGACTCCATGGGTCTATTGCTGCCTCGGGCACCTTATGGCCGTTCTGCTGTGAGTCTAGATTATCGAATGGGACAAAAAACTGATAATGAATTGTAACGTTCAGGGCCTCCTAATGACGATGGATCACTCAAATTGCGTCCCGATTCAATACATCGTCCTCCAGCAGACTTGTCTCCATGGGTCTATTGCTGCCTCGGGCACCTTATGGCCGTTCTGCTGTGAGTCTAGATTATCGAATGGGACGAAAAACTGATAGTGAATTGTAACGTTCAGGGCCACCTAATGACGATGGATCTCTCAAATTGCGTCCCGATTCAATACATCGTCCTCCAGCCGACTTGACTCTATGGGTCCATTGCTGCCTCGCGCACCTTATGGCCGTTCTGCTGTGAGTCTAGATTATCGAATGGGACGAAAAACTGATAGTGAATTGTAACGTTCAGGGCCTCCTAATAACGATGGATCACTCAAATTGCGTCCCGATTCAATACATCGTCCTCCAGCAGACTTTTCTCCATGGGTCTATTGCTGCCTCGGGCACCTTATAGCCGTTCTGCTGTGAGTCTAGATTATCGAATGGGACGAAAAACTGATAGTGAATTGTAACGTTCAGGGCCACCTAATGACGATGGATCTCTCAAATTGCGTCCCGATTCAATACATCGTCCTCCAGCCGACTTGACTCCATGGGTCTATTGCTGCCTCGGGCACCTTATGGCCGTTCTGCTGTGAGTCTAGATTATCGAATGGGACGAAAAACTAATAGTGAATTGTAACGTTCAGGGCCTCCTAATGACGATGGATCACTCAAATTGCATCCCGATTCAATACATCGTCCTCCAGCCGACTTGACTCCATGGGTCTATTGCTGCCTCGGGCACCTTATGGCCGTTCTGCTGTGAGTCTAGATTATCGAATGGGACAAAAAACTGATAGTGAATTGTAACGTTCAGGGCCTCCTAATGACGATGGATCACTCAAATTGCGTCCCGATTCAATACATCGTCCTCCAGCAGACTTGTCTCCATGGGTCTATTGCTGCCTCGGGCACCTTATAGCCGTTCTGCTGTGAGTCTAGATTATCGAATGGGACGAAAAACTGATAGTGTATTGTAACGTTCAGGGCCACCTAATGACGATGGATCTCTCAAATTGCGTCCCGATTCAATACATCGTCCTCCTGCCGACTTGACTCCATGGGTCTATTGCTGCCTCGGGCACCTTATGGCCGTTCTGCTGTGAATCTAGATTATCGGTTGGGACGAAAAACTGATAGTGAATTGTAACGTTCAGGGCCACCTAATGACGATGGATCACTCAAATTGCGTCCCGATTCAATACATCGTCCCCAGCCGACTTGTCTCCATGGGTCTATTGCTGCCTCGGGCACCTTATGGCCGTTCTGCTGTGAGTCTAGATTTTCGAATGGGACGAAAAACTGATAGTGAATTGTAACGTTCATGGCCTCCTAATGACGATGGATCACTCAAATTGCGTCCCGATTCAATACATCGTCCTCCAGCAGACTTGTCTCCATGGGTCGATTGCTGCCTCGGGCACCTTATGGCCGTTCTGCTGATCAGGGCCACCTAATGACGATGGATCACTCAAATTGCGTCCCGATTCAATACATCGTGCACCAGCCGACTTGACTCCATGGGTCTATTGCTGCCTCGGGGACCTTATGGCCGTTCTGCTGTGAGTCTAGATTATCGAATGGGACAAAAAACTGATAATGAATTGTAACGTTCAGGGCCTCCTAATGACGATGGATCACTCAAATTGCGTCCCGATTCAATACATCGTCCTCCAGCAGACTTGTCTCCATGGGTCTATTGCTGCCTCGGGCACCTTATGGCCGTTCTGCTGTGAGTCTAGATTATCGAATGGGACGAAAAACTGATAGTGAATTGTAACGTTCAGGGCCACCTAATGACGATGGATCTCTCAAATTGCGTCCCGATTCAATACATCGTCCTCCAGCCGACTTGACTCTATGGGTCCATTGCTGCCTCGGGCACCTTATGGCCGTTCTGCTGTGAGTCTAGATTATCGAATGGGACGAAAAACTGATAGTGAATTGTAACGTTCAGGGCCTCCTAATAACGATGGATCACTCAAATTGCGTCCCGATTCAATACATCGTCCTCCAGCCGACTTGACTCCATGGGTCTATTGCTGCCTCGGGCACCTTATGGCCGTTCTGCTGTGAGTCTAGATTATCGAATGGGACGAAAAACTGATAGTGAATTGTAACGTTCAGGGCCACCTAATGACGATGGATCTCTCAAATTGCGTCCCGATTCAATACATCGTCCTCCAGCCGACTTGACTCCATGGGTCTATTGCTGCCTCGGGCACCTTATGGCCGTTCTGCTGTGAGTCTAGATTATCGAATGGGACGAAAAACTAATAGTGAATTGTAACGTTCAGGGCCTCCTAATGACGATGGATCACTCAAATTGCGTCCCGATTCAATACATCGTCACCAGCCGACTTGTCTCCATGGGTCTATTGCTGCCTCGGGCACCTTATGGCCGTTCTGCTGTGAATCTAGATTATCGAATGGGACGAAAAACTGATAGTGAATTGTAACGTTCAGGGCCACCTAATGACGATGGATCACTCAAATTGCGTCCCGATTCAATACATCGTCACCAGCCGACTTGTCTCCATGGGTCTATTGCTGCCTCGGGCACCTTATGGCCGTTCTGCTGTGAGTCTAGATTATCGAATGAGACGAAAAACTGATAGTGAATTGTAACGTTCAGGGCCACCTAATGACGATGGATCACTCAAATTGCGTCCCGATTCAATACATCGTCACCAGCCGACTTGTCTCCATGGGTCTATTGCTGCCTCGGGCACCTTATGGCCGTTCTGCTGTGAATCTAGATTATCGAATGGGACGAAAAACTGATAGTGAATTGTAACGTTCAGGGCCACCTAATGACGATGGATCACTCAAATTGCGTCCCGATTCAATACATCGTCACCAGCCGACTTGTCTCCATGGGTCTATTGCTGCCTCGGGCACCTTATGGCCGTTCTGCTGTGAGTCTAGATTATCGAATGGGACGAAAAACTGATAGTGAATTGTAACGTTCAGGGCCACCTAATGACGATGGATCACTCAAATTGCGTCCTGATTCATAACATCGTCCTCCAGCAGATTTGACTTCATGGGTCTATTGCTGCCTCGGGCACCTTATGGCCGTTCTGCTGTGAGTCAAAGATTTTCGAATCGGACGAAGAACTGATAGTGAATTGTACCGTTCAGGGCCACCTAATGACGATGGATCACTCAAATTGCGTCCCGATTCAAAACATCGTCCTCCAGCCGACTTGACTCCATGGGTCTATTGCTGCCTCGGGCACCTTATGGCCGTTCTGCTGTGAATCTAGATTATCGAATGGGACGAAAAACTGATAGTGAATTGTAACGTTCAGGGCCACCTAATGACGATGGATCACTCAAATTGCGTCCCGATTCAATACATCGTCCTCCAGCCGACTTGACTCCATGGGTCTATTGCTGCCTCGGGCACCTTATGGCCGTTCTGCTGTGAGTCTAGATTATCGAATGGGACAAAAAACTGATAGTGAATTGTAACGTTCAGGGCCTCCTAATGACGATGGATCACTCAAATTGCGTCCCGATTCAATACATCGTCCTCCAGCAGACTTTTCTCCATGGGTCTATTGCTGCCTCGGGCACCTTATAGCCGTTCTGCTGTGAGTCTAGATTATCGAATGGGACGAAAAACTGATAGTGAATTGTAACGTTCAGGGCCACCTAATGACGATGGATCTCTCAAATTGCGTCCCGATTCAATACATCGTCCTCCAGCCGACTTGACTCCATGGGTCTATTGCTGCCTCGGGCACCTTATGGCCGTTCTGCTGTGAGTCTAGATTATCGAATGGGACGAAAAACTAATAGTGAATTGTAACGTTCAGGGCCTCCTAATGACGATGGATCACTCAAATTGCGTCCCGATTCAATACATCGTCCTCCAGCCGACTTGACTCCATGGGTCTATTGCTGCCTCGGGCACCTTATGGCCGTTCTGCTGTGAATCTAGATTATCGAATGGGACGAAAAACTGATAGTGAATTGTAACGTTCAGGGCCACCTAATGACGATGGATCACTCAAATTGCGTCCCGATTCAATACATCGTCACCAGCCGACTTGTCTCCATGGGTCTATTGCTGCCTCGGGCACCTTATGGCCGTTCTGCTGTGAGTCTAGATTATCGAATGGGACGAAAAACTGATAGTGAATTGTAACGTTCAGGGCCACCTAATGACGATGGATCACTCAAATTGCGTCCTGATTCAATACATCGTCCTCCAGCAGATTTGACTTCATGGGTCTATTGCTGCCTCGGGCACCTTATGGCCGTTCTGCTGTGAGTCAAAGATTTTCGAATCGGACGAAGAACTGATAGTGAATTGTACCGTTCAGGGCCACCTAATGACGATGGATCACTCAAATTGCGTCCCGATTCAAAACATCGTCCTCCAGCCGACTTGACTCCATGGGTCTATTGCTGCCTCGGGCACCTTATGGCCGTTCTGCTGTGAGTCTAGATTATCGAATGGGACAAAAAACTGATAGTGAATTGTAACGTTCAGGGCCTCCTAATGACGATGGATCACTCAAATTGCGTCCCGATTCAATACATCGTCCTCCAGCAGACTTGTCTCCATGGGTCTATTGCTGCCTCGGGCACCTTATAGCCGTTCTGCTGTGAGTCTAGATTATCGAATGGGACGAAAAACTGATAGTGTATTGTAACGTTCAGGGCCACCTAATGACGATGGATCTCTCAAATTGCGTCCCGATTCAATACATCGTCCTCCTGCCGACTTGACTCCATGGGTCTATTGCTGCCTCGGGCACCTTATGGCCGTTCTGCTGTGAATCTAGATTATCGGTTGGGACGAAAAACTGATAGTGAATTGTAACGTTCAGGGCCACCTAATGACGATGGATCACTCAAATTGCGTCCCGATTCAATACATCGTCCCCAGCCGACTTGTCTCCATGGGTCTATTGCTGCCTCGGGCACCTTATGGCCGTTCTGCTGTGAGTCTAGATTTTCGAATGGGACGAAAAACTGGTAGTTAATTGTAACGTTCATGGCCTCCTAATGACGATGGATCACTCAAATTGCGTCCCGATTCAATACATCGTCCTCCAGCAGACTTGTCTCCATGGGTCGATTGCTGCCTCGGGCACCTTATGGCCGTTCTGCTGTTCAGGGCCACCTAATGACGATGGATCACTCAAATTGCGTCCCGATTCAATACATCGTGCACCAGCCGACTTGACTCCATGGGTCTATTGCTGCCTCGGGCACCTTATGGCCGTTCTGCTGTGAGTCTAGATTATCGAATGGGACAAAAAACTGATAATGAATTGTAACGTTCAGGGCCTCCTAATGACGATGGATCACTCAAATTGCGTCCCGATTCAATACATCGTCCTCCAGCAGACTTGTCTCCATGGGTCTATTGCTGCCTCGGGCACCTTATGGCCGTTCTGCTGTGAGTCTAGATTATCGAATGGGACGAAAAACTGATAGTGAATTGTAACGTTCAGGGCCACCTAATGACGATGGATCTCTCAAATTGCGTCCCGATTCAATACATCGTCCTCCAGCCGACTTGACTCTATGGGTCCATTGCTGCCTCGGGCACCTTATGGCCGTTCTGCTGTGAGTCTAGATTATCGAATGGGACGAAAAACTGATAGTGAATTGTAACGTTCAGGGCCTCCTAATAACGATGGATCACTCAAATTGCGTCCCGATTCAATACATCGTCCTCCAGCCGACTTGACTCCATGGGTCTATTGCTGCCTCGGGCACCTTATGGCCGTTCTGCTGTGAGTCTAGATTATCGAATGGGACGAAAAACTGATAGTGAATTGTAACGTTCAGGGCCACCTAATGACGATGGATCTCTCAAATTGCGTCCCGATTCAATACATCGTCCTCCAGCCGACTTGACTCCATTGGTCTATTGCTGCCTCGGGCACCTTATGGCCGTTCTGCTGTGAGTCTAGATTATCGAATGGGACGAAAAACTAATAGTGAATTGTAACGTTCAGGGCCTCCTAATGACGATGGATCACTCAAATTGCATCCCGATTCAATACATCGTCCTCCAGCCGACTTGACTCCATGGGTCTATTGCTGCCTCGGGCACCTTATGGCCGTTCTGCTGTGAATCTAGATTATCGAATGGGACGAAAAACTGATAGTGAATTGTAACGTTCAGGGCCACCTAATGACGATGGATCACTCAAATTGCGTCCCGATTCAATACATCGTCACCAGCCGACTAGTCTCCATGGGTCTATTGCTGCCTCGGGCACCTTATGGCCGTTCTGCTGTGAGTCTAGATTATCGAATGGGACGAAAAACTGATAGTGAATTGTAACGTTCATGGCCTCCTAATGACGATGGATCACTCAAATTGCGTCCCGATTCAATACATCGTCTTCCAGCAGACTTGTCTCCATGGGTCGATTGCTGCCTCGGGCACCTTATGGCCGTTCTGCTGTTCAGGGCCACCTAATGACGATGGATCACTCAAATTGCGTCCCGATTCAATGCATCGTGCACCAGCCGACTTGACTCCATGGGTCTATTGCTGCCTCGGGCACCTTATGGCCGTTCTGCTGTGAATCTAGATTATCGGTTGGGACGAAAAACTGATAGTGAATTGTAACGTTCAGGGCCACCTAATGACGATGGATCACTCAAATTGCGTCCCGATTCAATACATCGTCCCCAGCCGACTTGTCTCCATGGGTCTATTGCTGCCTCGGGCACCTTATGGCCGTTCTGCTGTGAGTCTAGATTATCGAATGGGACGAAAAACTGATAGTGAATTGTAACGTTCATGGCCTCCTAATGACGATGGATCACTCAAATTGCGTCCCGATTCAATACATCGTCCTCCAGCAGACTTGTCTCCATGGGTCGATTGCTGCCTCGGGCACCTTATGGCCGTTCTGCTGTTCAGGGCCACCTAATGACGATGGATCACTCAAATTGCGTCCCGATTCAATACATCGTGCACCAGCCGACTTGACTCCATGGGTCTATTGCTGCCTCGGGCACCTTATGGCCGTTCTGCTGTGAGTCTAGATTATCGAATGGGACAAAAAACTGATAATGAATTGTAACTTTCAGGGCCTCCTAATGACGATGGATCACTCAAATTGCGTCCCGATTCAATACATCGTCCTCCAGCAGACTTGTCTCCATGGGTCTATTGCTGCCTCGGGCACCTTATGGCCGTTCTGCTGTGAGTCTAGATTATCGAATGGGACGAAAAACTGATAGTGAATTGTAACGTTCAGGGCCACCTAATGACGATGGATCTCTCAAATTGCGTCCCGATTCAATACATCGTCCTCCAGCCGACTTGACTCTATGGGTCCATTGCTGCCTCGGGCACCTTATGGCCGTTCTGCTGTGAGTCTAGATTATCGAATGGGACGAAAAACTGATAGTGAATTGTAACGTTCAGGGCCTCCTAATAACGATGGATCACTCAAATTGCGTCCCGATTCAATACATCGTCCTCCAGCCGACTTGACTCCATGGGTCTATTGCTGCCTCGGGCACCTTATGGCCGTTCTGCTGTGAGTCTAGATTATCGAATGGGACAAAAAACTGATAGTGAATTGTAACGTTCAGGGCCTCTTAATGACGATGGATCACTCAAATTGCGTCCCGATTCAATACATCGTCCTCCAGCTGACTTGTCTCCATGGGTCTATTGCTGCCTCGGGCACCTTATAGCCGTTCTGCTGTGAGTCTAGATTATCGAATGGGACGAAAAACTGATAGTGTATTGTAACGTTCAGGGCCACCTAATGACGATGGATCACTCAAATTGCGTCCCGATTCAATACATCGTCCTCCAGCCGACTTGACTCCATGGGTCTATTGCTGCCTCGGGCACCTTATGGCCGTTCTGCTGTGAGTCTAGATTATCGAATGGGACAAAAAACTGATAGTGAATTGTAACGTTCAGGGCCTCCTAATGACGATGGATCACTCAAATTGCGTCCCGATTCAATACATCGTCCTCCAGCAGACTTGTCTCCATGGGTCGATTGCTGCCTCGGGCACCTTATGGCCGTTCTGCTGTTCAGGGCCACCTAATGACGATGGATCACTCAAATTGCGTCCCGATTCAATACATCGTCCTCCAGCAGACTTGTCTCCATGGGTCTATTGCTGCCTCGGGCACCTTATGGCCGTTCTGCTGTGAGTCTAGATTATCGAATGGGACGAAAAACTGATAGTGAATTGTAACGTTCAGGGCCACCTAATGACGATGGATCTCTCAAATTGCGTCCCGATTCAATACATCGTCCTCCAGCCGACTTGACTCTATGGGTCCATTGCTGCCTCGGGCACCTTATGGCCGTTCTGCTGTGAGTCTAGATTATCGAATGGGACGAAAAACTGATAGTGAATTGTAACGTTCCGGGCCTCCTAATAACGATGGATCACTCAAATTGCGTCCCGATTCAATACATCGTCGTCCAGCCGACTTGACTCCATTGGTCTATTGCTGCCTCGGGCACCTTATGGCCGTTCTGCTGTGAGTCTAGATTATCGAATGGGACGAAAAACTGATAGTGAATTGTAACGTTCAGGGCCTCCTAATGACGATGGATCTCTCAAATTGCGTCCTGATTCAATACATCGTCCTCCAGCAGATTTGACTTCATGGGTCTATTGCTGCCTCGGGCACCTTATGGCCGTTCTGCTGTGAGTCAAAGATTTTCGAATCGGACGAAGAACTGATAGTGAATTGTACCGTTCAGGGCCACCTAATGACGATGGATCACTCAAATTGCGTCCCGATTCAATACATCGTCCTCCAGCCGACTTGACTCCATGGGTCTATTGCTGCCTCGGGCACCTTATGGCCGTTCTGCTGTGAATCTAGATTATCGAATGGGACGAAAAACTGATAGTGAATTGTAACGTTCAGGGCCACCTAATGACGATGGATCACTCAAATTGCGTCCCGATTCAATACATCGTCCTCCAGCCGACTTGACTCCATGGGTCTATTGCTGCCTCGGGCACCTTATGGCCGTTCTGCTGTGAGTCTAGATTATCGAATGGGACAAAAAACTGATAGTGAATTGTACCGTTCAGGGCCCCTAATGACGATGGATCACTCAAATTGCGTCCCGATTCAAAACATCGTCCTCCAGCCGACTTGACTCCATGGGTCTATTGCTGCCTCGGGCACCTTATGGCCGTTCTGCTGTGAGTCTAGATTATCGAATGGGACAAAAAACTGATAGTGAATTGTAACGTTCAGGGCCTCCTAATGACGATGGATCACTCAAATTGCGTCCCGATTCAATACATCGTCCTCCAGCAGACTTGTCTCCATGGGTCTATTGCTGCCTCGGGCACCTTATAGCCGTTCTGCTGTGAGTCTAGATAATCGTATGGGACGAAAAACTGATAGTGTATTGTAACGTTCAGGGCCACCTAATGACGATGGATCTCTCAAATTGCTTCCCGATTCAATACATCGTCCCCAGCCGACTTGTCTCCATGGGTCTATTGCTGCCTCGGGCACCTTATGGCCGTTCTGCTGTGAGTCTAGATTATCGAATGGGACGAAAAACTGATAGTGAATTGTAACGTTCATGGCCTCCTAATGACGATGGATCACTCAAATTGCGTCCCGATTCAATACATCGTCCTCCAGCAGACTTGTCTCCATGGGTCGATTGCTGCCTTGGGCACCTTATGGCCGTTCTGCTGTTCAGGGCCACCTAATGACGATGGATCACTCAAATTGCGTCCCGATTCAATACATCGTGCACCAGCCGACTTGACTCCATGGGTCTATTGCTGCCTCGGGCACCTTATGGCCGTTCTGCTGTGAGTCTAGATTATCGAATGGGACAAAAAACTGATAATGAATTGTAACGTTCAGGGCCTCCTAATGACGATGGATCACTCAAATTGCGTCCCGATTCAATACATCGTCCTCCAGCAGACTTGTCTCCATGGGTCTATTGCTGCCTCGGGCACCTTATGGCCGTTCTGCTGTGAGTCTAGATTATCGAATGGGACGAAAAACTGATAGTGAATTGTAACGTTCAGGGCCACCTAATGACGATGGATCTCTCAAATTGCGTCCCGATTCAATACATCGTCCTCCAGCCGACTTGACTCTATGGGTCCATTGCTGCCTCGGGCACCTTATGGCCGTTCTGCTGTGAGTCTAGATTATCGAATGGGACGAAAAACTGATAGTGAATTGTAACGTTCAGGGCCTCCTAATAACGATGGATCACTCAAATTGCGTCCCGATTCAATACATCGTCCTCCTGCCGACTTGACTCCATGGGTCTATTGCTGCCTCGGGCACCTTATGGCCGTTCTGCTGTGAGTCTAGATTATCGAATGGGACGAAAAACTGATAGTGAATTGTAACGTTCAGGGCCACCTAATGACGATGGATCTCTCAAATTGCGTCCCGATTCAATACATCGTCCTCCAGCCGACTTGACTCTATGGGTCCATTGCTGCCTCGGGCACCTTATGGCCGTTCTGCTGTGAGTCTAGATTATCGAATGGGACGAAAAACTGATAGTGAATTGTAACGTTCAGGGCCTCCTAATAACGATGGATCACTCAAATTGCGTCCCGATTCAATACATCGTCCTCCAGCCGACTTGACTCCATGGGTCTATTGCTGCCTCGGGCACCTTATGGCCGTTCTGCTGTGAGTCTAGATTATCGAATGGGACGAAAAACTGATAGTGAATTGTAACGTTCAGGGCCTCCTAATGACGATGGATCTCTCAAATTGCGTCCTGATTCAATACATCGTCCTCCAGCAGATTTGACTTCATGGGTCTATTGCTGCCTCGGGCACCTTATGGCCGTTCTGCTGTGAGTCAAAGATTTTCGAATCGGACGAAGAACTGATAGTGAATTGTACCGTTCAGGGCCACCTAATGACGATGGATCACTCAAATTGCGTCCCGATTCAATACATCGTCCTCCAGCCGACTTGACTCCATGGGTCTATTGCTGCCTCGGGCACCTTATGGCCGTTCTGCTGTGAATCTAGATTATCGAATGGGACGAAAAACTGATAGTGAATTGTAACGTTCAGGGCCACCTAATGACGATGGATCACTCAAATTGCGTCCCGATTCAATACATCGTCCTCCAGCCGACTTGACTCCATGGGTCTATTGCTGCCTCGGGCACCTTATGGCCGTTCTGCTGTGAGTCTAGATTATCGAATGGGACAAAAAACTGATAGTGAATTGTACCGTTCAGGGCCCCTAATGACGATGGATCACTCAAACTGCGTCCCGATTCAAAACATCGTCCTCCAGCCGACTTGACTCCATGGGTCTATTGCTGCCTCGGGCACCTTATGGCCGTTCTGCTGTGAGTCTAGATTATCGAATGGGACAAAAAACTGATAGTGAATTGTAACGTTCAGGGCCTCCTAATGACGATGGATCACTCAAATTGCGTCCCGATTCAATACATCGTCCTCCAGCAGACTTGTCTCCATGGGTCTATTGCTGCCTCGGGCACCTTATAGCCGTTCTGCTGTGAGTCTAGATAATCGAATGGGACGAAAAACTGATAGTGTATTGTAACGTTCAGGGCCACCTAATGACGATGGATCTCTCAAATTGCGTCCCGATTCAATACATCGTCCCCAGCCGACTTGTCTCCATGGGTCTATTGCTGCCTCGGGCACCTTATGGCCGTTCTGCTGTGAGTCTAGATTATCGAATGGGACGAAAAACTGATAGTGAATTGTAATGTTCATGGCCTCCTAATGACGATGGATCACTCAAATTGCGTCCCGATTCAATACATCGTCCTCCAGCAGACTTGTCTCCATGGGTCGATTGCTGCCTTGGGCACCTTATGGCCGTTCTGCTGTTCAGGGCCACCTAATGACGATGGATCACTCAAATTGCGTCCCGATTCAATACATCGTGCACCAGCCGACTTGACTCCATGGGTCTATTGCTGCCTCGGGCACCTTATGGCCGTTCTGCTGTGAGTCTAGATTATCGAATGGGACAAAAAACTGATAATGAATTGTAACGTTCAGGGCCTCCTAATGACGATGGATCACTCAAATTGCGTCCCGATTCAATACATCGTCCCCCAGCAGACTTGTCTCCATGGGTCTATTGCTGCCTCGGGCACCTTATGGCCGTTCTGCTGTGAGTCTAGATTATCGAATGGGACGAAAAACTGATAGTGAATTGTAACGTTCAGGGCCACCTAATGACGATGGATCTCTCAAATTGCGTCCCGATTCAATACATCGTCCTCCAGCCGACTTGACTCTATGGGTCCATTGCTGCCTCGGGCACCTTATGGCCGTTCTGCTGTGAGTCTAGATTATCGAATGGGACGAAAAACTGATAGTGAATTGTAACGTTCAGGGCCTCCTAATAACGATGGATCACTCAAATTGCGTCCCGATTCAATACATCGTCCTCCAGCCGACTTGACTCCATGGGTCTATTGCTGCCTCGGGCACCTTATGGCCGTTCTGCTGTGAGTCTAGATTATCGAATGGGACGAAAAACTGATAGTGAATTGTAACGTTCAGGGCCACCTAATGACGATGGATCGCTGAAATTGCGTCCCGATTCAATACATCGTCACCAGCCGACTTGTCTCAATGGGTCTATTGCTGCCTCGGGCACCTTATGGCCGTTCTGCTGTGAGTCTAGATTATCGAATGGGACGAAAAACTGATAGTGAATTGTAACGTTCAGTGCCACCTAATGACGATGGATCACTCAAATTGCGTCCTGATTCAATACATCGTCCTCCAGCAGATTTGACTTCATGGGTCTATTGCTGCCTCGGGCACCTTATGGCCGTTCTGCTGTGAGTCAAAGATTTTCGAATCGGAGGAAGAACTGATAGTGAATTGTACCGTTCAGGGCCACCTAATGACGATGGATCACTCAAATTGCGTCCCGATTCAAAACATCGTCCTCCAGCCGACTTGACTCCATGGGTCTATTGCTGCCTCGGGCACCTTATGGCCGTTCTGCTGTGAGTCTAGATTATCGAATGGGACAAAAAACTGATAGTGAATTGTAACGTTCAGGGCCTCCTAATGACGATGGATCACTCAAATTGCGTCCCGATTCAATACATCGTCCTCCAGCAGACTTGCCTCCATGGGACTATTGCTGCCTCGGGCACCTTATAGCCGTTCTGCTGTGAGTCTAGATTATCGAATGGGACGAAAAACTGATAGTGTATTGTAACGTTCAGGGCCACCTAATGACGATGGATCTCTCAAATTGCGTCCTGATTCAATACATCGTCCTCCAGCAGATTTGACTTCATGGGTCTATTGCTGCCTCGGGCACCTTATGGCCGTTCTGCTGTGAGTCAAAGATTTTCGAATCGGACGAAGAACTGATAGTGAATTGTACCGTTCAGGGCCACCTAATGACGATGGATCACTCAAATTGCGTCCCGATTCAAAACATCGTCCTCCAGCCGACTTGACTCCATGGGTCTATTGCTGCCTCGGGCACCTTATGGCCGTTCTGCTGTGAGTCTAGATTATCGAATGGGACAAAAAACTGATAGTGAATTGTAACGTTCAGGGCCTCCTAATGACGATGGATCACTCAAATTGCGTCCCGATTCAATACATCGTCCTCCAGCAGACTTGTCTCCATGGGTCTATTGCTGCCTCGGGCACCTTATAGCCGTTCTGCTGTGAGTCTAGATTATCGAATGGGACGAAAAACTGATAGTGTATTGTAACGTTCAGGGAGACCTAATGACGATGGATCTCTCAAATTGCGTCCCGATTCAATACATCGTCCTCCAGCCGACTTGACTCCATGGGTCTATTGCTGCCTCGGGCACCTTATGGCCGTTCTGCTGTGAATCTAGATTATCGAATGGGACGAAAAACTGATAGTGAATTGTAACGTTCAGGGCCACCTAATGACGATGGATCACTCAAATTGCGTCCCGATTCAATACATCGTCCCCAGCCGACTTGTCTCCATGGGTCTATTGCTGCCTCGGGCACCTTATGGCCGTTCTGCTGTGAGTCTAGATTATCGAATGGTACGAAAAACTGATAGTGAATTGTAACGTTCATGGCCTCCTAATGACGATGGATCACTCAAATTGCGTCCCGATTCAATACATCGTCCTCCAGCAGACTTGTCTCCATGGGTCGATTGCTGCCTCGGGCACCTTATGGCCGTTCTGCTGTTCAGGGCCACCTAATGACGATGGATCACTCAAATTGCGTCCCGATTCAATACATCGTTCACCAGCCGACTTGACTCCATGGGTCTATTGCTGCCTCGGGCACCTTATGGCCGTTCTGCTGTGAGTCTAGATTATCGAATGGGACAAAAAACTGATAATGAATTGTAACGTTCAGGGCCTCCTAATGACGATGGATCACTCAAATTGCGTCCCGATTCAATACATCGTCCTCCAGCAGACTTGTCTCCATGGGTCTATTGCTGCCTCGGGCACCTTATGGCCGTTCTGCTGTGAGTCTAGATTATCGAATGGGACGAAAAACTGATAGTGAATTGTAACGTTCAGGGCCACCTAATGACGATGGATCTCTCAAATTGCGTCCCGATTCAATACATCGTCCTCCAGCCGACTTGACTCTATGGGTCCATTGCTGCCTCGGGCACCTTATGGCCGTTCTGCTGTGAGTCTAGATTATCGAATGGGACGAAAAACTGATAGTGAATTGTAACGTTCAGGGCCTCCTAATGACGATGGATCACTCAAATTGCGTCCCGATTCAATACATCGTCCTCCAGCAGATTTGACTTCATGGGTCTATTGCTGCCTCGGGCACCTTATGGCCGTTCTGCTGTGAGTCAAAGATTTTCGAATCGGACGAAGAACTGATAGTGAATTGTACCGTTCAGGGCCACCTAATGACGATGGATCACTCAAATTGCGTCCCGATTCAAAACATCGTCCTCCAGCCGACTTGACTCCATGGGTCTATTGCTGCCTCGGGCACCTTATGGCCGTTCTGCTGTGAGTCTAGATTATCGAATGGGACAAAAAACTGATAGTGAATTGTAACGTTCAGGGCCTCCTAATGACGATGGATCACTCAAATTGCGTCCCGACTCAATACATCGTCCTCCAGCAGACTTGTCTCCATGGGTCTATTGCTGCCTCGGGCACCTTATAGCCGTTCTGCTGTGAGTCTAGATTATCGAATGGGACGAAAAACTGATAGTGTATTGTAACGTTCAGGGCCACCTAATGACGATGGATCTCTCAAATTGCGTCCCGATTCAATACATCGTCCTCCAGCCGACTTGACTCCATGGGTCTATTGCTGCCTCGGGCACCTTATGGCCGTTCTGCTGTGAATCTATATTATCGAATGGGACGAAAAACTGATAGTGAATTGTAACGTTCAGGGCCACCTAATGACGATGGATCACTCAAATTGCGTCCCGATTCAATACATCGTCCTCCAGCCGACTTGACTCCATGGGTCTATTGCTGCCTCGGGCACCTTATGGCCGTTCTGCTTTGAGTCTAGATTATCGAATGGGACAAAAAACTGATAGTGAATTGTAACGTTCAGGGCCTCCTAATGACGATGGATCACTCAAATTGCGTCCCGATTCAATACATCGTCCTCCAGCAGACTTTTCTCCATGGGTCTATTGCTGCCTCGGGCACCTTATAGCCGTTCTGCTGTGAGTCTAGATTATCGAATGGGACGAAAAACTGATAGTGAATTGTAACGTTCAGGGCCACCTAATGACGATGGATCTCTCAAATTGCGTCCCGATTCAATACATCGTCCTCCAGCCGACTTGACTCCATGGGTCTATTGCTGCCTCGGGCACCTTATGGCCGTTCTGCTGTGAGTCTAGATTATCGAATGGGACGAAAAACTGATAGTGAATTGTAACGTTCAGGGCCTCCTAATGACGATGGATCACTCAAATTGCGTCCCGATTCAATACATCGTCCTCCAGCCGACTTGACTCCATGGGTCTATTGCTGCCTCGGGCACCTTATGGCCGTTCTGCTGTGAATCTAGATTATCGAATGGGACGAAAAACTGATAGTGAATTGTAACGTTCAGGGCCACCTAATGACGATGGATCACTCAAATTGCGTCCCGATTCAATACATCGTCACCAGCCGACTTGTCTCCATGGGTCTATTGCTGCCTCGGGCACCTTATGGCCGTTCAGCTGTGAGTCTAGATTATCGAATGGGACGAAAAACTGATAGTGAATTGTAACGTTCAGGGCCACCTAATGACGATGGATCACTCAAATTGCGTCCTGATTCAATACATCGTCCTCCAGCAGATTTGACTTCATGGGTCTATTGCTGCCTCGGGCACCTTATGGCCGTTCTGCTGTGAGTCAAAGATTTTCGAATCGGACGAAGAACTGATAGTGAATTGTACCGTTCAGGGCCACCTAATGACGATGGATCACTCAAATTGCGTCCCGATTCAAAACATCGTCCTCCAGCCGACTTGACTCCATGGGTCTATTGCTGCCTCGGGCACCTTATGGCCGTTCTGCTGTGAGTCTAGATTATCGAATGGGACAAAAAACTGATACTGAATTGTAACGTTCAGGGCCTCCTAATGACGATGGATCACTCAAATTGCGTCCCGATTCAATACATCGTCCTCCAGCAGACTTGTCTCCATGGGTCTATTGCTGCCTCGGGCACCTTATAGCCGTTCTGCTGTGAGTCTAGATTATCGAATGGGACGAAAAACTGATAGTGTATTGTAACGTTCAGGGCCACCTAATGACGATGGATCTCTCAAATTGCGTCCCGATTCAATACATCGTCCTCCAGCCGACTTGACTCCATGGGTCTATTGCTGCCTCGGGCACCTTATGGCCGTTCTGCTGTGAATCTAGATTATCGAATGGGACGAAAAACTGATAGTGAATTGTAACGTTCAGGGCCACCTAATGACGATGGATCACTCAAATTGCGTCCCGATTCAATACATCGTCCCCAGCCGACTTGTCTCCATGGGTCTATTGCTGCCTCGGGCACCTTATGGCCGTTCTGCTGTGAGTCTAGATTATCGAATGGGACGAAAAACTGATAGTGAATTGTAACGTTCATGGCCTCCTAATGACGATGGATCACTCAAATTGCGTCCCGATTCAATACATCGTCCTCCAGCAGACTTGTCTCCATGGGTCGATTGCTGCCTCGGGCACCTTATGGCCGTTCTGCTGTTCAGGGCCACCTAATGACGATGGATCACTCAAATTGCGTCCCGATTCAATACATCGTGCACCAGCCGACTTGACTCCATGGGTCTATTGCTGCCTCGGGCACCTTATGGCCGTTCTGCTGTGAGTCTAGATTATCGAATGGGACAAAAAACTGATAATGAATTGTAACGTTCAGGGCCTCCTAATGACGATGGATCACTCAAATTGCGTCCCGATTCAATACATCGTCCTCCAGCAGACTTGTCTCCATGGGTCTATTGCTGCCTCGGGCACCTTATGGCCGTTCTGCTGTGAGTCTAGATTATCGAATGGGACGAAAAACTGATAGTGAATTGTAACGTTCAGGGCCACCTAATGACGATGGATCTCTCAAATTGCGTCCCGATTCAATACGTCGTCCTCCAGCCGACTTGACTCTATGGGTCCATTGCTGCCTCGGGCACCTTATGGCCGTTCTGCTGTGAATCTAGATTATCGAATGGGACGAAAAACTGATAGTGAATTGTAACGTTCAGGGCCTCCTAATAACGATGGATCACTCAAATTGCGTCCCGATTCAATACATCGTCCACCAGCCGACTTGACTCCATGGGTCTATTGCTGCCTCGGGCACCTTATGGCCGTTCTGCTGTGAGTCTAGATTATCGAATGGGACGAAAAACTGATAGTGAATTGTAACGTTCAGGGCCTCCTAATGACGATGGATCACTCAAATTGCGTCCCGATTCAATACACCGTCCTCCAGCAGACTTGTCCCCATGGGTCGATTGCTGCCTCGGGCACCTAATGGCCGTTCTGCTGTGAGTCAAAGATTTTCGAATCGGACGAAAAACTGATAGTGAATTGTAACATTCAGGGCCACCTAATGACGATGGACCACGCAAATTGCGTCCCGATTCAATACATCGTCCTCCAGCCGAGTTGACTCCATGGGTCTATTGCTGCCTCGGGCACCTTATGGCCGTTCTGCTGTGAATATAGATTATCGAATGGGACGAAAAACTGATAGTGAATTGTACCGTTCAGGGCCACCTAATGACGATGGATCACTCAAATTGCGTCCCGATTCAAAACATCGTCCTCCAGCCGACTTGACTCCATGGGTCTATTGCTGCCTCGGGCACCTTATGGCCGTTCTGCTGTGAGTCTAGATTATCGAATGGGACAAAAAACTGATAGTGAATTGTAACGTTCAGGGCCTCCTAATGACGATGGATCACTCAAATTGCGTCCCGATTCAATACATCGTCCTGCAGCAGACTTGTCTCCATGGGTCTATTGCTGCCTCGGGCACCTTATAGCCGTTCTGCTGTGAGTCTAGATTATCGAATGGGACGAAAAACTGATAGTGTATTGTAACGTTCAGGGCCACCTAATGACGATGGATCTCTCAAATTGCGTCCCGATTCAATACATCGTCCTCCAGCCGACTTGACTCCATGGGTCTATTGCTGCCTCGGGCACCTTATGGCCGTTCTGCTGTGAGTCTAGATTATCGAATGGGACGAAAAACTGATAGTGAATTGTAACGTTCAGGGCCACCTAATGACGATGGATCACTCAAATTGCGTCCTGATTCAATACATCGTCCTCCAGCAGATTTGACTTCATGGGTCTATTGCTGCCTCGGGCACCTTATGGCCGTTCTGCTGTGAGTCAAAGATTTTCGAATCGGACGAAGAACTGATAGTGAATTGTTCCGTTCAGGGCCACCTAATGACGATGGATCACTCAAATTGCGTCCCGATTCAAAACATCGTCCTCCAGCCGACTTGACTCCATGGGCCTATTGCTGCCTCGGGCACCTTATGGCCGTTCTGCTGTGAGTCTAGATTATCGAATGGGACAAAAAACTGATAGTGAATTGTAACGTTCAGGGCCTCCTAATGACGATGGATCACTCAAATTGCGTCCCGATTCAATACATCGTCCTCCAGCAGACTTGACTCCATGGGTCTATTGCTGCCTCGGGCACCTTATAGCCGTTCTGCTGTGAGTCTAGATTATCGAATGGGACGAAAAACTGATAGTGTATTGTAACGTTCAGGGCCACCTAATGACGATGGATCTCTCAAATTGCGTCCCGATTCAATACATCGTCCTCCAGCCGACTTGACTCCATGGGTCTATTGCTGCCTCGGGCACCTTATGGCGGTTCTGCTGTGAATCTAGATTATCGAATGGGACGAAAAACTGATAGTGAATTGTAACGTTCAGGGCCACCTAATGACGATGGATCACTCAAATTGCGTCCCGATTCAATACATCGTCCCCAGCCGACTTGTCTCCATGGGTCTATTGCTGCCTCGGGCACCTTATAGCCGTTCTGCTGTGAGTCTAGATTATCGAATGGGACGAAAAACTGATAGTGAATTGTAACGTCCATGGCCTCCTAAAGACGATGGATCACTCAAATTGCGTCCCGATTCAATACATCGTCCTCCAGCAGACTTGTCTCCATGGGTCGATTGCTGCCTCGGGCACCTTATGGCCGTTCTGCTGTTCAGGGCCACCTAATGACGATGGATCACTCAAATTGCGTCCCGATTCAATACATCGTGCACCAGCCGACTTGACTCCATGGGTCTATTGCTGCCTCGGGCACCTTATGGCCGTTCTGCTGTGAGTCTAGATTATCGAATGGGACAAAAAACTGATAATGAATTGTAACGTTCAGGGCCTCCTAATGACGATGGATCACTCAAATTGCGTCCCGATTCAATACATCGTCCTCCAGCAGACTTGTCTCCATGGGTCTATTGCTGCCTCGGGCACCTTATGGCCGTTCTGCTGTGAGTCTAGATTATCGAATGGGACGAAAAACTGATAGTGAATTGTAACGTTCAGGGCCACCTAATGACGATGGATCTCTCAAATTGCGTCCCGATTCAATACGTCGTCCTCCAGCCGACTTGACTCTATGGGTCCATTGCTGCCTCGGGCACCTTATGGCCGTTCTGCTGTGAATCTAGATTATCGAATGGGACGAAAAACTGATAGTGAATTGTAACGTTCAGGGCCTCCTAATAACGATGGATCACTCAAATTGCGTCCCGATTCAATACATCGTCCACCAGCCGACTTGACTCCATGGGTCTATTGCTGCCTCGGGCACCTTATGGCCGTTCTGCTGTGAGTCTAGATTATCGAATGGGACGAAAATCTGATAGTGAATTGTAACGTTCAGGGCCTCCTAATGACGATGGATCACTCAAATTGCGTCCCGATTCAATACACCGTCCTCCAGCAGACTTGTCCCCATGGGTCGATTGCTGCCTCGGGCACCTAATGGCCGTTCTGCTGTGAGTCAAAGATTTTCGAATCGGACGAAAAACTGATAGTGAATTGTAACATTCAGGGCCACCTAATGACGATGGACCACGCAAATTGCGTCCCGATTCAATACATCGTCCTCCAGCCGAGTTGACTCCATGGGTCTATTGCTGCCTCGGGCACCTTATGGCCGTTCTGCTGTGAATATAGATTATCGAATGGGACGAAAAACTGATAGTGAATTGTACCGTTCAGGGCCACCTAATGACGATGGATCACTCAAATTGCGTCCCGATTCAAAACATCGTCCTCCAGCCGACTTGACTCCATGGGTCTATTGCTGCCTCGGGCACCTTATGGCCGTTCTGCTGTGAGTCTAGATTATCGAATGGGACAAAAAACTGATAGTGAATTGTAACGTTCAGGGCCTCCTAATGACGATGGATCACTCAAATTGCGTCCCGATTCAATACATCGTCCTCCAGCAGACTTGTCTCCATGGGTCTATTGCTGCCTCGGGCACCTTATAGCCGTTCTGCTGTGAGTCTAGATTATCGAATGGGACGAAAAACTGATAGTGTATTGTAACGTTCAGGGCCACCTAATGACGATGGATCTCTCAAATTGCGTCCCGATTCAATACATCGTCCTCCAGCCGACTTGACTCCATGGGTCTATTGCTGCCTCGGGCACCTTATGGCCGTTCTGCTGTGAGTCTAGATTATCGAATGGGACGAAAAACTGATAGTGAATTGTAACGTTCAGGGCCACCTAATGACGATGGATCACTCAAATTGCGTCCTGATTCAATACATCGTCCTCCAGCAGATTTGACTTCATGGGTCTATTGCTGCCTCGGGCACCTTATGGCCGTTCTGCTGTGAGTCAAAGATTTTCGAATCGGACGAAGAACTGATAGTGAATTGTTCCGTTCAGGGCCTCCTAATGACGATGGATCACTCAAATTGCGTCCCGATTCAATACATCGTCCTGCAGCAGACTTGTCTCCATGGGTCTATTGCTGCCTCGGGCACCTTATAGCCGTTCTGCTGTGAGTCTAGATTATCGAATGGGACGAAAAACTGATAGTGAATTGTAACGTTCAGGGCCACCTAATGACGATGGATCTCTCAAATTGCGTCCCGATTCAATACATCGTCCTCCAGCCGACTTGACTCCATGGGTCTATTGCTGCCTCGGGCACCTTATGGCCGTTCTGCTGTGAGTCTAGATTATCGAATGGGACGAAAAACTGATAGTGAATTGTAACGTTCAGGGCCTCCTAATGACGATGGATCACTCAAATTGCGTCCCGATTCAATACATCGTCCTCCAGCCGACTTGACTCCATGGGTCTATTGCTGCCTCGGGCACCTTATGGCCGTTCTGCTGTGAATCTAGATTATCGAATGGGACGAAAAACTGATAGTGAATTGTAACGTTCAGGGCCACCTAATGACGATGGATCACTCAAATTGCGTCCCGATTCAATACATCGTCACCAGCCGACTTGTCTCCATGGGTCTATTGCTGCCTCGGGCACCTTATGGCCGTTCAGCTGTGAGTCTAGATTATCGAATGGGACGAAAAACTGATAGTGAATTGTAACGTTCAGGGCCACCTAATGACGATGGATCACTCAAATTGCGTCCTGATTCAATACATCGTCCTCCAGCAGATTTGACTTCATGGGTCTATTGCTGCCTCGGGCACCTTATGGCCGTTCTGCTGTGAGTCAAAGATTTTCGAATCGGACGAAGAACTGATAGTGAATTGTACCGTTCAGGGCCACCTAATGACGATGGATCACTCAAATTGCGTCCCGATTCAAAACATCGTCCTCCAGCCGACTTGACTCCATGGGTCTATTGCTGCCTCGGGCACCTTATGGCCGTTCTGCTGTGAGTCTAGATTATCGAATGGGACAAAAAACTGATACTGAATTGTAACGTTCAGGGCCTCCTAATGACGATGGATCACTCAAATTGCGTCCCGATTCAATACATCGTCCTCCAGCAGACTTGTCTCCATGGGTCTATTGCTGCCTCGGGCACCTTATAGCCGTTCTGCTGTGAGTCTAGATTATCGAATGGGACGAAAAACTGATAGTGTATTGTAACGTTCAGGGCCACCTAATGACGATGGATCTCTCAAATTGCGTCCCGATTCAATACATCGTCCTCCAGCCGACTTGACTCCATGGGTCTATTGCTGCCTCGGGCACCTTATGGCCGTTCTGCTGTGAATCTAGATTATCGAATGGGACGAAAAACTGATAGTGAATTGTAACGTTCAGGGCCACCTAATGACGATGGATCACTCAAATTGCGTCCCGATTCAATACATCGTCCCCAGCCGACTTGTCTCCATGGGTCTATTGCTGCCTCGGGCACCTTATGGCCGTTCTGCTGTGAGTCTAGATTATCGAATGGGACGAAAAACTGATAGTGAATTGTAACGTTCATGGCCTCCTAATGACGATGGATCACTCAAATTGCGTCCCGATTCAATACATCGTCCTCCAGCAGACTTGTCTCCATGGGTCGATTGCTGCCTCGGGCACCTTATGGCCGTTCTGCTGTTCAGGGCCACCTAATGACGATGGATCACTCAAATTGCGTCCCGATTCAATACATCGTGCACCAGCCGACTTGACTCCATGGGTCTATTGCTGCCTCGGGCACCTTATGGCCGTTCTGCTGTGAGTCTAGATTATCGAATGGGACAAAAAACTGATAATGAATTGTAACGTTCAGGGCCTCCTAATGACGATGGATCACTCAAATTGCGTCCCGATTCAATACATCGTCCTCCAGCAGACTTGTCTCCATGGGTCTATTGCTGCCTCGGGCACCTTATGGCCGTTCTGCTGTGAGTCTAGATTATCGAATGGGACGAAAAACTGATAGTGAATTGTAACGTTCAGGGCCACCTAATGACGATGGATCTCTCAAATTGCGTCCCGATTCAATACGTCGTCCTCCAGCCGACTTGACTCTATGGGTCCATTGCTGCCTCGGGCACCTTATGGCCGTTCTGCTGTGAATCTAGATTATCGAATGGGACGAAAAACTGATAGTGAATTGTAACGTTCAGGGCCTCCTAATAACGATGGATCACTCAAATTGCGTCCCGATTCAATACATCGTCCACCAGCCGACTTGACTCCATGGGTCTATTGCTGCCTCGGGCACCTTATGGCCGTTCTGCTGTGAGTCTAGATTATCGAATGGGACGAAAAACTGATAGTGAATTGTAACGTTCAGGGCCTCCTAATGACGATGGATCACTCAAATTGCGTCCCGATTCAATACACCGTCCTCCAGCAGACTTGTCCCCATGGGTCGATTGCTGCCTCGGGCACCTAATGGCCGTTCTGCTGTGAGTCAAAGATTTTCGAATCGGACGAAAAACTGATAGTGAATTGTAACATTCAGGGCCACCTAATGACGATGGACCACGCAAATTGCGTCCCGATTCAATACATCGTCCTCCAGCCGAGTTGACTCCATGGGTCTATTGCTGCCTCGGGCACCTTATGGCCGTTCTGCTGTGAATATAGATTATCGAATGGGACGAAAAACTGATAGTGAATTGTACCGTTCAGGGCCACCTAATGACGATGGATCACTCAAATTGCGTCCCGATTCAAAACATCGTCCTCCAGCCGACTTGACTCCATGGGTCTATTGCTGCCTCGGGCACCTTATGGCCGTTCTGCTGTGAGTCTAGATTATCGAATGGGACAAAAAACTGATAGTGAATTGTAACGTTCAGGGCCTCCTAATGACGATGGATCACTCAAATTGCGTCCCGATTCAATACATCGTCCTGCAGCAGACTTGTCTCCATGGGTCTATTGCTGCCTCGGGCACCTTATAGCCGTTCTGCTGTGAGTCTAGATTATCGAATGGGACGAAAAACTGATAGTGTATTGTAACGTTCAGGGCCACCTAATGACGATGGATCTCTCAAATTGCGTCCCGATTCAATACATCGTCCTCCAGCCGACTTGACTCCATGGGTCTATTGCTGCCTCGGGCACCTTATGGCCGTTCTGCTGTGAGTCTAGATTATCGAATGGGACGAAAAACTGATAGTGAATTGTAACGTTCAGGGCCACCTAATGACGATGGATCACTCAAATTGCGTCCTGATTCAATACATCGTCCTCCAGCAGATTTGACTTCATGGGTCTATTGCTGCCTCGGGCACCTTATGGCCGTTCTGCTGTGAGTCAAAGATTTTCGAATCGGACGAAGAACTGATAGTGAATTGTTCCGTTCAGGGCCACCTAATGACGATGGATCACTCAAATTGCGTCCCGATTCAAAACATCGTCCTCCAGCCGACTTGACTCCATGGGCCTATTGCTGCCTCGGGCACCTTATGGCCGTTCTGCTGTGAGTCTAGATTATCGAATGGGACAAAAAACTGATAGTGAATTGTAACGTTCAGGGCCTCCTAATGACGATGGATCACTCAAATTGCGTCCCGATTCAATACATCGTCCTCCAGCAGACTTGTCTCCATGGGTCTATTGCTGCCTCGGGCACCTTATAGCCGTTCTGCTGTGAGTCTAGATTATCGAATGGGACGAAAAACTGATAGTGTATTGTAACGTTCAGGGCCACCTAATGACGATGGATCTCTCAAATTGCGTCCCGATTCAATACATCGTCCTCCAGCCGACTTGACTCCATGGGTCTATTGCTGCCTCGGGCACCTTATGGCCGTTCTGCTGTGAGTCTAGATTATCGAATGGGACGAAAAACTGATAGTGAATTGTAACGTTCAGGGCCACCTAATGACGATGGATCACTCAAATTGCGTCCCGATTCAATACATCGTCACCAGCCGACTTGTCTCCATGGGTCTATTGCTGCCTCGGGCACCTTATGGCCGTTCTGCTGTGAGTCTAGATTATCGAATGGGACGGAAAACTGATAGTGAATTGTAACGTTCAGGGCCACCTAATGACGATGGATCACTCAAATTGCGTCCTGATTCCATACATCGTCCTCCAGCAGATTTGACTTCATGGGTCTATTGCTGCCTCGGGCACCTTATGGCCGTTCTGCTGTGAGTCAAAGATTTTCGAATCGGACGAAGAACTGATAGTGAATTGTACCGTTCAGGGCCACCTAATGACGATGGATCACTCAAATTGCGTCCCGATTCAAAACATCGTCCTCCAGCCGACTTGACTCCATGGGCCTATTGCTGCCTCGGGCACCTTATGGCCGTTCTGCTGTGAGTCTAGATTATCGAATGGGACGAAAAACTGATAGTGTATTGTAACGTTCAGGGCCACCTAATGACGGTGGATCTCTCAAATTGCGTCCCGATTCAATACATCGTCCTCCAGCCGACTTGACTCCATGGGTCTATTGCTGCCTCGGGCACCTTATGGTCGTTCTGCTGTGAATCTAGATTATCGAATGGGACGAAAAACTGATAGTGAATTGTAACGTTCAGGGCCACCTAATGACGATGGATCACTCAAATTGCGTCCCGATTCAATACATCGTCCCCAGCCGACTTGTCTCCATGGGTCTATTGCTGCCTCGGGCACCTTATGGCCGTTCTGCTGTGAGTCTAGATTATCGAATGGGACGAAAAACTGATAGTGAATTGTAACGTTCATGGCCTCCTAATGACGATGGATCACTCAAATTGCGTCCCGATTCAATACATCGTCCTCCAGCAGACTTGTCTCCATGGGTCGATTGCTGCCTCGGGCACCTTATGGCCTTTCTGCTGTTCAGGGCCACCTAATGACGATGGATCACTCAAATTGCGTCCCGATTCAATACATCGTTCACCAGCCGACTTGTCTCCATGGGTCTATTGCTGCCTCGGGCACCTTATGGCCGTTCTGCTGTGAGTCTAGATTATCGAATGGGACAAAAAACTGATAATGAATTGTAACGTTCAGGGCCTCCTAATGACGATGGATCACTCAAATTGCGTCCCGATTCAATACATCGTCCTCCAGCAGACTTGTCTCCATGGGTCTATTGCTGCCTCGGGCACCTTTTGGCCGTTCTGCTGTGAGTCTAGATTATTGAATGGGACGAAAAACTGATAGTGAATTGTAACGTTCAGGGCCACCTAATGACGATGGATCACACAAATTGCGTCCCGATTCAATACATCGTCCTCCAGCAGACTTGTCTCCATGGGTCTATTGCTGCCTCGGGCACCTTATGGCAGGCCTTCTGTGACTCAAAGATTTTCGAATCGGACGAAAAACTGATAGTGAATTGTAACGTTCAGGGCCTCATAATGACGATGGAACACTCAAATTGCGTCCCGATTCAATACATCGTCCTCCAGCAGACTTGTCTCCATGCGTCTATTGCTGCCTCGGGCACCTTATGGCCGTTCTGCTGTGAGTCAAAGATTTTCGAATCGGACGAAGAACTGATAGTGAATTGTACCGTTCAGGGCCACCTAATGACGATGGATCACTCAAATTGCGTCCCGATTCAATACATCGTCCTCCAGCCGACTTGACTCCATGGGTCTATTGCTGCCTCGGGCACCTTATGGCCGTTCTGCTGTGAGTCTAGATTATCGAATGGGACAAAAAACTGATAGTGAATTGTAACGTTCAGGGCCTCCTAATGACGATGGATCACTCAAATTGCGTCCCGATTCAATACATCGTCCTCCAGCAGACTTTTCTCAATGGGTCTATTGCTGCCTCGGGCACCTTATAGCCGTTCTGCTGTGAGTCTAGATTATCGAATGGGACGAAAAACTGATAGTGAATTGTAACGTTCAGGGCCACCTAATGACGATGGATCTCTCAAATTGCGTCCCGATTCAATACATCGTCCTCCAGCCGACTTGACTCCATGGGTCTATTGCTGCCTCGGGCACCTTATGGCCGTTCTGCTGTGAGTCTAGATTATCGAATGGGACGAAAAACTGATAGTGAATTGTAACGTTCAGGGCCACCTAATGACGATGGATCACTCAAATTGCGTCCCGATTCAATACATCGTCACCAGCCGACTTGTCTCCATGGGTCTATTGCTGCCTCGGGCACCTTATGGCCGTTCTGCTGTGAGTCTAGATTATCGAATGGGACGGAAAACTGATAGTGAATTGTAACGTTCAGGGCCACCTAATGACGATGGATCACTCAAATTGCGTCCTGATTCCATACATCGTCCTCCAGCAGATTTGACTTCATGGGTCTATTGCTGCCTCGGGCACCTTATGGCCGTTCTGCTGTGAGTCAAAGATTTTCGAATCGGACGAAGAACTGATAGTGAATTGTACCGTTCAGGGCCACCTAATGACGATGGATCACTCAAATTGCGTCCCGATTCAAAACATCGTCCTCCAGCCGACTTGACTCCATGGGTCTATTGCTGCCTCGGGCACCTTATGGTCGTTCTGCTGTGAGTCTAGATTATCGAATGGGACAAAAAACTGATAGTGAATTGTAACGTTCAGGGCCTCCTAATGACGATGGATCACTCAAATTGCGTCCCGATTCAATACATCGTCCTCCAGCAGACTTGCCTCCATGGGTCTATTGCTGCCTCGGGCACCTTATAGCCGTTCTGCTGTGAGTCTAGATTATCGAATGGGACGAAAAACTGATAGTGTATTGTAACGTTCAGGGCCACCTAATGACGATGGATCTCTCAAATTGCGTCCTGATTCAATACATCGTCCTCCAGCAGATTTGACTTCATGGGTCTATTGCTGCCTCGGGCACCTTATGGCCGTTCTGCTGTGAGTCAAAGATTTTCGAATCGGACGAAGAACTGATAGTGAATTGTACCGTTCAGGGCCACCTAATGACGATGGATCACTCAAATTGCGTCCCGATTCAAAACATCGTCCTCCAGCCGACTTGACTCCATGGGTCTATTGCTGCCTCGGGCACCTTATGGCCGTTCTGCTGTGAGTCTAGATTATCGAATGGGACAAAAAACTGATAGTGAATTGTAACGTTCAGGGCCTCCTAATGACGATGGATCACTCAAATTGCGTCCCGATTCAATACATCGTCCTCCAGCAGACTTTTCTCAATGGGTCTATTGCTGCCTCGGGCACCTTATAGCCGTTCTGCTGTGAGTCTAGATTATCGAATGGGACGAAAAACTGATAGTGAATTGTAACGTTCAGGGCCACCTAATGACGATGGATCTCTCAAATTGCGTCCCGATTCAATACATCGTCCTCCAGCCGACTTGACTCCATGGGTCTATTGCTGCCTCGGGCACCTTATGGCCGTTCTGCTGTGAGTCTAGATTATCGAATGGGACGAAAAACTGATAGTGAATTGTAACGTTCAGGGCCACCTAATGACGATGGATCACTCAAATTGCGTCCCGATTCAATACATCGTCACCAGCCGACTTGTCTCCATGGGTCTATTGCTGCCTCGGGCACCTTATGGCCGTTCTGCTGTGAGTCTAGATTATCGAATGGGACGGAAAACTGATAGTGAATTGTAACGTTCAGGGCCACCTAATGACGATGGATCACTCAAATTGCGTCCTGATTCCATACATCGTCCTCCAGCAGATTTGACTTCATGGGTCTATTGCTGCCTCGGGCACCTTATGGCCGTTCTGCTGTGAGTCAAAGATTTTCGAATCGGACGAAGAACTGATAGTGAATTGTACCGTTCAGGGCCACCTAATGACGATGGATCACTCAAATTGCGTCCCGATTCAAAACATCGTCCTCCAGACGACTTGACTCCATGGGTCTATTGCTGCCTCGGGCACCTTATGGCCGTTCTGCTGTGAATCTAGATTATCGAATGGGACGAAAAACTGATAGTGAATTGTAACGTTCAGGGCCACCTAATGACGATGGATCACTCAAATTGCGTCCCGATTCAATACATCGTCCTCCAGCCGACTTGACTCCATGGGTCTATTGCTGCCTCGGGCACCTTATGGCCGTTCTGCTGTGAGTCTAGATTATCGAATGGGACAAAAAACTGATAGTGAATTGTAACGTTCAGGGCCTCCTAATGACGATGGATCACTCAAATTGCGTCCCGATTCAATACATCGTCCTCCAGCAGACTTTTCTCCATGGGTCTATTGCTGCCTCGGGCATCTTATAGCCGTTCTGCTGTGAGTCTAGATTATCGAATGGGACGAAAAACTGATAGTGAATTGTAACGTTCAGGGCCACCTAATGACGATGGATCTCTCAAATTGCGTCCCGATTCAATACATCGTCCTCCAGCCGACTTGACTCCATGGGTCTATTGCTGCCTCGGGCACCTTATGGCCGTTCTGCTGTGAGTCTAGATTATCGAATGGGACGAAAAACTGATAGTGAATTGTAACGTCCATGGCCTCCTAAAGACGATGGATCACTCAAATTGCGTCCCGATTCAATACATCGTCCTCCAGCAGACTTGTCTCCATGGGTCGATTGCTGCCTCGGGCACCTTATGGCCGTTCTGCTGTTCAGGGCCACCTAATGACGATGGATCACTCAAATTGCGTCCCGATTCAATACATCGTGCACCAGCCGACTTGACTCCATGGGTCTATTGCTGCCTCGGGCACCTTATGGCCGTTCTGCTGTGAGTCTAGATTATCGAATGGGACAAAAAACTGATAATGAATTGTAACGTTCAGGGCCTCCTAATGACGATGGATCACTCAAATTGCGTCCCGATTCAATACATCGTCCTCCAGCAGACTTGTCTCCATGGGTCTATTGCTGCCTCGGGCACCTTATGGCCGTTCTGCTGTGAGTCTAGATTATCGAATGGGACGAAAAACTGATAGTGAATTGTAACGTTCAGGGCCACCTAATGACGATGGATCTCTCAAATTGCGTCCCGATTCAATACGTCGTCCTCCAGCCGACTTGACTCTATGGGTCCATTGCTGCCTCGGGCACCTTATGGCCGTTCTGCTGTGAATCTAGATTATCGAATGGGACGAAAAACTGATAGTGAATTTTAACGTTCAGGGCCTCCTAATAACGATGGATCACTCAAATTGCGTCCCGATTCAATACATCGTCCACCAGCCGACTTGACTCCATGGGTCTATTGCTGCCTCGGGCACCTTATGGCCGTTCTGCTGTGAGTCTAGATTATCGAATGGGACGAAAAACTGATAGTGAATTGTAACGTTCAGGGCCTCCTAATGACGATGGATCACTCAAATTGCGTCCCGATTCAATACACCGTCCTCCAGCAGACTTGTCCCCATGGGTCGATTGCTGCCTCGGGCACCTAATGGCCGTTCTGCTGTGAGTCAAAGATTTTCGAATCGGACGAAAAACTGATAGTGAATTGTAACATTCAGGGCCACCTAATGACGATGGACCACGCAAATTGCGTCCCGATTCAATACATCGTCCTCCAGCCGAGTTGACTCCATGGGTCTATTGCTGCCTCGGGCACCTTATGGCCGTTCTGCTGTGAATATAGATTATCGAATGGGACGAAAAACTGATAGTGAATTGTACCGTTCAGGGCCACCTAATGACGATGGATCACTCAAATTGCGTCCCGATTCAAAACATCGTCCTCCAGCCGACTTGACTCCATGGGTCTATTGCTGCCTCGGGCACCTTATGGCCGTTCTGCTGTGAGTCTAGATTATCGAATGGGACAAAAAACTGATAGTGAATTGTAACGTTCAGGGCCTCCTAATGACGATGGATCACTCAAATTGCGTCCCGATTCAATACATCGTCCTCCAGCAGACTTGTCTCCATGGGTCTATTGCTGCCTCGGGCACCTTATAGCCGTTCTGCTGTGAGTCTAGATTATCGAATGGGACGAAAAACTGATAGTGTATTGTAACGTTCAGGGCCACCTAATGACGATGGATCTCTCAAATTGCGTCCCGATTCAATACATCGTCCTCCAGCCGACTTGACTCCATGGGTCTATTGCTGCCTCGGGCACCTTATGGCCGTTCTGCTGTGAGTCTAGATTATCGAATGGGACGAAAAACTGATAGTGAATTGTAACGTTCAGGGCCACCTAATGACGATGGATCACTCAAATTGCGTCCTGATTCAATACATCGTCCTCCAGCAGATTTGACTTCATGGGTCTATTGCTGCCTCGGGCACCTTATGGCCGTTCTGCTGTGAGTCAAAGATTTTCGAATCGGACGAAGAACTGATAGTGAATTGTTCCGTTCAGGGCCTCCTAATGACGATGGATCACTCAAATTGCGTCCCGATTCAATACATCGTCCTGCAGCAGACTTGTCTCCATGGGTCTATTGCTGCCTCGGGCACCTTATAGCCGTTCTGCTGTGAGTCTAGATTATCGAATGGGACGAAAAACTGATAGTGTATTGTAACGTTCAGGGCCACCTAATGACGATGGATCTCTCAAATTGCGTCCCGATTCAATACATCGTCCTCCAGCCGACTTGACTCCATGGGTCTATTGCTGCCTCGGGCACCTTATGGCCGTTCTGCTGTGAGTCTAGATTATCGAATGGGACGAAAAACTGATAGTGAATTGTAACGTTCAGGGCCACCTAATGACGATGGATCACTCAAATTGCGTCCTGATTCAATACATCGTCCTCCAGCAGATTTGACTTCATGGGTCTATTGCTGCCTCGGGCACCTTATGGCCGTTCTGCTGTGAGTCAAAGATTTTCGAATCGGACGAAGAACTGATAGTGAATTGTTCCGTTCAGGGCCACCTAATGACGATGGATCACTCAAATTGCGTCCCGATTCAAAACATCGTCCTCCAGCCGACTTGACTCCATGGGCCTATTGCTGCCTCGGGCACCTTATGGCCGTTCTGCTGTGAGTCTAGATTATCGAATGGGACAAAAAACTGATAGTGAATTGTAACGTTCAGGGCCTCCTAATGACGATGGATCACTCAAATTGCGTCCCGATTCAATACATCGTCCTCCAGCAGACTTGTCTCCATGGGTCTATTGCTGCCTCGGGCACCTTATAGCCGTTCTGCTGTGAGTCTAGATTATCGAATGGGACGAAAAACTGATAGTGTATTGTAACGTTCAGGGCCACCTAATGACGATGGATCTCTCAAATTGCGTCCCGATTCAATACATCGTCCTCCAGCCGACTTGACTCCATGGGTCTATTGCTGCCTCGGGCACCTTATGGCGGTTCTGCTGTGAATCTAGATTATCGAATGGGACGAAAAACTGATAGTGAATTGTAACGTTCAGGGCCACCTAATGACGATGGATCACTCAAATTGCGTCCCGATTCAATACATCGTCCCCAGCCGACTTGTCTCCATGGGTCTATTGCTGCCTCGGGCACCTTATAGCCGTTCTGCTGTGAGTCTAGATTATCGAATGGGACGAAAAACTGATAGTGAATTGTAACGTCCATGGCCTCCTAAAGACGATGGATCACTCAAATTGCGTCCCGATTCAATACATCGTCCTCCAGCAGACTTGTCTCCATGGGTCGATTGCTGCCTCGGGCACCTTATGGCCGTTCTGCTGTTCAGGGCCACCTAATGACGATGGATCACTCAAATTGCGTCCCGATTCAATACATCGTGCACCAGCCGACTTGACTCCATGGGTCTATTGCTGCCTCGGGCACCTTATGGCCGTTCTGCTGTGAGTCTAGATTATCGAATGGGACAAAAAACTGATAATGAATTGTAACGTTCAGGGCCTCCTAATGACGATGGATCACTCAAATTGCGTCCCGATTCAATACATCGTCCTCCAGCAGACTTGTCTCCATGGGTCTATTGCTGCCTCGGGCACCTTATGGCCGTTCTGCTGTGAGTCTAGATTATCGAATGGGACGAAAAACTGATAGTGAATTGTAACGTTCAGGGCCACCTAATGACGATGGATCTCTCAAATTGCGTCCCGATTCAATACGTCGTCCTCCAGCCGACTTGACTCTATGGGTCCATTGCTGCCTCGGGCACCTTATGGCCGTTCTGCTGTGAATCTAGATTATCGAATGGGACGAAAAACTGATAGTGAATTGTAACGTTCAGGGCCTCCTAATAACGATGGATCACTCAAATTGCGTCCCGATTCAATACATCGTCCACCAGCCGACTTGACTCCATGGGTCTATTGCTGCCTCGGGCACCTTATGGCCGTTCTGCTGTGAGTCTAGATTATCGAATGGGACGAAAAACTGATAGTGAATTGTAACGTTCAGGGCCTCCTAATGACGATGGATCACTCAAATTGCGTCCCGATTCAATACACCGTCCTCCAGCAGACTTGTCCCCATGGGTCGATTGCTGCCTCGGGCACCTAATGGCCGTTCTGCTGTGAGTCAAAGATTTTCGAATCGGACGAAAAACTGATAGTGAATTGTAACATTCAGGGCCACCTAATGACGATGGACCACGCAAATTGCGTCCCGATTCAATACATCGTCCTCCAGCCGAGTTGACTCCATGGGTCTATTGCTGCCTCGGGCACCTTATGGCCGTTCTGCTGTGAATATAGATTATCGAATGGGACGAAAAACTGATAGTGAATTGTACCGTTCAGGGCCACCTAATGACGATGGATCACTCAAATTGCGTCCCGATTCAAAACATCGTCCTCCAGCCGACTTGACTCCATGGGTCTATTGCTGCCTCGGGCACCTTATGGCCGTTCTGCTGTGAGTCTAGATTATCGAATGGGACAAAAAACTGATAGTGAATTGTAACGTTCAGGGCCTCCTAATGACGATGGATCACTCAAATTGCGTCCCGATTCAATACATCGTCCTCCAGCAGACTTGTCTCCATGGGTCTATTGCTGCCTCGGGCACCTTATAGCCGTTCTGCTGTGAGTCTAGATTATCGAATGGGACGAAAAACTGATAGTGTATTGTAACGTTCAGGGCCACCTAATGACGATGGATCTCTCAAATTGCGTCCCGATTCAATACATCGTCCTCCAGCCGACTTGACTCCATGGGTCTATTGCTGCCTCGGGCACCTTATGGCCGTTCTGCTGTGAGTCTAGATTATCGAATGGGACGAAAAACTGATAGTGAATTGTAACGTTCAGGGCCACCTAATGACGATGGATCACTCAAATTGCGTCCTGATTCAATACATCGTCCTCCAGCAGATTTGACTTCATGAGTCTATTGCTGCCTCGGGCACCTTATGGCCGTTCTGCTGTGAGTCAAAGATTTTCGAATCGGACGAAGAACTGATAGTGAATTGTTCCGTTCAGGGCCACCTAATGACGATGGATCACTCAAATTGCGTCCCGATTCAAAACATCGTCCTCCAGCCGACTTGACTCCATGGGTCTATTGCTGCCTCGGGCACCTTATGGCCGTTCTGCTGTGAGTCTAGATTATCGAATGGGACAAAAAACTGATAGTGAATTGTAACGTTCAGGGCCTCCTAATGACGATGGATCACTCAAATTGCGTCCCGATTCAATACATCGTCCTCCAGCAGACTTGTCTCCATGGGTCTATTGCTGCCTCGGGCACCTTATAGCCGTTCTGCTGTGAGTCTAGATTATCGAATGGGACGAAAAACTGATAGTGTATTGTAACGTTCAGGGCCACCTAATGACGATGGATCTCTCAAATTGCGTCCCGATTCAATACATCGTCCTCCAGCCGACTTGACTCCATGGGTCTATTGCTGCCTCGGGCACCTTATGGCGGTTCTGCTGTGAATCTAGATTATCGAATGGGACGAAAAACTGATAGTGAATTGTAACGTTCAGGGCCACCTAATGACGATGGATCACTCAAATTGCGTCCCGATTCAATACATCGTCCCCAGCCGACTTGTCTCCATGGGTCTATTGCTGCCTCGGGCACCTTATAGCCGTTCTGCTGTGAGTCTAGATTATCGAATGGGACGAAAAACTGATAGTGAATTGTAACGCCCATGGCCTCCTAATGACGATGGATCACTCAAATTGCGTCCCGATTCAATACATCGTCCTCCAGCAGACTTGTCTCCATGGGTCTATTGCTGCCTCGGGCACCTTATGGCCGTTCTGCTGTGAGTCTAGATTATCGAATGGGACAAAAAACTGATAATGAATTGTAACGTTCAGGGCCTCCTAATGACGATGGATCACTCAAATTGCGTCCCGATTCAATACATCGTCCTCCAGCCGACTTGACTCCATGGGTCTATTGCTGCCTCGGGCACCTTATGGCCGTTCTGCTGTGAGTCTAGATTATCGAATGGGACGAAAAACTGATAGTGAATTGTAACGTTCAGGGCCTCCTAATGACGATGGATCACTCAAATTGCGTCCCGATTCAATACACCGTCCTCCAGCAGACTTGTCTCCATGGGTCGATTGCTGCCTCGGGCACCTAATGGCCGTTCTGCTGTGAGTCAAAGATTTTCGAATCGGACGAAAAACTGATAGTGAATTGTAACATTCAGGGCCACCTAATGACGATGGACCACGCAAATTGCGTCCCGATTCAATACATCGTCCTCCAGCCGAGTTGACTCCATGGGTCTATTGCTGCCTCGGGCACCTTATGGCCGTTCTGCTGTGAATCTAGATTATCGAATTGGACGAAAAACTGATAGTGAATTGTAACGTTCAGGGCCACCTAATGACGATGGATCACTCAAATTGCGTCCCGATTCAATACATCGTCCCCAGCCGACTTGACTCCATGGGACTATTGCTGCCTCGGGCACCTTATGGCCGTTCTGCTGTGAGTCTAGATTATAGAATGGGATGAAAAACTGATAATGAATTGTAACGTTCAGGGCCACCTAATGACGATGGATCACACAAATTGCGTCCCGATTCAATACATCGTCCTCCAGCCGACTTGTCTCCATGGGTCTATTGCTGCCTCGGGCACCTTATGGCAGGCCTGCTGTGACTCAAAGATTTTCGAATCGGACGAAAAACTGATAGTGAATTGTAACGTTCAGGGCCTCCTAATGACGATGGATCACTCAAATTGCGTCCCGATTCAATACATCGCCCTCCAGCCGACTTGACTCCATGGGTCTATTGCTGCCTCGGGCACCTTATGGCCGTTCTGCTGTGAGTCTAGATTATCGAATGGGACGAAAAACTGATAGTGAATTGTAACGTTCGGGGCCTCCTATTGACGATGGATCACTCAAATTGCGTCCCGATTCAATACATCGTCCTCCAGCAGACTTGTCTCGATGGGTCGATTGCTGCCTCGGGCACCTAATGGCCGTTTTGCTGTGAGTCAAAGATTTTCGAATCGGACGAAAAACTGATAGTGAATTGTAAGTTTCAGGGCCACCTAATGACGATGGACCACGCAAATTGCGTCCCGATTCAATACATCGTCCTCCAGCCGAGTTGACTCCATGGGTCTATTGCTGCCTCGGGCACCTTATGGCCGTTCTGCTGTGAATCTAGATTATCGAATGGGACGAAAAACTGATAGTGAATTGTAACGTTCAGGGCCACCTAATGACAATGGATCAATCAAATTGCGTCCCGATTCAATACATCGCCCCAGCCGACTTGTCTCCATGGGTCTATTGCTGCCTCGGGCACCTTATGGCCGTTCTGCTGTGAGTCAAAGATTTTCGAATCGGACGAAAAACTGATAGTGAATTGTAACTTTCAGGGCCACCTAATGACGATGGATCACTCAAATTGCGTCCCGATTCAATACATCGTCCTCCAGCAGACTTGTCTCCATGGGTCGATTGCTGCATCGGGCACCTAATGGCCGTTCTGCTGTGAGTCAAATATTTTCGAATCGGACGAAAAACTGATAGTGATTTGTAACATTCAGGGCCACCTAATGACGATGGACCACACAAACTGCGTCCCGATTCAGTACATCGTCCACTAGCCGACTTGACTCCATGGGACTATTGCTGCCTCGGGCTCCTTATGGCCGTTCTGCTGTGAGTCTAGATTATAGAATGGTATGAAAAACTGATAGTGAATTGTAACGTTCAGGGCCACCTAATGACGATGGATCACTCAAATTGCGTCCCGATTCAATACATCGTCCTCCAGCAGACTTGTCTCCATGGGTCTATTGCTGCCTCGGGCACCTGATGGCAGGCCTGCTGTGACTCAAAGATTTTCGAATCGGACGAAAAACTGATAGTGAATTGTAACGTTCAGTGCCTCCTAATGACGATGGAACACTCAAATTGCGTCCCGATTCAATACATCGTCCTCCAGCAGACTTGTTTCCATGCGTCTATTGCTGCCTCGGGCACCTTATGGCCGTTCTGCTGTGAGTCAAAGATTTTCGAATCGGACGAAAAACTGATAGTGAATTGTAACGTTCAGGGCCACCTAATGACGATGGATCACTCAAATTGCGTCCCGATTCAATACATCGTCCTCCAGCCAACTTGATTCCATGGGTCTATTGCTGCCTCGGGCACCTTATGGCCGTTCTGCTGTGAGTCTAGATTATCGAATGGGACAAAAAACTGATAGTGAATTGTAACGTTCAGGGCCTCCTAATGACGATGGATCACTCAAATTGCGTCCCGATTCAATACATCGTCCTCCAGCTGACTTGTCTCCATGGGTCTATTGCTGCCTCGGGCACCTTATGGCCGTTCTGCTGTGAGTCTAGATTATCGAATGGGACGAAAAACTGATAGTGAATTGTAACGTTCAGGGCCACCTAATGACGATGGATCTCTCAAATTGCGTCCCGATTCAATACATCGTCCTCCAGCCTACTTGACTCTATGGGTCTATTGCTGCGTCGGGCACCTTATGGCCGTTCTGCTGTGAGTCTAGATTATAGAATGGGATGAAAAACTGATAGTGAATTGTAACGTTCAGGGCCACCTAATGACGATGGATCACACAAATTGCGTCCCGATTCAATACATCGTCCTCCAGCAGACTTGTCTCCATGGGTCTATTGCTGCCTCGGGCACCTTATGGCAGGCCTGCTGTGACTCAAAGATTTACGAATCGGACGAAAAACTGATAGTGAATTGTAACGTTCAGGGCCTCATAATGACGATGGATCACTCAAATTGCGTCCCGATTCAATACATCGTCCCCAGCCGACTTGTCTCCATGGATCTATTGCTGCCTCGGGCACCTTATGGCCGTTCTGCTGTGAGTCTAAATTATCGAATGGGACGAAAAACTGATAGTGAATTGTAACATTCAGGGCCACCTAATGACGATGGATCACTCAAATTGCGTCCTGATTCAATACATCGTCCTCCAGCAGACTTGTCTCCATGGGTTGATTGCTGCCTCGGGCACCTTATGGCCGTTCTGCTGTGAGTCAAAGATTTTCGAATCGGACGAAAAACTGATAGTGATTTGTAACATTCGGGGCCACCTAATGACGATGGACCACACAAATTGCGTCCCGATTCAGTACATCGTCCACTAGCCGAATTGACTACATGGGACTATTGCTGCCTCGGGCACCTTATGGCCGTTCTGCTGTGAGTCAAAGATTTTCGAATCGGACGAAGAACTGATAGTGAATTGTACCGTTCAGGGCCACCTAATGACGATGGATCACTCAAATTGCGTCTCGATTCAATACATCGTCCTCCAGCAGACTTGTCTCCATGCGTCTATTGCTGCCTCGGGCACCTTATGGCCGTTCTGCTGTGAGTCAAAGATTTTCGAATCGCACGAAGAACTGATAGTGAATTGTACCGTTCAGGGCCACCTAATGACGATGGATCACTCAAATTGCGTCCCGATTCAATACATCGTCCTCCAGCCGACTTGACTCCATGGGTCTATTGCTGCCTCTGGCACCATATGGTCGTTCTGCTGTGAGTCTAGATTATCGAATGGGACGAAAAACTGATAGTGAATTGTAACGTTCAGGGCCTCTTAATGACGATGGATCACTCAAATTGCGTCCCGATTTAATACATCGTCCTCCAGCCGACTTGACTCCATGGGTCTATTGCTGCCTCGGGCACCTTATGGCCGTTCTGCTGTGAGTCTAGATTATCGAATGGGACGAAAAACTGATAGTGAATTGTAACGTTCAGGGCCTCCTAATGACGATGGATCACTCAAATTGCGTCCCGATTCAATACATCGTCCTCCAGCAGACTTGTCTCCATGGGTCGATTGCTGCCTCGGGCACCTAATGGCCGTTCTGCTGTGAGTCAAAGAATTTCGAATCGGACGAAAAACTGCTAGTGAATTGTAACATTCAGTGCCACCTAATGACGATGGACCACGCAAATTGCGTCCCGATTCAATACATCGTCCTCCAGCCGAGTTGACCCCATGGGTCTATTGCTGCCTCGGGCAGCTTCTGGCCGTTCTGCTGTGAATCTAGATTATCGAATGGGACGAAAAACTGATAGTGAATTGTAACGTTCAGGGCCACCTAATGACAATGGATCACTCAAATTGCGTTCCGATTCAATACATCGTCCCCAGCCGACTTGTACCATGGGTCTATTGCTGCCTCGGGCACCTTATGGCTGTTCTGCTGTGAGTCTAGATTATTGAATGGGACGAAAAACTGATAGTGAATTGTAACGTTCAGGGCCACCTAATGATGATGGATCACTCAAATTGCGTCCAGATTCAATACATCGTCCTCCAGCAGACTTGACTTCATGGGTCTATTGCTGCCTCGGGCACCTTATGGCCGTTCTGCTGTGAGTCAAAGATTTTCGAATCGGACGAAAAACTGATAGTGAATTGTAACATTCAGGGCCACCTAATGACGATGGATCACTCAAATTGCGTCCCGATTCAATACATCGTCCTCCAGCAGACGTGTCTCCATGGGTCTATTGCTGCCTCGGGCACCTTATGGCAGGCCTGCTGTGACTCAAAGATTTTCGAATCGGACGAAAAACTGATAGTGAATTGTAAGGTTCAGGGCATCCTAATGACGATGGAACACTCAAATACGTCCCGATTCAATACATCATCCTCCAGCAGACTTGTCTCCATGGGTCTATTGCTGCCTCGAGCACCTTATGGCCGTTCTGCTGTGAGTCAAAGATTTTCGAATCGGACGAAAAACTGATAGTGAATTGTAACACTCTGGGCCACCTAATGACGATGGACCACACAAATTGCGTCCCGATTCAGTACATCGTCCACTAGCCGACTTGACTCCATGGGACTATTGCTGCCTCGGGCACCTTATGGCCGTTCTGCTGTGAGTCAAAGATTTTCGAATCGGACGAAAAACTGATAGTGAATTGTAACATTCAGGGCCACCTAATGACGATGGACCACACAAATTGCGTCCCGATTCAGTACATCGTCCACTAGCCGACTTGACTCCATGGGACTATTGCTGCCTCGGGCACCTTATGGCCGTTCTGCTGTGAGTCAAAGATTTTCGAATCGGACGAAAAACTGATAGTGAATTGTAACATTCAGGGCCACCTAATGACGATGGACCACACAAATTGCGTCCCGATTCAGTACATCGTCCGCCAGCCGATCTGACTCCATGGGTCTATTGCTGCCTCAGGCACCTAATGGCCGTTCTGCTGTGAGTCTAGATTATCGAATGGGACGAAAAACTGATAGTGAATTGTCACGTTCAGGGCCACCTAATGACGATGGATCACTCAAATTGCGTCCCGATTCAATATATCGTCCTCCAGCAGACTTGTTTCCATGTGTCTATTGTTGCCTCGGGCACCTTATGGCCGTTCAGCTGTGAGTCAAAGATTTTCGAATCGGACGAAAAACTGATAGTGAATTGTATCTTTCAGCGCAACCTAATGACGATGGATCACTCAAATTGCGTCCCGATTCAATACATCGTCCTCCAGCCGAGTTGACTCCATGGGTCTATTGCTGCCTCGGGCACCTTATGGCCGTTCTGCTGTGAATCTAGATTATCGAATGGGACGAAAAACTGGTAGTGAATTGTAACGTTCAGGGCCACCTAATGACGATGGATCACTCAAATTGCGTCCCGATTCAATACATCGTTCTCCAGCCGACTTGTCTCCATGGGTCTATTGCTGCCTCGGGCACCGTATGGCCGTTCTGCTGTGAGTCTAGATTATCGAATGGGACGAAAAACTGATAGTGAATTGTAACTTTCAGGGCCACCTAATGACGATGGATCACTCAAATTGCGTCCCGATTCAATACATCGTCCTCCAGCAGACTTGTCTCCATGGGTCGATTGCTGCCTCGGGCACCTTATGGTCGTTCTGCTGTGAGTCAAAGATTTTCGAATCGGACGAAAAACCTGATAGTGATTTGTAACATTCAGGGCCACCTAATGACGATGGACCACACAAATTGCGTCCCGATTCAATACATCGTCCACTAGCCGACTTGACTCCATGGGACTATTGCTGCCTCGGGCACCTTATGGCCGTTCTGCTGTGAGTCTAGATTATCGAATGGGATGAAAAACTGATAGTGAATTGTAACGTTCAGGGCCACCTAATGACGATGGATCACTCAAATTGCGTCCCGATTCAATACATCGTCCTCCAGCAGACTTGTCTCCATGGGTCGATTGCTACCTCGGGCACCTTATGGCCGTTCTGCTGTGAGTCAAAGATTTTCGAATCGGACGAAAAACTGATAGTGATTTGTAACATTCAGGGCCACCTAATGACGATGGACCACACAAATTGAGTCCCGATTCAGTACATCGTCCACTAGCTGACTTGACTCCATGGGACTATTGCTGCCTCGGGCATCTTATGGCCGTTCTGCTGTGAGTCTAGATTACAGAATGGGATGAAAAACTGATAGTGAATTGTAACTTTCAGGGCCACCTAATGACGATGGATCACTCAAATTGCGTCCCGATTCAATACATCGTCCTCCAGCAGACTTGTCTCCATGCGTCTATTGCTGTCTCGGGCACCTTATGGCCGTTCTGCTGTGAGTCAAAGATTTTCGAATCGGACGAAAAACTGATAGTGAATTGTAACTTTCAGGGCCACCTAATGACGATGGATCACTCAAATTGCGTCCCGATTCAATACATCGTCCTCCAGCCGACTTCACTCCATGGGTCGAATTCCTGCCTCGGGCACCTTATGGCCGTTCTGCTGTGAGTCTAGATTATCGAATGGGACAAAAAACTGATAGTGAATTGTAACGTTCAGGGCCTCCTAATGACGATGGATCACTCAAATTGCGTCCCGATTCAATACATCGTCCTCCAGCCGACTTGACTCCATGGGTCTATTGCTGCCTAGGGCACCTTATGGCCTTTCTGCAGTGAGTCTAGATTATCGAATGGGACGAAAAACTGATAGTGAATTGTAACGTTCAGGGCCTCCTAATGACGATGGATCACTCAAATTGCGTCCCGATTCAATACATCGTCCTCCAGCCGACTTGACTCCATGGGTCTATTGCAGCCTCGGGCACCTTATGGCCGTTCTGCTGTGAGTCTAGATTATCGAATGGGACGAAAAACTGATAGTGAATTGTAACGTTCAGGGCCTCCTAATGACGATGCATCACTCAAATTGCGTCCCGATTCAATACATCGTCCTCCAGCAGACTTGTCTCCATGGGTCGATTGCTGCCTCGGGCACCTAATGGCCGTTCTGCTGTGAGTCAAAGATTTTCGAATCGGACAAAAAACTGATAGTGAATTGTAACATTCAGGGCCACCTAATGACGATTGACCACGCAAATTGCGTCCCGATTCAATACATCGTCCTCCAGCCGAGTTGACTCCATGGGTCTATTGCTGCCTCGGGCACCTTATGGCCGTTCTGCTGTGAGTCTAGATTATCGAATGGGACGAAAAACTGATAGTGAATTGTAACTTTCAGGGCCACCTAATGACGATGGATCACTCAAATTGCGTCCCGATTCAATACATCGTCCTCCAGCAGACTTGTCTCCATGGGTCGATTGCTGCCTCGGGCACCTTATGGTCGTTCTGCTGTGAGTCAAAGATTTTCGAATCGGACGAAAAACCTGATAATGATTTGTAACATTCAGGGCCACCTAATGACGATGGACCACACAAATTGCGTCCCGATTCAATACATCGTCCACTAGCCGACTAAACTCCATGGGACTATTGCTGCCTCAGGCACCTTATGGCCGTTCTGCTGTGAGTCTAGATTATCGAATGGGATGAAAAACTGATAGTGAATTGTAACGTTCAGGGCCACCTAATGACGATGGATCACTCAAATTGCGTCCCGATTCAATACATCGTCCTCCAGCAGACTTGTCTCCATGGGTCTATTGCTGCCTCGGGCACCTTATGGCAGTCCTGCTGTGACTCAAAGATTTTGGAATCGGACGAAAAACTGATAGTGAATTGTAACGTTAAGGGCCTCCTAATGACGATGGAACACTCAAATTGCGTCCCGATTCAATACATCGTCCTCCAGCAGACTTGTCTCCATGGGTCTATTGCTGCCTCGGGCACCTTATGGCCGTTCTGCTGTGAGTCAAAGATTTTCGAATCGGACGAAAAACTGATAGTGAATTGTAACGTTCAGGGCCACCTAATGACGATGGATCTCTCAAATTGCGTCCCGATTCAATACATCGTCCCCAGCCGACTTGACTCCATGGGTCTATTGCTGCCTCGGGCACCTTATGGCCGTTCTGCTGTGAGTCTAGATAATCGAATGGGACGAAAAACTGATAGTGAATTGTAACGTTCAGGGCCACCTAATGACGATGGATCACTCAAATTGCGTCCTGATTCAATACATCGTCCTCCAGCAGACTTGTCTCCATGGGTCGATTGCTGCCTCGGGCACCTTATGGCCGTTCTGCTGTGAGTCAAAGATTTTCGAATCGGACGAAAAACTGATAGTGATTTGTAACATTCAGGGCCACCTAATGACGATGGACCACACAAATTGAGTCCCGATTCAGTACATCGTCCACTAGCCGACTTGACTCCATGGGACTATTGCTGCCCCGGGCACCTTATGGCCGTTCTGCTGTGAGTCTAGATTATAGAATGGGACGAAAAACTGATAGTGAATTGTAACGTTCAGGGCCACCTAATGACGATGGATCACTCAAATTGCGTCCCGATTCAATACATCGTCCTCCAGCAGACTTGTCTCCATGGGTCTATTGCTGCCTCGGGCACCTTATGGTCGTTCTGCTGTGAGTCAAAGATTTTCGAATCGGACGAAAAACTGATAGTGAATTGTAACGTTCAGGGCCACCTAATGACGATGGATCACTCAAATTGCGTCCCGATTCAATACATCGTCCCCAGCCGACTTGTCTCCATGGGTCTATTGCTGCCTCGGGCACCTTATGGCCGTTCTGCTGTGAGTCAAAGATTTTCGAATCGGACGAAAAACCTGATAATGATTTGTAACATTCAGGGCCACCTAAGGACGATGGACCACACAAATTACGTCCCGATTCAATACATCGTCCACTAGCCGACTTGACTCCATGGGACTATTGCTGCCTCGGGCACCTTATGGCCGTTCTGCTGTGAGTCTAGATTATCGAATGGGATGAAAAACTGATAGTGAATTGTAACGTTCAGGGCCACCTAATGACGATGGATCACTCAAATTGCGTCCCGATTCAATACATCGTCCTCCAGCAGACTTGTCTCCATGGGTCTATTGCTGCCTCGGGCACCTTATGGCAGTCCTGCTGTGACTCAAAGATTTTGGAATCGGACGAAAAACTGATAGTGAATTGTAACGTTAAGGGCCTCCTAATGACGATGGAACACTCAAATTGCGTCCCGATTCAATACATCGTCCTCCAGCAGACTTGTCTCCATGGGTCTATTGCTGCCTCGGGCACCTTATGGCCGTTCTGCTGTGAGTCAAAGATTTTCGAATCGGACGAAAAACTGATAGTGAATTGTAACGTTCAGGGCCACCTAATGACGATGGATCACTCAAATTGCGTCCCGATTCAATACATCGTCCCCAGCCGACTTGACTCCATGGGTCTATTGCTGCCTCGGGCACCTTATGGCCGTTCTGCTGTGAGTCTAGATTATCGAATGGGACGAAAAACTGATAGTGAATTGTAACGTTCAGGGCCACCTAATGACGATGGATCACTCAAATTGCGTCCTGATTCAATACATCGTCCTCCAGCAGACTTGTCTCCATGGGTCGATTGCTGCCTCGGGCACGTTATGGCCGTTCTGCTGTGAGTCAAAGATTTTCGAATCGGACGAAAAACTGATAGTGATTTGTAACATTCAGGACCACCTAATGACGATGGACCACACAAATTGAGTCCCGATTCAGTACATCGTCCACTAGCCGACTTGACTCCATGGGACTATTGCTGCCTCGGGCACCTTATGGCCGTTCTGCTGTGAGTCTAGATTATAGAATGGGATGAAAAACTGATAGTGAATTTTAACGTTCAGGGCCACCTAATGACGATGGATCACTCAAATTGCGTCCCGATTCAATACATCGTCCTCCAGCAGACTTGTCTCCATGGGTCTATTGCTGTCTCGGGCACCTTATGGCATGTCTGCTGTGACTCAAAGATTTTCGAATCGGACGAAAAACTGATAGTGAATTGTAACGTTCAGTGCCTCCTAATGACGATGGAACACTCAAATTGCGTCCCGATTCAATACATCGTCCTCCAGCAGACTTGTCTCCATGCGTCTATTGCTGTCTCGGGCACCTTATGGGCGTTCTGCTGTGAGTCAAAGATTTTCGAATCGGACGAAAAACTGATAGTGAATTGTAACGTTCAGGGCCACCTAATGACGATGGATCACTCAAATTGCGTCCCGATTCAATACATCGTCCTCCAGCCGACTTGACTCCATGGGTCGAATTGCTGCCTCGGGCACCTTATGGCCGTTCTGCTGTGAGTCTAGATTATCGAATGGGACAAAAAACTGATAGTGAATTGTAACGTTCAGGGCCTCCTAATGACGATGGATCACTCAAATTGCGTCCCGATACAATACATCGTCCTCCAGCAGACTTGTCTCCATGGGTCTATTGCTGCCTCGGGCTCCTTATGGCCGTTCTGCTGTGAGTCAAAGATTTTCGAATCGGACGAAAAGCTGATAGTGAATTGTAACTTTCAGGGCCACCTAATGACGATGGATCTCTCAAATTGCGTCCCGATTCAATACATCGTCCTCCAGCCGACTTGACTCCATGGGTCTATTGCTGCCTAGGGCACCTTATGGCCGTTCTGCTGTGAGTCTAGATTATCGAATGGGACGAAAAACTGATAGTGAATTGTAACGTTCAGGGCCTCCTAATGACGATGGATCACTCAAATTGCGTCCCGATTCAATACATCGTCCTCCAGTCGACTTGACTCCATGGGTCTATTGCAGCCTCGGGCACCTTATGGCCGTTCTGCTGTGAGTCTAGATTATCGAATGGGACGAAAAACTGATAGTGAATTGTAACGTTCAGGGCCTCCTAATGACGATGGATCACTCAAATTGCGTCCCGATTCATTACATCGTCCTCCAGCAGACTTGTCTCCATGGGTCGATTGCTGCCTCGGGCACCTAATGGCCGTTGTGCTGTGAGTCAAAGATTTTCGAATCGGACGAAAAACTGATAGTGAATTGTAACATTCAGGGCCACCTAATGACGATTGACCACGCAAATTGCGTCCCGATTCAGTACATCGTCCTCCAGCCGAGTTGACTCCATGGGTCTATTGCTGCCTCGGGCACCTTATGGCCGTTCTGCTGTGAGTCAAAGATTTTCGAATCGGACGAAAAACTGATAGTGAATTGTAACTTTCAGGGCCACCTAATGACGATGGATCACTCAAATTGCGTCCCGATTCAATACATCTTCCTCCAGCCGACATGTCTCCATGGGTCTATTGCTGCCTCGGGCACCTAGGCCGTTCTGCTGTGAGTCAAAGATTTTCGAATCGGACGAAAAACCGATAATGAATTGTAACGTTCAGGGCCACCTAATGACGATGGATCACTCAAATTGCGTCCCGATTCAATACATCGTTCTCCAGCCGACTTGACTCCATGGGTCTATTGCTGCCTCGGGCACCTTATGGCCGTTCTGCTGTGAGTCTAGATTATCGAATGGGACAAAAAACTGATAGTGAATTGTAACGTTCGGGGCCTCCTAATGACGATGGATCACTCAAATTGCGTCCCGGTTCAATACATCGTCCTCCAGCAGACTTGACTCCATGGGTCTATTGCTGCCTCGGGCACCTTATGGCCGTTCTGCTGTGAATCTAGATTATCGAATGGGACGAAAAACTGATAGTGAATTGTAACGTTCAGGGCCACCTAATGACGATGGATCACTCAAATTGCGTCCCGATTCAATACATCGTCCCCATCCGACTTGTCTCCATGGGTCTATTGCTGCCTTGGGCACCTTATGGCCGTTCTGCTGTGAGTCTAGATTATCGAATGGGACGAAAAACTGATAGTGAATTGTAACGTTCAGGGCCACCTAATGACGATGGATCACTCAAATTGCGTCCTGATTCAATACATCGTCCTCCAGCAGACTTGTCTCCATGGGTCTATTGCTGCCTCGGGCACCTTATGGCCGTTCTGCTGTGAGTCAAAGATTTTCGAATCGGACGAAAAGCTGATAGTGAATTGTAACTTTCAGGGCCACCTAATGACGATGGATCACTCAAATTGCGTCCCGATTCAATACATCGTCCTCCAGCCGACTTGACTCCATGGGTCGAATTGCTGCCTCGGGCACCTTATGGCCGTTCTGCTGTGAGTCTAGATTATCGAATGGGACAAAAAACTGATAGTGAATTGTAACGTTCAGGGCCTCCTAATGACGATGGATCACTCAAATTGCGTCCCGATTCAATACATCGTCCTCCAGCAGACTTGTCTCCATGGGTCTATTGCTGCCTCGGGCACCTTATGGCAGTCCTGCTGTGACTCAAAGATTTTGGAATCGGACGAAAAACTGATAGTGAATTGTAACATTCAGGGCCTCCTAATGACGATGGAACACTCAAATTGCGTCCCGATTCAATACATCGTCCTCCAGCAGACTTGTCTCCATGGGTCTATTGCTGCCTCGGGCACCTTATGGCCGTTCTGCTGTGAGTCAAAGATTTTCGAATCGGACGAAAAACTGATAGTGAATTGTAACGTTCAGGGCCACCTAATGACGATGGATCACTCAAATTGCGTCCCGATTCAATACATCGTCCTCCAGCCGACTTGACTCCATGGGTCTATTGCTGCCTCGGGCACCTTATGGCCGTTCTGCTGTGAGTCTAGATTATCGAATGGGACAAAAAACTGATAGTGAATTGTAACGTTCGGGGCCTCCTAATGACGATGGATCACTCAAATTGCGTCCCGATTCAATACATCGTCCTCCAGCAGACTTGACTCCATGGGTCTATTGCTGCCGCGGGCACCTTATGGCCGTTCTGCTGTGAATCTAGATTATCCAATGGAACGAAAAACTGATAGTGAATTGTAACGTTCAGGGCCACCTAATGACGATGGATCACTCAAATTGCGTCCCGATTCAATACATCGTCCCCAGCCGACTTGTCTCCATGGGTCTATTGCTGCCTCGGGCACCTTATGGCCGTTCTGCTGTGAGTCTAGATTATAGAATGGGATGAAAAACTGATAGTGAATTGTAACGTTCAGGGCCACCTAATGACGATGGATCACTCAAATTGCGTCCCGATTCAATACATCGTCCTCCAGCAGACTTGTCTCCATGGTTCCATTGCTGCCTCGGGCACCTTATGGCATGTCTGCTGTGACTCAAAGATTTTCGAATCGGACGAAAAACTGATAGTGAATTGTAACGTACAGGGCCACCTAATGACGATGGATCACTCAAATTGCGTCCCGATTCAATACATCGTCCTCCAGCCGACTTGACTCCATAGGTCGAATTGCTGCCTAGGGCAACTTATGGCCGTTCTGCTGTGAGTCTAGATTATCGAATGGGACAAAAAACTGATAGTGAATTGTAACGTTCAGGGCCTCCTAATGACGATGGATCACTCAAATTGCGTCCCGATTCAATACATCGTCCTCCAGCAGACTTGTCTCCATGGGTCTATTGCTGCCTCGGGCACCTTATGGCCGTTCTGCTGTGAGTCAAAGATTTTCGAATCGGACGAAAAGCTGATAGTGAATTGTAACTTTCAGGGCCACCTAATGACGATGGATCTCTCAAATTGCGTCCCGATTCAATACATCGTCCTCCAGCCGACTTGACTCCATGGGTCTATTGCTGCCTAGGGCACCTTATGGCCGTTCTGCTGTGAGTCTAGATTATCGAATGGGACGAAAAACTGATAGTGAATTGTAACGTTCAGGGCCTCCTAATGACGATGGATCACTCAAATTGCGTCCCGATTCAATACATCGTCCTCCAGCAGACTTGTCTCCATGGGTCGATTGCTGCCTCGGGCACCTAATGGCCGTTCTGCTGTGAGTCAAAGATTTTCGAATCGGACGAAAAACTGATAGTGAATTGTAACATTCAGGGCCACCTAATGACGATTGACCACGCAAATTGCGTCCCGATTCAATACATCGTCCTCCAGCCGAGTTGACTCCATGGGTCTATTGCTGCCTCGGGCACCTTATGGCCGTTCTGCTGTGAGTCAAAGATTTTCGAATCGGACGAAAAACTGATAGTGAATTGTAACTTTCAGGGCCACCTAATGACGATGGATCACTCAAATTGCGTCCCGATTCAATACATCGTCCTCCAGCAGACTTGACTCCATGGGACTATTGCTGCCTCGGGCACCTTATGGCCGTTCTGCTGTGAGTCTAGATTATCGAATGGGACAAAAAACTGATAGTGAATTGTAACGTTCGGGGCCTCCTAATGACGATGGACCACACAAATTGAGTCCCGATTTAGTACATCGTCCACTAGCCGACTTGACTCCATGGGACTATTGCTGCCTCGGGCACCTTATGGCCGTTCTGCTGTGAGTCTAGATTATAGAAAGGGGTGAAAAACTGATAGTGAATTGTAACGTTCAGGGCCACCTAATGACGATGGATCACTCAAATTGCGTCCCGATTCAATACATCGTCCTCCAGCAGACTTGTCTCCATGGGTCTATTGCTGCCTCGGGCACCTTATGGCAGGCCTGCTGTGACTCAAAGATTTTCGAATCGGACGAAAAACTGATAGTGAATTGTAACGTTCAGGGCCTCCTAATGACGATGGAACACTCAAATTGCGTCCCGATTCAATACATCGTCCTCCAGCAGACTTGTCTCCATGGGTCTATTGCTGCCTCGGGCACCTTATGGCCGTTCTGCTGTGAGTCTAGATTATAGAATGGGATGAAAAACTGATAGTGAATTGTAACGTTCAGGGCCACCTAATGACGATGGATCACTCAAATTGCGTCCCGATTCAATACATCGTCCTCCAGCAGACGTGTCTCCATGGGTCTATTGCTGCCTCGGGCACCTTATGGCAGGCCTGCTGTGACTCAAAGATTTTCGAATCGGACGAAAAACTGATAGTGAATTGTAAGGTTCAGGGCATCCTAATGACGATGGAACACTCAAATGCGTCCCGACTCAATACATCATCCTCCAGCAGACTTGTCTCCATGGGTCTATTGCTGCCTCGAGCACCTTACGGCCGTTCTGCTGTGAGTCAAAGATTTTCGAATCGGACGAAAAACTGATAGTGAATTGTAACACTCAGGGCCACCTAATGACGATGGACCACACAAATTGCGTCCCGATTCAGTACATCGTCCACTAGCCGACTTGACTCCATGGGACTATTGCTGCCTCGGGCACCTTATGGCCGTTCTGCTGTGAGTCAAAGATTTTCGAATCGGACGAAAAAATGATAGTGAATTGTAACATTCAGGGCCACCTAATGACGATGGACCACACAAATTGCGTCCCGATTCAGTACATCGTCCGCCAGCCGATCTGACTCCATGGGTCTATTGCTGCCTCGGGCACCTTATGGCCGTTCTGCTGTGAGTCTAGATTATAGAAAGGGGTGAAAAACTGATAGTGAATTGTAACGTTCAGGGCCACCTAATGACGATGGATCACTCAAATTGCGTCCCGATTCAATACATCGTCCTCCAGCAGACTTGTCTCCATGGGTCTATTGCTGCCTCGGGCACCTTATGGCCGTTCTGCTGTGAGTCTAGATTATCGAATGGGACGAAAAACTGATAGTGAATTGTAACGTTCAGGGCCACCTAATGACGATGGATCTCTCAAATAGCGTCCCGATTCAATACATCGTCCTCCAGCCGACTTGACTCCATGGGTCTATTGCTGCCTCGGGCACCTGGTGGCCGTTCCGCTGTGAATCTAGATTATCGAATGGGACGAAAAACTGATAGTGAATTGTAACGTTCAAGGCCTCCTAATGACGATGGATCACTCAAATTGAGTCCCGATTCAATACATCGTCCTCCAGCCGACTTGACTCCATGGGTCTATTGCTGCCTCGGGCACCTTATGGCCGTTCTGCTGTGAGTCTAGATTATCGAATGGGACGAAAAACTGATAGTGAATTGTAACGTTCAGGGCCTCCTAATGACGATGGATCACTCAAATTGCGTCCCGATTCAATACATCGTCCTCCAGCAGACTTGTCTCCATGGGTCGATTGCTGCCTCGGGCACCTAATGGCCGTTCTGCTGTGAGTCAAAGATTTTCGAATCGGACGAAAAACTGATAGTGAATTGTAACATTCAGGGCCACCTAATGACGATGGACCACGCAAATTGCGTCCCGATTCAATACATCGTCCTCCAGCCGAGTTGACTCCATGGGTCTATTGGTGCCTCCGGCACCTTATGGCCGTTCTGCTGTGAATCTAGATTATCGAATGGGACGAAAAACTGATAGTGAATTGTAACGTTCAGGGCCACCTAATGACGAAGGATCACTCAAATTGCGTCCCGATTCAATACATCGTCCCCAGCCGACTTGTCTCCATGGGTCTATTGCTGCCTCGGGCACCTTATGGCCGTTCTGCTGTGAGTCTAGATTATCGAATGGGACGAAAAACTGATAGTGAATTGTAACGTTCAGGGCCACCTAATGACGATGGATCACTCAAATTGCGTCCTGATTCAATACATCGTCCTCCAGCCGACTTGACTCCATGGGTCGATTGCTGCCTCGGGCACCTTATGGCCGTTCTGCTGTGAGTCAAAGATTTTCGAATCGGACGAAAAACTGATAGTGATTTGTAACGTTCAGGGCCACCTAATGACGATGGACCACACAAATTGCGTCCCGATTCAGTACATCGTCCACTAGCCGACTTGACTCCATGGGACTATTGCTGCCTCGGGCACCTTATGGCCGTTCTGCTGTGAGTCTAGATTATAGAATGGGATGAAAAACTGATAGTGAATTCTAACGTTCAGGGCCACCTAATGACGATGGATCACTCAAATTGCGTCCTGATTCAATACATCGTCCTCCAGCAGACTTGTCTCCATGGGTCTATTGCTGCCTCGGGCACCTTATGGCAGGCCTGCTGTGACTCAAAGATTTTCGAATCGGACGAAAAACTGATAGTGAATTGTAACGTTCAGGGCCTCCTAATGACGATGGAACACTCAAATTGCGTCCCGATTCAATACATCGTCCTCCAGCAGACTTGTCTCCATGGGTCTTTGCTGCCTCGGGCACCTTATGGCCGTTCTGCTGTGAGTCAAAGATTTTCGAATCGGAAGAAAAACTGATAGTGAATTGTAACATTCAGGGCCACCTAATGACGATGGACCACACAAATTGCGTCCCGATTCAGTACATCGTCCTCCAGCCGACCTGACTCCATGGGTCTATTGCTGCCTCAGGCACCTTATGGCCGTTCTGCTGTGAGTCTAGATTATCGAATGGGACGAAAAACTGATAGTGAATTGTAACGTTCAGGGCCACCTAATGACGATGGATCACTCAAATTGCGTCCCGATTCAATATATCGTCATCCAGCAGACTTGTTTCCATGGGTCTATTGTTGCCTCGGCACCTTATGGCCGTTCTGCTGTGAGTCAAAGATTTTCGAATCGGACGAAAAACTGATAGTGAATTGTAACTTTCAGTTCAACCTAATGACGATGGATCACTCAAATTGCGTCCCGATTCAAAACATCGTCCTCCAACCGACTTGTCTCCATGGGTCTATTGCTGCCTCGGGCACCTTATGGCCGTTCTGCTGTGAGTCTAGATTATCGAATGGGACGAAAAACTGATAGTGAATTGTAACTTTCAGGGCCACCTAATGACGATGGATCACTCAAATTGCGTCCCGATTCAAGACATTGTCCTCCAGCAGACTGTCTCCATGGGTCTATTGCAGCCTCGGGCACCTTATGGCCGTTCAGCTGTGACTCAAAGATTTTCGAATCGGACGAAAAACTGATAGTGAATTGTAACGTTCAGGGCCTCCTAATGACGATGGAACACTCAAATTGCGTCCCGATTCAATACATCGTCCTCCAGCCGACTTGTCTCCATGGGTCTATTGCTGCCTCGGGCACCTTATGGCCGTTCTGCTGTGAGTCAAAGATTTTCGAATCGGACGAAAAACTGATAGTGAATTGTAACTTTCAGGGCCACCTAATGACGATGGATCACTCAAATTGCGTCCCGATTAAATACATCGTCCTCCAGCCGACTTGTCTCCATGGGTCTATTGCTGCCTCGGGCACCTTATGGCCATTCTGCTGAGAGTCAAAGATTTTCGAATCGGACGAAAAACTGATAGTGAATTGTAACGTTCAGGGCCTCCTAATGACGATGGAACACTAAAATTGCGTCCCGATTCAATACATCGTCCTCCAGCAGACTTGACTTCATGGGTCTATTGCTGCCTCGGGCACCTTATGGCCGTTCTGCTGTGAGTCAAAGATTTTCGAATCGGACGAAAAACTGATAGTGAATTGTAACATTCAGGGCCACCTAATGACGATGGACCACGCAAATTGCGTCCCGATTCAATACATCGTCCTCCAGCCGAGTTGACTCCATGGGTCTATTGCTGCCTCCGGCACCTTATGGCCGTTCTGCTGTGAATCTAGATTATCGAATGGGACGAAAAACTGATAGTGAATTGTAACGTTCACGGCCACCTAATGACGAAGGATCACTCAAATTGCGTCCCGATTCAATACATCGTCCCCAGCCGACTTGTCTCCATGGGTCTATTGCTGCCTCGGGCACCTTATGGCCGTTCTGCTGTGAGTCTAGATTATCGAATGGGACGAAAAACTGATAGTGAATTGTAACGTTCAGGGCCACCTAATGACGATGGATCACTCAAATTGCGTCCCGATTCAATATATCGTCCTCCAGCAGACTTGTTTCCATGGGTCTATTGTTGCCTCGGCACCTTATGGCCGTTCTGCTGTGAGTCAAAGATTTTCGAATCGGACGAAAAACTGATAGTGAATTGTAACTTTCAGGGCAACCTAATGACGATGGATCACTCAAATTGCGTCCCGATTCAATACATCGTCCTCCAGCAGACTTGTCTCCATGGGTCTATTGCTGCCTCGGGCACCTTATGGCCGTTCTGCTGTGAGTCTAGATTATCGAATGGGACGAAAAACTGATAGTGAATTGTAACTTTCAGGGCCACCTAATGACGATGGATCACTCAAATTGCGTCCCGATTAAATACATCGTCCTCCAGCCGACTTGTCTCCATGGGTCTATTGCTGCCTCGGGCACCTTATGGCCATTTCGCTGAGAGTCAAAGATTTTCGAATCGGACGAAAAACTGATAGTGAATTGTAACGTTCAGGGCCTCCTAATGACGATGGATCACTCAAATTGCGTCCCGATTCAATACATCGTCCTCCAGCAGACTTGTCTCCATGGGTCGATTGCTGCCTCGGGCACCTAATGGCCGTTCTGCTGTGAGTCAAAGATTTTCGAATCGGACGAAAAACTGATAGTGAATTGTAACATTCAGGGCCACCTAATGACGATGGACCACGCAAATTGCGTCCCGATTCAATACATCGTCCTCCAGCCGAGTTGACTCCATGGGTCTATTGCTGCCTCCGGCACCTTATGGCCGTTCTGCTGTGAATCTAGATTATCGAATGGGACGAAAAACTGGTAGTGAATTGTAACGTTCAGGGCCACCTAATGACGAAGGATCACTCAAATTGCGTCCCGATTCAATACATCGTCCCCAGCCGACTTGTCTCCATGGGTCTATTGCTGCCTCGGGCACTTTATGGCCGTTCTGCTGTGAGTCTAGATTATCGAATGGGACGAAAAACTGATAGTGAATTGTAACGTTCAGGGCCACCTAATGACGATGGATCTCTCAAATTGCGTCCTGATTCAATACATCGTCCTCCAGCAGACTTGTCTCCATGGGTCTATTGCTGCCTCGGGCACCTTATGGCCGTTCTGCTGTGAGTCTAGATTATCGAATGGGACGAAAAACTGATAGTGAATTGTAACGTTCAGGGCCACCTAATGACGATGGATCTCTCAAATTGCGTCCCGATTCAATACATCGTCCTCCAGCAGACTTGACTCCATGGGTCTATTGCTGCCTCGGGCACCTGGTGGCCGTACCGCTGTGAGTCTAGATTATCGAATGGGACGAAAAACTGATAGTGAATTGTAACGTACAAGGCCTCCTAATGACGATGGATCACTCAAATTGCGTCCCGATTCAATACATCGTCCTCCAGCCTTCTTGACTCCATGGGTCTATTGCTGCCTCGGGCACCTTATGGCCGTTCTGCTGTGAGTCTAGATTATCGAATGGGACGAAAAACTGATAGTGAATTGTAACGTTCAGGGCCTCCTAATGACGATGGATCACTCAAATCGCGTCCCGATTCAATACATCGTCCTCCAGCAGACTTGTCTCCATGGGTCGATTGCTGCCTCGGGCACCTAATGGCCGTTCTGCTGTGAGTCAAAGATTTTCGAATCGGACGAAAAACTGATAGTGAATTGTAACATTCAGGGCCACCTAATGACGATGGACCACGCAAATTGCGTCCCGATTCAATACATCGTCCTCCAGCCGAGTTGACTCCATGGGTCTATTGCTGCCTCCGGCACCTTATGGCCGTTCTGCTGTGAATCTAGATTATCGAATGGGACGAAAAACTGATAGTGAATTGTAACGTTCAGGGCCACCTAATGACGAAGGATCACTGAAATTGCGTCCCGATTCAATACATCGTCCCCAGCCGACTTGTCTCCATGGGTCTATTGCTGCCTCGGGCACCTTATGGCCGTTCTGCTGTGAGTCTAGATTATCGAATGGGACGAAAAACTGATAGTGAATTGTAACGTTCAGGGCCACCTAATGACGATGGATCACTCAAATTGCGTCCTGATTCAATACATCGTCCTCCAGCAGACTTGACTTCATGGGTCTATTGCTGCCTGGGGCACCTTATGGCCGTTCTGCCGAGTGTCAAAGATTTTCGAATCGGACGAAAAACTGATAGTGAATTGTAACTTTCAGGGCCACCTAATGACGATGGATCACTCAAATTGCGTCCCGATTCAATACATCGTCCTCCAGCCGACTTGACTCCATGGGTCGATTGCTGCCTCGGGCACCTTATGGCCGTTCTGCTGTGAGTCAAAGATTTTCGAATCGGACGAAAAACTGATAGTGATTTGTAACATTCAGGGCCACCTAATGACGATGGACCACACAAATTGCGTCCCGATTCAGTACATCGTCCACTAGCCGACTTGACTCCATGGGACTATTGCTGCCTCGGGCACCTTATGGCCGTTCTGCTGTGAGTCTAGATTATAGAATGTGATGAAAAACTGATAGTGAATTCAACGTTCAGGGCCACCTAATGACGATGGATCACTCAAATTGCGTCCTGATTCAATACATCGTCCTCCAGCAGACTTGTCTCCATGGGTCTATTGCTGCCTCGGGCACCTTATGGCAGGCCTGCTGTGACTCAAAGATTTTCGAATCGGACGAAAAACTGATAGTGAATTGTAACGTTCAGGGCCTCCTAATGACGATGGAACACTCAAATTGCGTCCCGATTCAATACATCGTCCTCCATGGGTCTTTGCTGCCTCGGGCACCTTATGGCCGTTCTGCTGTGAGTCAAAGATTTTCGAATCGGAAGAAAAACTGATAGTGAATTGTAACTTTCAGGGCAACCTAATGACGATGGATCACTCAAATTGCGTCCCGATTCAATACATCGTCCTCCAGCCGACTTGTCTCCATGGGTCTATTGCTGCCTCGGGCACCTTATGGCAGGCCTGCTGTGACTCAAAGATTTTCGAATCGGACGAAAAACTGATAGTGAATTGTAACATTCAGGGCCACCTAATGACGATGGACCACGCAAATTGCGTCCCGATTCAATACATCGTCCTCCAGCCGAGTTGACTCCATGGGTCTATTGCTGCCTCCGGCACCTTATGGCCGTTCTGCTGTGAATCTAGATTATCGAATGGGACGAAAAACTGGTAGTGAATTGTAACGTTCAGGGCCACCTAATGACGAAGGATCACTCAAATTGCGTCCCGATTCAATACATCGTCCCCAGCCGACTTGTCTCCATGGGTCTATTGCTGCCTCGGGCACTTTATGGCCGTTCTGCTGTGAGTCTAGATTATCGAATGGGACGAAAAACTGATAGTGAATTGTAACGTTCAGGGCCACCTAATGACGATGGATCACTCAAATTGCGTCCTGATTCAATACATCGTCCTCCAGCAGACTTGTCTCCATGGGTCTATTGCTGCCTCGGGCACCTTATGGCCGTTCTGCTGTGAGTCTAGATTATCGAATGGGACGAAAAACTGATAGTGAATTGTAACGTTCAGGGCCACCTAATGACGATGGATCTCTCAAATTGCGTCCCGATTCAATACATCGTCCTCCAGCAGACTTGACTCCATGGGTCTATTGCTGCCTCGGGCACCTGGTGGCCGTACCGCTGTGAGTCTAGATTATCGAATGGGACGAAAAACTGATAGTGAATTGTAACGTACAAGGCCTCCTAATGACGATGGATCACTCAAATTGCGTCCCGATTCAATACATCGTCCTCCAGCCTTCTTGACTCCATGGGTCTATTGCTGCCTCGGGCACCTTATGGCCGTTCTGCTGTGAGTCTAGATTATCGAATGGGACGAAAAACTGATAGTGAATTGTAACGTTCAGGGCCTCCTAATGACGATGGATCACTCAAATCGCGTCCCGATTCAATACATCGTCCTCCAGCAGACTTGTCTCCATGGGTCGATTGCTGCCTCGGGCACCTAATGGCCGTTCTGCTGTGAGTCAAAGATTTTCGAATCGGACGAAAAACTGATAGTGAATTGTAACATTCAGGGCCACCTAATGACGATGGACCACGCAAATTGCGTCCCGATTCAATACATCGTCCTCCAGCCGAGTTGACTCCATGGGTCTATTGCTGCCTCCGGCACCTTATGGCCGTTCTGCTGTGAATCTAGATTATCGAATGGGACGAAAAACTGATAGTGAATTGTAACGTTCAGGGCCACCTAATGACGAAGGATCACTGAAATTGCGTCCCGATTCAATACATCGTCCCCAGCCGACTTGTCTCCATGGGTCTATTGCTGCCTCGGGCACCTTATGGCCGTTCTGCTGTGAGTCTAGATTATCGAATGGGACGAAAAACTGATAGTGAATTGTAACGTTCAGGGCCACCTAATGACGATGGATCACTCAAATTGCGTCCTGATTCAATACATCGTCCTCCAGCAGACTTGACTTCATGGGTCTATTGCTGCCTGGGGCACCTTATGGCCGTTCTGCCGAGTGTCAAAGATTTTCGAATCGGACGAAAAACTGATAGTGAATTGTAACTTTCAGGGCCACCTAATGACGATGGATCACTCAAATTGCGTCCCGATTCAATACATCGTCCTCCAGCCGACTTGACTCCATGGGTCGATTGCTGCCTCGGGCACCTTATGGCCGTTCTGCTGTGAGTCAAAGATTTTCGAATCGGACGAAAAACTGATAGTGATTTGTAACATTCAGGGCCACCTAATGACGATGGACCACACAAATTGCGTCCCGATTCAGTACATCGTCCACTAGCCGACTTGACTCCATGGGACTATTGCTGCCTCGGGCACCTTATGGCCGTTCTGCTGTGAGTCTAGATTATAGAATGTGATGAAAAACTGATAGTGAATTCAACGTTCAGGGCCACCTAATGACGATGGATCACTCAAATTGCGTCCTGATTCAATACATCGTCCTCCAGCAGACTTGTCTCCATGGGTCTATTGCTGCCTCGGGCACCTTATGGCAGGCCTGCTGTGACTCAAAGATTTTCGAATCGGACGAAAAACTGATAGTGAATTGTAACGTTCAGGGCCTCCTAATGACGATGGAACACTCAAATTGCGTCCCGATTCAATACATCGTCCTCCATGGGTCTTTGCTGCCTCGGGCACCTTATGGCCGTTCTGCTGTGAGTCAAAGATTTTCGAATCGGAAGAAAAACTGATAGTGAATTGTAACTTTCAGGGCAACCTAATGACGATGGATCACTCAAATTGCGTCCCGATTCAATACATCGTCCTCCAGCCGACTTGTCTCCATGGGTCTATTGCTGCCTCGGGCACCTTATGGCAGGCCTGCTGTGACTCAAAGATTTTCGAATCGGACGAAAAACTGATAGTGAATTGTAACGTTCAGGGCCTCCTAATGACGATGGAACACTCAAATTGCGTCCCGATTCAATACATCGTCCTCCAGCAGACTTGTCTCCATGGGTCTTTGCTGCCTCGGGCACCTTATGGCCGTTCTGCTGTGAGTCTAGATTATCGAATGGGACGAAAAACTGATAGTGAATTGTAACGTTCAGGGCCACCTAATGACGATGGATCACTCAAATTGCGTCCCGATTCAATATATCGTCCTCCAGCAGACTTGTTTCCATGGGTCTATTGTTGCCTCGGCACCTTATGGCCGTTCTGCTGTGAGTCAAAGATTTTCGAATCGGACGAAAAACTGATAGTGAATTGTAACTTTCAGGGCAACCTAATGACGATGGATCACTCAAATTGCGTCCCGATTCAATACATCGTCCTCCAGCAGACTTGTCTCCATGGGTCTATTGCTGCCTCGGGCACCTTATGGCCATTTCGCTGAGAGTCAAAGATTTTCGAATCGGACGAAAAACTGATAGTGAATTGTAACGTTCAGGGCCTCCCAATGACGATGTCACACTAAAATTGCGTCCCGATTCAATACATCGTCCTCCAGCAGACTTGACTTCATGGGTCTATTGCTGCCTCGGGCACCTTATGGCCGTTCTGCTGTGAGTCTAGATTATCGAATGGGACAAAAAACTGATAGTGAATTGTATCGTTCAGGGCCTCCTAATGACGATGGATCACTCAAACTGCGTCCCGATTCAATACATCGTCCTCCAGCAGACTTGTCTCCATGGGTCTATTGCTGCCTCGGGCACCTTATGGCCGTTCTGCTGTGAGTCTAGATTATCGAATGGGACGAAAAACTGATAGTGAATTGTAACGTTCAGGGCCACCTAATGACGATGGATCACTCAAATTGCGTCCCGATTCAATACATCGTCCTCCAGCCGAGTTGACTCCATGGGTCTATTGCTGCCTCGGGCACCTTATGGCCGTTCTGCTGTGAGTCTAGATTATCGAATGGGGTGAAAAACTGATAGTGAATTGTAACTTTCAGGGCCACCTAATGACGATGGATCACTCAAATTGCGTCCCGATTAAATACATCGTCCTCCAGCCGACTTGTCTCCATGGGTCTATTGCTGCCTCGGGCACCTTATGGCCATTTCGCTGAGAGTCAAAGATTTTCGAATCGGACGAAAAACTGATAGTGAATTGTAACGTTCAGGGCCTCCTAATGACGATGTCACACTAAAATTGCGTCCCGATTCAATACATCGTCCTCCAGCAGACTTGACTTCATGGGTCTATTGCTGCCTCGGGCACCTTATGGCCGTTCTGCTGTGAGTCTAGATTATCGAATGGGACAAAAAACTGATAGTGAATTGTATCGTTCAGGGCCTCCTAATGACGATGGATCACTCAAACTGCGTCCCGATTCAATACATCGTCCTCCAGCAGACTTGTCTCCATGGGTCTATTGCTGCCTCGGGCACCTTATGGCCGTTCTGCTGTGAGTCTAGATTATCGAATGGGACGAAAAACTGATAGTGAATTGTAACGTTCAGGGCCACCTAATGACGATGGATCACTCAAATTGCGTCCCGATTCAATACATCGTCCTCCAGCCGAGTTGACTCCATGGGTCTATTGCTGCCTTGGGCACCTTATGGCCGTTCTGCTGTGAGTCTAGATTATCGAATGGGACGAAAAACTGATAGTGAATTGTAACGTTCAAGGCCTCCTAATGACGATGGATCACTCAAATTGCGTGCCGATTCAATACATCGTCCTCCAGCCGACTTGACTCCATGGGTCTATTGCTGCCTCGGGCACCTTATGGCCGTTCTGCTGTGAGTCTAGATTATCGAATGGGACGAAAAACTGATAGTGAATTGTAACGTTCAGGGCCTCCTAATGACGATAGATCACTCAAATTGCGTCCCGATTCAATACATCGTCCTCCAGCAGACTTGTCTCCATGGGTCGATTGCTGCCTCAGGCACCTAATGGCCGTTCTGCTGTGAGTCAAAGATTTTCGAATCGGACGAAAAACTGATAGTGAATTGTAACATTCAGGGCCACCTAATGACGATGGACCACGCAAATTGCGTCCCGATTCAATACATCGTCCTCCAGCCGAGTTGACTCCATGGGTCTATTGCTGCCTCCGGCACCTTATGGCCGTTCTGCTGTGAATCTAGATTATCGAATGGGACGAAAAACTGGTAGTGAATTGTAACGTTCAGGGCCACCTAATGACGAAGGATCACTCAAATTGCGTCCCGATTTAATACATCGTCCCCAGCCGACTTGTCTCCATGGGTCTATTGCTGCCTCGGGCACCTTATGGCCGTTCTGCTGTGAGTGTAGATTATCGAATGGGACGAAAAACTGATAGTGAATTGTAACGTTCAGGGCCACCTAATGACGATGGATCACTCAAATTGCGTCCTGATTCAATACATCGTCCTCCAGCAGACTTGTCTCCATGGGTCTATTGCTGCCTCGGGCACCTTATGGCCGTTCTGCTGTGAGTCTAGATTATCGAATGGGACGAAAAACTGATAGTGAATTGTAACGTTCAGGGCCACCTAATGACGATGGATCTCTCAAATTGCGTCCCGATTCAATACATCGTCCTCCAGCAGACTTGACTCCATGGGTCTATTGCTGCCTCCGGCACCTGGTGGCCGTACCGCTGTGAGTCTAGATTATCGAATGGGACGAAAAACCGATAGTGAATTGTAACGTTCAAGGCCTCCTAATGACGATGGATCACTCAAATTGCGTCCCGATTCAATACATCGTCCTCCAGCCGACTTGACTCCATGGGTCTATTGCTGCCTCGGGCACCTTATGGCCGTTCTGCTGTGAATCTAGATTATCGAATGGGACGAAAAACTGATAGTGAATTGTAACGTTCAGGGCCTCCTAATGACGATGGATCACTCAAATCGCGTCCCGATTCAATACATCGTCCTCCAGCAGACTTGTCTCCATGGGTCGATTGCTGCCTCGGGCACCTAATGGCCGTTCTGCTGTGAGTCAAAGATTTTCGAATCGGACGAAAAACTGATAGTGAATTGTAACATTCAGGGCCACCTAATGACGATGGACCACGCAAATTGCGTCCCGATTCAATACATCGTCCTCCAGCCGAGTTGACTCCATGGGTCTATTGCTGCCTCCGGCACCTTATGGCCGTTCAGCTGTGAATCTAGATTATCGAATGGGACGAAAAACTGATAGTGAATTGTAACGTTCAGGGCCACCTAATGACGAAGGATCACTCAAATTGCGTCCCGATTCAATACATCGTCCCCAGCCGACTTGTCTCCATGGGTCTATTGCTGCCTCGGGCACCTTATGGCCGTTCTGCTGTGAGTCTAGATTATCGAATGGGACGAAAAACTGATAGTGAATTGTAACGTTCAGGGCCACCTAATGACGATGGATCACTCAAATTGCGTCCCGATTCAATACATCGTCCTCCAGCAGACTTGACTTCATGGGTCTATTGCTGCCTGGGGCACCTTATGGCCGTTCTGCCGAGTGTCAAAGATTTTCGAATCGGACGAAAAACTGATAGTGAATTGTAACTTTCAGGGCCACCTAATGACGATGGATCACTCAAATTGCGTCCCGATTCAATACATCGTCCTCCAGCCGACTTGACTCCATGGGTCGATTGCTGCCTCGGGCACCTTATGGCCGTTCTGCTGTGAGTCAAAGATTTTCGAATCGGACGAAAAACTGATAGTGATTTGTAACATTCAGGGCCACCTAATGACGATGGACCACACAAATTGCGTCCCGATTCAGTACATCGTCCACCAGCCGACTTGACTCCATGGGACTATTGCTGCCTCGGGCACCTAATGGCCGTTCTGCTGTGAGTCAAAGATTTTCGAATCGGACGAAAAACTGATAGTGAATTGTAACATTCAGGGCCACCTAATGACGATGGACAACGCAAATTGCGTCCCGATTCAATACATAGTCCTCCAGCCGAGTTGACTCCATGGGTCTATTGCTGCCTCCGGCACCTTATGGCCGTTCTGCTGTGAATCTAGATTATCGAATGGGACGAAAAACTGATAGTGAATTGTAACGTTCAGGGCCACCTAATGACGAAGGATCACTCAAATTGCGTCCCGATTCAATACATCGTCCCCAGCCGACTTGTCTCCATGGGTCTATTGCTGCCTCGGGCACCTTATGGCCGTTCTGCTGTGAGTCTAGATTATCGAATGGGACGAAAAACTGATAGTGAATTGTAACGTTCAGGGCCACCTAATGACGATGGATCACTCAAATTGCGTCCTGATTCAATACATCGTCCTCCAGCAGACTTGTCTCCATGGGTCTATTGCTGCCTCGGGCACCTTATGGCCGTTCTGCTGTGAGTCTAGATTATCGAATGGGACGAAAAACTGATAGTGAATTGTAACGTTCAGGGCCACCTAATGACGATGGATCTCTCAAATTGCGTCCCGATTCAATACATCGTCCTCCAGCCGACTTGACTCCATGGGTCTATTGCTGCCTCGGGCACCTGGTGGCCGTTCCGCTGTGAGTCTAGATTATCGAATGGGACGAAAAACTGATAGTGAATTGTAACGTTCAAGGCCTCCTAATGACGATGGATCACTCAAATTGCGTCCCGATTCAATACATCGTCCTCCAGCCGACTTGACTCCATGGGTCTATTGCTGCCTCGGGCACCTTATGGCCGTTCTGCTGTGAGTCTAGATTATCGAATGGGACGAAAAACTGATAGTGAATTGTAACGTTCAGGGCCTCCTAATGACGATGGATCACTCAAATCGCGTCCCGATTCAATACATCGTCCTCCAGCAGACTTGTCTCCATGGGTCTATTGCTGCCTCGGGCACCTTATGGCCGTTCTGCTGTGAGTCAAAGATTTTCGAATCGGACGAAAAACTGATAGTGAATTGTAACATTCAGGGCCACCTAATGACGATGGACCACGCAAATTGCGTCCCGATTCAATACATCGTCCTCCAGCCGAGTTGACTCCATGGGTCTATTGCTGCCTCGGGCACCTTATGGCCGTTCTGCTGTGAGTCTAGATTATCGAATGGGACGAAAAACTGATGGTGAATTGTAACGTTCAGGGCCACCTAATGACGATGGATCACTCAAATTGCGTCCTGATTCAATACATCGTCCTCCAGCAGACTTGACTTCATGGGTCTATTGCTGCCTGGGGCACCTAATGGCCGTTCTGCCGAGTGTCAAAGATTTTCGAATCGGACGAAAAACTGATAGTGAATTGTAACTTTCAGGGCCACCTAATGACGATGGATCACTCAAATTGCGTCCCGATTCAATACATCGTCCTCCAGCCGACTTGACTCCATGGGTCGATTGCTGCCTCGGGCACCTTATGGCCGTTCTGCTGGGAGTCAAAGATTTTCGAATCGGACGAAAAACTGATAGTGATTTGTAACATTCAGGGCCACCTAATGACGATGGACCACACAAATTGCGTCCCGATTCAGTACATCGTCCACTAGCCGACTTGACTCCATGGGACTATTGCTGCCTCGGGCACCTTATGGCTGTTCTGCTGTGAGTCTAGATTACAGAATGGGATGAAAAACTGATAGTGAATTCTAACGTTCAGGGCCACCTAATGACGATGGATCACTCAAATTGCGTCCCGATTCAATACATCGTCCTCCAGCAGACTTGTCTCCATGGGTCTATTGCTGCCTCGGGCACCTTATGGCAGGCCTGCTGTGACTCAAAGATTTTCGAATCGGACGAAAAACTGATAGTGAATTGTAACGTTCAGGGCCTCCTAATGACGATGGAACACTCAAATTGCGTCCCGATTCAATACATCGTCCTCCAGCAGACTTGTCTCCATGGGTCTTTGCTGCCTCGGGCACCTTATGGCCGTTCTGCTGTGAGTCAAAGATTTTCGAATCGGAAGAAAAACTGATAGTGAATTGTAACTTTCAGGGCAACCTAATGACGATGGATCACTCAAATTGCGTCCCGATTCAATACATCGTCCTCCAGCCGACTTGTCTCCATGGGTCTATTGCTGCCTCGGGCACCTTATGGCCGTTCTGCTGTGAGTCTAGATTATTGAATGGGACGAAAAACTGATAGTGAATTGTAACTTTCAGGGCCACCTAATGACGATGGATCACTCAAATTGCGTCCCGATTCAATACATTGTCCTCCAGCAGACTGTCTCCATGGGTCTATTGCAGCCTCGGGCACCTTATGGCCGTTCAGCTGTGACTCAAAGATTTTCGAATCGGACGAAAAACTGATAGTGAATTGTAACGTTCAGGGCCTCCTAATGACGATGGAACACTCAAATTGCGTCCCGATTCAATACATCGTCCTCCAGCCGACTTGTCTCCATGGGTCTATTGCTGCCTCGGGCACCTTATGGCCGTTCTGCTGTGAGTCAAAGATTTTCGAATCGGACGAAAAACTGATAGTGAATTGTAACTTTCAGGGCCACCTAATGACGATGGATCACTCAAATTGCGTCCCGATTATATACATCGTCCTCCAGCCGACTTGTCTCCATGGGTCTATTGCTGCCTCGGGCACCTTATGGCCATTCTGCTGAGAGTCAAAGATTTTCGAATCGGACGAAAAACTGATAGTGAATTGTAACGTTCAGGGCCTCCTAATGACGATGGAACACTAAAATTGCGTCCCGATTCAATACATCGTCCTCCAGCAGACTTGACTTCATGGGTCTATTGCTGCCTCGGGCACCTTATGGCCGATCTGCTGTGAGTCTAGATTATAGAATGGGATGAAAAACTGATAGTGAATTCTAACGTTCAGGGCCACCTAATGACGATGGATCACTCAAATTGCGTCCTGATTCAATACATCGTCCTTCAGCAGACTTGTCTCCATGGGTCTATTGCTGCCTCGGGCACCTTATGGCAGGCCTGCTGTGACTCAAAGATTTTCGAATCGGACGAAAAACTGATAGTGAATTGTAACGTTCAGGGCCTCCTAATGACGATGGAACACTCAAATTGCGTCCCGATTCAATACATCGTCCTCCAGAAGACTTGTCTCCATGGGTCTATTGCTGCCTCGGGCACCTTATGGCCGTTCTGCTGTGAGTCAAAGATTTTCGAATCGGAAGAAAAACTGATAGTGAATTGTAACATTCAGGGCCACCTAATGACGATGGACCACACAAATTGCGTCCCGATTCAGTACATCGTCCTCCAGCCGACCTGACTCCATGGGTCTATTGCTGCCTCAGGCACCTTATGGCCGTTCTGCTGTGAGTCTAGATTATCGAATGGGACGAAAAACTGATAGTGAATTGTAACGTTCAGGGCCACCTAATGACGATGGATCACTCAAATTGCGTCCCGATTCAATATATCGTCCTCCAGCAGACTTGTTTCCATGGGTCTATTGTTGCCTCGGCACCTTATGGCCGTTCTGCTGTGAGTCAAAGATTTTCGAATCGGACGAAAAACTGATAGTGAATTGTAACGTTCAGGGCCTCCTAATGACGATGGAACACTCAAATTGCGTCCCGATTCAATACATTGTCCTCCAGCAGACTGTCTCCATGGGTCTATTGCAGCCTCGGGCACCTTATGGCCGTTTAGCTGTGACTCAAAGATTTTCGAATCGGACGAAAAACTGATAGTGAATTGTAACGTTCAGGGCCTCCTAATGACGATGGAACACTCAAATTGCGTCCCGATTCAATACATCGTCCTCCAGCCGACTTGTCTCCATGGGTCTATTGCTGCCTCGGGCACCTTATGGCCATTCTGCTGAGAGTCAAAGATTTTCGAATCGGACGAAAAACTGATAGTGAATTGTAACGTTCAGGGCCTCCTAATGACGATGGAACACTAAAATTGCGTCCCGATTCAATACATCGGCCTCCAGCAGACTTGACTTCATGGGTCTATTGCTGCCTCGGGCACCTTATGGCCGTTCTGCTGTGAGTCAAAGATTTTCGAATCGGACGAAAAACTGATAGTGAATTGTAACGTTCAGGGCCTCCTAATGACGATGGATCACTCAAATTGCGTCCCGATTCATTACATCGTCCTCCAGCCGACTTGACTCCATGGGTCTATTGCTGCCTCGGGCACCTTATGGCCGTTCTGCTGTGAGTCTAGATTATCGAATGGGACGAAAAACTGATAGTGAATTGTAACGTTCAGGGCCTCCTAATGACGATGGATCACTCAAATTGCGTCCCGATTCAATACATCGTCCTCCAGCAGACTTGTCTCCATGGGTCGATTGCTGCCTCGGGCACCTAATGGCCGTTCTGCTGTGAGTCAAAGATTTTCGAATCGGACGAAAAACTGATAGTGAATTGTAACATTCAGGGCCACCTAATGACGATGGACCACGCAAATTGCGTCCCGATTCAATACATCGTCCTCCAGCCGAGTTGACTCCATGGGTCTATTGCTGCCTCGGGCACCTTATGGCCGTTCTGCTGTGAATCTAGATTATCGAATGGGACGAAAAACTGATAGTGAATTGTAACGTTCAAGGCCACCTAATGACGAAGGATCACTCAAATTGCGTCCCGATTCAATACATCGTCCCCAGCCGACTTGTCTCCATGGGTCTATTGCTGCCTCGGGCACCTTATGGCCGTTCTGCTGTGAGTCTAGATTATCGAATGGGACGAAAAACTGATAGTGAATTGTAACGTTCAGGGCCACCTAATGACGATGGACCACACAAATTGCGTCCCGATTCAGTACATCGTCCACTAGCCGACTTGACTCCATGGGACTATTGCTGCCTCGGGCACCTTATGGCCGTTCTGCTGTGAGTCTAGATTATAGAATGGGATGAAAAACTGATAGTGAATTCTAACGTTCAGGGCCACCTAATGACGATGGATCACTCAAATTGCGTCCTGATTCAATACATCGTCCTCCAGCAGACTTGTCTCCATGGGTCTATTGCTGCCTCGGGCACCTTATGGCAGGCCTGCTGTGACTCAAAGATTTTCGAATCGGACGAGTGAATTGTAACGTTCAGGGCCTCCTAATGACGATGGAACACTCAAATTGCGTCCCGATTCAATACATCGTCCTCCAGCAGACTTGTCTCCATGGGTCTATTGCTGCCTCGGGCACCTTATGGCCGTTCTGCTGTGAGTCAAAGATTTTCGAATCGGAAGAAAAACTGATAGTGAATTGTAACATTCAGGGCCACCTAATGACGATGGACCACACAAATTGCGCCCCGATTCAGTACATCGTCCTCCAGCCGACCTGACTCCATGGGTCTATTGCTGCCTCAGGCACCTTATGGCCGTTCTGCTGTGAGTCTAGATTATCGAATGGGACGAAAAACTGATAGTGAATTGTAACGTTCAGGGCCACCTAATGACGATGGATCACTCAAATTGCGTCCCGATTCAATATATCGTCCTCCAGCAGACTTGTTTCCATGGGTCTATTGTTGCCTCGGCACCTTATGGCCGTTCTGCTGTGAGTCAAAGATTTTCGAATCGGACGAAAAACTGATAGTGAATTGTAACTTTCAGGGCAACCTAATGATGATGGATCACTCAAATTGCGTCCCGATTCAATACATCGTCCTCCAGCCGACTTGTCTCCATGGGTCTATTGCTGCCTCGGGCACCTTATGGCCGTTCTGCTGTGAGTCTAGATTATCGAATGGGACGAAAAACTGATAGTGAATTGTAACTATCAGGGCCACCTAATGACGATGGATCACTCAAATTGCGTCCCGATTCAATACATCGTCCTCCAGCAGACTTGTCTCCATGGGTCTATTGCTGCCTCGGGCACCTTATGGCCGTTCAGCTGTGACTCAAAGATTTTCGAATCGGACGAAAAACTGATAGTGAATTGTAACGTTCAGGGCCTCCTAATGACGATGGAACACTCAAATTGCGTCCCGATTCAATACATTGTCCTCCAGCAGACTGTCTCCATGGGTCTATTGCAGCCTCGGGCGCCTTATGGCCGTTCAGCTGTGACTCAAAGATTTTCGAATCGGACGAAAAACTGATAGTGAATTGTAACGTTCAGGGCCTCCTAATGACGATGGAACACTCAAATTGCGTCCCGATTCAATACATCCTCCTCCAGCCGACTTGTCTCCATGGGTCTATTGCTGCCTCGGGCACCTTATGGCCGTTCTGCTGTGAGTCAAAGATTTTCGAATCGGACGAAAAACTGATAGTGAATTGTAACTTTCAGGGCCACCTAATGACGATGGATCACTCAAATTGCGTCCCGATTAAATACATCGTCCTCCAGCCGACTTGTCTCCATGGGTCTATTGCTGCCTCGGGCACCTTAGGGCATTCTGCTGAGAGTCAAAGATTTTCGAATGGGACGAAAAACTGATAGTGAATTGTAACGTTCAGGGCCTCCTAATGACGATGGAACACTAAAATTGCGTCCCGATTCAATACATCGTCCTCCAGCAGACTTGACTTCATGGGTCTATTGCTGCCTCGGGCACCTTATGGCCGTTCTGCTGTGAGTCAAAGATTTTCGAATCGGACGAAAAACTGATAGTGAATTGTAACGTTCAGGGCCTCCTAATGACGATGGATCACTCAAATTGCGCCCCGATTCATTACATCGTCCTCCAGCCGACTTTACTCCATGGGTCTATTGCTGCCTCGGGCACCTTATGGCCGTTCTGCTGTGAGTCTAGATTATCGAATGGGACGAAAAACTGATAGTGAATTGTAACGTTCAGGGCCTCCTAATGACGATGGATCACTCACATTGCGTCCCGATTCAATACATCGTCCTCCAGCAGACTTGTCTCCATGGGTCGATTGCTGCCTCGGGCACCTAATGGCCGTTCTGCTGTGAGTCAAAGATTTTCGAATCGGACGAAAAACTGATAGTGAATTGTAACGTTCAGGGCCACCTAATGACGATGGATCACTCAAATTGCGTCCTGATTCAATACATCGTCCTCCAGCAGACTTGACTTCATGGGTCTATTGCTGCCTCGGGCACCTTATGGCCGTTCTGCTGAGTGTCAAAGATTTTCGAATCGGACGAAAAACTGATAGTGAATTTTAACTTTCAGGGCCACCTAATGACGATGGATCACTCAAATTGCGTCCCGATTCAATACATCGTCCTCCAGCCGACCTGACTCCATGGGTCTATTGCTGCCTCAGGCACCTTATGGCCGTTCTGCTGTGAGTCTAGATTATCGAATGGGACGAAAAACTGATAGTGAATTGTAACGTTCAGGGCCACCTAATGACGATGGATCACTCAAATTGCGTCCCGATTCAATATATCGTCCTCCAGCAGACTTGTTTCCATGGGTCTATTGTTGCCTCGGCACCTTATGGCCGTTCTGCTGTGAGTCAAAGATTTTCGAATCGGACGAAAAACTGATAGTGAATTGTAACTTTCAGGGCAACCTAATGACGATGGATCACTCAAATTGCGTCCCGATTCAATACATCGTCGTCCAGCCGACTTGTCTCCATGGGTCTATTGCTGCCTCGGGCACCTTATGGCCGTTCTGCTGTGAGTCTAGATTATCGAATGGGACGAAAAACTGATAGTGAATTGTAACTATCAGGGCCACCTAATGACGATGGATCACTCAAATTGCGTCCCGATTCAATACATCGTCCTCCAGCAGACTTTTCTCCATGGGTCTATTGCTGCCTCGGGCACCTTATGGCCGTTCAGCTGTGACTCAAAGATTTTCGAATCGGACGAAAAACTGATAGTGAATTGTAACGTTCAGGGCCTCCTAATGACGATGGATCACTCAAATTGCGTCCCGATTCATTACATCGTCCTCCAGCCGACTTGACTCCATGGGTCTATTGCTGCCTCGGGCACCTTATGGCCGTTCTGCTGTGAGTCTAGATTATCGAATGGGACGAAAAACTGATAGTGAATTGTAACGTTCAGGGCCTCCTAATGACGATGGATAACTCAAATTGCGTCCCGATTCAATACATCGTCCTCCAGCAGACTTGTCTCCATGGGTCGATTGCTGCCTCGGGCACCTTTTGGCAGGCCTGCTGTGACTCAAAGATTTTCGAATCGGACGAAAAACTGATAGTGAATTGTAACGTTCAGGGCCTCCTAATGACTATGGAACACTCAAATTGCGTCCCGATTCAATACATCGTCCTCCAGCAGACTTGTCTCCATGGGTCTATTGCTGCCTCGGGCACCTTATGGCCGTTCTGCTGTGAGTCAAAGATTTTCGAATCGGAAGAAAAACTGATAGTTAATTGTAACATTCAGGGCCACCTAATGACGATGGACCACACAAATTGCGTCCCGATTCAGTACATCGTCCTCCAGCCGACCTGACTCCATGGGTCTATTGCTGCCTCAGGCACCTTATGGCCGTTCTGCTGTGAGTCTAGATTATCGAATGGGACGAAAAACTGATAGTGAATTGTAACGTTCAGGGCCACCTAATGACGATGGATCACTCAAATTGCGTCCCGATTCAATATATCGTCCTCCAGCAGACTTGTTTCCATGGGTCTATTATTGCCTCGGCACCTTATGGCCGTTCTGCTGTGAGTCAAAGATTTTCGAATCGGACGAAAAACTGATAGTGAATTGTAACTTTCAGGGCAACCTAATGACGATGGATCACTCAAATTGCGTCCCGATTCAATACATCGTCCTCCAGCCGACTTGTCTCCATGGGTCTATTGCTGCCTCGGGCACCTTATGGCCGTTCTGCTGTGAGTCTAGATTATCGAATGGGACGAAAAACTGATAGTGAATTGTAACTATCAGGGCCACCTAATGACGATGGATCACTCAAATTGCGTCCCGATTCAATACATCGTCTTCCAGCAGACTTGTCTCCAGGGGTCTATTGCTGCCTCGGGCACCTTATGGCCGTTCAGCTGTGACTCAAAGATTTTCGAATCGGACGAAAAACTGATAGTGAATTGTAACGTTCAGGGCCTCCTAATGACGATGGAACACTCAAATTGCGTCCCGATTCAATACATTGTCCTCCAGCAGACTGTCTCCATGGGTCTATTGCAGCCTCGGGCACCTTATGGCCGTTCAGCTGTGACTCAAAGATTTTCGAATCGGACGAAAAACTGATAGTGAATTGTAACGTTCATGGCCTCCTAATGACGATGGAACACTCAAATTGCGTCCCGATTCAATACATCGTCCTCCAGCCGACTTGTCTCCATGGGTCTATTGCTGCCTCGGGCACCTTATGGCCGTTCTGCTGTGAGTCAAAGATTTTCGAATCGGACGAAAAACTGATAGTGAATTGTAACTTTCAGGGCCACCTAATGACGATGGATCACTCAAATTGCGTCCCGATTAAATACATCGTGCTCCAGCCGACTTGTCTCCATGGGTCTATTGCTGCCTCGGGCACCTTATGGCCATTCTGCTGAGAGTCAAAGATTTTCGAATCGGACGAAAAACTGATAGTGCATTGTAACGTTCAGGGCCTCCTAATGACGATGGAACACTAAAATTGCGTCCCGATTCAATACATCGTCCTCCAGCAGACTTGACTTCATGGGTCTATTGCTGCCTCGGGCACCTTATGGCCGTTCTGCTGTGAGTCAAAGATTTTCGAATCGGACGAAAAACTGATAGTGAATTGTAACGTTCAGGGCCTCCTAATGACGATGGATCACTCAAATTGCGTCCCGATTCATTACATCGTCCTCCAGCCGACATGACTCCATGGGTCTATTGCTGCCTCGGGCACCTTATGGCCGTTCTGCTGTGAGTCTAGATTATCGAATGGGACGAAAAACTGATAGTGAATTGTAACGTTCAGGGCCTCCTAATGACGATGGATCACTCAAATTGCGTCCCGATTCAATACATCGTCCTCCAGCAGACTTGTCTCCATGGGTCGATTGCTGCCTCGGGCACCTTATGGCAGTTCTGCTGTGAGTCTAGATTATCGAATGGGACGAAAAACTGATAGTGAATTGTAACGTTCAGGGCCACCTAATGACGAAGGATCACTCTAATTGCGTCCCGATTCAATACATCGACCCCAGCCGACTTGTCTCCATGGGTCTATTGCTGCCTCGGGCACCTTATGGCCGTTCTGCTGTGAGTCTAGATTATCGAATGGGACGAAAAACTGATAGTGAATTGTAACGTTCAGGGCCACCTAATGACGATGGATCACTCAAATTGCGTCCTGATTCAATACATCGTCCTCCAGCAGACTTGACTTCATGGGTCTATTGCTGCCTCGGGCACCTTATGGCCGTTCTGCTGAGTGTCAAAGATTTTCGAATCGGACGAAAAACTGATAGTGAATTGTAACTTTCAGGGCCACCTAATGACGATGGATCACTCAAATTGCGTCCCGATTCAATACATCGTCCTCCAGCCGACCTGACTCCATGGGTCTATTGCTGCCTCAGGCACCTTATGGCCGTTCTGCTGTGAGTCTAGATTATCGAATGGGACGAAAAACTGATAGTGAATTGTAACGTTCAGGGCCACCTAATGACGATGGATCACTCAAATTGCGTCCCGATTCAATATATCGTCCTCCAGCAGACTTGTTTCCATGGGTCTATTGTTGCCTCGGCACCTTATGGCCGTTCTGCTGTGAGTCAAAGATTTTCGAATCGGACGAAAAACTGATAGTGAATTGTAACTTTCAGGGCAACCTAATGACGATGGATCACTCAAATTGCGTCCCGATTCAATACATCGTCCTCCAGCCGACTTGTCTCCATGGGTCTATTGCTGCCTCGGGCACCTTATGGCCGTTCTGCTGTGAGTCTAGATTATCGAATGGGACGAAAAACTGATAGTGAATTGTAACGTTCAGGGCCTCCTAATGACGATGGAACACTCAAATTGCGTCCCGATTCAATACATCCTCCTCCAGCCGACTTGTCTCCATGGGTCTATTGCTGCCTCGGGCACCTTATGGCCGTTCTGCTGTGAGTCAAAGATTTTCGAATCGGACGAAAAACTGATAGTGAATTGTAACGTTCAGGGCCTCCTAATGACGATGGAACACTCAAATTGCGTCCCGATTCAATACATTGTCCTCCAGCAGACTGTCTCCATGGGTCTATTGCAGCCTCGGGCACCTTATGGCCGTTTAGCTGTGACTCAAAGATTTTCGAATCGGACGAAAAACTGATAGTGAATTGTAACGTTCAGGGCCTCCTAATGACGATGGAACACTCAAATTGCGTCCCGATTCAATACATCGTCCTCAAGCCGACTTGTCTCCATGGGTCTATTGCTGCCTCGGGCACCTTATGGCCATTCTGCTGAGAGTCAAAGATTTTCGAATCGGACGAAAAACTGATAGTGAATTGTAACGTTCAGGGCCTCCTAATGACGATGGAACACTAAAATTGCGTCCCGATTCAATACATCGTCCTCCAGCAGACTTGACTTCATGGGTCTATTGCTGCCTCGGGCACCTTATGGCCGTTCTGCTGTGAGTCAAAGATTTTCGAATCGGACGAAAAACTGATAGTGAATTGTAACGTTCAGGGCCTCCTAATGACGATGGATCACTCAAATTGCGTCCCGATTCATTACATCGTCCTCCAGCCGACTTGACTCCATGGGTCTATTGCTGCCTCGGGCACCTTATGGCCGTTCTGCTGTGAGTCTAGATTATCGAATGGGACGAAAAACTGATAGTGAATTGTAACGTTCAGGGCCTCCTAATGACGATGGATCACTCAAATTGCGTCCCGATTCAATACATCGTCCTCCAGCAGACTTGTCTCCATGGGTCGATTGCTGCCTCGGGCACCTAATGGCCGTTCTGCTGTGAGTCAAAGATTTTCGAATCGGACGAAAAACTGATAGTGAATTGTAACATTCAGGGCCACCTAATGACGATGGACCACGCAAATTGCGTCCCGATTCAATACATCGTCCTCCAGCCGAGTTGACTCCATGGGTCTATTGCTGCCTCGGGCACCTTATGGCCGTTCTGCTGTGAATCTAGATTATCGAATGGGACGAAAAACTGATAGTGAATTGTAACGTTCAGGGCCACCTAATGACGATGGATCACTCAAATTGCGTCCTGATTCAATACATCGTCCTCCAGCAGACTTGACTTCATGGGTCTATTGCTGCCTCGGGCACCTTATGGCCGTTCTGCTGAGTGTCAAAGATTTTCGAATCGGACGAAAAACTGATAGTGAATTGTAACTTTCAGGGCCACCTAATGACGATGGATCACTCAAATTGCGTCCCGATTCAATACATCGTCCTCCAGCCGACCTGACTCCATGGGTCTATTGCTGCCTCAGGCACCTTATGGCCGTTCTGCTGTGAGTCTAGATTATCGAATGGGACGAAAAACTGATAGTGAATTGTAACGTTCAGGGCCACCTAATGACGATGGATCACTCAAATTGCGTCCCGATTCAATACATCGTCCTCCAGCCGACTTGACTCCATGGGTCGATTGCTACCTCGGGCACCTTTAGGCCGTTCTGCTGTGAGTCAAAGATTTTCGAATCGGACGAAAAACTGATAGTGATTTGTAACATTCAGGGCCACCTAATGACGATGGACCACACAAATTGCGTCCCGATTCAGTACATCGTCCACTAGCCGACTTGACTCCATGGGACTATTGCTGCCTCGGGCACCTTATGGCCGTTCTGCTGTGAGTCTAGATTATAGAATGGGATGAAAAACTGATAGTGAATTCTAACGTTCAGGGCCACCTAATGACGATGGATCACTCAAATTGCGTCCTGATTCAATACATCGTCCTCCAGCAGACTTGTCTCCATGGGTCTATTGCTGCCTCGGGCACCTTATGGCAGGCCTGCTGTGACTCAAAGATTTTCGAATCGGACGAAAAACTGATAGTGAATTGTAACGTTCAGGGCCTCCTAATGACGATGGAACACTCAAATTGCGTCCCGATTCAATACATCGTCCTCCAGCAGACTTGTCTCCATGGGTCTATTGCTGCCTCGGGCACCTTATGGCCGTTCTGCTGTGAGTCAAAGATTTTCGAATCGGAAGAAAAACTGATAGTGAATTGTAACATTCAGGGCCACCTAATGACGATGGACCACACAAATTACGCCCCGATTCAGTACATCGTCCTCCAGCCGACCTGACTCCATGGGTCTATTGCTGCCTCAGGCACCTTATGGCCGTTCTGCTGTGAGTCTAGATTATCGAATGGGACGAAAAACTGATAGTGAATTGTAACATTCAGGGCCACCTAATGACGATGGATCACTCAAATTGCGTCCCGATTCAATATATCGTCCTCCAGCAGACTTGTTTCCATGGGTCTATTGTTGCCTCGGCACCTTATGGCCGTTCTGCTGTGAGTCAAAGATTTTCGAATCGGACGAAAAACTGATAGTGAATTGTAACTTTCAGGGCAACCTAATGACGATGGATCACTCAAATTGCGTCCCGATTCAATACATCGTCCTCCAGCCGACTTGTCTCCATGGGTCTATTGCTGCCTCGGGCACCTTATGGCCGTTCTGCTGTGAGTCTAGATTATCGAATGGGACGAAAAACTGATAGTGAATTGTAACTATCAGGGCCACCTAATGACGATGGATCACTCAAATTGCGTCCCGATTCAATACATCGTCCTCCAGCAGACTTGTCTCCATGGGTCTATTGCTGCCTCGGGCACCTTATGGCCGTTCAGCTGTGACTCAAAGATTTTCGAATCGGACGAAAAACTGATAGTGAATTGTAACGTTCAGGGCCTCCTAATGACGATGGAACACTCAAATTGCGTCCCGATTCAATACATTGTCCTCCAGCAGACTGTCTCCATGGGTCTATTGCAGCCTCGGGCACCTTATGGCCGTTCAGCTGTGACTCAAAGATTTTCGAATCGGACGAAAAACTGATAGTGAATTGTAACGTTCAGGGCCTCCTAATGACGATGGAACACTCAAATTGCGTCCCGATTCAATACATCCTCCTCCAGCCGACTTGTCTCCATGGGTCTATTGCTGCCTCGGGCACCTTATGGCCGTTCTGCTGTGAGTCAAAGATTTTCGAATCGGACGAAAAACTGATAGTGAATTGTAACTTTCAGGGCCACCTAATGACGATGGATCACTCAAATTGCGTCCCGATTAAATACATCGTCCTCCAGCCGACTTGTCTCCATGGGTCTATTGCTGCCTCGGGCACCTTATGGCCATTCTGCTGAGAGTCAAAGATTTTCGAATCGGACGAAAAACTGATAGTGAATTGTAACGTTCAGGGCCTCCTAATGACGATGGAACACTAAAATTGCGTCCCGATTCAATACATCGTCCTCCAGCAGACTTGACTTCATGGGTCTATTGCTGCCTCGGGCACCTTATGGCCGTTCTGCTGTGAGTCAAAGATTTTCGAATCGGACGAAAAACTGATAGTGAATTGTAACGTTCAGGGCCTCCTAATGACGATGGATCACTCAAATTGCGTCCCGATTCATTACATCGTCCTCCAGCCGACTTTACTCCATGGGTCTATTGCTGCCTCGGGCACCTTATGGCCGTTCTGCTGTGAGTCTAGATTATCGAATGGGACGAAAAACTGATAGTGAATTGTAACGTTCAGGGCCTCCTAATGACGATGGATCACTCAAATTGCGTCCCGATTCAATACATCGTCCTCCAGCCGACTTGTCTCCATGGGTCTATTGCTGCCTCGGGCACCTTATGGCCGTTCTGCTGTGAGTCAAAGATTTTCGAATCGGACGAAAAACTGATAGTGAATTGTAGCTTTCAGGGCCACCTAATGACGATGGATCACTCAAATTGCGTCCCGATTAAATACATCGTCCTCCAGCCGACTTGTCTCCATGGGTCTATTGCTGCCTCGGGCACCTTATGGCCATTCTGCTGAGAGTCAAAGATTTTCGAATCGGACGAAAAACTGATAGTGAATTGTAACGTTCAGGGCCTCCTAATGACGATGGAACACTAAAATTGCGTCCCGATTCAATACATCGTCCTCCAGCAGACTTGACTTCATGGGTCTATTGCTGCCTCGGGCACCTTATGGCCGTTCTGCTGTGAGTCAAAGATTTTCGAATCGGACGAAAAACTGATAGTGAATTGTAACGTTCAGGGCCTCCTAATGACGATGGATCACTCAAATTGCGTCCCGATTCATTACATCGTCCTCCAGCCGACATGACTCCATGGGTCTATTGCTGCCTCGGGCACCTTATGGCCGTTCTGCTGTGAGTCTAGATTATCGAATGGGACGAAAAACTGATAGTGAATTGTAACGTTCAGGGCCTCCTAATGACGATGGATCACTCAAATTGCGTCCCGATTCAATACATCGTCCTCCAGCAGACTTGTCTCCATGGGTCGATTGCTGCCTCGGGCACCTTATGGCAGTTCTGCTGTGAGTCTAGATTATCGAATGGGACGAAAAACTGATAGTGAATTGTAACGTTCAGGGCCACCTAATGACGAAGGATCACTCAAATTGCGTCCCGATTCAATACAACGTCCCCAGCCGACTTGTCTCCATGGGTCTATTGCTGCCTCGGGCACCTTATGGCCGTTCTGCTGTGAGTCTAGATTATCGAATGGGACGAAAAACTGATAGTGAATTGTAACGTTCAGGGCCACCTAATGACGATGGATCACTCAAATTGCGTCCTGATTCAATACATCGTCCTCCAGCAGACTTGACTTCATGGGTCTATTGCTGCCTCGGGCACCTTATGGCCGTTCTGCTGAGTGTCAAAGATTTTCGAATCGGACGAAAAACTGATAGTGAATTGTAACTTTCAGGGCCACCTAATGACGATGGATCACTCAAATTGCGTCCCGATTCAATACATCGTCCTCCAGCCGACCTGACTCCATGGGTCTATTGCTGCCTCAGGCACCTTATGGCCGTTCTGCTGTGAGTCTAGATTATCGAATGGGACGAAAAACTGATAGTGAATTGTAACGTTCAGGGCCACCTAATGACGATGGATCACTCAAATTGCGTCCCGATTCAATATATCGTCCTCCAGCAGACTTGTTTCCATGGGTCTATTGTTGCCTCGGCACCTTATGTCCGTTCTGCTGTGAGTCGAAGATTTTCGAATCGGACGAAAAACTGATAGTGAATTGTAACTTTCAGGGCAACCTAATGACGATGGATCACTCAAATTGCGTCCCGATTCAATACATCGTCCTCCAGCCGACTTGTCTCCATGGGTCTATTGCTGCCTCGGGCACCTTATGGCCGTTCTGCTGTGAGTCTAGATTATCGAATGGGACGAAAAACTGATAGTGAATTGTAACGTTCAGGGCCTCCTAATGACGATGGAACACTCAAATTGCGTCCCGATTCAATACATCCTCCTCCAGCCGACTTGTCTCCATGGGTCTATTGCTGCCTCGGGCACCTTATGGCCGTTCTGCTGTGAGTCAAAGATTTTCGAATCGGACGAAAAACTGATAGTGAATTGTAACGTTCAGGGCCTCCTAATGACGATGGAACACTCAAATTGCGTCCCGATTCAATACATTGTCCTCCAGCAGACTGTCTCCATGGGTCTATTGCAGCCTCGGGCACCTTATGGCCGTTTAGCTGTGACTCAAAGATTTTCGAATCGGACGAAAAACTGATAGTGAATTGTAACGTTCAGGGCCTCCTAATGACGATGGAACACTCAAATTGCGTCCCGATTCAATACATCGTCCTCAAGCCGACTTGTCTCCATGGGTCTATTGCTGCCTCGGGCACCTTATGGCCATTCTGCTGAGAGTCAAAGATTTTCGAATCGGACGAAAAACTGATAGTGAATTGTAACGTTCAGGGCCTCCTAATGACGATGGAACACTAAAATTGCGTCCCGATTCAATACATCGTCCTCCAGCAGACTTGACTTCATGGGTCTATTGCTGCCTCGGGCACCTTATGGCCGTTCTGCTGTGAGTCAAAGATTTTCGAATCGGACGAAAAACTGATAGTGAATTGTAACGTTCAGGGCCTCCTAATGACGATGGATCACTCAAATTGCGTCCCGATTCATTACATCGTCCTCCAGCCGACTTGACTCCATGGGTCTATTGCTGCCTCGGGCACCTTATGGCCGTTCTGCTGTGAGTCTAGATTATCGAATGGGACGAAAAACTGATAGTGAATTGTAACGTTCAGGGCCTCCTAATGACGATGGATCACTCAAATTGCGTCCCGATTCAATACATCGTCCTCCAGCAGACTTGTCTCCATGGGTCGATTGCTGCCTCGGGCACCTAATGGCCGTTCTGCTGTGAGTCAAAGATTTTCGAATCGGACGAAAAACTGATAGTGAATTGTAACATTCAGGGCCACCTAATGACGATGGACCACGCAAATTGCGTCCCGATTCAATACATCGTCCTCCAGCCGAGTTGACTCCATGGGTCTATTACTGCCTCGGGCACCTTATGGCCGTTCTGCTGTGAATCTAGATTATCGAATGGGACGAAAAACTGATAGTGAATTGTAACGTTCAAGGCCACCTAATGACGAAGGATCACTCAAATTGCGTCCCGATTCAATACATCGTCCCCAGCCGACTTGTCTCCATGGGTCTATTGCTGCCTCGGGCACCTTATGGCCGTTCTGCTGTGAGTCTAGATTATCGAATGGGACGAAAAACTGATAGTGAATTGTAACGTTCAGGGCCACCTAATGACGATGGATCACTCAAATTGCGTCCTGATTCAATACATCGTCCTCCAGCAGACTTGACTTCATGGGTCTATTGCTGCCTCGGGCACCTTATGGCCGTTCTGCTGAGTGTCAAAGATTTTCGAATCGGACGAAAAACTGATAGTGAATTGTAACTTTCAGGGCCACCTAATGACGATGGATCACTCAAATTGCGTCCCGATTCAATACATCGTCCTCCAGCCGACCTGACTCCATGGGTCTATTGCTGCCTCAGGCACCTTATGGCCGTTCTGCTGTGAGTCTAGATTATCGAATGGGACGAAAAACTGATAGTGAATTGTAACGTTCAGGGCCACCTAATGACGATGGATCACTCAAATTGCGTCCCGATTCAATACATCGTCCTCCAGCCGACTTGACTCCATGGGTCGATTGCTACCTCGGGCACCTTATGGCCGTTCTGCTGTGAGTCAAAGATTTTCGAATCGGACGAAAAACTGATAGTGATTTGTAACATTCAGGGCCACCTAATGACGATGGACCACACAAATTGCGTCCCGATTCAGTACATCGTCCACTAGCCGACTTGACTCCATGGGACTATTGCTGCCTCGGGCACCTTATGGCCGTTCTGCTGTGAGTCTAGATTATAGAATGGGATGAAAAACTGATAGTGAATTCTAACGTTCAGGGCCACCTAATGACGATGGATCACTCAAATTGCGTCCTGATTCAATACATCGTCCTCCAGCAGACTTGTCTCCATGGGTCTATTGCTGCCTCGGGCACCTTATGGCAGGCCTGCTGTGACTCAAAGATTTTCGAATCGGACGAAAAACTGATAGTGAATTGTAACGTTCAGGGCCTCCTAATGACGATGGAACACTCAAATTGCGTCCCGATTCAATACATCGTCCTCCAGCAGACTTGTCTCCATGGGTCTATTGCTGCCTCGGGCACCTTATGGCCGTTCTGCTGTGAGTCAAAGATTTTCGAATCGGAAGAAAAACTGATAGTGAATTGTAACATTCAGGGCCACCTAATGACGATGGACCACACAAATTGCGCCCCGATTCAGTACATCGTCCTCCAGCCGACCTGACTCCATGGGTCTATTGCTGCCTCAGGCACCTTATGGCCGTTCTGCTGTGAGTCTAGATTATCGAATGGGACGAAAAACTGATAGTGAATTGTAACATTCAGGGCCACCTAATGACGATGGATCACTCAAATTGCGTCCCGATTCAATATATCGTCCTCCAGCAGACTTGTTTCCATGGGTCTATTGTTGCCTCGGCACCTTATGGCCGTTCTGCTGTGAGTCAAAGATTTTCGAATCGGACGAAAAACTGATAGTGAATTGTAACTTTCAGGGCAACCTAATGACGATGGATCACTCAAATTGCGTCCCGATTCAATACATCGTCCTCCAGCCGACTTGTCTCCATGGGTCTATTGCTGCCTCGGGCACCTTATGGCCGTTCTGCTGTGAGTCTAGATTATCGAATGGGACGAAAAACTGATAGTGAATTGTAACTATCAGGGCCACCTAATGACGATGGATCACTCAAATTGCGTCCCGATTCAATACATCGTCCTCCAGCCGACTTGTCTCCATGGGTCTATTGCTGCCTCGGGCACCTTATGGCCGTTCAGCTGTGACTCAAAGATTTTCGAATCGGACGAAAAACTGATAGTGAATTGTAACGTTCAGGGCCTCCTAATGACGATGGAACACTCAAATTGCGTCCCGATTCAATACATTGTCCTCCAGCAGACTGTCTCCATGGGTCTATTGCAGCCTCGGGCACCTTATGGCCGTTCAGCTGTGACTCAAAGATTTTCGAATCGGACGAAAAACTGATAGTGAATTGTAACGTTCAGGGCCTCCTAATGACGATGGAACACTCAAATTGCGTCCCGATTCAATACATCCTCCTCCAGCCGACTTGTCTCCATGGGTCTATTGCTGCCTCGGGCACCTTATGGCCGTTCTGCTGTGAGTCAAAGATTTTCGAATCGGACGAAAAACTGATAGTGAATTGTAACTTTCAGGGCCACCTAATGACGATGGATCACTCAAATTGCGTCCCGATTAAATACATCGTCCTCCAGCCGACTTGTCTCCATGGGTCTATTGCTGCCTCGGGCACCTTATGGCCATTCTGCTGAGAGTCAAAGATTTTCGAATCGGACGAAAAACTGATAGTGAATTGTAACGTTCAGGGCCTCCTAATGACGATGGAACACTAAAATTGCGTCCCGATTCAATACATCGTCCTCCAGCAGACTTGACTTCATGGGTCTATTGCTGCCTCGGGCACCTTATGGCCGTTCTGCTGTGAGTCAAAGATTTTCGAATCGGACGAAAAACTGATAGTGAATTGTAACGTTCAGGGCCTCCTAATGACGATGGATCACTCAAATTGCGTCCCGATTCATTACATCGTCCTCCAGCCGACTTTACTCCATGGGTCTATTGCTGCCTCGGGCACCTTATGGCCGTTCTGCTGTGAGTCTAGATTATCGAATGGGACGAAAAACTGATAGTGAATTGTAACGTTCAGGGCCTCCTAATGACGATGGATCACTCAAATTGCGTCCCGATTCAATACATCGTCCTCCAGCAGACTTGTCTCCATGGGTCGATTGCTGCCTCGGGCACCTAATGGCCGTTCTGCTGTGAGTCAAAGATTTTCGAATCGGACGAAAAACTGATAGTGAATTGTAACGTTCAGGGCCACCTAATGACGATGGATCACTCAAATTGCGTCCTGATTCAATACATCGTCCTCCAGCAGACTTGACTTCATGGGTCTATTGCTGCCTCGGGCACCTTATGGCCGTTCTGCTGAGTGTCAAAGATTTTCGAATCGGACGAAAAACTGATAGTGAATTTTAACTTTCAGGGCCACCTAATGACGATGGATCACTCAAATTGCGTCCCGATTCAATACATCGTCCTCCAGCCGACCTGACTCCATGGGTCTATTGCTGCCTCAGGCACCTTATGGCCGTTCTGCTGTGAGTCTAGATTATCGAATGGGACGAAAAACTGATAGTGAATTGTAACGTTCAGGGCCACCTAATGACGATGGATCACTCAAATTGCGTCCCGATTCAATATATCGTCCTCCAGCAGACTTGTTTCCATGGGTCTATTGTTGCCTCGGCACCTTATGGCCGTTCTGCTGTGAGTCAAAGATTTTCGAATCGGACGAAAAACTGATAGTGAATTGTAACTTTCAGGGCAACCTAATGACGATGGATCACTCAAATTGCGTCCCGATTCAATACATCGTCGTCCAGCCGACTTGTCTCCATGGGTCTATTGCTGCCTCGGGCACCTTATGGCCGTTCTGCTGTCAGTCTAGATTATCGAATGGGACGAAAAACTGATAGTGAATTGTAACTATCAGTGCCACCTAATGACGATGGATCACTCACATTGCGTCCCGATTCAATACATCGTCCTCCAGCAGACTTTTCTCCATGGGTCTATTGCTGCCTCGGGCACCTTATGGCCGTTCAGCTGTGACTCAAAGATTTTCGAATCGGACGAAAAACTGATAGTGAATTGTAACGTTCAGGGCCACCTAATGACGATGGATCACTCAAATTGCGTCCCGATTCATTACATCGTCCTCCAGCCGACTTGACTCCATGGGTCTATTGCTGCCTCGGGCACCTTATGGCCGTTCTGCTGTGAGTCTAGATTATCGAATGGGACGAAAAACTGATAGTGAATTGTAACGTTCAGGGCCTCCTAATGACGATGGATCACTCAAATTGCGTCCCGATTCAATACATCGTCCTCCAGCAGACTTGTCTCCATGGGTCGATTGCTGCCTCGGGCACCTTATGGCAGGCCTGCTGTGACTCAAAGATTTTCGAATCGGACGAAAAACTGATAGTGAATTGTAACGTTCAGGGCCTCCTAATGACTATGGAACACTCAAATTGCGTCCCGATTCAATACATCGTCCTCCAGCAGACTTGTCTCCATGGGTCTATTGCTGCCTCGGGCACCTTATGGCCGTTCTGCTGTGAGTCAAAGATTTTCGAATCGGAAGAAAAACTGATAGTTAATTGTAACATTCAGGGCCACCTAATGACGATGGACCACACAAATTGCGTCCCGATTCAGTACATCGTCCTCCAGCCGACCTGACTCCATGGGTCTATTGCTGCCTCAGGCACCTTATGGCCGTTCTGCTGTGAGTCTAGATTATCGAATGGGACGAAAAACTGATAGTGAATTGTAACGTTCAGGGCCACCTAATGACGATGGATCACTCAAATTGCGTCCCGATTCAATATATCGTCCTCCAGCAGACTTGTTTCCATGGGTCTATTATTGCCTCGGCACCTTATGGCCGTTCTGCTGTGAGTCAAAGATTTTCGAATCGGACGAAAAACTGATAGTGAATTGTAACTTTCAGGGCAACCTAATGACGATGGATCACTCAAATTGCGTCCCGATTCAATACATCGTCCTCCAGCCGACTTGTCTCCATGGGTCTATTGCTGCCTCGGGCACCTTATGGCCGTTCTGCTGTGAGTCTAGATTATCGAATGGGACGAAAAACTGATAGTGAATTGTAACTATCAGGGCCACCTAATGACGATGGATCACTCAAATTGCGTCCCGATTCAATACATCGTCCTCCAGCAGACTTGTCTCCATGGGTCTATTGCTGCCTCGGGCACCTTATGGCCGTTCAGCTGTGACTCAAAGATTTTCGAATCGGACGAAAAACTGATAGTGAATTGTAACGTTCAGGGCCTCCTAATGACGATGGAACACTCAAATTGCGTCCCGATTCAATACATTGTCCTCCAGCAGACTGTCTCCATGGGTCTATTGCAGCCTCGGGCACCTTATGGCCGTTCAGCTGTGACTCAAAGATTTTCGAATCGGACGAAAAACTGATAGTGAATTGTAACGTTCATGGCCTCCTAATGACGATGGAACACTCAAATTGCGTCCCGATTCAATACATCCTCCTCCAGCCGACTTGTCTCCATGGGTCTATTGCTGCCTCGGGCACCTTATGGCCGTTCTGCTGTGAGTCAAAGATTTTCGAATCGGACGAAAAACTGATAGTGAATTGTAACATTCAGGGCCACCTAATGACGATGGATCACTCAAATTGCGTCCCGATTAAATACATCGTCCTCCAGCCGACTTGTCTCCATGGGTCTATTGCTGCCTCGGGCACCTTATGGCCATTCTGCTGAGAGTCAAAGATTTTCGAATCGGACGAAAAACTGATAGTGAATTGTAACGTTCAGGGCCTCCTAATGACGATGGAACACTCAAATTGCGTCCCGATTCAATACATCGTCCTCCAGCAGACTTGACTTCATGGGTCTATTGCTGCCTCGGGCACCTTATGGCCGTTCTGCTGTGAGTCAAAGATTTTCGAATCGGACGAAAAACTGATAGTGAATTGTAACGTTCAGGGCCTCCTAATGACGATGGATCACTCAAATTGCGTCCCGATTCATTACATCGTCCTCCAGCCGACATGACTCCATGGGTCTATTGCTGCCTCGGGCACCTTATGGCCGTTCTGCTGTGAGTCTAGATTATCGAATGGGACGAAAAACTGATAGTGAATTGTAACGTTCAGGGCCTCCTAATGACGATGGATCACTCAAATTGCGTCCCGATTCAATACATCGTCCTCCAGCAGACTTGTCTCCATGGGTCGATTGCTGCCTCGGGCACCTTATGGCAGTTCTGCTGTGAGTCTAGATTATCGAATGGGACGAAAAACTGATAGTGAATTGTAACGTTCAGGGCCACCTAATGACGAAGGATCACTCAAATTGCGTCCCGATTCAATACATCGTCCCCAGCCGACTTGTCTCCATGGGTCTATTGCTGCCTCGGGCACCTTATGGCCGTTCTGCTGTGAGTCTAGATTATCGAATGGGACGAAAAACTGATAGTGAATTGTAACGTTCAGGGCCACCTAATGACGATGGATCACTCAAATTGCGTCCTGATTCAATACATCGTCCTCCAGCAGACTTGACTTCATGGGTCTATTGCTGCCTCGGGCACCTTATGGCCGTTCTGCTGAGTGTCAAAGATTTTCGAATCGGACGAAAAACTGATAGTGAATTGTAACTTTCAGGGCCACCTAATGACGATGGATCACTCAAATTGCGTCCCGATTCAATACATCGTCCTCCAGCCGACCTGACTCCATGGGTCTATTGCTGCCTCAGGCACCTTATGGCCGTTCTGCTGTGAGTCTAGATTATCGAATGGGACGAAAAACTGATAGTGAATTGTAACGTTCAGGGCCACCTAATGACGATGGATCACTCAAATTGCGTCCCGATTCAATATATCGTCCTCCAGCAGACTTGTTTCCATGGGTCTATTGTTGCCTCGGCACCTTATGGCCGTTCTGCTGTGAGTCAAAGATTTTCGAATCGGACGAAAAACTGATAGTGAATTGTAACTTTCAGGGCAACCTAATGACGATGGATCACTCAAATTGCGTCCCGATTCAATACATCGTCCTCCAGCCGACTTGTCTCCATGGGTATATTGCTGCCTCGGGCACCTTATGGCCGTTCTGCTGTGAGTCTAGATTATCGAATGGGAGGAAAAACTGATAGTGAATTGTAACGTTCAGGGCCTCCTAATGACGATGGAACAGTCAAATTGCGTCCCGATTCAATACATCCTCCTCCAGCCGACTTGTCTCCATGGGTCTATTGCTGCCTCGGGCACCTTATGGCCGTTCTGCTGTGAGTCAAAGATTTTCGAATCGGACGAAAAACTGATAGTGAATTGTAACGTTCAGGGCCACCTAATGACGATGGATCACTCAAATTGCGTCCCGATTAAATACATCGTCCTCCAGCCGACTTGTCTCCATGGGTCTATTGCTGCCTCGGGCACCTTATGGCCATTCTGCTGAGAGTCAAAGATTTTCGAATCGGACGAAAAACTGATAGTGAATTGTAACGTTCAGGGCCTCCTAATGACGATGGAACACTAAAATTGCGTCCCGATTCAATACATCGTCCTCCAGCAGACTTGACTTCATGGGTCTATTGCTGCCTCGGGCACCTTATGGCCGTTCTGCTGTGAGTCAAAGATTTTCGAATCGGACGAAAAACTGATAGTGAATTGTAACGTTCAGGGCCTCCTAATGACGATGGATCACTCAAATTGCGTCCCGATTCATTACATCGTCCTCCAGCCGACTTGACTCCATGGGTCTATTGCTGCCTCGGGCACCTTATGGCCGTTCTGCTGTGAGTCTAGATTATCGAATGGGACGAAAAACTGATAGTGAATTGTAACGTTCAGGGCCTCCTAATGACGATGGATCACTCAAATTGCGTCCCGATTCAATACATCGTCCCCAGCCGACTTGTCTCCATGGGTCTATTGCTGCCTCGGGCACCTTATGGCCGTTCTGCTGTGAGTCTAGATTATCGAATGGGACGAAAAACTGATAGTGAATTGTAACGTTCAGGGCCACCTAATGACGATGGATCACTCAAATTGCGTCCTGATTCAATACATCGTCCTCCAGCAGACTTGACTTCATGGGTCTATTGCTGCCTCGGGCACCTTATGGCCGTTCTGCTGAGTGTCAAAGATTTTCGAATCGGACGAAAAACTGATAGTGAATTGTAACTTTCAGGGCCACCTAATGACGATGGATCACTCAAATTGCGTCCCGATTCAATACATCGTCCTCCAGCCGACTTGACTCCATGGGTCGATTGCTGCCTCGGGCACCTTATGGCCGTTCTGCTGTGAGTCAAAGATTTTCGAATCGGACGAAAAACTGATAGTGAATTGTAACATTCAGGGCCACCTAATGACGATGGACCACACAAATTGCGTCCCGATTCAGTACATCGTCCACTAGCCGACTTGACTCCATGGGACTATTGCTGCCTCGGGCACCTCATGGCCGTTCTGCTGTGAGTCTAGATTATAGAATGGGATGAAAAACTGATAGTGAATTCTAACGTTCAGGGCCACCTAATGACGATGGATCACTCAAATTGCGTCCTGATTCAATACATCGTCCTCCAGCAGACTTGTCTCCATGGGTCTATTGCTGCCTCGGGCACCTTATGGCAGGCCTGCTGTGACTCAAAGATTTTCGAATCGGACGAAAAACTGATAGTGAATTGTAACGTTCGTGGCCTCCTAATGACGATGGAACACTCAAATTGCGTCCCGATTCAATACATCGTCCTCCAGCAGACTTGTCTCCATGGGTCTATTGCTACCTCGGGCACCTTATGGCCGTTCTGCTGTGAGTCAAAGATTTTCGAATCGGAAGAAAAACTGATAGTGAATTGTAACATTCAGGGCCACCTAATGACGATGGACCACACAAATTGCGTCCCGATTCAGTACATCGTCCTCCAGCCGACCTGACTCCATGGGTCTATTGCTGCCTCAGGCACCTTATGGCCGTTCTGCTGTGAGTCTAGATTATCGAATGGGACGAAAAACTGATAGTGAATTGTAACGTTCAGGGCCACCTAATGACGATGGATCACTCAAATTGCGTCCCGATTCAATATATCGTCCTCCAGCAGACTTGTTTCCATGGGTCTATTGTTGCCTCGGCACCTTATGGCCGTTCTGCTGTGAGTCAAAGTTTTCGAATCGGACGAAAAACTGATAGTGAATTGTAACTTTCAGGGCAACCTAATGACGATGGATCACTCAAATTGCGTCCCGATTCAATACATCGTCCTCCAGCCGACTTGTCTCCATGGGTCTATTGCTGCCTCGGGCACCTTATGGCCGTTCTGCTGTGAGTCTAGATTATCGAATGGGACGAAACACTGATAGTGAATTGTAACTATCAGGGCCACCTAATGACGATGGATCACTCAAATTGCGTCCCGATTCAATACATCGTCCTCCAGCAGACTTGTCTCCATGGGTCTATTGCTGCCTCGGGCACCTTATGGCCGTTCAGCTGTGACTCAAAGATTTTCGAATCGGACGAAAAACTGATAGTGAATTGTAACGTTCAGGGCCTCCTAATGACGATGGAACACTCAAATTGCGTCCCGATTCAATACATTGTCCTCCAGCAGACTGTCTCCATGGGTCTATTGCAGCCTCGGGCACCTTATGGCCGTTCAGCTGTGACTCAAAGATTTTCGAATCGGACGAAAAACTGATAGTGAATTGTAACGTTCAGGGCCTCCTAATGACGATGGAACACTCAAATTGCGTCCCGATTCAATACATCGTCCTCCAGCCGACTTGTCTCCATGGGTCTATTGCTGCCTTGGGCACCTTATGGCCGTTCTGCTGTGAGTCAAAGATTTTCGAATCGGACGAAAAACTGATAGTGAATTGTAACTTTCAGGGCCACCTAATGACGATGGATCACTCAAATTGCGTCCCGATTAAATACATCGTCCTCCAGCCGACTTGTCTCCATGGGTCTATTGCTGCCTAGGGCACCTTATGGCCATTCTGCTGAGAGTCAAAGATTTTCGAATCGGACGAAAAACTGATAGTGAATTGTAACGTTCAGGGCCTCCTAATGACGATGGATCACTCAAATTGCGTCCCGATTCAATAATTCGTCCTCCAGCAGACTTGACTTCATGGGTCTATTGCTGCCTCGGGCACCTTATGGCCGTTCTGCTGTGAGTCAAAGATTTTCGAATCGGACGAAAAACTGATAGTGAATTCTAACGTTCAGGGCCACCTAATGACGATGGATCACTCAAATTGCGTCCCGATTCAATACATCGTCCTCCAGCCGACTTTACTCCATGGGTCTATTGCTGCCTCGGGCACCTTATGGCCGTTCTGCTGTGAGTCTAGATTATCGAATGGGACAAAAAACTGATAGTGAATTGTATCGATCAGGGCCTCCTAATGACGATGGATCACTCAAACTGCGTCCCGATTCAATACATCGTCCTCCAGCAGACTTGTCTCCATGGGTCTATTGCTGCCTCGGGCACCTTATGGCCGTTCTGCTGTGAGTCTAGATTATCGAATGGGACGAAAAACTGATAGTGAATTGTAACGTTCAGGGCCACCTAATGACGATGGATCACTCAAATTGCGTCCCGATTCAATACATCGTCCTCCAGCTGACTTGTCTCCATGGGTCGATTGCTGCCTCGGGCACCTAATGGCCGTTCTGCTGTGAGACAAAGATTTTCGAATCGGACGAAAAACTGATAGTGAATTGTAACATTCAGGGCCACCTAATGACGATGGACCACGCAAATTGCGTCCCGATTCAATACATCGTCCTCCAGCCGAGTTGACTCCATGGGTCTATTGATGCCTCCGGCACCTTATGGCCGTACTGCTGTGAATCTAGATTATCGAATGGGACGAAAAACTAATAGTGAATTGTAACGTTCAGGGCCACCTAATGACGAAGGATCACTCAAATTGAGTCCCGATTCAATACTTCGTCCCCAGCCGACTTGTCTCCATGGGTCTATTGCTGCCTCGGGGACCTTATGGCCGTTCTGCTGTGAGTCTAGATTATCGAATGGGACGAAAAAGTGATAGTGAATTGTAACGTTCAGGGCCACCTAATGACGATGGATCACTCAAATTGCGTCCTGATTCAATACATCGTCCTCCAGCAGACTTGACTTCATGGGTCTATTGCTGCCTGGGGCACCTTATGGCCGTTCTGCCGAGTGTCAAAGATTTTCGAATCGGACGAAAAACTGATAGTGAATTGTAGCTTTCAGGGCCACCTAATGACGATGGATCACTCAAATTGCGTCCCGATTCAATACATCGTCCTCCAGCCGACTTGACTCCATGGGTCGATTGCTGCCTCGGGCACCTTACGGCCGTTCTGCTGTGAGTCAAAGATTTTCGAATCGGACGAAAAACTGATAGTGATTTGTAACATTCAGGGCCACCTAATGACGATGGACCACACAAATTGCGTCCCGATTCAGTACATCGTCCACTAGCCGACTTGACTCCATGGGACTATTGCTGCCACGGGCACCTTATGGCCGTTCTGCTGTGAGTCTAGATTATAGAATGGGATGAAAAACTGATAGTGAATTGTAACTTTCAGGGCCACCTAATAACGATGGATCACTCAAATTGCGTCCCGATTCAATACATCGTCCTCCAGCCGACTTGACTCCATGGGTCTATTGCAGCCTCGGGCACCTTATGGCCGTTCAGCTGTGACTCAAAGATTTTCGAATCGGACGAAAAACTGATAGTGAATTGTAACGTTCAGGGCCTCCTAATGACGATGGAACACTCAAATTGCGTCCCGATTCAATACATCGTCCTCCAGCCGACTTGTCTCCATGGGTCTATTGCTGCCTCGGGCACCTTATGGCCGTTCTGCTGTGAGTCAAAGATTTTCGAATCGGACGAAAAACTGATAGTGAATTGTAACTTTCAGGGCCACCTAATGACGATGGATCACTCAAATTGCGTCCCGATTAAATACATCGTCCTCCAGCCGACTTGTCTCCATGGGTCTATTGCTGCCTCGGGCACCTAATGGCCATTCTGCTGAGAGTCAAAGATTTTCGAATCGGACGAAAAACTGATAGTGAATTGTAACGTTCAGGGCCTCCTAATGACGATGGAACACTAAAATTGCGTCCCGATTCAATACATCGTCCTCCAGCAGACTTGACTTCATGGGTCTATTGCTGCCTCGGGCACCTTATGGCCGTTCTGCTGTGAGCCAAAGATTTTCGAATCGGACGAAAAACTGATAGTGAATTCTAACGTTCAGGGCCACCTAATGACGATGGATCACTCAAATTGCGTCCCGATTCAATTCATCGTCCTCCAGCCGACTTTACTCCATGGGTCTATTGCTGCCTCGGGCACCTTATGGCCGTTCTGCTGTGAGTCTAGATTATCGAATGGGACAAAAAACTGATACTGAATTGTATCGTTCAGGGCCTCCTAATGACGATGGATCACTCAAACTGCGTCCCGATTCAATACATCGTCCTCCAGCAGACTTGTCTCCATGGGTCTATTGCTGCCTCGGGCACCTTATGGCCGTTCTGCTGTGAGTCTAGATTATCGAATGGGACGAAAACCTAATGACGATGGACCACGCAAATTGCGTCCCGATTCAATACATCGTCCTCCAGCCGAGTTGACTCCATGGGTCTATTGCTGCCTCGGGCACCTTATGGCCGTTCTGCTGTGAATCTAGATTATCGAATGGGACGAAAAACTGATAGTGAATTGTAACGTTCAGGGCCACCTAATGACGAAGGATCACTCAAATTGCGTCCCGATTCAATACATCGTCCCCAGCCGACTTGTCTCCATGGGTCTATTGCTGCCTCGGGCACCTTATGGCCGTTCTGCTGTGAGTCTAGATTATCGAATGGGACGAAAAACTGATAGTGAATTGTACCATTCAGAACCACCTAATGACGATGGATCACTCAAATTGCGTCCCGATTCAATACATCGTCCTCCAGCCGACTTGTCTCCATGGGTCTATTGCTGCCTCGAGCACCTTATGGCCGTTCTGCTGTGAGTCAAAGATTATCGAATCGGACGAAAAACTGATAGTGAATTGTAACATTCAGGGCCACCTAATGACGATGGACCACACAAATTGCGTCCCGATTCAATACATCGTCCTCCAGCCGACTTGACTCCATGGGTCTATTGCTGCCTCGGGCACCTTATGGTCGTTCTCCCGTGGGTCTTTATTATCGAATGGGACGAAAAACTGATAGTTAATTGTAACATTCAGGGCCTCCTAATGATGATGGATCACTCAAATTGCGTCCCGATTCAATACATCGTCCTCCAGCAGCCTTGTCTCCATGGGTCTATTGCTGCCTCGGGCACCTTATGGCCGTTCCGCTGTAACTCAAAGATTTTCGAATCGGACGAAAAACTGATAGTGAATTGTAACGATCAGGGCCTCCTAATGTCGATGGAACACTCAAATTACGTCCCGATTCAATACATTGTCCTCCAGCCGACTTGACTCCATGGGTCTATTGCTGCCTCGGGCCGTTCTGGTGTGAGTCTAGATTATCGAATGGGATAAAAAACTGATAGTGAATTGTAACGTTCAGGGCCACCTAATGACGATGGATCACTCAAATTGCGTCCCGATTCAATACATCGTCCTCCAGCAGACTTGTCTCCATGGGTCTATTGCTGCCTCGGACACCTTATGGCCGTTCTGCTGTGAGTCAAAGATTTTCGAATCGGTCGAAAAACTGATAGTGAATTGTAACATTCAGGGCCACCTAATGACGATGGACCACACAAATTGCGTCCCGATTCAATACATCGTCCTCCAGCCGACTTGACTCCATGGGTCTATTGCTGCCTCGGGCACCTTATGGCCGTTCTGCTGTAAGTCTAGATTATCTAATGGGACGAAAAACTGATAGTGAATTGTAACATTCAGGGCCACCTAATGACGATGGATCACTCAAATTGCGTCCCGATTCAATACATCGTCCTCCAGCAGACTTGTCTTCATGGGTCTGTTGCTGCCTCGGGCACCTTATGGCCGTTCTTTTGTGAGTCAAAGATTTTCGAATCTGACGAAAAACTGATAGTGAATTGTAACATTCAGGGCCACCTAATGACGATGGATCACTCAAATTGCGTCCCGATTCAATACATCGTCCTCCAGCCGACTTGTCTCCATGGGTCTATTGCTGCCTCGGGCACCTTATGGCCGTTCTGCTGTGAGTCAAAGATTTTCGAATCGGACGAAAAACTGATAGTGAATTGTAACGTTCAGGGCCTCCTAATGACGATGGAACACTGAAATTGCATCCCGATTCAATACATCGTCCTCCAGCAGACTTGTCTTCATGGGTCTGTTGCTGCCTCAGGCACCTTATGGCCGTTCTGCTGTGAGTCAAAGATTTTCGAATCTGACGAAAAACAGATAGTGATTTGTAACATTCAGGGCCACCTAATGACGATGGATCACTCAAATTGCGTCCCAATTCAATACATCGTCCTCCAGCCGACTTGTCTCCATGGGTCTATTGCTGCCTCCGGCACCTTATGGCCGTTCTGCTGTGAGTCAAAGATTTTCGAATCGGACGAAAAACTGAAAGTGAATTGTAACATTCAGGGCCAACTAATGACGATGGACCGCACTAATTGCGTCCCGATTCAATACATCGTCCTCCAGCCGACTTGACTCCATGGGTCTAATGCTGCCTCGGGCATCTTATGCCTGTTCTGCTGTGAGTCTAGATTATCGAATGGGACGAAAAACTGATATTGAATTGTAACGTTCATGGCCACCTAATGACGCTGGATCACTCAAATTGCGTCCCGATTCAATACATCGTCCTCTAGCAGACTTGTCTCCATGGGTCTATTGCTGCCTCGGGCACCTTATGGCCGTTCTGCTGTGAGTCTAGATTATCGAATGGGACGAAAAACTGATAGTGAATTGTAACGTTCAGGGCCACCTAATGACGATGGATCACTCAAATTGCGTCCCGATTCAATACATCGTCCTCCAGCAGACTTGTCTCCATGGGTCTGTTGCTGCCTCGGGCACCTTTTGGCCATTCTGCTGTGAGTCAACGATTTTCGAATCGGACGAAAAACTGATAGTGAATTGTAACGTTCACGGCCTCCTAATGACGATGGAACACTCAAATTGCGTCCCGATGCAATACATCGTCCTCCAGCAGACTTGTCTCCATGGGTCTATTGCTGCCTCGGGTTCCTTATGGCCGTTCTGCTGTGAGTCAAAGATTTACGAATCGGACGAAAGACTGATAGTGAATTGTAACGTTCAGGGCCACCGAATGACGATGGATCACTCAAATTGCGTCCCGATTCAATACATCGTCCCCCAGCAGACTTGTCTCCATGGGTCTATTGCTGCCTCGTGCACCTTATGGCCGTTCTCCTGTGACTCAAAGATTTTCGAATCGGACGAAATACTGATAGTGAATTGTAACGTTCAGGGCCTCCTAATGACGATGGAACACTCAAATTGCGTCCCGATTCAATACATAGTCCTCCAGCCGACTTGTCTCCATGGGTCTATTGCTGCCTCGGGCACCTTATGGTCGTTCTCCCGTGAGTCTTGATTATCGAATGGGACGAAAAAATGATAGTTAATTGTAACATTCAGGGCCTCCTAATGACGATGGAACACTCAAATTGCGTCCCGATTCAATACCTCGTCGTCCAGCAGACTTGTTTCCATGGGTCTATTGCTGCCTCGGGCACCTTATGGCCGTTCTGCTGTGAGTCAAAGATTTTCGAATCGGACGAAAAACTGGTAGTGAATTGTAACATTCAGGGCCACCTAATGACGATGGATCACTCAAATTGCGTCCCGATTCAATACATCGTCCTCCAGCCGACATGTCTCCATGGGTCTATTGCTGCCTCGAGCACCTTGTGGCCGTTCTGCTGTGAGTCAAAGATTTTCGATTCGGACGAAAAACTGATAGTGAATTGTAACATTCAGGGCCACCTAATGACGATGGACCGCACTAATTGCGTCCCGATTCAATACATCGTCCTCCAGCCGACTTGACTCCATGGGTCTAATGCTGCCTCGGGCACCTTATGGCTGTTCTGCTGTGAGTCAAACATTTTCGAATCGGACGAAAAACTGATAGTGAATTGTAACGTTCAGGGCCACCTAATGACGCTGGATCACTCAAATTGCGTCCCGATTCAATACATCGTCCTCTAGCTGACTTGACTCCATGGGTCTATTGCTGCCTCGGGCACCTTATGGCCGTTCTGCTGTGAGTCTAGATTATCGAATGGGACGAAAAACTGATAGTTAATTGTAACATTCAGAGCCTCCTAATGATGATGGATCACTCAAATTGCGTCCCGATTCAATACATCGTCCTCCAGCAGCCTTGTCTCCATGGGTCTATTGCTGCCTCGGGCACCTTATGGCCGTTCCGCTGTGACTCAAAGATTTTCGAATCGGACGAAAAACTGATAGTGAATTGTAACGATCAGGGCCTCCTAATGTCGATGGAACACTCAAATTACGTCCCGATTCAATACATCGTCCTCCAGCAGACTTGTCTCCATGGGTCTATTGCTGCCTCGGGCACCTTATGGCCGTTCCGCTGTGAGTCAAAGATTTTCGAATCGGTCGAAAAACTGATAGTGAATTGTAACATTCAGGGTCACCTAATGACGATGGACCACACAAATTGCGTCCCGATTCAATACATCGTCCTCCAGCCGACTTGACTCCATGGGTCTATTGCAGCCTCGGGCACCTTATGGCCGTTCTGCTGTGAGTCTAGATTATCGAATGGGACGAAAAACTGATAGTGAATTGTAACATTCAGGGCCACCTAATGACGATGGATCACTCAAATTGCGTCCCGATTCAATACATCGTCCTCCAGCAGACTTGTCTCCATGGGCCTATTGCTGCCTCGGGCACCTTATGGCCGTTCTGCTGTGAGTCAACGATTTTCGAATCGGACGAAAAACTGATAGTGAATTGTAACGTTCAGAGCCTCCTAATGACGATGGAACACTCAAATTGCGTCCCGATGCAATACATCGTCCTCCAGCAGACTTGTCTCCATGGATCTATTGCTGCCTCGGGCACCTTATGGCCGTTCTGCTGTGAGTAAAAGATTTTCGAATCGGACGAAAAACTGATAGTGAATTGTAACGTCCAGGGCCTCCTAATGACGATGGAACACTCAAATTGCGTCCCGATTGAATTCATCGTCCTGCAGCAGACTTGTCTCCATGGGTCTATTGCTGCCTCGGGCACCTTATGGCCGTTCTGCTGTGAGTCAAAGATTTTCGAATCTGACGAAAAACTGATAGTGAATTGTAACATTCAGGGCCACCTAATGACGATGGACCACACTAATTGCGTCCCGATTCAATACATCGTCCTCCAGCCGACGTGACTCCATGGGTCTAATGCTGCCTCGGGCACCTTATGGCTGTTCTGCTGTGAGTCTAGATTATCGAATGGGACGAAAAACTGATAGTGAATTGTAACATTCAGGGCCACCTAATGACGCTGGATCACTCAAATTGCGTCCCGATTCAATACATCGTCCTCCAGCAGACTTGTCTCCATGGGTCTATTGCTGCCTCGGGCACCTTATGGCCGTTCTGCTGTGAGCTTAGATTATCGAATGGGACGAAAAACTGATAGTGAATTGTAACGTTCAGGGCCACCTAATGACGATGGATCACTCAAATTGCGTCCCGATTCAATACATCGTCCTCCAGCAGACTTGTCTCCATGGGTCTGTTGCTGCCTCGGGCACCTTTTGGCCGTTCTGCTGTCAGTCAACGATTTTCGAATCGGACGAAAACTGATAGTGAAATGTAACGTTCACGGCCTCCTAATGACGATGGAACACTCAAATTGCGTCCCGATGCAATACATCGTCCTCCAGCAGACTTGTCTCCATGGGTCTATTGCTGCCTCGGGTTCCTTATGACCGTTCTGCTGTGAATCAAAGACTAACGAATCGGACGAAAGACTGATAGTGAATTGTAACGTTCAGGGCCACCGAATGACGATGGATCACTCAAATTGCGTCCCGATTCAATACATCGTCCCCCAGCAGACTTGTCTCCATGGGTCTATTGCTGCCCCGTCACCTTATGGCCGTTCTGCTGTGACTCAAAGATTTTCGAATCGGACGAAAAACTGATAGTGGATTGTAACGTTCAGGGCCTCCTAATGACGATGGAACACTCAAATTGCGTCCCGATTCAATACATAGTCCGCCAGCCGACTTGACTCCATGGGTCTATTGCTGCCTCGGGCACCTTATGGTCGTTCTCCCGTGAGTCTTGATTATCGAATGGGACGAAAAAGTGATAGTTAATTGTAACATTCAGGGCCACCTAATGACGATGGATCACTCAAATTGCGTCCCGATTCAATACATCGTCCTCCAGCCGACTTGTCTCCATGGGTCTATTGCTGCCTCGAGCACCTTATGGCTGTTCTGCTGTGAGTCAAAGATTTTCGAATCGGACGAAAAACTGATAGTGAATTGTAACATTCAGGACCACCTAATGACGATGGACCACACAAATTGCGTCCCGATTCAATACATCGTCCTCCAGCCGACTTGACTCCATAGGTCTATTGCTGCCTCGGGCACCTTATGGCCGTTCTGCTGTGAGTCTAGATTATCGAATGGGACGAAAAACTGATAGTGAATTGTAACGTTCAGGGCCACCTAATGACGATGGATCACTCAAATTGCGTCCCGATTCAATACATCGTCCTCCAGCAGACTTGTCTCCATGGGTCTGTTGCTGCCTCGGGCACCTTTTGGCCGTTCTGCTGTGAGTCAACGATTTTCGAATCGGACGAAAAACTGATAGTGAATTGTAACGTTCACGGCCTCCTAATGACGATGGAATACTCAAATTGCGTCCCGATGCAATACATCGTCCTCCAGCAGACTTGTCTCCATGGGTCTATTGCTGCCTCGGGTTCCTTATGGCCGTTCTGCTGTGAGTCAAAGATTTACGAATCGGACGAAAGACTGATAGTGAATTATAACGTTCAGGGCCACCGAATGACGATGGATCACTCAACTTGCGTCCCCATTCAATACATCGTCCCCCAGCAGACTTGTCTCCATGGGTCTATTGCTGCCTGGTGCACCTTATGACCGTTCTGCTGTGACTCAAAAATTTTCGAATCGGACGAAAAACTGATAGTGAATTGTAACGTTCAGGGCCTCCTAATGACGGTGGAACACTCAAATTGCGTCCCGATTCAATACATAGTCCTCCAGCCGACTAGTCTCCATGGGTCTATTGCTGCCTCAGGCACCTTATGGTCGTTCTCCCGTGAGTCTTCATTATCGAATGGGACGAAAAAGTGATAGTTAATTGTAACATTCAGGGCCTCCTAATGACGATGGAACACTCAAATTGTGTCCCGATTCAATACCTCGTCGTCCAGCAGACTTGTCTCCATGGGTCTATTGCTGCCTCGGGCACCTTATGGCCGTTCTGCTGTGAGTCAAAGATTTTCGAATCGGACGAAAAAGTGATAGTGAATTGTAACATTCAGGGCCACCTAATGACGATGGATCACTCAAATTGCGTCCCGATTCAATACATCGTCCTCCAGCCGACTTGTCTCCGTGGGTCTATTGCTGCCTCGAGCACCATATGGCCGTTCTGCTGTGAGTCAAAGATTTTCGAATCGGACGAAAAACTGATAGTGAATTGTAACATTCAGGGCCACCTAATGACGATGGACCACACAAATTGCGTCCCGATTCAATACATCGTCCTCCAGCCGACTTGACTCCATGGGTCTATTGCTGCCTCGGGCACCTTATGTTCGTTCTCCCGTGGGTCTTGATTATCGAATGGGACGAAAAACTGATAGTTAATTGTAACATTCAGGGCCTCCTATTGATGATGGATCACTCAAATTGCGTCCCGATTCAATACATCGTCCTCCAGCAGCCTTGTCTCCAAGGGTCTATTGCTGCCTCGGGCACCTTATGGCCGTTCCGCTGTGACTCAAAGATTTCCGAATCGGACGAAAAACTGATAGTGAATTGTAACATTCAGGGCCACCTAATGACGATGGACCACACAAATTGCGTCCCGATTCAATACATCGTCCTCCAGCCGACTTGACTCCATGTGTCTATTGCTGCCTCGGGCACCTTATGGTCGTTCTCCCGTGGGTCTTGATTATCGAATGGAACGAAAAACTGATAGTGAATTGTAACGTTCAGGTCCTCCTGATGACGATGGAACACTCAAATTGCGTCCCGATTCAATACATGGTCCTCCAGCAGCCTTGTCTCCATGGGTCTATTGCTGCCTCGGGCACCTTATGGCCGTTCCGCTGTGACTCAAAGATTTTCGAATCGGACGAAAAACTGATAGTGAATTGTAACGATCAGGGCCTCCTAATGTCGATGGAACACTCAAATTACGTCCCGATTCAATACATCGTCCTCCAGCCGACTTGACTCCATGGGTCTATTGCTGCCTCGGGACGTTCTGGTGTGAGTCTAGATTATCGAATGGGATGAAAAACTGATAGTGAATTGTAACGTTCAGGGCCACCTAATGACGATGGATCACTCACCTTGCGTCCCGATTCAATACATCGTCCTCCAGCCGACTTGACTCCATGGGTCTATTGCTACCTCGGGCACCTTATGGCCGTTCTGCTGTGAGTCTCGATTATCGAATGGGACGAAAAACTGATAGTGAATTGTAACGTTCAGGGCCACCTAATGACGATGGATCACTCAAATTGCGTCCCGATTCAATACATCGTCCTCCAGCAGACTTGTCTCCATGGGTCTATTGCTGCCTCGGGCACCTTATGGCCGTTCTGCTGTGAGTCAACGATTTTCGAATCGGACGAAAAACTGATAGTGAATTGTAACGTTCAGGGCCTCCTAATGACGATGGAACACTCAAATTGCGTCCCGATGCAAAACATCGTCCTCCAGCAGACTTGTCTCCATGGGTCTATTGCTGCCTCGGGCACGTTATGGCCGTTCTGCTGTGAGTAAAAGATTTTCGAATCGGACGAAAAACTGATAGTGAATTGTAACGATCAGGGCAACCTAATGACGATGGATCACTCAAATTGCGTCCCGATTCAATACATCTTCCTCCAGCCGAATTGTCTCCATGGGTCTATTGCTGCCTCGGGCACCTTATGGCCGTTCTGCTGTTAGTCAAAGATTTTCGAATCGGACGAAAAAGTGATAGTGAATTGTAACATTCTGGACCACCTAATGACGATGGATCACTCAAATTGCGTCCCGATTCAATACATCGTCCTCCAGCCGACTTTTCTCCATGGGTCTATTGCCGTTCTGCTGTGAGTCAAAGATTTTAGAATCGGACGAAAAACTGATAGTGAATTGTAACGTTCAGGGCCTCCTAATGACGATGGAACACTGAAATTGCATCCCGATTCAATACATCGTCCTCCAGCAGACTTGTCTTCATGGGTCTGTTGCTGCCTCGGGCACCTTATGGCCGTTCTGCTGTGATTCAAAGATTTTCGAATCTGACGAAAAACTGATAGTGAATTGTAACATTCAGGGCCACCTAATGTCGATGGATCACTCAAATTGCGTCCCGATTCAATACATCGTCCTCCACCCGACTTGTCTCCATGGGTCTATTGCTGCCTCCGGCACCTTATGGCCGTTCTGCTGTGAGTCAAAGATTTTCGAATCGGACGAAAAACTGATAGTGAATTGTAACATTCAGGGCCACCTAATGACGATGGACCTCACAAATTGCATCCCGATTCAATACATCGTCCTCCAGCCGACTTGACTCCATGGGACTATTGCTGCCTCGGGCACCTTATGGTCGTTCTCCCGTGGGTCTTGATTATCGAATGGGACTAAAAACTGATAGTTAATTGTAACATTCAGGGCCACCTAATGATGATGGATCACTCAAATTGCGTCCCGATTCATTACATCGTCCTCCAGCAGCCTTGTCTCCATGGGTCTATTGCTGCCTCGGGCACCTTATGGCCGTTCCGCTGTGACTCAAAGATTTTCGAATCGGACGAAAAACTGATAGTGAATTGTAACATTCAGGGCCACCTAATGACGATGGACCACACAAATTGCGTCCCGATTCAATAAATCGTCCTCCAGCCGACTTGACTCCATGTGTCTATTGCTGCCTCGGGCACCTTATGGTCGTTCTCTAGTGGGTCTTGATTATCGAATGGGAAGAAAAACTGATAGTGAATTGTAACGTTCAGGTCCTCCTGATGACGATGGAACACTCAAATTGCGTCCCGATTCAATACATCGTCCTCCAGCAGCCTTGTCTCCATGGGTCTATTGCTGCCTCGGGCACCTTATGGCCGTTCCGCTGTGACTCAAAGATTTTCGAATCGGACGATAATCTGATAGTGAATTGTAACGATCAGGGCCTCCTAATGTCGATGGAACACTCAAATTACGTCCCGATTCAATACATCGTCCTCCAGCCGACTTGACTCCATGGGTCTATTGCTGCCTCGGGACGTTCTGGTGTGAGTCTAGATTATCGAATGGGATGAAAAACTGATAGTGAATTCTAACGTTCAGGGCCACCTAATGACGATGGATCACTCAAATTGCGTCCCGATTCAATACATCGTCCTCCAGCAGACTTGTCTCCATGTGTCTATTGCTGCCTCGGGCACCTTATGGCCGTTCTGCTGTGAGTCAACGATTTTCGAATCGGACGAAAAACTGATAGTGAATTGTAACGTTCAGGGCCTCCTAATGACGATGGATCACTCAAATTGCGCCCCGATCCAATACATCGTCCTCCAGCAGACTTGTCTCCATGGGTCTATTGCTGCCTCGGACACCTTATGGCCGTTCTGCTGTGACTCAAAGATTTTCGAATCGGTCGAAAAACTGAAAGTGAATTGTAACATTCAGGGCCACCTAATGACGATGGACCACACAAATTGCGTCCCGATTCAATTCATCGTCCTCCAGCCGACTTGACTCCATGGGTCTATTGCTGCCTCGGGCACCTTATGGCCGTTCTGCTGTGAGTCTAGATTATCGAATGGGACGAAAAACTGATAGTGAATTGTAACGTTCAGGGCCACCTAATGACGATGGATCACTCAAATTGCGTCCCGATTCAATACATCGTCCTCCAGCAGACTTGTCTCCATGGGTCTATTGCTGCCTCGGGCACCTTATGGCCGTTCTGCTGTGAGTCAACGATTTTCGAATCGGACGAAAAACTGATAGTGAATTATAACGTTCAGGGCCTCCTAATGACGATGGAACACTCAAATTGCGTCCCGATGCAATACATCGTCCTCCAGCAGACTTGTCTCCATGGGTCTATTGCTGCCTCGGGCACGTTATGTCCGTTCTGCTGTGAGTAAAAGATTTTCGAATCGGACGAAAAACTGATAGTGAATTGTAACGTTCAGGGCAACCTAATGACGATGGATCACTCAAATTGCGTCCCGATTCAATACATCGTCCTCCAGCCGACTTGTCTCCATGGGTCTATTGCTGCCTCGGGCACCTTATGGCCGTTCTGCTGTGAGTCAAAGATTTTCGAATCGGACGAAAAACTGATAGTGAATTGTAACATTCTGGACCACCTAATGACGATGGATCACTCAAATTGCGTCCCGATTCAATACATCGTCCTCCAGCCGACTTTTCTCCATGGGTCTATTGCTGCCTCGGGCACCTTATGGCCGTTCTGCTGTGAGTCAAAGATTTTAGAATCGGACGAAAAACTGATAGTGAATTGTAACGTTCAGGGCCTCCTAATGACGATGGAACACTGAAATTGCATCCCGATTCAATACATCGTCCTCCAGCAGACTTGTCTTCATGGGTCTGTTGCTGCCTCGGGCACCTTATGGCCGTTCTGCTGTGATTCAAAGATTTTCGAATCTGACGAAAAACTGATAGTGAATTGTAACATTCAGGGCCACCTAATGACGATGGATCACTCAAATTGCGTCCCGATTCAATACATCGTCCTCCAGCCGACTTGTCTCCATGGGTCTATTGCTGCCTCCGGCACCTTATGGCCGTTCTGCTGTGAGTCAAAGATTTTCGAATCGGACGAAAAACTGATAGTGAATTGTAACATTCAGGGCCACCTAATGACGATGGACCTCACAAATTGCATATCGATTCAATACATCGTCCTCCAGCCGACTTGTCTCCATGGGTCTATTGCTGCCTCGGGCACCTTATGGTCGTTCTCCCGCGAGTCTTGATTATCGAATGGGACGAAAAAGTGATAGTTAATTGTAACATTCAGGGCCTCCTAATGACGATAGAACACTCAAATTGCGTCCCGATTCAATACCTCGTCGTCCAGCAGACTTGTCTCCATGGGTCTATTGCTGCCTCGGGCACCTTATGGCAATTCTGCTGTGAGTCAAAGATTTTCGAATCGGACGAAAAACTGATAGTGAATTGTAACATTCAGGGCCACCTAATGACGATGGACCACACAAATTGCGTCCCGATTCAATACATCGTCCTCCAGCCGACTTGACTCCATGGGACTATTGCTGCCTCGGGCACCTAATGGTCGTTCTCCCGTGGGTCTTGATTATCGAATGGGACTAAAAACTGATAGTTAATTGTAACATTCAGGGCCACCTAATGATGATGGATCACTCAAATTGCGTCCCGATTCATTACATCGTCCTCCAGCAGCCTTGTCTCCATGGGTCTATTGCTGCCTCGGGCACCTTATGGCCGTTCTGCTGTGACTCAAAGATTTTCGAATCGGACGAAAAACTGATCGTGAATTGTAACGATCAGGGCCTCCTAATGTCGATGGAACACTCAAATTACGTCCCGATTCAATACATCGTCCTCCAGAAAACTTGACTCTATGGGTCTATTGCTGCCTCGGGCCGTTCTGGTGTGAGTCTAGATTATCGAATGGGATGAAAAACTGATAGTGAATTGTAACGTTCAGGGCCACCTAATGACGATGGATCACTCAAATTGCGTCCCGATTCAATACATCGTCCTCCAGCAGACTTGTCTCCATGGGTCTATTGTTGCCTCGGACACCTTATGGCCGTTCTGCTGTGAGTCAACGATTTTCGAATCGGACGAAAAACTGATAGTGAATTGTAACGTTCAGGGCCTCCTAATGACGATGGAACACTCAAATTGCGTCCCGATGCAATACATCGTCCTCCAGCAGACTTGTCTCCATGGGTCTATTGCTGCCTCGGGCACGTTATGGCCGTTCTGCTGTGAGTAAAAGATTTTCGAATCGGACGAAAAACTGATAGTGAATTGTAACGTTCAGGGCAACCTAATGACGATGGATCACTCAAATTGCGTCCCGATTCAATACATCGTCCTCCAGCAGACTTGTCTCCATGGGTCTATTGCTGCCTCCGGCACCTTATGGCCGTTCTGCTGTGAGTCAAAGATTTTCGAATCGGACGAAAAACTGATAGTGAATTGTAACGTTCAGGGCCTCCTAATGACGATGGAACACTCAAATTGCGTCCCGATAGAATACATCGTCCTGCAGCAGACTTGTCTCCATGGGTCTATTGCTGCCTCCGGCACCTTATGGCCGTTCTGCTGTGAGTCAAAGATTTTCGAATCGGACGAAAAACTGATAGTGAATTGTAACATTCTGGACCACCTAATGACGATGGATCACTCAAATTGCGTCCCGATTCAATACATCGTCCTCCAGCCGACTTTTCTCCATGGGTCTATTGCTGCGTCGGGCACCTTATGGCCGTTCTGCTGTGAGTCAAAGATTTTAGAATCGGACGAAAAACTGATAGTGAATTGTAACGTTCAGGGCCTCCTAATGACGATGGAACACTGAAATTGCATCCCGATTCAATACATCGTCCTCCAGCAGACTTGTCTTCATGGGTCTGTTGCTGCCTCGGGCACCTTATGGCCGTTCTGCTGTGATTCAAAGATTTTCGAATCTGACGAAAAACTGATAGTGAATTGTAACATTCAGGGCCACCTAATGACGATGGATCACTCAAATTGCGTCCCGATTCAATACATCGTCCTCCAGCCGACTTGTCTCCATGGGTCTATTGCTGCCTCCGGCACCTTATGGCCGTTCTGCTGTGAGTCAAAGATTTTCGAATCGGACGAAAAACTGATAGTGAATTGTAACATTCAGGGCCACCTAATGACGATGGACCTCACAAAATGCATCCCGATTCAATACATCGTCCTCCAGCCGACTTGTCTCCATGGGTCTATTGCTGCCTCGGGCACCTTATGGTCGTTCTCCCGCGAGTCTTGATTATCGAATGGGACGAAAAAGTGATAGTTAATTGTAACATTCAGGGCCTCCTGATGACGATAGAACACTCAAATTGCGTCCCGATTCAATACCTCGTCGTCCAGCAGACTTGTCTCCATGGGTCTATTGCTGCCTCGGGCACCTTATGGCAATTCTGCTGTGAGTCAAAGATTTTCGAATCGGACGAAAAACTGATAGTGAATTGTAACATTCAGGGCCACCTAATGACGATGGACCACACAAATTGCGTCCCGATTCAATACATCGTCCTCCAGCCGACTTGACTCCATGGGACTATTGCTGCCTCGGGCACCTTATGGTCGTTCTCCCGTGGGTCTTGATTATCGAATGGGACTAAAAACTGATAGTTAATTGTAACATTCAGGGCCACCTAATGATGATGGATCAGTCAAATTGCGTCCCGATTCATTACATCGTCCTCCAGCAGCCTTGTCTCCATGGGTCTATTGCTGCCTCGGGCACCTTGTGGCCGTTCTGCTGTGACTCAAAGATTTTCGAATCGGACGAAAAACTGATAGTGAATTGTAACGATCAGGGCCTCCTAATGTCGATGGAACACTCAAATTACGTCCCGATTCAATACATCGTCCTCCAGCCGACTTGACTCCATGGGTCTATTGCTGCCTCGGGCCGTTCTGGTGTGAGTCTAGATTATCGAATGGGATGAAAAACTGATAGTGAATTGTAACGTTCAGGGCCACCTAATGACGATGGATCACTCAAATTGCGTCCCGATTCAATACATCGTCCTCCAGCAGACTTGTCTCCATGGGTCTATTGTTGCCTCGGACACCTTATGGCCGTTCTGCTGTGAGTCAACGATTTTCGAATCGGACGAAAAACTGATAGTGAATTGTAACGTTCAGGGCCTCCTAATGACGATGGAACACTCAAATTGCGTCCCGATGCAATACATCGTCCTCCAGCAGACTTGTCTCCATGGGTCTATTGCTGCCTCGGGCACCTTATGGCCGTTCTGCTGTGAGTCAAAGATTTTCGAATCGGACGAAAAACTGATAGTGAATTGTAACATTCAGGGCCACCTAATGACGATGGACCACACTAATTGCGTCCCGATTCAATACATCGTACTCCAGCCGACTTGACTCCATGGGTCTATTGCTGCCTCGGGCACCTTATGGCCGTTCTGCTGTGAGTCTAGATTATCGAATGGGACGAAAAACTGATAGTGAATTGTAACTTTCAGGGCCACCTAATGACGATGGATCACTCAAATTGCGTCCCGATTCAATACATCGTCCTCCAGCACACTTGTCTCCATGGGTCTATTGCTGCCTCGGGCACCTTATGGCCGTTCTGCTGTGAGTCAAAGATTTTCGAATCGGACGAAAAACTGATAGTGAATTGTAACGTTCAGGGCCTCCTAATGACGATGGAACACTGAAATTGCATCCCGATTCAATACATCGTCCTCCAGCAGACTTGTCTGCATGGGTCTGTTGCTGCCTCGGGCACCTTATGGCTGTTCAGCTGTGAGTCAAAGAATTTCGAATCTGACGAAAAACTGATAGTGAATTGTAACATTCAGGGCCACCTAATGACGATGGATCACTCAAATTGCGTCCCGATTCAATACATCGTCCTCCAGCCGACCTGTCTCCATGGGTCTATTGCTGCCTCGGGCACCTTATGGCCGTTCTGCTGTGAGTCAAAGATTTTAGAATCGGACGAAAAACTGATAGTGAATTGTAACGTTCAGGGCCTCCTAATGACGATGGAACACTGAAATTGCATCCCGATTCAATACATCGTCCTCCAGCAGACTTGTCTTCATGGGTCTGTTGCTGCCTCGGGCACCTTATGGCCGATCTGCTGTGAGTCAAAGATTTTCGAATCTGACGAAAAACTGATAGTGAATTGTAACATTCAGGGCCACCTAATGACGATGGATCACTCAAATTGCGTCCCGATTCAATACATCGTCCTCCAGCCGACTTGTCTCCATGGGTCTATTGCTGCCTCCGGCACCTTATGGCCGTTCTGCTGTGAGTCAAAGATTTTCGAATCGGACGAAAAACTGATAGTGAATTGTAACATTCAGGGCCACCTAATGACGATGGACCTCACAAATTGCATCCCGATTCAATACATCGTCCTCCAGCCGACTTGTCTCCATGGGTCTATTGCTGCCTCGGGCACCTTATGGTCGTTCTCCCGCGAGTCTTGATTATCGAATGGGACGAAAAAGTGATAGTTAATTGTAACATTCAGGGCCTCCTAATGACGATGGAACACTCAAATTGCGTCCCGATTCGATACCTCGTCGTCCAGCAGACTTGTCTCCATGGGTCTATTGCTGCCTCGGGCACCTTATGGCAATTCTGCTGTGAGTCAAAGATTTTCGAATCGGACGAAAAACTGATAGTGAATTGTAACATTCAGGGCCACCTAATGACGATGGACCACACAAATTGCGTCCCGATTCAATACATCGTCCTCCAGCCGACTTGACTCCATGGGACTATTGCTGCCTCGGGCACCTTATGGTCGTTCTCCCGTGGGTCTTGATTATCGAATGGGACTAAAAACTGATAGTTAATTGTAACATTCAGGGCCACCTAATGATGATGGATCACTCAAATTGCGTCCCGATTCATTACATCGTCCTCCAGCAGCCTTGTCTCCATGTGTCTATTGCTGCCTCGGGCACCTTATGGCCGTTCTGCTGTGAGTCAAAGATTTTCGCATCGGACGAAAAACTGATAGTGAATTGTAACGATCAGGGCCTCCTAATGTCGATGGAACACTCAAATTAAGTCCCGATTCAATACATCGTCCTCCAGCCGACTTGACTCCATGGGTCTATTGCTGCCTGGGGCCGTTCTGGTGTGAGTCTAGATTATCGAATGGGATGAAAAACTGATAGTGAATTGTAACGTTCAGGGCCACCTAATGACGATGGATCACTCAAATTGCGTCCCGATACAATACATCGTCCTCCAGCAGACTTGTCTCCATTGGTCTATTGTTGCCTCGGACACCTTATGGCCGTTCTGCTGTGAGTCAACGATTTTCGAATCGGACGAAAAACTGATAGTGAATTGTAACGTTCAGGGCCTCCTAATGACGATGGAACACTCAAATTGCGTCCCGATGCAATACATCGTCCTCCAGCAGACTTGTCTCCATGGGTCTATTGCTGCCTCGGGCACCTTATGGCCGTTCTGCTGTGAGTCAAAGATTTTCGAATCGGACGAAAAACTGATAGTGAATTGTAACATTCAGGGCCACCTAATGACGATGGACCACACTAATTGCGTCCCGATTCAATACATCGTCCTCCAGCCGACTTGACTCCATGGGTCTATTGCTGCCTCGGGCACCTTATGGCCGTTCTGCTGTGAGTCTAGATTATCGAATGTGACGAAAAACTGATAGTGAATTGTAACGTTCAGGGCCACCTAATGACGATGGATCACTCAAATTGCGTCCCGATTCAATACATCGCTCTCCAGCACACTTGTCTCCATGGGTCTATTGCTGCCTCGGGCACCTTATGGCCGTTCTGCTGTGAGTCAAAGATTTTCGAATCGGACGAAAAACTGATAGTGAATTGTAACGTTCAGGGCCTCCTAATGACGATGGAACACTGAAATTGCATCCCGATTCAATACATCGTCCTCCAGCAGACATGTCTTCATGGGTCTGTTGCTGCCTCGGGCACCTTATGGCTGTTCTGCTGTGAGTCAAAGACTTTCGAATCTGACGAAAAACTGATAGTGAATTCTAACATTCAGGGCCACCTAATGACGATGGATCACTCAAATTGCGTCCCGATTCAATACATCGTTCTCCAGCTGACTTGTCTCCATGGGTCTATTGCTGCCTCCGGCACCTTATGGCCGTTCTGCTGTGGGTCAAAGATTTTCGAATCGGACGAAATACTGATAGTGAATTGTAAGATTCTGGACCACCTAATGACGATGGATCACTCAAATTGCGTCCCGATTCAATACATCGTCCTCCAGCCGACTTGACTCCATGGGTCTATTGCTGCCTCGGGCACCTTATGGCCGTTCTGCTGTGAGTCTAGATTATCGAATGGGACGAAAAACTGATAGTGAATTGTAACGATCAGGGCCACCTAATGACGATGGATCACTCAAATTGCGTCCCGATTCAATACATCGTCCTCCAGCAGACTTGTCTCCATGGGTCTATTGCTGCCTCGGGCACCTTATGGCTGTTCTGCTGTGAGTCAACGATTTCCGAATCGGACGAAAAACTGATAGTGAATTGTAACGTTCAGGGCCTCCTAATGACGATTTAACACTCAAATTTCGTCCCGATGCAATACATCGTCCTCCAGCAGACTTGTCTCCATGGGTCTATTGCTGCCTCGGGCACCTTATGGCCGTTCTGCTGTGAGTAAAAGATTTTCGAATCGGACGAAAAACTGATAGTGAATTGTAACGTTCAGGGCAACCTAATGACGATGGATCACTCAAGTTGCGTCCCGATTTAATACATCGTCCTCCATCAGACTTGTCTCCATGGGTCTATTGCTGCCTCCGGCACCTTATGGCCGTTCTGCTGTGAGTCAAAGATTTTCGAATCGGACGAAAAACTGATAGTGAATTGTAACGTTCAGGGCCTCCTAATGACGATGGAACACTCAAATTGCGTCCCGATTGAATACATCGTCCTGCAGCAGACTTGTCTCCATGGGTCTATTGCTGCCTCGGGCACCTTATGGCCGTTCTGCAGTGAGTCAGAGATTTTCGAATTTGACGAAAAACTGATAGTGAATTGTAACATTCAGGGCCACCTAATGACGATGGACCTCACAAATTGCATCCCGATTCAATACATCGTCCTCCAGCCGACTTGTCTCCATGGGTCTATTGCTGCCTCGGGCACCTTATGGTCGTTCTCCCGCGAGTCTTGATTATCGAATGGGACGAAAAAGTGATAGTTAATTGTAACATTCTGGGCCTCCTAATGACGATGGAACACTCAAATTGCGTCCCGATTCAATACCTCGTCGTCCAGCAGACTTGTCTCCATGGGTCTATTGCTGCCTCGGGCACCTTATGGCAATTCTGCTGTGAGTCAAAGATTTTCGAATCGGACGAAAAACTGATAGTGAATTGTAACATTCAGGGCCACCTAATGACGATGGACCACACAAATTGCGTCCCGATTCAATACATCGTCCTCCAGCCGACTTGACTCCATGGGACTAATGCTGCCTCGGGCACCTTATGGTCGTTCTCCCGTGGGTCTTGATTATGGAATGGGACTAAAAACTGATAGTTAATTGTAACATTCAGGGCCACCTAATGATGATGGATCACTCAAATTGCGTCCCGATTCAATACATCGTCCTCCAGCAGCCTTGTCTCCATGGGTCTATTGCTGCCTCGGGCACCTTATGGCCGTTCTGCTGTGACTCAAAGATTTTCGAATCGGACGAAAAACTGATAGTGAATTGTAACGAACAGGGCCTCCTAATGTAGATGGAACACTCAAATTACGTCCCGATTCAATACATCGTCCTCCAGCCGACTTGACTCCGAGGGTCTATTGCTGCCTCGGGCCGTTCTGGTGTGAGTCTAGATTATCGAATGGGATGAAAAACTGATAGTGAATTGTAACGTTCAGGGCCTCCTAATGACGATGGAACACTCAAATTGCGTCCCGATGCAATACATCGTCCTCCAGCAGACTTGTCTCCATGGGTCTATTGCTGCCTCGGGCACCTTATGGCCGTTCTGCTGTGAGTCAACGATTTTCGAATCGGACGAAAAACTGATAGTGAATTGTAACGTTCAGGGCCACCAAATGACGATGGAACACTCAAATTGCGTCCCGATGCAATACATCGTCCTCCAGCAGACTTGTCTCCATGGGTCTATTGCTGCCTCGGGCACCTTATGGCCGTTCTGCTGTGAGTCAAAGATTTTCGAATCGGACGAAAAAGTGATAGTGAATTGTAACATTCAGGGCCACCTAATGACGATGGACCACACTAATTGCGTCCCGATTCAATACATCGTACTCCAGCCGACTTGACTCCATGGGTCTATTGCTGCCTCGGGCACCTTATGGCCGTTCTTCTGTGAGTCTAGATTATCGAATGGGACGAAAAACTGATAGTGAATTGTAACGTTCAGGGCCTCCTAATGACGATGGAACACTCAAATTGCGTCCCGATGCAATACATCGTCCTCCTGCAGACTTGTCTCCATGGGTCTATTGCTGCCTCGGGCACCTTATGGCCGTTCTGCTGTGAGTCAAAGATTTTCGAATCGGACGAAAAACTGATAGTGAATTGTAACGTTCAGGGCAACCTAATGACGATGGATCACTCAAATTGCGTCCCGATTGAATACATCGTCCTCCTGCAGACTTGTCTCCATGGGTCTATTGCTGCCTCGGGTACCTTATGGCCGTTCTGGTGTGAGTCAAAGATTTCCGAATCGGACGAAAAACTGATAGTGAATTGTAATGTTCAGGGCCTCCTAATGACGATGGAACACTCAAATTTCGTCCCGATTCAATACATCGTCCTGCAGCAGATTTTTCTCCGTGGTTCTATTGCTTTCTCGGGCACCTTATGGCCGTTCTGCTGTGAGTCAAAGAATTTCGAATCGGACGATAAACTGATAGTGAATTGTAACATTCTGGACCACCTAATGACGATGGATCACTCAAATAGCGTCCCGATTCAATACATCGTCCTCCAGCCGACTTGTCTCCATGGGTCTATTGCTGCCTCGGGCACCTTATGGCCGTTCTGCTGTGAGTCAAAGATTTTCGAATCGGACGAAAAACTGATAGTGAATTGTAACGTTCAGGGCCTCCTAATGACGATGGAACACTGAAATTGCATCCCGATTCAATACATCGTCCTCCAGCAGACTTGTCTTCATGGGTCTGTTGCTGCCTCGGGCACCTTATGGCTGTTCTGCTGTAAGTCAAAGATTTTCGAATCTGACGAAAAACTGATAGTGAATTGTAACATTCAGGGCCACTTAATGACGATGGATCACTCAAATTGCGTCCCGATTCAATACCTCGTCGTCCAGCAGACTTGTCTCCATGGGTCTATTGCTGCCTCGGGCACCTTATGGCAATTCTGCTGTGAGTCAAAGATTTTCGAATCGGACGAAAAACTGATAGTGAATTGTAACATTCAGGGCCACCTAATGACGATGGACCACACAAATTGCGTCCCGATTCAATACATCGTCCTCCAGCCGACTTGACTCCATGGGACTATTGCTGCCTCGGGCACCTTATGGTCGTTCTCCCGTGGGTCTTGATTATGGAATGGGACTAAAAACTGATAGTTAATTGTAACATTCAGGGCCACCTAATGATGATGGATCACTCAAATTGCGTCCCGATTCAATACATCGTCCTCCAGCAGCCTTGTCTCCATGGGTCTATTGCTGCCTCGGGCACCTTATGGCCGTTCTGCTGTGACTCAAAGATTTTCGAATCGGACGAAAAACTGATAGTGAATTGTAACGATCAGGGCCTCCTAATGTAGATGGAACACTCAAATTACGTCCCGATTCAATACATCGTCCTCCAGCCGACTTGACTCCGAGGGTCTATTGCTGCCTCGGGCCGTTCTGGTGTGAGTCTAGATTATCGAATGGGATGAAAAACTGATAGTGAATTGTAACGTTCAGGGCCTCCTAATGACGATGGAACACTCAAATTGCGTCCCGATGCAATACATCGTCCTCCAGCAGACTTGTCTCCATGGGTCTATTGCTGCCTCGGGCACCTTATGGCCGTTCTGCTGTGAGTCAACGATTTTCGAATCGGACGAAAAACTGATAGTGAATTGTAACGTTCAGGGCCACCTAATGACGATGGAACACTCAAATTGCGTCCCGATGCAATACATCGTCCTCCAGCAGACTTGTCTCCATGGGTCTATTGCTGCCTCGGGCACCTTATGGCCGTTCTGCTGTGAGTCAAAGATTTTTGAATCGGACGAAAAAGTGATAGTGAATTGTAACATTCAGGGCCACCTAATGACGATGGACCACACTAATTGCGTCCCGATTCAATACATCGTCCTCCAGCCGACTTGACTCCATGGGTCTATTGCTGCCTCGGGCACCTTATGGCCGTTCTTCTGTGAGTCTAGATTATCGAATGGGACGAAAAACTGATAGTGAATTGTAACGTTCAGGGCCTCCTAATGACGATGGAACACTCAAATTGCGTCCCGATGCAATACATCGTCCTCCAGCAGACTTGTCTCCATGGGTCTATTGCTGCCTCGGGCACCTTATGGCCGTTCTGCTGTGAGTCAAAGATTTTCGAATCGGACGAAAAACTGATAGTGAATTGTAACGTTCAGGGCCTCCTAATGACGATGGAACACTGAAATTGCATCCCGATTCAATACATCGTCCTCCAGCAGACTTGTCTTCATGGGTCTGTTGCTGCCTCGGGCACCTTATGGCTGTTCTGCTGTAAGTCAAAGATTTTCGAATCTGACGAAAAACTGATAGTGAATTGTAACATTCAGGGCCACTTTATGACGATGGATCACTCAAATTGCGTCCCGATTCAATACCTCGTCGTCCAGCAGACTTGTCTCCATGGGTCTATTGCTGCCTCGGGCACCTCATGGCAATTCTGCTGTGAGTCAAAGATTTTCGAATCGGACGAAAAACTGATAGTGAATTGTAACATTCAGGGCCACCTAATGACGATGGACCACACAAATTGCGTCCCGATTCAATACATCGTCCTCCAGCCGACTTGACTCCATGGGACTATTGCTGCCTCGGGCACCTTATGGTCGTTCTCCCGTGGGTCTTGATTATGGAATGGGACTGAAAACTGATAGTTAATTGTAACATTCAGGGCCACCTAATGATGATGGATCACTCAAATTGCGTCCCGATTCAATACATCGTCCTCCAGCAGCCTTGTCTCCATGGGTCTATTGCTGCCTCGGGCACCTTATGGCCGTTCTGCTGTGACTCAAAGATTTTCGAATCGGACGAAAAACTGATAGTGAATTGTAACGATCAGGGCCTCCTAATGTAGATGGAACACTCAAATTACGTCCCGATTCAATACATCGTCCTCCAGCCGACTTGACTCCGAGGGTCTATTGCTGCCTCGGGCCGTTCTGGTGTGAGTCTAGATTATCGAATGGGATGAAAAACTGATAGTGAATTGTAACGTTCAGGGCCTCCTAATGACGATGGAACACTCAAATTGCGTCCCGATGCAATACATCGTCCTCCAGCAGACTTGTCTCCATGGGTCTATTGCTGCCTCGGGCACCTTATGGCCGTTCTGCTGTGAGTCAACGATTTTCGAATCGGACGAAAAACTGATAGTGAATTGTAACGTTCAGGGCCACCTAATGACGATGGAACACTCAAATTGCGTCCCGATGCAATACATCGTCCTCCAGCAGACTTGTCTCCATGGGTCTATTGCTGCCTCGGGCACCTTATGGCCGTTCTGCTGTGAGTCAAAGATTTTCGAATCGGACGAAAAAGTGATAGTGAATTGTAACATTCAGGGCCACCTAATGACGATGGACCACACTAATTGCGTCCCGATTCAATACATCGTCCTCCAGCCGACTTGACTCCATGGGTCTATTGCTGCCTCGGGCACCTTATGGCCGTTCTTCTGTGAGTCTAGATTATCGAATGGGACGAAAAACTGATAGTGAATTGTAACGTTCAGGGCCTCCTAATGACGATGGAACACTCAAATTGCGTCCCGATGCAATACATCGTCCTCCAGCAGACTTGTCTCCATGGGTCTATTGCTGCCTCGGGCACCTTATGGCCGTTCTGCTGTGAGTCAAAGATTTTCGAATCGGACGAAAAACTGATAGTGAATTGTAACGTTCAGGGCAACCTAATGACGATGGATCACTCAAATTGCGTCCCGATTGAATACATCGTCCTCCTGCAGACTTGTCTCCATGGGTCTATTGCTGCCTCGGGCACCTTATGGCCGTTCTGGTGTGAGTCAAAGATTTACGAATCGGACGAAAAACTGATAGTGAATTGTAATGTTCAGGGCCTCCTAATGACGATGGAACACTCAAATTTCGTCCCGATTCAATACATCGTCCTGCAGCAGATTTTTCTCCGTTGTTCTATTGCTTTCTCGGGCACCTTATGGCCGTTCTGCTGTGAGTCAAAGAATTTCGAATCGGACGATAAACTGATAGTGAATTGTAACATTCTGGACCACCTAATGACGATGGATCACTCAAATAGCGTCCCGATTCAATACATCGTCCTCCAGCCGACTTGTCTCCATGGGTCTATTGCTGCCTCGGGCACCTTATGGCCGTTCTGCTGTGAGTCAAAGATTTTCGAATCGGACGAAAAACTGATAGTGAATTGTAACGTTCAGGGCCTCCTAATGACGATGGAACACTGAAATTGCATCCCGATTCAATACATCGTCCTCCAGCAGACTTGTCTTCATGGGTCTGTTGCTGCCTCGGGCACCTTATGGCTGTTCTGCTGTAAATCAATAATTTTCGAATCTGACGAAAAACTGATAGTGAATTGTAACATTCAGGGCCACTTAATGATGATGGATCACTCAAATTGCGTCCCGATTCAATACATCGTCCTCCAGCCGACTTGTCTCCATGGGTCTATTGCTGCCTTCGGCACCTTATGGCCGTTCTGCTGTGAGTCAAAGATTTTCGAATCGGACGAAAAACTGATAGTGAATTGTAACATTCTGGACCACCTAATGACGATGGATCACTCGAATTGCGTCCCGATTCAATACATCGTCCTCCAGCCGACTTGACTCCACGGGTCTAATGCTGCCTCGGGCACCTTATGGCTGTTCTGCTGTGAGTCTAGATTATCGAATGGGACGAAAAACTGATAGTGAATTGTAACGTTCAGGGCCACCTAATGACGCTGGATCACTCAAATTGCGTCCCGAATCAATACATCGTCCTCCAGCAGACTTGTCTCCATGGGTCTATTGCTGCCTCGGGCACATTATGGCCGTTCTGCTGTGAGTCTAGATTATCGAATGGGACGAAAAACTGATAGTGAATTGTAACGTTCAGGGCCACCTAATGACGATGGATCACTCAAATTGCGTCCCGATTCAATACATCGTCCTCCAGCAGACTTGTCTCCATGGGTCTATTGCTGCCTCGGGCACCTTTTGGCCGTTCTGCTGTGAGTCAACGATTTTCGAATCGGACGAAAAACTGATAGTGAATTGTAACGTTCACGGCCTCCTAATGACGATGGAACACTCAAATTGCGTCCCGATGCAATACATCGTCCTCCAGCAGACTTGTCTCCATGGGTCTATTGCTGCCTCGGGCACCTTATGGCCGTTCTGCTGTGAGTCAAAGATTTTCGAATCGGACGAAAAACTGATATTGAATTGTAACGTTCAGGGCCACCTAATGACGATGAATCACTCAAATTGCGTCCCGATTCAATACATCGTCCTCCAGCAGACTTGTCTCCATGGGTCAATTGCTGCCTCGGGCACCTTATGGCCGTTCTGCAGTGAGTCAAAGATTTTCGAATCGGACGAAAAACTGACAATGAATTGTAACATTCAGGGCCACCTAATGACGATGGATCACTCAAATTGCGTCCCGATTCAATACATCGTCCTCCAGGTGACTTGTCTCCATGGGTCTATTGCTGCCTCGGGCACCTTATGGCCGTTCTGCTGTGAGTCAAACATTTTCGAATCGGACGAAAAACTGATAGTGAATTGTAACATTCAGGGCCACCTAATGACGAAGGATCACTCAAATTGTGTCCCGATTCAATACATCGTCCACCAGCCGACTTGTCTCCATGGGGCTATTGCTGCCACGGGCACCTTATGGCCGTTCTGCTGTGATTCAAAGATTTTCAAATCGGACGAAAAACTGATAGTGAATTGCAACGTTCAGGGCCACCTAATGACGATGGATCACTCAAATTGCGTCCCGATTCAATACATCGTCCTCCAGCAGACTTGTCTCCATGGGTCTATTGCTGCCTCGGGCACCTTATGGCCGTTCTGCTGTGAGTCAAACATTTTCGAATCGGACGAAAAACTGATAGTGAATTGTAACATTCAGGGCCACCTAATGACGATGGACCTCACAAATTGCATCCCGATTCAATACATCGTCCTCCAGCCGACTTGTCTCCATGGGTCTATTGCTGCCTCGGGCACCTTATGGTCTTTCTCCCGCGAGTCTTGATTATCGAATGGGACGAAAAAGTGATAGTTAATTGTAACATTCAGGGCCTCCTAATGACGATGGAACACTCAAATTGCGTCCCGATTCAATACCTCGTCGTCCAGCAGACTTGTCTCCATGGGTCTATTGCTGCCTCGGCCACCTTATGGCAATTCTGCTGTGAGTCAAAGATTTTCGAATCGGACGAAAAACTGATAGTGAATTGTAACATTCTGGGCCACCTAATGACGATGGACCACACAAATTGCGTCCCGATTCAATACATCGTCCTCTAGCCGACTTGACTCCATGGGACTATTGCTGCCTCGGGCACCTTATGGTCGTCCTCCCGTGGGTCTTGATTATGGAATGGGACTAAAAACTGATAGTTAATTGTAACATTCAGGGCCACCTAATGATGATGGATCACTCAAATTGCGTCCCGATTCATTACATCGTCCTCCAGCAGCCTTGTCTCCATGGGTCTATTGCTGCCTCGGGCACCTTATGGCCGTTCTGCTGTGAGTCAAAGATTTTCGAATCGGACGAAAAACTGATACTGAATTGTAACGTTCAGGGCCTCCTAATGACGATGGAACACTGAAATTGCATCCCGATTCAATACATCGTCTTCCAGCCGACTTGACTCCATGGGTCTATTGCTGCCTCGGGCACCTTATGGCCGTTCTGCTGTGAGTCTAGATTATCGAATGGGACGAAAAACTGATAGTGAATTGTAACGTTCAGGGCCACCTAATGACGATGGATCACTCAAATTGCGTCCCGATTCAATACATCGTCCTCCAGCACACTTGTCTCCATGGGTCTATTGCTGCCTCGGGCACCTTATGGCCGTTCTGCTGTTAGTCAAAGATTTTCGAATCGGACGAAAAACTGGTAGTGAATTGTAACGTTCAGGGCCTCCTAATGACGATGGAACACTGAAATTGCATCCCGATTCAATACATCGTCCTCCAGCAGACTTGTCTTCATGGGTCTGTTGCTGCCTCGGGCACCTTAAGGATGTTCTGCTGTGAGTCAAAGAATTTCGAATCTGACGAAAAACTGGTAGTGAATTGTAACATTCAGGGCCACCTAATGACGATGGATGACTCAAATTGCGTCCCGATTCAATACATCGTCCTCCAGCCGACTTTTCTCCATGGGTCTATTGCTGCCTCGGGCACCTTATGGCCGTTCTGCTGTGAGTCAAAGATTTTCGAATCGGACGAAAAACTGATAGTGAATTGTAACGTTCAGGGCCTCCTAATGACGATGGAACACTGAAATTGCATCCCGATTCAATACATCGTCCTCCAGCAGACTTGTCTTCATGGGTCTGTTGCTGCCTCGGGCACCTTATGGCTGTTCTGCTGTAAATCAAAGATTTTCGAATCTGACGAAAAACTGATAGTGAATTGTAACATTCAGGGCCACTTAATGATGATGGATCACTCAAATTGCGTCCCGATTCAATACATCGTCCTCCAGCCGACTTGTCTCCATGGGTCTATTGCTGCCTTCGGCACCTTATGGCCGTTCTGCTGTGAGTCAAAGATTTTCGAATCGGACGAAAAACTGATAGTGAATTGTAACATTCTGGACCACCTAATGACGATGGATCACTCGAATTGCGTCCCGATTCAATACATCGTCCTCCAGCCGACTTGACTCCACGGGTCTAATGCTGCCTCGGGCACCTTATGGCTGTTCTGCTGTGAGTCTAGATTATCGAATGGGACGAAAAACTGATAGTGAATTGTAACGTTCAGGGCCACCTAATGACGCTGGATCACTCAAATTGCGTCCCGAATCAATACATCGTCCTCCAGCAGACTTGTCTCCATGGGTCTATTGCTGCCTCGGGCACATTATGGCCGTTCTGCTGTGAGTCTAGATTATCGAATGGGACGAAAAACTGATAGTGAATTGTAACGTTCAGGGCCACCTAATGACGATGGATCACTCAAATTGCGTCCCGATTCAATACATCGTCCTCCAGCCGACTTGTCTCCATGGGTCTATTGCTGCCTTCGGCACCTTATGGCCGTTCTGCTGTGAGTCAAAGATTTTCGAATCGGACGAAAAACTGATAGTGAATTGTAACATTCTGGACCACCTAATGACGATGGATCACTCGAATTGCGTCCCGATTCAATACATCGTCCTCCAGCCGACTTGACTCCACGGGTCTAATGCTGCCTCGGGCACCTTATGGCTGTTCTGCTGTGAGTCTTGATTATCGAATGGGACGAAAAAGTGATAGTTAATTGTAACATTCAGGGCCTCCTAATGACGATGGAACACTCAAATTGCGTCCCGATTCAATACCTCGTCGTCCAGCAGACTTGTCTCCATGGGTCTATTGCTGCCTCGGCCACCTTATGGCAATTCTGCTGTGAGTCAAAGATTTTCGAATCGGACGAAAAACTGATAGTGAATTGTAACATTCTGGGCCACCTAATGACGATGGACCACACAAATTGCGTCCCGATTCAATACATCGTCCTCTAGCCGACTTGACTCCATGGGACTATTGCTGCCTCGGGCACCTTATGGTCGTCCTCCCGTGGGTCTTGATTATGGAATGGGACTAAAAACTGATAGTTAATTGTAACATTCAGGGCCACCTAATGATGATGGATCACTCAAATTGCGTCCCGATTCATTACATCGTCCTCCAGCAGCCTTGTCTCCATGGGTCTATTGCTGCCTCGGGCACCTTATGGCCGTTCTGCTGTGAGTCAAAGATTTTCGAATCGGACGAAAAACTGATACTGAATTGTAACGTTCAGGGCCTCCTAATGACGATGGAACACTGAAATTGCATCCCGATTCAATACATCGTCTTCCAGCCGACTTGACTCCATGGGTCTATTGCTGCCTCGGGCACCTTATGGCCGTTCTGCTGTGAGTCTAGATTATCGAATGGGACGAAAAACTGATAGTGAATTGTAACGTTCAGGGCCACCTAATGACGATGGATCACTCAAATTGCGTCCCGATTCAATACATCGTCCTCCAGCACACTTGTCTCCATGGGTCTATTGCTGCCTCGGGCACCTTATGGCCGTTCTGCTGTTAGTCAAAGATTTTCGAATCGGACGAAAAACTGGTAGTGAATTGTAACGTTCAGGGCCTCCTAATGACGATGGAACACTGAAATTGCATCCCGATTCAATACATCGTCCTCCAGCAGACTTGTCTTCATGGGTCTGTTGCTGCCTCGGGCACCTTAAGGATGTTCTGCTGTGAGTCAAAGAATTTCGAATCTGACGAAAAACTGGTAGTGAATTGTAACATTCAGGGCCACCTAATGACGATGGATCACTCAAATTGCGTCCCGATTCAATACATCGTCCTCCAGCCGACTTTTCTCCATGGGTCTATTGCTGCCTCGGGCACCTTATGGCCGTTCTGCTGTGAGTCAAAGATTTTCGAATCGGACGAAAAACTGATAGTGAATTGTAACGTTCAGGGCCTCCTAATGACGATGGAACACTGAAATTGCATCCCGATTCAATACATCGTCCTCCAGCAGACTTGTCTTCATGGGTCTGTTGCTGCCTCGGGCACCTTATGGCTGTTCTGCTGTAAATCAAAGATTTTCGAATCTGACGAAAAACTGATAGTGAATTGTAACATTCAGGGCCACTTAATGATGATGGATCACTCAAATTGCGTCCCGATTCAATACATCGTCCTCCAGCCGACTTGTCTCCATGGGTCTATTGCTGCCTTCGGCACCTTATGGCCGTTCTGCTGTGAGTCAAAGATTTTCGAATCGGACGAAAAACTGATAGTGAATTGTAACATTCTGGACCACCTAATGACGATGGATCACTCGAATTGCGTCCCGATTCAATACATCGTCCTCCAGCCGACTTGACTCCACGGGTCTAATGCTGCCTCGGGCACCTTATGGCTGTTCTGCTGTGAGTCTAGATTATCGAATGGGACGAAAAACTGATAGTGAATTGTAACGTTCAGGGCCACCTAATGACGCTGGATCACTCAAATTGCGTCCCGAATCAATACATCGTCCTCCAGCAGACTTGTCTCCATGGGTCTATTGCTGCCTCGGGCACATTATGGCCGTTCTGCTGTGAGTCTAGATTATCGAATGGGACGAAAAACTGATAGTGAATTGTAACGTTCAGGGCCACCTAATGACGATGGATCACTCAAATTGCGTCCCGATTCAATACATCGTCCTCCAGCAGACTTGTCTCCATGGGTCTATTGCTGCCTCGGGCACCTTTTGGCCGTTCTGCTGTGAGTCAACGATTTTCGAATCGGACGAAAAACTGATAGTGAATTGTAACGTTCACGGCCTCCTAATGACGATGGAACACTCAAATTGCGCCCCGATGCAATACATCGTCCTCCAGCAGACTTGTCTCCATGGGTCTATTGCTGCCTCGGGCACCTTATGGCCGTTCTGCTGTGAGTCAAAGATTTTCGAATCGGACGAAAAACTGATATTGAATTGTAACGTTCAGGGCCACCTAATGACGATGAATCACTCAAATTGCGTCCCGATTCAATACATCGTCCTCCAGCAGACTTGTCTCCATGGGTCAATTGCTGCCTCGGGCACCTTATGGCCGTTCTGCAGTGAGTCAAAGATTTTCGAATCGGACGAAAAACTGACAATGAATTGTAACATTCAGGGCCACCTAATGACGATGGATCACTCAAATTGCGTCCCGATTCAATACATCGTCCTCCAGGTGACTTGTCTCCATGGGTCTATTGCTGCCTCGGGCACCTTATGGCCGTTCTGCTGTGAGTCAAACATTTTCGAATCGGACGAAAAACTGATAGTGAATTGTAACATTCAGGGCCACCTAATGACGAAGGATCACTCAAATTGTGTCCCGATTCAATACATCGTCCACCAGCCGACTTGTCTCCATGGCGCTATTGCTGCCACGGGCACCTTATGGCCGTTCTGCTGTGATTCAAAGATTTTCAAATCGGACGAAAAACTGATAGTGAATTGCAACGTTCAGGGCCACCTAATGACGATGGATCACTCAAATTGCGTCCCGATTCAATACATCGTCCTCCAGCAGACTTGTCTCCATGGGTCTATTGCTGCCTCGGGCACCTTATGGCCGTTCTGCTGTGAGTCAAACATTTTCGAATCGGACGAAAAACTGATAGTGAATTGTAACATTCAGGGCCACCTAATGACGATGGACCTCACAAATTGCATCCCGATTCAATACATCGTCCTCCAGCCGACTTGTCTCCATGGGTCTATTGCTGCCTCGGGCACCTTATGGTCTTTCTCCCGCGAGTCTTGATTATCGAATGGGACGAAAAAGTGATAGTTAATTGTAACATTCAGGGCCTCCTAATGACGATGGAACACTCAAATTGCGTCCCGATTCAATACCTCGTCGTCCAGCAGACTTGTCTCCATGGGTCTATTGCTGCCTCGGCCACCTTATGGCAATTCTGCTGTGAGTCAAAGATTTTCGAATCGGACGAAAAACTGATAGTGAATTGTAACATTCTGGGCCACCTAATGACGATGGACCACACAAATTGCGTCCCGATTCAATACATCGTCCTCTAGCCGACTTGACTCCATGGGACTATTGCTGCCTCGGGCACCTTATGGTCGTCCTCCCGTGGGTCTTGATTATGGAATGGGACTAAAAACTGATAGTGAATTGTAACATTCTGGACCACCTAATGACGATGGATCACTCGAATTGCGTCCCGATTCAATACATCGTCCTCCAGCCGACTTGACTCCACGGGTCTAATGCTGCCTCGGGCACCTTATGGCTGTTCTGCTGTGAGTCTAGATTATCGAATGGGACGAAAAACTGATAGTGAATTGTAACGTTCAGGGCCACCTAATGACGCTGGATCACTCAAATTGCGTCCCGAATCAATACATCGTCCTCCAGCAGACTTGTCTCCATGGGTCTATTGCTGCCTCGGGCACATTATGGCCGTTCTGCTGTGAGTCTAGATTATCGAATGGGACGAAAAACTGATAGTGAATTGTAACGTTCAGGGCCACCTAATGACGATGGATCACTCAAATTGCGTCCCGATTCAATACATCGTCCTCCAGCAGACTTGTCTCCATGGGTCTATTGCTGCCTCGGGCACCTTTTGGCCGTTCTGCTGTGAGTCAACGATTTTCGAATCGGACGAAAAACTGATAGTGAATTGTAACGTTCACGGCCTCCTAATGACGATGGAACACTCAAATTGCGTCCCGATGCAATACATCGTCCTCCAGCAGACTTGTCTCCATGGGTCTATTGCTGCCTCGGGCACCTTATGGCCGTTCTGCTGTGAGTCAAAGATTTTCGAATCGGACGAAAAACTGATATTGAATTGTAACGTTCAGGGCCACCTAATGACGATGAATCACTCAAATTGCGTCCCGATTCAATACATCGTCCTCCAGCAGACTTGTCTCCATGGGTCAATTGCTGCCTCGGGCACCTTATGGCCGTTCTGCAGTGAGTCAAAGATTTTCGAATCGGACGAAAAACTGACAATGAATTGTAACATTCAGGGCCACCTAATGACGATGGATCACTCAAATTGCGTCCCGATTCAATACATCGTCCTCCAGGTGACTTGTCTCCATGGGTCTATTGCTGCCTCGGGCACCTTATGGCCGTTCTGCTGTGAGTCAAACATTTTCGAATCGGACGAAAAACTGATAGTGAATTGTAACATTCAGGGCCACCTAATGACGAAGGATCACTCAAATTGTGTCCCGATTCAATACATCGTCCACCAGCCGACTTGTCTCCATGGGGCTATTGCTGCCACGGGCACCTTATGGCCGTTCTGCTGTGATTCAAAGATTTTCAAATCGGACGAAAAACTGATAGTGAATTGCAACGTTCAGGGCCACCTAATGACGATGGATCACTCAAATTGCGTCCCGATTCAATACATCGTCCTCCAGCAGACTTGTCTCCATGGGTCTATTGCTGCCTCGGGCACCTTATGGCCGTTCTGCTGTGAGTCAAACATTTTCGAATCGGACGAAAAACTGATAGTGAATTGTAACATTCAGGGCCACCTAATGACGATGGACCTCACAAATTGCATCCCGATTCAATACATCGTCCTCCAGCCGACTTGTCTCCATGGGTCTATTGCTGCCTCGGGCACCTTATGGTCTTTCTCCCGCGAGTCTTGATTATCGAATGGGACGAAAAAGTGATAGTTAATTGTAACATTCAGGGCCTCCTAATGACGATGGAACACTCAAATTGCGTCCCGATTCAATACCTCGTCGTCCAGCAGACTTGTCTCCATGGGTCTATTGCTGCCTCGGCCACCTTATGGCAATTCTGCTGTGAGTCAAAGATTTTCGAATCGGACGAAAAACTGATAGTGAATTGTAACATTCTGGGCCACCTAATGACGATGGACCACACAAATTGCGTCCCGATTCAATACATCGTCCTCTAGCCGACTTGACTCCATGGGACTATTGCTGCCTCGGGCACCTTATGGTCGTCCTCCCGTGGGTCTTGATTATGGAATGGGACTAAAAACTGATAGTTAATTGTAACATTCAGGGCCACCTAATGATGATGGATCACTCAAATTGCGTCCCGATTCATTACATCGTCCTCCAGCAGCCTTGTCTCCATGGGTCTATTGCTGCCTCGGGCACCTTATGGCCGTTCTGCTGTGAGTCAAAGATTTTCGAATCGGACGAAAAACTGATACTGAATTGTAACGTTCAGGGCCTCCTAATGACGATGGAACACTGAAATTGCATCCCGATTCAATACATCGTCTTCCAGCCGACTTGACTCCATGGGTCTATTGCTGCCTCGGGCACCTTATGGCCGTTCTGCTGTGAGTCTAGATTATCGAATGGGACGAAAAACTGATAGTGAATTGTAACGTTCAGGGCCACCTAATGACGATGGATCACTCAAATTGCGTCCCGATTCAATACATCGTCCTCCAGCACACTTGTCTCCATGGGTCTATTGCTGCCTCGGGCACCTTATGGCCGTTCTGCTGTTAGTCAAAGATTTTCGAATCGGACGAAAAACTGGTAATGAATTGTAACGTTCAGGGCCTCCTAATGACGATGGAACACTGAAATTGCATCCCGATTCAATACATCGTCCTCCAGCAGACTTGTCTTCATGGGTCTGTTGCTGCCTCGGGCACCTTAAGGATGTTCTGCTGTGAGTCAAAGAATTTCGAATCTGACGAAAAACTGGTAGTGAATTGTAACATTCAGGGCCACCTAATGACGATGGATCACTCAAATTGCGTCCCGATTCAATACATCGTCCTCCAGCCGACTTTTCTCCATGGGTCTATTGCTGCCTCCGGCACCTTATGGCCGTTCTGCTGTGAGTCAAAGATTTTCGAATCGGACGAAAAACTGATAGTGAATTGTAACATTCTGGACCACCTAATGACGATGGATCACTCAAATTGCGTCCCGATTCAATACATCGTCCTCCAGCCGACTTGACTCCATGGGTCTATTGCTGCCTCGGGCACCTTATGGCCGTTCTGCTGTGAGTATAGATTATCGAATGGGACGAAAAACTGATAGTGAATTGTAACATTCACGGGCACCTAATGATGATGGATCACTCAAATTGCGTCCCGATTCAATACATCGTCCTCCAGCAGACTTGTCTCCATGGGTCTATTGCTGCCTCGGGCACCTTATGGCCGTTTTGCTGTGACTCAAAGATTTTCGAATCGGACGAAAAACTGATAGTGAATTGTAACGATCAGGGCCTCCTAATGTAGATGGAACACTCAAATTACGTCCCGATTCAATACATCATCCTCCAGCCGACTTGACTCCATGGGTCTATTGCTGCCTCGGGCCGCTCTGGTGTGAGTCTAGATTATCGAATGGGATGAAAAACTGATAGTGAATTGTAACGTTCAGGGCCACCTAATGACGATGGATCACTCAAATTGCGTCCCGATTCAATACATCGTCCTCCAGCAGACTTGTCTCCATGGGTCTATTGTTGCCTCGGACACCTTATGGCCGTCCTGCTGTGAGTCAACGATTTTCGAATCGGACGAAAAACTGATAGTGAATTGTAACGTTCAGGGCCACCTAATGACGATGGAACACTCAAATTGCGTCCCGATGCAATACATCGTCCTCCAGCAGACTTGTCTCCATGGGTCTGTTGCTGCCTCGGGCACCTTATGGCCGTTCTGCTGTGAGTCAAAGATTTTCGAATCGGACGAAAAACTGATAGTGAATTGTAACATTCAGGGCCACCTAATGACGATGGACCACACTAATTGCGTCCCGATTCAATACATCGTCCTCCAGCCGACTTGACTCCATGGGTCTATTGCTGCCTCGGGCACCTTATGGCCGTTCTGCTGTGAGTCTAGATTATCGAATGGGACGAAAAACTGATAGTGAATTGTAACGTTCAGGGCCACCTAATGACGATGGATCACTCAAATTGCGTCCCTATTCAATACATCGTCCTCCAGCACACTTGTCTCCATTGGGCTATTGATGCCTCGGGCACCTTATGGCCGTTCTGCTGTAAGTCAACGATTTTCGAATCGGACGAAAAACTGATAGTGAATTGTAACGTTCAGGGCCTCCTAATGACGATGGAGCACTCAAATTGCGTCCCGATGCAATACATCGTCCTCCTGGAGACTTGTCTCCATGGGTCTATTGCTCCCTCGGGCACCTTACGGCCGTTCTGCTGTGAGTCAAAGATTTTCGAATCGGACGAAAAACTGATAGTGAATTGTAACGTTCAGGGCAACCTAATGACGATGGATCACTCAAATTGCGTCCCGATTGAATACATCGTCCTCCTGCAGACTTGTCTCCATGGGTCTCTTGCTGCCTCGGGCACCTTATGGCCGTTCGGGTGTGAGTCAAAGATTTTCTAATCGGACGAAAAACTGATAGTGAATTGTAACGTTTAGGGCCTCCTAATGACGATGGAACACTCAAATTGCGTCCCGATTCAATACATCGTCCTGCAGCAGATTTGTCTCCATGGTTCTATTGCTTTCTCGGGCACCTTATGGCCGTTCTGCTGTGTGTCAAAGAATTTCGAATCGGACGAAAAACTGATAGTGAATTGTAACATTCTTGACCACCTAATGACGATGGATCACTCAAATAGCGTCCCGATTCAATACATCGTCCTCCAGCCGACTTGTCTCCATGGGTCTATTGCTGCCTCGGGCACCTTATGGCCGTTCTGCTGTGAGTCAAAGATTTTCGAATCGGACGAAAAACTGATAGTGAATTGTAACGTTCAGGGCCTCCTAATGACGATGGAACACTGAAATTGCATCCCGATTCAATACATCGTCCTCCAGCAGACTTGTCTTCATGGGTCTGTTGCTGCCTCGGGCACCTTATGGCTGTTCTGCTGTGAGTCAAAGATTTTCGAATCTGACGAAAAACTGATAGTGAATTGTAACATTCAGGGCCACCTAATGACGATGGATCACTCAAATTGCGTCCCGATTCAATACATCGTCCTCCAGCCGACTTGTCTCCATGGGTCTATTGCTGCCTCCGGCACCTTATGGCCGTTCTGCTGTGAGTCAAAGATTTTCGAATCGGACGAAAAACTGATAGTGAATTGTAACATTCTGGACCACCTAATGACGATGGATCACTCAAATTGCGTCCCGATTCAATACATCGTCCTCCAGCCGACTTGACTCCACGGGTCTAATGCTGCCTCGGGCACCTTATGGCTGTTCTGCTGTGAGTCTAGATTATCGAATGGGACGAAAAACTGATAGTGAATTGTAACGTTCAGGGCCACCTAATGACGCTGGATCACTCAAATTGCGTCCCGAATCAATACATCGTCCTCCAGCAGACTTGTCTCCATGGGTCTATTGCTGCCTCGGGCACATTATGGCCGTTCTGCTGTGAGTCTAGATTATCGAATGGGACGAAAAACTGATAGTGAATTGTAACGTTCAGGGACACCTACTGACGATGGATCAATCAAATTGCGTCCCGATTCAATACATCGTCCTCCAGCAGACTTGTCTCCATGGGTCTATTGCTGCCTCGGGCACCTTTTGGCCGTTCTGCTGTGAGTCAACGATTTTCGAATCGGACGAAAAACTGATAGTGAACTGTAACGTTCACGGCCTCCTAATGACGATGGAACACTCAAATTGCGTCCCGATGCAATACATCGTCCTCCAGCAGACTTGTCTCCATGGGTCTATTGCTGCCTCGGGCACCTTATGGCCGTTCTGCTGTGAGTCAAAGATTTTCGAATCGGACGAAAAACTGATATTGAATTGTAACGTTCAGGGCCACCTAATGACGATGAATCACTCAAATTGCGTCCCGATTCAATACATCGTCCTCCAGCAGACTTGTCTCCATGGGTCTATTGCTGCCGCGGGCACCTTATGGTCGTTCTCCCGTGAGTCTAGATTATCGAATGGGACGAAAAACTGATAGTTAATTGTAACATTCAGGGCTTCCTAATGACGATGGAACATTCAAATTGCGTCCCGATTCAATACATCGTCCTCCAGCCGACTCGAACCCATGGGTCTATTGCTGCCTCGGGCATCTTATGGCCGTTCTGCTGTGAGTCTAGTTTATCGAATGAGACGAAAAACTGATAGTGAATTGTAACGTTCAGGGCTACCTAATGACGATGAATCACTCAAATTGCGTCCCGATTCAATACATCGTCCTCCAGCAGACTTGTCTCCATGGGTCTATTGCTGCCTCGGGCACCTTATGGTCGTTCTCCCGTGAGTCTAGATTATCGAATGGGACGAAAAACTGATAGTGAATTGTAACATTCAGGGCCACCTAATGACGATGGATCACTCAAATTGTGTCCCGATTCAATACATCGTCCACCAGCCGACTTGTCTCCATGGTTCTATTGCTTTCTCGGGCACCTTATGGCCGTTCTGCTGTGAGTCAAAGAATTTCGAATCGGACGAAAAACTGATAGTGAATTGTAACATTCTTGACCACCTAATGACGATGGATCACTCAAATAGCGTCCCGATTCAATACATCGTCCTCCAGCCGACTTGTCTCCATGGGTCTATTGCTGCCTCGGGCACCTTATGGCCGTTCGGGTGTGAGTCAAAGATTTTCTAATCGGACGATAAACTGATAGTGAATTGTAACGTTTAGGGCCTCCTAATGACGATGGAACACTCAAATTGCGTCCCGATTCAATACATCGTCCTGCAGCAGATTTGTCTCCATGGTTCTATTGCTTTCTCGGGCACCTTATGGCCGTTCTGCTGTGAGTCAAAGAATTTCGAATCGGACGAAAAACTGATAGTGAATTGTAACATTCTTGACCACCTAATGACGATGGATCACTCAAATAGCGTCCCGATTCAATACATCGTCCTCCAGCCGACTTGTCTCCATGGGTCTATTGCTGCCTCGGGCACCTTATGGCCGTTCTGCTGTGAGTCAAAGATTTTCGAATCGGACGAAAAACTGATAGTGAATTGTAACGTTCAGGGCCTCCTAATGACGATGGAACACTGAAATTGCATCCCGATTCAATACATCGTCCTCCAGCAGACTTGTCTTCATGGGTCTGTTGCTGCCTCGGGCACCTTATGGCTGTTCTGCTGTGAGTCAAAGATTTTCGAATCTGACGAAAAACTGATAGTGAATTGAACATTCAGGGCCACCTAATGATGATGGATCACTCAAATTGCGTCCCGATTCATTACATCGTCCTCCAGCAGCCTTGTCTCCATGGGTCTATTGCTGCCTCGGGCACCTTATGGCCGTTCTGCTGTGACTCAAAGATTTTCGAATCGGACGAAAAACTGATAGTGAATTGTAACGATCAGGGCCTCCTATTGTCGATGGAACACTCAAATTACGTCCCGATTCAATACATCGTCCTCCAGCCGACTTGACTCCATGGGTCTATTGCTGCCTCGGGCCGTTCTGGTGTGAGTCTAGATTATCGAATGGGATGAAAAACTGATAGTGAATTGTAACGTTACGGGCCACCTAATGACGATGGATCACTCAAATTGCGTCCCGATTCAATACATCGTCCTCCAGCAGACTTGTCTCCATGTGTCTATTGTTGCCTCGGACACCTTATGGCCGTTCTGCTGAGAGTCAACGATTTTCGAATCGGACGAAAAACTGATAGTGAATTGTAACGTTCAGGGCCTCCTAATGACGATGGACCACACTAATTGCGTCCCGATTCAATACATCGTCCTCCAGCCGACATGACTCCATGGGTCTATTGCTGCCTCGGGCACCTTATGGCCGTTCTGCTGTGAGTCTAGATTATCGAATGGGACGAAAAACTGATAGTGAATTGTAACGTTCAGGGCAACGTAATGACGATGGATCACTCAAATTGCGTCCCGATTCAATACATCGTCCTCCAGCACACTTGTCTCCATGGGTCTATTGCTGCCTCGGGCACCTTATTGCCGTTCTGCTGTGAGTCAAAGATTTTCGAATCGGACGAAAAACTGATAGTGAATTGTAACGTTCAGGGCCTCCTAATGACGATGGAACACTGAAATTGCATCCCGATTCAATACATCGTCCTCCAGCAGACTTGTCTTCATGGGTCTGTTGCTGCCTCGGGCACCTTATGGCTGTTCTGCTGTGAGTCAAAGATTTTCGAATCTGACGAAAAACTGGTAGTGAATTGTAACATTCAGGGCCACCTAATGACGATGGATCACTCAAATTGCGTCCCGATTCAATACATCGTCCTCCAGCCGACTTGTCTCCATGGGTCTATTGCTGCCTCCGGCACCTTATGGCCGTTCTGCTGTGAGTCAAAGATTTTCGAATCGGACGAAAAACTGATAGTGAATTGTAACATTCTGGACCACCTAATGACGATGGATCAGTCAAATTGCGTCCCGATTCAATACATCGTCCTCCAGCCGACTTGACTCCATGGTACTATTGCTGCCTCGGGCACCTTATGGCCGTTCTGCTGTGAGTCTAGATTATCGAATGGGACGAAAAACTGATAGTGAATTGTAACGTTCAGGGCCACCTAATAACGATGGATCACTCAAATTGCGTCCCGATTCAATACATCGTCCTCCAGCAGACTTGTCTCCATGGGTCTATTGCTGCCTCGGGCACCTTATAGCCGTTCTGCTGTGAGTCAACGATTTTCGAATCGGACGAAAAACTGATAGTGAATTGTAACGTTCAGGGCCTCCTAATGACGATGCAACACTCAAATTGCGTCCCGATGCAATACATCGTCCTCCAGCAGACTTGTCTCCATCGGTCTATTGCTGCCTCGGGCACCTTATGGCCGTTCTGCTGTGAGTCAAAGATTTTCGAATCGGACAAAAAACTGATAGTGAATTGTAACGTTCAGGGCCTCCTAATGCCGATGGAACACTCAAATTGCGTCCCGATTCAATACCTCGTCCTTCAGCAGACTTGTCTCCATGGGTCTATTGCGGCCTCGGGCACCTTATGGCCGTTCTGCTGTGAGTCAAAGATTTTCGAATCGGACGAAAAAGTGATAGTGAATTGTAACATTCTGGACAACCTAATGACGATGGATCACTCAAATTGCGTCCCGATTCAATACATCGTCCTCCAGCCGACTTTCCTCCATGGGTCCATTGCTGCCTCGGGCACCTTATGGTCGTTCTCCCGCGAGTCTTGATTATCGAATGGGACGAAAAAGTGATAGTTAATTGTAACATTCAGGGCCTCCTAATGACGATGGAACACTCAAATTGCGTCCCGATTCAATACCTCGTCGTCCAGCAGACTTGTCTCCATGGGTCTATTGCTGCCTCGGGCACCTTATGGCAATTCTGCTGTGAGTCAAAGATTTTCGAATCGGACGAAAAACTGATAGTGAATTGTAACATTCAGGGCCACCTAATGACGATGGACCACACAAATTGCGTCCCGATTCAATACATCGTCCTCCAGCCGACTTGACTCCATGGGACTATTGCTGCCTCGGCAACCTTATGGTCGTTCTCCCGTGGGTCTTGATTATCGAATGGGACTAAAATCTGATAGTTAATTGTAACATTCAGGGCCACCTAATGATGATGGATCACTCAAATTGCGTCCCGATTCAATACATCGTCCTCCAGCAGCCTTGTCTCCATGGGTCTATTGCTGCCTCGGGCACCTTATGGCCGTTCTGCTGTGACTCAAAGATTTTCGAATCGGGCGAAAAACTGATAGTGAATTGTAACGATCAGGGCCTCCTAATGTCGATGGAACACTCAAATTACGTCCGGATTCAATACATCGTCCTCCAGCCGACTTGACTCCATGGGTCTATTGCTGCCTCGGGCCGTTCTGGTGTGAGTCTAGATTATCGAATGGGATGAAAAACTGATAGTGAATTGTAACGTTCAGGGCCACCTAATGACGTTGGATCACGCAAATTGCGTCCCGATTCAATACATCGTCCTCCAGCACACTTGTCTCCATGGGTCTATTGTTCCCTCGGACACCTTATGGCCGTTCTGCTGTGAGTCAACGATTTTCGAATCGGACGAAAAACTGATAGTGAATTGTAACGTTCAGGGCCACCTAATGACGATGGAACACTCAAATTGCGTCCCGATGCAATACATCGTCCTCCAGCAGACTTGTCTCCATGGGTCTATTGCTGCCTCGGGCACCTTATGGCCGTTCTGGTGTGAGTCAAAGATTTTCGAATCGGACGAAAAACTGATAGTGAATTGTAATGTTCAGGGCCTCCTAATGACGATGGAACACTCAAATAGCGTCCCGATTCAATACATCGTCCTCCAGCCGACTTGTCTCCATGGGTCTATTGCTGCCTCGGGCACCTTATGGCCGTTCTGCTGTGAGTCAAAGATTTTCGAATCGGACGAAAAACAGATAGTGAATTGTAACGTTCAGGGCCTCCTAATGACGATGGAACACTGAAATTGCATCCCGATTCAATACATCGTCCTCCAGCCGACTTGTCTCCATGGGTCTATTGCTGCCTCCGGCACCTTATGGCCGTTCTGCTGTGAGTCAAAGATTTTCGAATCGGACGAAAAACTGATAGTGAATTGTAACATTCTGGACCACCTAATGACGATGGATCACTCAAATTGCGTCCCGATTCAATACATCGTCCTCCAGCCGACTTGACTCCACGGGTCTAATGCTGCCTCGGGCACCTTATGGCTGTTCTGCTGTGAGTCTAGATTATCGAATGGGACGAAAAACTGATAGTGAATTATAACGTTCAGGGCCACCTAATGACGCTGGATCACTCAAATTGCGTCCCGAATCAATACATCGTCCTCCAGCAGACTTGTCTCCATGGGTCTATTGCTGCCTCGGGCACATTATGGCCGTTCTGCTGTGAGTCTAGATTATCGAATGGGACGAAAAACTGATAGTGAATTGTAACGTTCAGGGCCACCTAATGACAATGGATCACTCAAATTGCGTCCCGATTCAATACATCGTCCTCCAGCAGACTTGTCTCCATGGGTCTATTGCTGCCTCGGGCACCTTTTGGCCGTTCTGCTGTGAGTCAACGATTTTCGAATCGGACGAAAAACTGATAGTGAATTGTAACGTTCACGGCCTCCTAATGACGATGGAACACTCAAATTGCGTCCCGATGCAATACATCGTCCTCCAGCAGACTTGTCTCCATGGGTCTATTGCTGCCTCGGGCACCTTATGGCCGTTCTGCTGTGAGTCAAAGATTTTCGAATCGGACGAAAAACTGATATTGAATTGTAACGTTCAGGGCCACCTAATGACGATGAATCACTCAAATTGCGTCCCGATTCAATACATCGTCCTCCAGCCGACTTGACTCCATGGGTCTATTGCTGCCTCGGGCATCTTATGGCCGTTCTGCTGTGAGTCTAGTTTATCGAATGGGACGAAAAACTGATAGTGAATTGTAACGTTCAGGGCTACCTAATGACGATGAATCACTCAAATTGCGTCCCGATTCAATACATCGCCCTCCAGCAGACTTGTCTCCATGGGTCTATTGCTGCCTCGCGCACCTTATGGTCGTTCTCCCGTGAGTCTAGATTATCGAATGGGACGAAAAACTGATAGTTAATTGCAACATTCAGGGCTTCCTAATGACGATGCAACACTCAAATTGCGTCCCGATTCAATACATCGTCCTCCAGTAGACTTGTCTCCATGGGTCAATTGCTGCCTCGGGCACCTTATGGCCGTTCTGCTGTGAGTCAAACATTTTCGAATCGGACGAAAAACTGATAGTGAATTGTAACATTCAGGGCCACCTAATGACGATGGATCACTCGAATTGTGTCCCGATTCAATACATCGTCCACCAGCCGACTTGTCTCCATGGGGCTATTGCTGCCACGGGCACCTTATGGCCGTTCTGCTGTGATTCAAAGATTTTCAAATCGGACGAAAAACTGATAGTGAATTGCAACGTTCAGGGCCACCTAATGACGATGGATCACTCAAATTGCGTCCCGATTCAATACATCGTCCTCCAGCAGACTTGTCTCCATGGGTCTATTGCTGCCTCGGGCACCTTATGGCCGTTCTGCTGTGAGTCAAAGATTTTCGAATCGGACGAAAAACTTATAGTGAATTGTAACATTGAGGGCTATCTAATGACGAAGGACCACACAAATTGCGTCCCGATTCAATACATCGTCCTCAAGCAGACATGACTCCATGGGTCTATTGCTGCCTCGGGCACCTTATGGCCATTCTGCTGTGAGTCTATATTATCGAATGGGACGAAAAACTGATAGTGAATTGTAACGTTCAGGGCACCTACTGACGATGGATCACTCAAATTGCGTCCCGATTCAATACATTGTCCTCCAGCAGACTTGTCCCCATGGGTCTATTGCTGCCTCGGGCACCTTATGGCCGTTCTGCTGTGAGTCAAAGATTTTCGAATCGGACGAAAAACTGATAGTGTATTGTAACTTTCAGGGCCACCTAATGACGATGGATCACTCAAATTGCGTCCCCATTCAATACATCGTCCTCCAGCCGACTTGTCTCCATGGGTCTATTGCTGCCTCGGGCACCTTATGGCCGTTCTGCTGTGAGTCAAAGATTTTCGAATCGGACGAAAAACTGATAGTGAATTGTAACTTTCAGGGCCACCTAATGACGATGGAACACTCAAATTGCGTCCCGATCCAATACCTCGTCCTCCAGCAGACTTGTCTCCATGGGTCTATTGCTGCCTCGGGCACCTTATGGTCGTTCTCCCGTGAGTCTAGATTATCGAATGGGACGAAAAACTGATAGTGAATTGTAACATTAAAGGCCACTTAATGACGATGGATCACTCAAATTGCGTCCCGATTCAATACATCGTCCTCCAGCAGACTTGTCTCCATGGGTCTATTGCTGCCTCGGGCACCTTATTGCCGTTCTGCTGTGAGTCAAAGATTTTCGAATCGGACGAAAAACTTATAGTGAATTGTAACATTCAGGGCTACCTAATGACGATGGACCACACAAATTGCGTCCCGATGCAATACATCGTCCTCCAGCCGACTTGACTCCATGGGTCTATTGCTGCCTCGGGCACCTTAAAGCCGTTCTGCTGTGAGTCTAGATTATCGAATGGGATGAAAAACTGATAGTGAATTGTAACGTTCAGGGCCAAATAATGAGATGGATCACTCAAATTGCGTCCCGATTTAATACATCGTCCTCCAGCAGACTTGTCTCCATGGGTCTATTGCTGCCTCGGGCACCTTATGGCCGTTCTGCTGTGAGTCAAAGATTTTCGAATCGGACGAAAAACTGATAGTGAATTGTAACTTTCAGGGCCACCTAATGACGATGGATCACTCAAATTGCGTCCCGATTCAATACATCGTCCTCCAGCAGACTTGTCTCCATGGGTCTATTGCTGCCGCGGGCACCTCATGGTCGTTCTCCCGTGAGTCTAGATTATCGAATGGGACGAACAACTGATAGTTAATTGTAACATTCAGGGCCTCCTAATGACGATGGAACACTCAAATTGCGTCCCGATTCAATACATCGTCCTCCAGCAGACTTGTCTCCATGGGTCTATTGCTGCCTCGGGCATCTTATGCCCGTTCTGCTGTGAGTCAAAGATTTTCGAATTGGACGAATAACTGATAGTGAATTGTTACGTTCAGGGCCACCTAATGACGATGGATCACTCAAATTGCGTCCCGATTCAATACATCGTCCTCCAGCAGACTTGTCTCCATGGGTCCATTGGTGCCTCGGGCACCTTATGGCCGTTCTGCTGTGAGTCAAAGATTTTCGAAACGGACGAAAAACTGATAGTGGATTGTAACGTTCAGGGCCACCTAATGACGATGGATCACTCAAATTGCGTCCCGATTCAATACATCGTCCTCCAGCAGACTTGTCTCCATGGGTCTATTGCTGCCGCGGGCACCTTATGGTCGTCCTCCCGTGAGTCTAGAATATCGAATGGGACGAAAAACTGATAGTTAATTGTAACATTCAGGGCTTCCTAATGACGATGGAACATTCAAATTGCGTCCCGATTCAATACATCGTCCTCCAGCAGATTTGTCTCCATGGGTCTATTGCTGCCTCGGGCACCTTATGGCAGATCTGCTGTGAGTCAAAGATTTTCGAATCGGACGAAAAACTGATAGTGAATTGTAACATTCAGGGCCACCTAATGAGGATGGACCACACAAATTGCGTCCCGATTCAATACATCGTCCTCCAGCCGACTTGACTCCATGGGTCTATTGCTGCCTCGGGCATCTTATGGCCGTTCTGCTGTGAGTCTAGTTTATCGAATGGGATGAAAAACTGATAGTGAATTGTAACGTTCAGGGCCACCTAATGACGATGGATCACTCAAATTGCGTCCCAATTCAATACATCGTCCTCCAGCAGACTTGTCTCCATGGGTCTATTGCTGCCTCGGGCACCTTTTGGTCGTTCTCCCGTGAGTCTAGATTATCGAATGGGACGAAAAACTGATAGTTAATTGCAACATTCAGGGCTTCCTAATGACGATGGAACACTCAAATTGCGTCCCGATTCAATACATCGTCCTCCAGCAGACTTGTCTCCATGGGTCAATTGCTGCCTCGGGCACCTTACGGCCGTTCTGCTGTGAGTCAAAGATTTTCGAATCGGACGAAAAACTGATAATGAATTGTAACATTCAGGGCCACCTAATGACGATGGATCACTCAAATTGCGTCCCGATTCAATATATCGTCCTCCAGCCGACTTGTCTCCATGGGTCTATTGCTGCCACGGGCACCTTATGGCCGTTCTGCTGTGAGTCAAACATTTTCGAATCGGACGAAAAACTGATAGTGAATTGTAACATTCAGAGCCACCTATTGACGATGGATCACTCAAATTGTGTCGCGATTCAATACATCGTCCACCAGCCGACTTGTCTCCATGGGGCTATTGCTGCCTCTGGAACCTTATGGCTGTTCTGCTGTGAGTCAAAAATTTTCGAATCGGACGATAAAACTGATAGTGAACTGCAACGTTCAGGGCCACCTAATGACTATGGATCACTCAAATTGCGTCCCGATTCAATACATCGTCCCCCAGCAGACTTGTCTCCATGGGTCTATTGCTGCTTCGGGCACATTATGGCCGTTCTGCTGTGAGTCAAAGATTTTCGAATCGGACGAAAAACTGATAGTGAATTGTAACATTCAGGGCCACCTATAGACGGTGGATCATTCAAATTGCGGCCCGATTCAATACATCTTCCTCCAGCCGACTTGTCTCCATGGGTTTATTGCTGCATCGGGCACCTTATGGCCGTTCTGCTGTGAGTCAAAGATTTTCGAATCGGACGAAAAACTGATAGTGAATTGTAACGTTCAGGGCCACCTAATGACGATGGATCACTCAAATTGCGTCCCGATTCAATACATCGTCCACCAGCAGACTTATTTCCATGGGTCTATTGCTGCCTCGGGCACCTTATGGCCGTTCTGGTGTGACTCTAAGATTTTTGAATCGGACGAAAAACTGATAGTGAATTGTAACGTTCAGGTCCACCTAATGACGATGGATCACTCAAATTGCGTCCCGATTCAATACATCGTCCTCCAGCAGACTTGTCTCCATGGGTCTATTGCTGCCTCGGGCATCTTATGGCCGTTCTGCTGTGAGTCAAAGATTTTCGAAACGGACTAATAACTGATAGTGAATTGTAACATTCAGCGCCGCCTAATGACGATGGATCACTCAAATTGCGTCCCGATTAAATACATCGTCCTCCAGCAGACTTGTCTCCATGGGTCTATTGCTGCTTCGGGCACATTATGGCCGTTCTGCTGTGAGTCAAAGATTTTCGAATCGGACGAAAAACTGATAGTGAATTGTAACATTCAGGGCCACCTATAGACGGTGGATCACTCAAATTGCGTCCCGATTCAATACATCGTCCACCAGCAGACTTATTTCCATGGGTCTATTGCTGCCTCGGGCACCTTATGGCCGTTCTGGTGTGACTCTAAGATTTTTGAATCGGACGAAAAACTGATAGTGAATTGTAACGTTCAGGGCCACCTAATGACGATGGATCACTCAAATTGCGTCCCGATTCAATACATCGTCCTCCAGCAGACTTGTCTCCATGGGTCTATTGCTGCCTCGGGCACCTTATGGTCGTTCTCCCGTGAGTCTAGATTATCGAATGGGACGAAAAACTGATAGTGAATTGTAACATTCAGGGCCACCTAATGACGATGGATCACTCAAATTGTGTCCCGATTCAATACATCATCCACCAGCCGACTTGTCTCCATGGGTCTATTGCTGCCTCGGGCACCTTATGGCCGTTCTGCTGTGAGTCAAAGATTTTCGAATCGGACGAAAAACTGATAGTGAATTGTAACGTTCAGGGCCACCTAATGACGATGGATCACTCAAATTGCGTCCCGATTCAATACATCGTCCTCCAGCAGACTTCTCTCCATGGGTCTATTGCTGCCTCGGGCAGCTTATGGCCGTTCTGCTGTGAGTCAAAGATTTTCGAATCGGACGAAAAACTGATAGTGAATTGTAACGTTCAGGGCCACCTAATGACGATGGATCACTCAAATTGCGTCCCGATTCAATACATCGTCCTCCAGCAGACTTGTCTCCATGGGTCTATTGCTGCCTAGGGCACCTTATGGCCGTTCTGCTGTGAGTCAAAGATTATACAATCGGACGAAAAACTGATAGTGAATTGTAACGTTCAGGGCCACCTAAGGACGATGGACCACACAAATTGCGTCCCGATTCAATACATCGTCCTCCAGCCGACTTGACTCCATGGGTCTATTGCTGTCTCGGGCACCTTATGGCCTTTCTGCTGTGAGTCTAGATTATCGAATGGGACGAAATCTGATAGTGAATTGTAACATTCAGGGCCACCTAATGACGATGGATCACTCAAATTGCGTCCCGATTCAATACATCGTCCTCCAGCAGACTTGTCTCCATGGGTCTATTGCTGCCTCGGGCACCTTATGGCCGTTCTGCTTCGTCTCTAAGATTTTCGCATCGGACGAAAAACTGATAGTGATTTGTAACGTTCAGGGCCACCTAATGTCGATGGATCACTCAAATTGCGTCCCGATTCAATACATCGTCCTCCAGCAGACTTGTCTCCATGGGTCTATTGCTGCCGCGGGCACCTCATGGTCGTTCTCCCGTGAGTCTAGATTATCGAATGGGACGAAAAACTGATAGTTAATTGTAACATTCAGGGCCTCCTAATGACGATGGAACACTCAAATTGCGTCCCGATTCAATACATCGTCCTCCAGCAGACTTGTCTCCATGGGTCTATTGCTGCCTCGGGCATCTTATGCCCGTTCTGCTGTGAGTCAAAGATTTTCGAATTGGACGAATAACTGATAGTGAATTGTTACGTTCAGGGCCACCTAATGACGATGGATCACTCAAATTGCGTCCCGATTCAATACATCGTCCTCCAGCAGACTTGTCTCCATGGGTCTATTGCTGCCTCGGGCACCTTATGGCCGTTCTGCTGTGAGTCAAAGATTTTCGAATCGGACGAAAAACTGATAGTGAATTGTAACGTTCAGGGCCACCTAATGACGATGGATCACTCAAATTGCGTCCCGATTCAATACATCGTCCTCCAGCAGACTTGTCTCCATGGGTCTATTGCTGCCTCGGGCAGCTTATGGCCGTTCTGCTGTGAGTCAAAGATTTTCGAATCGGACGAAAAACTGATAGTGAATTGTAACGTTCAGGGCCACCTAATGACGATGGATCACTCAAATTGCGTCCCGATTCAATACATCGTCCTCCAGCAGACTTGTCTCCATGGGTCTATTGCTGCCTAGGGCACCTTATGGCCGTTCTGCTGTGAGTCAAAGATTATACAATCGGACGAAAAACTGATAGTGAATTGTAACGTTCAGGGCCACCTAAGGACGATGGACCACACAAATTGCGTCCCGATTCAATACATCGTCCTCCAGCCGACTTGACTCCATGGGTCTATTGCTGTCTCGGGCACCTTATGGCCTTTCTGCTGTGAGTCTAGATTATCGAATGGGACGAAATCTGATAGTGAATTGTAACATTCAGGGCCACCTAATGACGATGGATCACTCAAATTGCGTCCCGATTCAATACATCGTCCTCCAGCAGACTTGTCTCCATGGGTCTATTGCTGCCTCGGGCACCTTATGGCCGTTCTGCTTCGTCTCTAAGATTTTCGCATCGGACGAAAAACTGATAGTGAATTGTAACGTTCAGGGCCACCTAATGTCGATGGATCACTCAAATTGCGTCCCGATTCAATACATCGTCCTCCAGCAGACTTGTCTCCATGGGTCTATTGCTGCCGCGGGCACCTCATGGTCGTTCTCCCGTGAGTCTAGCTTATCGAATGGGACGAAAAACTGATAGTTAATTGTAACATTCAGGGCCTCCTAATGACGATGGAACACTCAAATTGCGTCCCGATTCAATACATCGTCCTCCAGCAGACTTGTCTCCATGGGTCTATTGCTGCCTCGGGCATCTTATGCCCGTTCTGCTGTGAGTCAAAGATTTTCGAATTGGACGAATAACTGATAGTGAATTGTTACGTTCAGGGCCACCTAATGACGATGGATCATTCAAATTGCGTCCCGATTCAATACATCGTCCTCCAGCAGACTTGTCTCCATGGGTCCATTGGTGCCTCGGGCACCTTATGGCAGATCTGCTGTGAGTCAAAGATTTTCGAATCGGACGAAAAACTGATAGTGAATTGTAACATTCAGGGCCACCTAATGAGGATGGACCACACAAATTGCGTCCCGATTCAATACATCGTCCTCCAGCCGACTTGACTCCATGGGTCTATTGCTGCCTCGGGCATCTTATGGCCGTTCTGCTGTGAGTCTAGTTTATCGAATGGGATGAAAAACTGATAGTGAATTGTAACGTTCAGGGCCACCTAATGACGATGGATCACTCAAATTGCGTCCCAATTCAATACATCGTCCTCCAGCAGACTTGTCTCCATGGGTCTATTGCTGCCTCGGGCACCTTATGGCCGTTCTGCTGTGAGTCAAAGATTTTCGAATCGGACGAAAAACTGATAGTGAATTGTAACGTTCAGGGCCACCTAATGACGATGGATCACTCAAATTGCGTCCCGATTCAATACATCGTCCTCCAGCAGACTTGTCTCCATGGGTCTATTGCTGCCTCGGGCAGCTTATGGCCGTTCTGCTGTGAGTCAAAGATTTTCGAATCGGACGAAAAACTGATAGTGAATTGTAACGTTCAGGGCCACCTAATGACGATGGATCACTCAAATTGCGTCCCGATTCAATACATCGTCCTCCAGCAGACTTGTCTCCATGGGTCTATTGCTGCCTAGGGCACCTTATGGCCGTTCTGCTGTGAGTCAAAGATTATACAATCGGACGAAAAACTGATAGTGAATTGTAACGTTCAGGGCCACCTAAGGACGATGGACCACACAAATTGCGTCCCGATTCAATACATCGTCCTCCAGCCGACTTGACTCCATGGGTCTATTGCTGTCTCGGGCACCTTATGGCCTTTCTGCTGTGAGTCTAGATTATCGAATGGGACGAAATCTGATAGTGAATTGTAACATTCAGGGCCACCTAATGACGATGGATCACTCAAATTGCGTCCCGATTCAATACATCGTCCTCCAGCAGACTTGTCTCCATGGGTCTATTGCTGCCGCGGGCACCTCATGGTCGTTCTCCCGTGAGTCTAGATTATCGAATGGGACGAAAAACTGATAGTTAATTGTAACATTCAGGGCCTCCTAATGACGATGGAACACTCAAATTGCGTCCCGATTCAATACATCGTCCTCCAGCAGACTTGTCTCCATGGGTCTATTGCTGCCTCGGGCATCTTATGCCCGTTCTGCTGTGAGTCAAAGATTTTCGAATTGGACGAATAACTGATAGTGAATTGTTACGTTCAGGGCCACCTAATGACGATGGATCACTCAAATTGCGTCCCGATTCAATACATCGTCCTCCAGCAGACTTGTCTCCATGGGTCCATTGGTGCCTCGGGCACCTTATGGCCGTTCTGCTGTGAGTCAAAGATTTTCGAAACGGACGAAAAACTGATAGTGGATTGTAACGTTCAGGGCCACCTAATGACGATGGATCACTCAAATTGCGTCCCGATTCAATACATCGTCCTCCAGCAGACCTGTCTCCATGGGTCTATTGCTGCCGCGGGCACCTTATGGTCGTCCTCCCGTGAGTCTAGATTATCGAATGGGACGAAAAACTGATAGTTAATTGTAACATTCAGGGCTTCCTAATGACGATGGAACATTCAAATTGCGTCCCGATTCAATACATCGTCCTCCAGCAGATTTGTCTCCATGGGTCTATTGCTGCCTCGGGCACCTTATGGCAGATCTGCTGTGAGTCAAAGATTTTCGAATCGGACGAAAAACTGATAGTGAATTGTAACATTCAGGGCCACCTAATGAGGATGGACCACACAAATTGCGTCCCGATTCAATACATCGTCCTCCAGCCGACTTGACTCCATGGGTCTATTGCTGCCTCGGGCATCTTATGGCCGTTCTGCTGTGAGTCTAGTTTATCGAATGGGATGAAAAACTGATAGTGAATTGTAACGTTCAGGGCCACCTAATGACGATGGATCACTCAAATTGCGTCCCAATTCAATACATCGTCCTCCAGCAGACTTGTCTCCATGGGTCTATTGCTGCCTCGGGCACCTTTTGGTCGTTCTCCCGTGAGTCTAGATTATCGAATGGGACGAAAAACTGATAGTTAATTGCAACATTCAGGGCTTCCTAATGACGATGGAACACTCAAATTGCGTCCCGATTCAATACATCGTCCTCCAGCAGACTTGTCTCCATGGGTCAATTGCTGCCTCGGGCACCTTACGGCCGTTCTGCTGTGAGTCAAAGATTTTCGAATCGGACGAAAAACTGATAATGAATTGTAACACTCAGGGCCACCTAATGACGAAGGATCACTCAAATTGCGTCCCGATTCAATACATCGTCCTCCAGCAGACTTGTCTCCATGGGTCTATTGCTGCCACGGGCACCTTATGGCCGTTCTGCTGTGAGTCAAACATTTTCGAATCGGACGAAAAACTGATAGTGAATTGTAACATTCAGAGCCACCTATTGACGATGGATCACTCAAATTGTGTCGCGATTCAATACATCGTCCACCAGCCGACTTGTCTCCATGGGGCTATTGCTGCCTCTGGAACCTTATGGCTGTTCTGCTGTGAGTCAAAAATTTTCGAATCGGACGATAAAACTGATAGTGAACTGCAACGTTCAGGGCCACCTAATGACTATGGATCACTCAAATTGCGTCCCGATTCAATACATCGTCCCCCAGCAGACTTGTCTCCATGGGTCTATTGCTGCTTCGGGCACATTATGGCCGTTCTGCTGTGAGTCAAAGATTTTCGAATCGGACGAAAAACTGATAGTGAATTGTAACATTCAGGGCCACCTATAGACGGTGGATCATTCAAATTGCGGCCCGATTCAATACATCTTCCTCCAGCCGACTTGTCTCCATGGGTTTATTGCTGCATCGGGCACCTTATGGCCGTTCTGCTGTGAGTCAAAGATTTTCGAATCGGACGAAAAACTGATAGTGAATTGTAACGTTCAGGGCCACCTAATGACGATGGATCACTCAAATTGCGTCCCGATTCAATACATCGTCCACCAGCAGACTTATTTCCATGGGTCTATTGCTGCCTCGGGCACCTTATGGCCGTTCTGGTGTGACTCTAAGATTTTTGAATCGGACGAAAAACTGATAGTGAATTGTAACGTTCAGGTCCACCTAATGACGATGGATCACTCAAATTGCGTCCCGATTCAATACATCGTCCTCCAGCAGACTTGTCTCCATGGGTCTATTGCTGCCTCGGACATCTTATGGCCGTTCTGCTGTGAGTCAAAGATTTTCGAAACGGACGAATAACTGATAGTGAATTGTAACATTCAGCGCCGCCTAATGACGATGGATCACTCAAATTGCGTCCCGATTAAATACATCGTCCTCCAGCAGACTTGTCTCCATGGGTCTATTGCTGCCTCGGGCACCTTATGGCCGTTCTGCTGTGAGTCAAAGATTTTCGAATCGGACGAAAAACTGATAGTGAATTGTAACGTTCAGGGCCACCTAATGACGATGGATCACTCAAATTGCGTCCCGATTCAATACATCGTCCTCCAGCAGACTTGTCTCCATGGGTCTATTGCTGCCTCGGGCAGCTTATGGCCGTTCTGCTGTGAGTCAAAGATTTTCGAATCGGACGAAAAACTGATAGTGAATTGTAACGTTCAGGGCCACCTAATGACGATGGATCACTCAAATTGCGTCCCGATTCAATACATCGTCCTCCAGCAGACTTGTCTCCATGGGTCTATTGCTGCCTAGGGCACCTTATGGCCGTTCTGCTGTGAGTCAAAGATTATACAATCGGACGAAAAACTGATAGTGAATTGTAACGTTCAGGGCCACCTAAGGACGATGGACCACACAAATTGCGTCCCGATTCAATACATCGTCCTCCAGCCGACTTGACTCCATGGGTCTATTGCTGCCTCGGGCATCTTATGGCCGTTCTGCTGTGAGTCTAGTTTATCGAATGGGACGAAAAACTGATAGTGAATTGTAACGTTCAGGGCCACCTAATGACGATGGATCACTCAAATTGCGTCCCGATTCAATACATCGTCCTCCAGCAGACTTGTCTCCATGGGTCTATTGCTGCCTCGGGCACCTTATGGTCGTTCTCCCGTGAGTCTAGATTATCGAATGGGACGAAAAACTGATAGTGAATTGTAACATTCAGGGCCACCTAATGACGATGGATCACTCAAATTGTGTCCCGATTCAATACATCATCCACCAGCCGACTTGTCTCCATGGGTCTATTGCTGCCTCGGGCACCTTATGGCCGTTCTGCTGTGAGTCAAAGATTTTCGAATCGGACGAAAAACTGATAGTGAATTGTAACGTTCGGGGCCACCTAATGACGATGGATCACTCAAATTGCGTCCCGATTCAATACATCGTCCTCCAGCAGACTTGTCTCCATGGGTCTATTGCTGCCGCGGGCACCTTATGGTCGTCCTCCCGTGAGTCTAGATTATCGAATGGGACGAAAAACTGATAGTTAATTGTAACTTTCAGGGCTTCCTAATGACGATGGAACATTCAAATTGCGTCCCGATTCAATACATCGTCCTCCAGCAGATTTGTCTCCATGGGTCTATTGCTGCCTCGGGCACCTTATGGCAGATCTGCTGTGAGTCAAAGATTTTCGAATCGGACGAAAAACTGATAGTGAATTGTAACATTCAGGGCCACCAAATGAGGATGGACCACACAAATTGCGTCCCGATTCAATACATCGTCCTCCAGCCGACTTGACTCCATGGGTCTATTGCTGCCTCGGGCATCTTATGGCCGTTCTGCTGTGAGTCTAGTTTATCGAATGGGATGAAAAACTGATAGTGAATTGTAACGTTCAGGGCCACCTAATGACGATGGATCACTCAAATTGCGTCCCAATTCAATACATCGTCCTCCAGCAGACTTGTCTCCATGGGTCTATTGCTGCCTCGGGCACCTTTTGGTCGTTCTCCCGTGAGTCTAGATTATCGAATGGGACGAAAAACTGATAGTTAATTGCAACATTCAGGGCTTCCTAATGACGATGGAACACTCAAATTGCGTCCCGATTCAATACATCGTCCTCCAGCAGACTTGTCTCCATGGGTCAATTGCTGCCTCGGGCACCTTACGGCCGTTCTGCTGTGAGTCAAAGATTTTCGAATCGGACGAAAAACTGATAATGAATTGTAACATTCAGGGCCACCTAATGACGATGGATCACTCAAATTGCGTCCCGATTCAATACATCGTCCTCCAGCCGACTTGTCTCCATGGGTCTATTGCTGCCACGGGCACCTTATGGCCGTTCTGCTGTGAGTCAAACATTTTCGAATCGGACGAAAAACTGATAGTGAATTGTAACATTCAGAGCCACCTATTGACGATGGATCACTCAAATTGTGTCGCGATTCAATACATCGTCCACCAGCCGACTTGTCTCCATGGGGCTATTGCTGCCTCGGGAACCTTATGGCTGTTCTGCTGTGAGTAAAAAATTTTCGAATCGGACGATAAAACTGATAGTGAACTGCAACGTTCAGGGCCACCTAATGACTATGGATCACTCAAATTGCGTCCCGATTCAATACATCGTCCCCCAGCAGACTTGTCTCCATGGGTCTATTGCTGCTTCGGGCACATTATGGCCGTTCTGCTGTGAGTCAAAGATTTTCGAATCGGACGAAAAACTGATAGTGAATTGTAACATTCAGGGCCACCTATAGACGGTGGATCATTCAAATTGCGGCCCGATTCAATACACCTTCCTCCAGCCGACTTGTCTCCATGGGTTTATTGCTGCATCGGGCACCTTATGGCCGTTCTGCTGTGAGTCAAAGATTTTCGAATCGGACGAAAAACTGATAGTGAATTGTAACGTTCAGGGCCACCTAATGACGATGGATCACTCAAATTGCGTCCCGATTCAATACATCGTCCACCAGCAGACTTATTTCCATGGGTCTATTGCTGCCTCGGGCACATTATGGCCGTTCTGGTGTGACTCTAAGATTTTTGAATCGGACGAAAAACTGATAGTGAATTGTAACGTTCAGGTCCACCTAATGACGATGGATCACTCAAATTGCGTCCCGATTCAATACATCGTCCTCCAGCAGAGTTGTCTCCATGGGTCTATTGCTGCCTCGGGCATCTTATGGCCGTTCTGCTGTGAGTCAAAGATTTTCGAAACGGACGAATAACTGATAGTAAATTCTAACATTCAGCGCCGCCTAATGACGATGGATCACTCAAATTGCGTCCCGATTAAATACATCGTCCTCCAGCAGACTTGTCTCCATGGGTCTATTGCTGCCTCGGGCACCTTATGGCCGTTCTGCTGTGAGTCAAAGATTTTCGAATCGGACGAAAAACTGATAGTGAATTGTAACGTTCAGGGCCACCTAATGACGATGGATCACTCAAATTGCGTCCCGATTCAATACATCGTCCTCCAGCAGACTTGTCTCCATGGGTCTATTGCTGCCTCGGGCAGCTTATGGCCGTTCTGCTGTGAGTCAAAGATTTTCGAATCGGACGAAAAACTGATAGTGAATTGTAACGTTCAGGGCCACCTAATGACGATGGATCACTCAAATTGCGTCCCGATTCAATACATCGTCCTCCAGCAGACTTGTCTCCATGGGTCTATTGCTGCCTAGGGCACCTTATGGCCGTTCTGCTGTGAGTCAAAGATTATACAATCGGACGAAAAACTGATAGTGAATTGTAACGTTCAGGGCCACCTAAGGACGATGGACCACACAAATTGCGTCCCGATTCAATACATCGTCCTCCAGCCGACTTGACTCCATGGGTCTATTGCTGTCTCGGGCACCTTATGGCCTTTCTGCTGTGAGTCTAGATTATCGAATGGGACGAAATCTGATAGTGAATTGTAACATTCAGGGCCACCTAATGACGATGGATCACTCAAATTGCGTCCCGATTCAATACATCGTCCTCCAGCAGACTTGTCTCCATGGGTCTATTGCTGCCTCGGGCACCTTATGGCCGTTCTGCTTCGTCTCTAAGATTTTCGCATCGGACGAAAAACTGATAGTGAATTGTAACGTTCAGGGCCACCTAATGTCGATGGATCACTCAAATTGCGTCCCGATTCAATACATCGTCCTCCAGCAGACTTGTCTCCATGGGTCTATTGCTGCCGCGGGCACCTCATGGTCGTTCTCCCGTGAGTCTAGATTTTTCGAATGGTACGAAAAACTGATAGTTAATTGTAACTTTCAGGGCCTCCTAATGACGATGGAACACTCAAATTGCGTCCCGATTCAATACATCGTCCTCCAGCAGACTTGTCTCCATGGGTCTATTGCTGCCTCGGGCATCTTATGCCCGTTCTGCTGTGAGTCAAAGATATTCGAATTGGACGAATAACTGATAGTGAATTGTTACGTTCAGGGCCACCTAATGACGATGGATCACTCAAATTGCGTCCCGATTCAATACATCGTCCTCCAGCAGACTTGTCTCCATGGGTCCATTGGTGCCTCGGGCACCTTATGGCCGTTCTGCTGTGAGTGAAAGATTTTCGAAACGGACGAAAAACTGATAGTGGATTGTAACGTTCAGGGCCACCTAATGACGATGGATCACTCAAATTGCGTCCCGATTCAATACATCGTCCTCCAGCAGACTTGTCTCCATGGGTCTACTGCTGCCGCGGGCACCTTATGGTCGTCCTCCCGTGAGTCTAGATTATCGAATGGGACGAAAAACTGATAGTTAATTGTAACATTCAGGGCTTCCTAATGACGATGGAACATTCAAATTGCGTCCCGATTCAATACATCGTCCTCCAGCAGATTTGTCTCCATGGGTCTATTGCTGCCTCGGGCACCTTATGGCAGATCTGCTGTGAGTCAAAGATTTTCGAATCGGACGAAAAACTGATAGTGAATTGTAACATTCAGGGCCACCTAATGAGGATGGACCACACAAATTGCGTCCCGATTCAATACATCGTCCTCCAGCCGACTTGACTCCATGGGTCTATTGCTGCCTCGGGCATCTTATGGCCGTTCTGCTGTGAGTCTAGTTTATCGAATGGGATGAAAAACTGATAGTGAATTGTAACGTTCAGGGCCACCTAATGACGATGGATCACTCAAATTGCGTCCCAATTCAATACATCGTCCTCCAGCAGACTTGTCTCCATGGGTCTATTGCTGCCTCGGGCACCTTTTGGTCGTTCTCCCGTGAGTCTAGATTATCGAATGGGACGAAAAACTGATAGTTAATTGCAACATTCAGGGCTTCCTAATGACGATGGAACACTCAAATTGCGTCCCGATTCAATACATCGTCCTCCAGCAGACTTGTCTCCATGGGTCAATTGCTGCCTCGGGCACCTTACGGCCGTTCTGCTGTGAGTCAAAGATTTTCGAATCGGACGAAAAACTGATAATGAATTGTAACATTCAGGGCCACCTAATGACGATGGATCACTCAAATTGCGTCCCGATTCAATACATCGTCCTCCAGCCGACTTGTCTCCATGGGTCTGTTGCTGCCACGGGCACCTTATGGCCGTTCTGCTGTGAGTCAAACATTTTCGAATCGGACGAAAAACTGATAGTGAATTGTAACATTCAGAGCCACCTATTGACGATGGATCACTCAAATTGTGTCGCGATTCAATACATCGTCCACCAGCCGACTTGTCTCCATGGGGCTATTGCTGCCTCTGGAACCTTATGGCTGTTCTGCTGTGAGTCAAAAATTTTCGAATCGGACGATAAAACTGATAGTGAACTGCAACGTTCAGGGCCACCTAATGACTATGGATCACTCAAATTGCGTCCCGATTCAATACATCGTCCCCCAGCAGACTTGTCTCCATGGGTCTATTGCTGCTTCGGGCACATTATGGCTGTTCTGCTGTGAGTCAAAGATTTTCGAATCGGACGAAAAACTGATAGTGAATTGTAACGTTCAGGGCCACCTAATGACGATGGATCACTCAAATTGCGTCCCGATTCAATACATCGTCCACCAGCAGACTTATTTCCATGGGTCTATTGCTGCCTCGGGCACCTTATGGCCGTTCTGGTGTGACTCTAAGATTTTTGAATCGGACGAAAAACTGATAGTGAATTGTAACGTTCAGGTCCACCTAATGACGATGGATCACTCAAATTGCGTCCCGATTCAATACATCGTCCTCCAGCAGACTTGTCTCCATGGGTCTATTGCTGCCTCGGGCATCTTATGGCCGTTCTGCTGTGAGTCAAAGATTTTCGAAACGGACGAATAACTGATAGTGAATTGTAACATTCAGCGCCGCCTAATGACGATGGATCACTCAAATTGCGTCCCGATTAAATACATCGTCCTCCAGCAGACTTGTCTCCATGGGTCTATTGCTGCCTCGGGCACCTTATGGCCGTTCTGCTGTGAGTCAAAGATTTTCGAATCGGACGAATAACTGATAGTGAATTGTAACGTTCAGGGCCACCTAATGACGATGGATCACTCAAATTGCGTCCCGATTCAATACATCGTCCTCCAGCAGACTTGTCTCCATGGGTCTATTGCTGCCTCGGGCAGCTTATGGCCGTTCTGCTGTGAGTCAAAGATTTTCGAATCGGACGAAAAACTGATAGTGAAATGTAACGTTCAGGGCCACCTAATGACGATGGATCACTCAAATTACGTCCCGATTCAATACATCGTCCTCCAGCAGACTTGTCTCCATGGGTCTATTGCTGCCTAGGGCACCTTATGGCCGTTCTGCTGTGAGTCAAAGATTATACAATCGGACGAAAAACTGATAGTGAATTGTAACGTTCAGGGCCACCTAAGGACGATGGACCACACAAATTGCGTCCCGATTCAATACATCGTCCTCCAGCCGACTTGACTCCATGGGTCTATTGCTGCCTCGGGCATCTTATGGCCGTTCTGCTGTGAGTCTAGTTTATCGAATGGGACGAAAAACTGATAGTGAATTGTAACGTTCAGGGCCACCTAATGACGATGGATCACTCAAATTGCGTCCCGATTCAATACATCGTCCTCCAGCAGACTTGTCTCCATGGGTCTATTGCTGCCTCGGGCACCTTATGGTCGTTCTCCCGTGAGTCTAGATTATCGAATGGGACGAAAAACTGATAGTGAATTGTAACATTCAGGGCCACCTAATGACGATGGATCACTCAAATTGTGTCCCGATTCAATACATCATCCACCAGCCGACTTGTCTCCATGGGTCTAATGCTGCCTCGGGCACCTTATGGCCGTTCTGCTGTGAGTCAAAGATTTTCGAATCGGACGAGAAACTGATAGTGAATTGTAACGTTCAGGGCCACCTAATGACGATGGATCACTCAAATTGCGTCCCGATTCAATACATCGTCCTCCAGCAGACTTGTCTCCATGGGTCTATTGCTGCCGCGGGCACCTTATGGTCGTCCTCCCGTGAGTCTAGATTATCGAATGGGACGAAAAACTGATAGTTAATTGTAACATTCAGGGCTTCCTAATGACGATGGAACATTCAAATTGCGTCCCGATTCAATACATCGTCCTCCAGCAGATTTGTCTCCATGGGTCTATTGCTGCCTCGGGCACCTTATGGCAGATCTGCTGTGAGTCAAAGATTTTCGAATCGGACGAAAAACTGATAGTGAATTGTAACATTCAGGGCCACCTAATGAGGATGGACCACACAAATTGCGGCCCGATTCAATACATCGTCCTCCAGCCGACTTGACTCCATGGGTCTATTGCTGCCTCGGGCATCTTATGGCCGTTCTGCTGTGAGTCTAGTTTATCGAATGGGATGAAAAACTGATAGTGAATTGTAACGTTCAGGGCCACCTAATGACGATGGATCACTCAAATTGCGTCCCAATTCAATACATCGTCCTCCAGCAGACTTGTCTCCATGGGTCTATTGCTGCCTCGGGCACCTTTTGGTCGTTCTCCCGTGAGTCTAGATTATCGAATGGGACGAAAAACTAATAGTTAATTGCAACATTCAGGGCTTCCTAATGACGATGGAACTTTCAAATTGCGTCCCGATTCAATACATCGTCCCCCAGCCGACTTGTCTCCATGGGTTTATTGCTGCATCGGGCACCTTATGGCCGTTCTGCTGTGAGTCAAAGATTTTCGAATCGGACGAAAAACTGATAGTGAATTGTAACGTTCAGGGCCACCTAATGACGATGGATCACTCAAATTGCGTCCCGATTCAATACATCGTCCACCAGCAGACTTATTTCCATGGGTCTATTGCTGCCTCGGGCACCTTATGGCCGTTCTGGTGTGACTCTAAGATTTTTGAATCGGACGAAAAACTGATAGTGAATTGTAACGTTCAGGTCCACCTAATGACGATGGATCACTCAAATTGCGTCCCGATTCAATACATCGTCCTCCAGCAGACTTGTCTCCATGGGTCTATTGCTGCCTCGGGCATCTTATGGCCGTTCTGCTGTGAGTCAAAGATTTTCGAAACGGACGAATAACTGATAGTAAATTCTAACATTCAGCGCCGCCTAATGACGATGGATCACTCAAATTGCGTCCCGATTAAATACATCGTCCTCCAGCAGACTTGTCTCCATGGGTCTATTGCTGCCTCGGGCACCTTATGGCCGTTCTGCTGTGAGTCAAAGATTTTCGAATCGGACGAAAAACTGATAGTGAATTGTAACGTTCAGGGCCACCTAATGACGATGGATCACTCAAATTGCGTCCCGATTCAATACATCGTCCTCCAGCCGACCTGTCTCCATGGGTCTATTGCTGCCTCGGGCAGCTTATGGCCGTTCTGCTGTGAGTCAAAGATTTTCGAATCGGACGAAAAACTGATAGTGAATTGTAACGTTCAGGGCCACCTAATGACGATGGATCACTCAAATTGCGTCCCGATTCAATACATCGTCCACCAGCAGACTTATTTCCATGGGTCTATTGCTGCCTCGGGCACCTTATGGCCGTTCTGGTGTGACTCTAAGATTTTTGAATCGGACGAAAAACTGATAGTGAATTGTAACGTTCAGGTCCACCTAATGACGATGGATCACTCAAATTGCGTCCCGATTCAATACATCGTCCTCCAGCAGACTTGTCTCCATGGGTCTATTGCTGCCTCGGGCATCTTATGGCCGTTCTGCTGTGAGTCAAAGATTTTCGAAACGGACGAATAACTGATAGTAAATTCTAACATTCAGCGCCGCCTAATGACGATGGATCACTCAAATTGCGTCCCGATTAAATACATCGTCCTCCAGCAGACTTGTCTCCATGGGTCTATTGCTGCCTCGGGCACCTTATGGCCGTTCTGCTGTGAGTCAAAGATTTTCGAATCGGACGAAAAACTGATAGTGAATTGTAACGTTCAGGGCCACCTAATGACGATGGATCACTCAAATTGCGTCCCGATTCAATACATCGTCCTCCAGCCGACCTGTCTCCATGGGTCTATTGCTGCCTCGGGCAGCTTATGGCCGTTCTGCTGTGAGTCAAAGATTTTCGAATCGGACGAAAAACTGATAGTGAATTGTAACGTTCAGGGCCACCTAATGACGATGGATCACTCAAATTGCGTCCCGATTCAATACATCGTCCTCCAGCAGACTTGTCTCCATGGGTCTATTGCTGCCGCGGGCACCTTATGGTCGTCCTCCCGTGAGTCTAGATTATCGAATGGGACGAAAAACTGATAGTTAATTGTAACTTTCAGGGCTTCCTAATGACGATGGAACATTCAAATTGCGTCCCGATTCAATACATCGTCCTCCAGCAGATTTGTCTCCATGGGTCTATTGCTGCCTCGGGCACCTTATGGCAGATCTGCTGTGAGTCAAAGATTTTCGAATCGGACGAAAAACTGATAGTGAATTGTAACATTCAGGGCCACCAAATGAGGATGGACCACACAAATTGCGTCCCGATTCAATACATCGTCCTCCAGCCGACTTGACTCCATGGGTCTATTGCTGCCTCGGGCATCTTATGGCCGTTCTGCTGTGAGTCTAGTTTATCGAATGGGATGAAAAACTGATAGTGAATTGTAACGTTCAGGGCCACCTAATGACGATGGATCACTCAAATTGCGTCCCAATTCAATACATCGTCCTCCAGCAGACTTGTCTCCATGGGTCTATTGCTGCCTCGTTCACCTTTTGGTCGTTCTCCCGTGAGTCTAGATTATCGAATGGGACGAAAAACTGATAGTTAATTGCAACATTCAGGGCTTCCTAATGACGATGGAACACTCAAATTGCGTCCCGATTCAATACATCGTCCTCCAGCAGACTTGTCTCCATGGGTCAATTGCTGCCTCGGGCACCTTACGGCCGTTCTGCTGTGAGTCAAAGATTTTCGAATCGGACGAAAAACTGATAATGAATTGTAACATTCAGGGCCACCTAATGACGATGGATCACTCAAATTGCGTCCCGATTCAATACATCGTCCTCCAGCCGACTTGTCTCCATGGGTCTATTGCTGCCACGGGCACCTTATGGCCGTTCTGCTGTGAGTCAAACATTTTCGAATCGGACGAAAAACTGATAGTGAATTGTAACATTCAGAGCCACCTATTGACGATGGATCACTCAAATTGTGTCGCGATTCAATACATCGTTCACCAGCCGACTTGTCTCCATGGGGCTATTGCTGCCTCGGGAACCTTATGGCTGTTCTGCTGTGAGTCAAAAATTTTCGAATCGGACGATAAAACTGATAGTGAACTGCAACGTTCAGGGCCACCTAATGACTATGGATCACTCAAATTGCGTCCCGATTCAATACATCGTCCCCCAGCAGACTTGTCTCCATGGGTCTATTGCTGCTTCGGGCACATTATGGCCGTTCTGCTGTGAGTCAAAGATTTTCGAATCGGACGAAAAACTGATAGTGAATTGTAACATTCAGGGCCACCTATAGACGGTGGATCATTCAAATTGCGGCCCGATTCAATACACCTTCCTCCAGCCGACTTGTCTCCATGGGTTTATTGCTGCATCGGGCACCTTATGGCCGTTCTGCTGTGAGTCAAAGATTTTCGAATCGGACGAAAAACTGATAGTGAATTGTAACGTTCAGGGCCACCTAATGACGATGGATCACTCAAATTGCGTCCCGATTCAATACATCGTCCACCAGCAGACTTATTTCCATGGGTCTATTGCTGCCTCGGGCACATTATGGCCGTTCTGGTGTGACTCTAAGATTTTTGAATCGGACGAAAAACTGATAGTGAATTGTAACGTTCAGGTCCACCTAATGACGATGGATCACTCAAATTGCGTCCCGATTCAATACATCGTCCTCCAGCAGAGTTGTCTCCATGGGTCTATTGCTGCCTCGGGCATCTTATGGCCGTTCTGCTGTGAGTCAAAGATTTTCGAAACGGACGAATAACTGATAGTAAATTCTAACATTCAGCGCCGCCTAATGACGATGGATCACTCAAATTGCGTCCCGATTAAATACATCGTCCTCCAGCAGACTTGTCTCCATGGGTCTATTGCTGCCTCGGGCACCTTATGGCCGTTCTGCTGTGAGTCAAAGATTTTCGAATCGGACGAAAAACTGATAGTGAATTGTAACGTTCAGGGCCACCTAATGACGATGGATCACTCAAATTGCGTCCCGATTCAATACATCGTCCTCCAGCAGACTTGTCTCCATGGGTCTATTGCTGCCTCGGGCAGCTTATGGCCGTTCTGCTGTGAGTCAAAGATTTTCGAATCGGACGAAAAACTGATAGTGAATTGTAACGTTCAGGGCCACCTAATGACGATGGATCACTCAAATTGCGTCCCGATTCAATACATCGTCCTCCAGCAGACTTGTCTCCATGGGTCTATTGCTGCCTAGGGCACCTTATGGCCGTTCTGCTGTGAGTCAAAGATTATACAATCGGACGAAAAACTGATAGTGAATTGTAACGTTCAGGGCCACCTAAGGACGATGGACCACACAAATTGCGTCCCGATTCAATACATCGTCCTCCAGCCGACTTGACTCCATGGGTCTATTGCTGTCTCGGGCACCTTATGGCCTTTCTGCTGTGAGTCTAGATTATCGAATGGGACGAAATCTGATAGTGAATTGTAACATTCAGGGCCACCTAATGACGATGGATCACTCAAATTGCGTCCCGATTCAATACATCGTCCTCCAGCAGACTTGTCTCCATGGGTCTATTGCTGCCTCGGGCACCTTATGGCCGTTCTGCTTCGTCTCTAAGATTTTCGCATCGGACGAAAAACTGATAGTGAATTGTAACGTTCAGGGCCACCTAATGTCGATGGATCACTCAAATTGCGTCCCGATTCAATACATCGTCCTCCAGCAGACTTGTCTCCATGGGTCTATTGCTGCCGCGGGCACCTCATGGTCGTTCTCCCGTGAGTCTAGATTTTTCGAATGGGACGAAAAACTGATAGTTAATTGTAACTTTCAGGGCCTCCTAATGACGATGGAACACTCAAATTGCGTCCCGATTCAATACATCGTCCTCCAGCAGACTTGTCTCCATGGGTCTATTGCTGCCTCGGGCATCTTATGCCCGTTCTGCTGTGAGTCAAAGATTTTCGAATTGGACGAATAACTGATAGTGAATTGTTACGTTCAGGGCCACCTAATGACGATGGATCACTCAAATTGCGTCCCGATTCAATACATCGTCCTCCAGCAGACTTGTCTCCATGGGTCCATTGGTGCCTCGGGCACCTTATGGCCGTTCTGCTGTGAGTGAAAGATTTTCGAAACGGACGAAAAACTGATAGTGGATTGTAACGTTCAGGGCCACCTAATGACGATGGATCACTCAAATTGCGTCCCGATTCAATACATCGTCCTCCAGCAGACTTGTCTCCATGGGTCTACTGCTGCCGCGGGCACCTTATGGTCGTCCTCCCGTGAGTCTAGATTATCGAATGGGACGAAAAACTGATAGTTAATTGTAACATTCAGGGCTTCCTAATGACGATGGAACATTCAAATTGCGTCCCGATTCAATACATCGTCCTCCAGCAGATTTGTCTCCATGGGTCTATTGCTGCCTCGGGCACCTTATGGCAGATCTGCTGTGAGTCAAAGATTTTCGAATCGGACGAAAAACTGATAGTGAATTGTAACATTCAGGGCCACCTAATGAGGATGGACCACACAAATTGCGTCCCGATTCAATACATCGTCCTCCAGCCGACTTGACTCCATGGGTCTATTGCTGCCTCGGGCATCTTATGGCCGTTCTGCTGTGAGTCTAGTTTATCGAATGGGATGAAAAACTGATAGTGAATTGTAACGTTCAGGGCCACCTAATGACGATGGATCACTCAAATTGCGTCCCAATTCAATACATCGTCCTCCAGCAGACTTGTCTCCATGGGTCTATTGCTGCCTCGGGCACCTTTTGGTCGTTCTCCCGTGAGTCTAGATTATCGAATGGGACGAAAAACTGATAGTTAATTGCAACATTCAGGGCTTCCTAATGACGATGGAACACTCAAATTGCGTCCCGATTCAATACATCGTCCTCCAGCAGACTTGTCTCCATGGGTCAATTGCTGCCTCGGGCACCTTACGGCCGTTCTGCTGTGAGTCAAAGATTTTCGAATCGGACGAAAAACTGATAATGAATTGTAACATTCAGGGCCACCTAATGACGATGGATCACTCAAATTGCGTCCCGATTCAATACATCGTCCTCCAGCCGACTTGTCTCCATGGGTCTGTTGCTGCCACGGGCACCTTATGGCCGTTCTGCTGTGAGTCAAACATTTTCGAATCGGACGAAAAACTGATAGTGAATTGTAACATTCAGAGCCACCTATTGACGATGGATCACTCAAATTGTGTCGCGATTCAATACATCGTCCACCAGCCGACTTGTCTCCATGGGGCTATTGCTGCCTCTGGAACCTTATGGCTGTTCTGCTGTGAGTCAAAAATTTTCGAATCGGACGATAAAACTGATAGTGAACTGCAACGTTCAGGGCCACCTAATGACTATGGATCACTCAAATTGCGTCCCGATTCAATACATCGTCCCCCAGCAGACTTGTCTCCATGGGTCTATTGCTGCTTCGGGCACATTATGGCTGTTCTGCTGTGAGTCAAAGATTTTCGAATCGGACGAAAAACTGATAGTGAATTGTAACGTTCAGGGCCACCTAATGACGATGGATCACTCAAATTGCGTCCCGATTCAATACATCGTCCACCAGCAGACTTATTTCCATGGGTCTATTGCTGCCTCGGGCACCTTATGGCCGTTCTGGTGTGACTCTAAGATTTTTGAATCGGACGAAAAACTGATAGTGAATTGTAACGTTCAGGTCCACCTAATGACGATGGATCACTCAAATTGCGTCCCGATTCAATACATCGTCCTCCAGCAGACTTGTCTCCATGGGTCTATTGCTGCCTCGGGCATCTTATGGCCGTTCTGCTGTGAGTCAAAGATTTTCGAAACGGACGAATAACTGATAGTGAATTGTAACATTCAGCGCCGCCTAATGACGATGGATCACTCAAATTGCGTCCCGATTAAATACATCGTCCTCCAGCAGACTTGTCTCCATGGGTCTATTGCTGCCTCGGGCACCTTATGGCCGTTCTGCTGTGAGTCAAAGATTTTCGAATCGGACGAATAACTGATAGTGAATTGTAACGTTCAGGGCCACCTAATGACGATGGATCACTCAAATTGCGTCCCGATTCAATACATCGTCCTCCAGCAGACTTGTCTCCATGGGTCTATTGCTGCCTCGGGCAGCTTATGGCCGTTCTGCTGTGAGTCAAAGATTTTCGAATCGGACGAAAAACTGATAGTGAAATGTAACGTTCAGGGCCACCTAATGACGATGGATCACTCAAATTGCGTCCCGATTCAATACATCGTCCTCCAGCAGACTTGTCTCCATGGGTCTATTGCTGCCTAGGGCACCTTATGGCCGTTCTGCTGTGAGTCAAAGATTATACAATCGGACGAAAAACTGATAGTGAATTGTAACGTTCAGGGCCACCTAAGGACGATGGACCACACAAATTGCGTCCCGATTCAATACATCGTCCTCCAGCCGACTTGACTCCATGGGTCTATTGCTGCCTCGGGCATCTTATGGCCGTTCTGCTGTGAGTCTAGTTTATCGAATGGGACGAAAAACTGATAGTGAATTGTAACGTTCAGGGCCACCTAATGACGATGGATCACTCAAATTGCGTCCCGATTCAATACATCGTCCTCCAGCAGACTTGTCTCCATGGGTCTATTGCTGCCTCGGGCACCTTATGGTCGTTCTCCCGTGAGTCTAGATTATCGAATGGGACGAAAAACTGATAGTGAATTGTAACATTCAGGGCCACCTAATGACGATGGATCACTCAAATTGTGTCCCGATTCAATACATCATCCACCAGCCGACTTGTCTCCATGGGTCTAATGCTGCCTCGGGCACCTTATGGCCGTTCTGCTGTGAGTCAAAGATTTTCGAATCGGACGAAAAACTGATAGTGAATTGTAACGTTCAGGGCCACCTAATGACGATGGATCACTCAAATTGCGTCCCGATTCAATACATCGTCCTCCAGCAGACTTGTCTCCATGGGTCTATTGCTGCCGCGGGCACCTTATGGTCGTCCTCCCGTGAGTCTAGATTATCGAATGGGACGAAAAACTGATAGTTAATTGTAACATTCAGGGCTTCCTAATGACGATGGAACATTCAAATTGCGTCCCGATTCAATACATCGTCCTCCAGCAGATTTGTCTCCATGGGTCTATTGCTGCCTCGGGCACCTTATGGCAGATCTGCTGTGAGTCAAAGATTTTCGAATCGGACGAAAAACTGATAGTGAATTGTAACATTCAGGGCCACCTAATGAGGATGGACCACACAAATTGCGGCCGATTCAATACATCGTCCTCCAGCCGACTTGACTCCATGGGTCTATTGCTGCCTCGGGCATCTTATGGCCGTTCTGCTGTGAGTCTAGTTTATCGAATGGGATGAAAAACTGATAGTGAATTGTAACGTTCAGGGCCACCTAATGACGATGGATCACTCAAATTGCGTCCCAATTCAATACATCGTCCTCCAGCAGACTTGTCTCCATGGGTCTATTGCTGCCTCGGGCACCTTTTGGTCGTTCTCCCGTGAGTCTAGATTATCGAATGGGACGAAAAACTAATAGTTAATTGCAACATTCAGGGCTTCCTAATGACGATGGAACTTTCAAATTGCGTCCCGATTCAATACATCGTCCCCCAGCCGACTTGTCTCCATGGGTTTATTGCTGCATCGGGCACCTTATGGCCGTTCTGCTGTGAGTCAAAGATTTTCGAATCGGACGAAAAACTGATAGTGAATTGTAACGTTCAGGGCCACCTAATGACGATGGATCACTCAAATTGCGTCCCGATTCAATACATCGTCCACCAGCAGACTTATTTCCATGGGTCTATTGCTGCCTCGGGCACCTTATGGCCGTTCTGGTGTGACTCTAAGATTTTTGAATCGGACGAAAAACTGATAGTGAATTGTAACGTTCAGGTCCACCTAATGACGATGGATCACTCAAATTGCGTCCCGATTCAATACATCGTCCTCCAGCAGACTTGTCTCCATGGGTCTATTGCTGCCTCGGGCATCTTATGGCCGTTCTGCTGTGAGTCAAAGATTTTCGAAACGGACGAATAACTGATAGTAAATTCTAACATTCAGCGCCGCCTAATGACGATGGATCACTCAAATTGCGTCCCGATTAAATACATCGTCCTCCAGCAGACTTGTCTCCATGGGTCTATTGCTGCCTCGGGCACCTTATGGCCGTTCTGCTGTGAGTCAAAGATTTTCGAATCGGACGAAAAACTGATAGTGAATTGTAACGTTCAGGGCCACCTAATGACGATGGATCACTCAAATTGCGTCCCGATTCAATACATCGTCCTCCAGCCGACCTGTCTCCATGGGTCTATTGCTGCCTCGGGCAGCTTATGGCCGTTCTGCTGTGAGTCAAAGATTTTCGAATCGGACGAAAAACTGATAGTGAATTGTAACGTTCAGGGCCACCTAATGACGATGGATCACTCAAATTGCGTCCCGATTCAATACATCGTCCTCCAGCAGACTTGTCTCCATGGGTCTATTGCTGCCTAGGGCACCTTATGGCCGTTCTGCTGTGAGTCAAAGATTATACAATCGGACGAAAAACTGATAGTGAATTGTAACGTTCAGGGCCACCTAAGGACGATGGACCACACAAATTGCGTCCCGATTCAATACATCGTCCTCCAGCCGACTTGACTCCATGGGTCTATTGCTGTCTCGGGCACCTTATGGCCTTTCTGCTGTGAGTCTAGATTATCGAATGGGACGAAATCTGATAGTGAATTGTAACATTCAGGGCCACCTAATGACGATGGATCACTCAAATTGCGTCCCGATTCAATACATCGTCCTCCAGCAGACTTGTCTCCATGGGTCTATTGCTGCCTCGGGCACCTTATGGCCGTTCTGCTTCGTCTCTAAGATTTTCGCATCGGACGAAAAACTGATAGTGAATTGTAACGTTCAGGGCCACCTAATGTCGATGGATCACTCAAATTGCGTCCCGATTCAATACATCGTCCTCCAGCAGACTTGTCTCCATGGGTCTATTACTGCCTCGGGCACCTTATGGTCTTTCTGCTGTGACTCAAATATTTTCGAATCGGACGAAAAACTGATAGTGAATTGTAACGTTCAGGGCCTCCTAATGACGATGGAACACTCAAATTGCGTCCCGATTCAATACATCGTACTCCAGCAGACTTGTCTCCATGGGTCTATTGCTGCCTAGGGCACCTTATGGCCGTTCTGCTGTGAGTCAAAGATTTTCGAATCGGACGAAAAACTGATAGTGAATTGTAACATTCAGGGCCACCTAACGACGATGGATCACTCAAATTGCGTCCCGATTCAATACATCGTCCTCCAGCAGACTTGTCTCCATGGGTCTATTGCTGCCTCGGGCAGCTTATGGCCGTTCTGCTGTGAGTCAAAGATTTTCGAATCGGACGAAAAACTGATAGTGAATTGTAACGTTAAGGGCCACCTAATGACGATGGATCACTCAAATTGCGTCCCGATTCAATACATCGCCCTCCAGCAGACTTGTCTCCATGGGTCTATTGCTGCCTCGGGCACGTAATGGCCGTTCTGCTGTGACTCTAAGATTTTCGAATCGGACGAAAAACTGATAGTGAATTGTAACGCTCAGGGCCACCTAATGACGATGGATCACTCAAATTGCGTCCCGATTCAATACATCGTCCTCCAGCAGACTTGTCTCCATGGGTCCACTACTGCCTCGGGCACCTTATGGCCGTTCTGCTGTGACTCAAATATTTTCGAATCGGACGAAAAACTGATAGCGAATTGTAACGTTCAGGGCCTCCTAATGACGATGGAACACTCAAATTGCGTCCCGATTCAATACATCGTCCTCCAGCAGACTTGTCTCCATGGGTCTATTGCTGCCTAGGGCACCTTATGGCCGTTCTGCTGTGAGTCAAAGATTATCGAATCGGACGAAAAACTGATAGTGAATTGTAACCTTCAGGGCCACCTAATGACGATGTACACTCTAATTGCGTCCCGATTCAATACATCGTCCTCCAGCAGACTTGTCTCCATGGGTCTATTGCTGCCTCGGGCACCTTATGGCCGTTCTGCTGTGAGTCAAAGATTTTCGAATCGGAGGAAAAACTGATAGTGAATTGTAACGTTCAGGGCCACCTAATGACGATGGATCACTCAAATTGCGTCCCGATTCAATACATCGTCCTCCAGCAGACTTGTCTCCATGGGTCTATTGCTGCCGCGGGCACCTTATGGTCGTTCTCCCGTGAGTCTAGATTATCGAATGGGACGAAAAACTGATAGTTAATTGTAACATTCAGGGCTTCCTAATGACGATGTAACATTCAAATTGCGTCCCGATTCAATACATCGCCCTCCAGCAGATTTGTCTCCATGGGTCAATTGCTGCCTCGGGCACCTTATGTCAGTTCTGCTGTGAGTCAAAGATTTTCGAATCGGACGAAAAACTGATAGTGAATTGTAACATTCAGGGCCACCTAATGACGATGGACCACACAAATTGCGTCCCGATTCAATACATCGTCCTCCAGCCGACTTCACTCCATGGGTCTATTGCTGCCTCGGGCATCTTACGGCCGTTCTGCTGTGAGTCTAGTTTATCGAATGGGACGAAAAACTGATAGTGAATTGTAACGTTCAGGGCCACCTAATGACGATGGATCACTCAAATTGCATCCCGATTCAATACATCGTCCTCCAGCAGACTTGTCTCCATGGGTCTATTGCTGCCTCGGGCACCTTATGGTCGTTCTCCCGTGAGTCTAGATTATCGAATGGGACGAAAAACTGATAGTTAATTGCAACATTCAGGGCTTCCTAATGACGATGGAACACTCAAATTGCGTCCCGATTCAATACATCGTCCTCCAGCAGACTTGTCTCCATGGGTCAATTGCTGCCTCGGGCACCTTATGGCCGTTCTGCTGTGAGTCAAACATTTTCGAATCGGACGAAAAACTGATAGTGAATTGCAACTTTCAGCGCCACCTAATGACGATTTATCACTAAAATTGCGTCCCGATTCAATACATCGTCCTCCAGCAGACTTGTCTCCATGGGTCTATTGCTGCCACGGGCAAATTATGGCCGTTCTGCTGTGAGTCAAACATTTTCGAATCGGACGAAAAACTGATAGTGAATTGTAACTTTCAGGGCCGCCTAATGACGATGGATCACTCAAATTGTGTCCCGATTAAATACATCATCCACCAGCCGACTTGACTCCATGGGTCTATTACTGTCTCGGGCACCTTATGGCCTTTCTGCTGTGAGTCTAGATTATCGAATGGGACGAAATCTGATAGTGAATTGTAACGTTCAGGGCCACCTAATGACGATGGATCACTCAAATTGCGTCCCGATTCAATACATCGTCCTCCAGCAGACTTGTCTCCATGGGTCTATTGCTGCCTCGGGAACCTTATGGCCGTTCTGCTGTGAGTCAAAGAGTTTCAAATCGGACGAAAAACTGATAGTGAATTGTAACATTCAGGGCTACCTAATGACGATGGACCACACAAATTGCGTCCCGATTCAATACATCGTCCTCAAGCCGACTTGACTCCATGGGTCTATTGCTGTCTCGGGCACCTTATGGCCTTTCTGCTGTGAGTCTAGATTATCGAATGGGACGAAATCTGATAGTGAATTGTAACGTTCAGGGCCACCTAATGACGATGGAACACTCAAATTGCGTCCCGATTCAATACATCGTCCTCCAACAGACTTGTCTCCATGGCTCTATTGCTGCCTCGGGCATCTTATGGCCGTTCTGCTGTGAGTCAAAGATTTTCGAATCGGACGAATAACTGATAGTGAATTGTAACATTCAGGGCGCCTAATGACGATGGATCACTCAAATTGCGTCCCGATTCAATACATCGTCCTCCAGCAGACTTGTCTCCATGGGTCTATTGCTGCTTCGGGCACCTTATGGCCGTTCTGCTGTGAATCAAAGATTTTCGAATCGGACGAAAAACTGATAGTGAATTGTAACGTTCAGGGCCACCTAATGACGATGGATCACTCAAATTGCGTCCCGATTCAATACATCGTCCTCCAGCAGACTTGTCTCCATGGGTCTATTGCTGCCTCGGGCACCTTATGGCCGTTCTGCTGTGAGTCAAAGATTTTCGAATCGGACGAAAAACTGATAGTGAATTGTAACGTTCAGGGCCACCTAATGACGATGGATCACTCAAATTGCGTCCCGATTCAATACATCGTCCTCCAGCAGACTTGTCTCCATGGGTCTATTGCTGCCTCGGGCACCTTATGGCCGTTCTGCTGTGACTCTATGATTTTCGCATCGGACGAAAAACTAACAGTGAATTGTAACGTTCAGGCCACCTAATGACGATGGATCACTCAAATTGCGTCCCGATTCAATACATCGTCCTCCAGCCGACTTGTCTCCATGGGTCTATTACTGCCTCGGGCACCTTATGGCCGTTCTGCTGTGAGTCAAAGATTTTCGAATCGGACGAAAAACTGATAGTGAATTGTAACGTTCAGGGCCTCCTAATGACGATGGAACACTCAAATTGCGTCCCGATTCAATACATCGTCCTCCAGGAGACTTGCCTCCATGGGTCTATTGCTGCCTAGGGCACCTTATGGCCGTTCTGCTGTGAGTCAAAGATTTTCGAATCGGACGAAGAAGTTATAGTGAATTGTAACATTCAGGGCTACCTAATGATATGGACCACACAAATTGCGTCCCGATCCAATACATCGTCCTCCAGCCGACTTTACTCCATGGGTCTATTGCTGCCTCGGGCACCTTATGTCCGTTCTGCTGTGAGTCTAGTTTATCGAATGGGACGAAAAACTGATAGTGAATTGTAACGTTCAGGGCCACCTAATGACGATGGATCACTCAAATTGCGTCCCGTTTCAATACATCGTCCTCCAGCAGACTTGTCTCCATGAGTCTATTGCTGCCTCGGGCACCCTATGGTCGTTCTCCCGTGAGTCTAGATTATCGAATGGGACGAAAAACTGATAGTTAATTGCAACATTCAGGGCTTTCTAATTACGATGGAACACTCAAATTGCGTCCCGATTCAATACATCGTCCTCCTGCAGACTTGTCTCCATGGGTCTATTGCTGCTTCGGGCACCTTATGGCCGTTCTGCTGTGAATCAAAGATTTTCGAATCGGACGAAAAACTGATAGTGAATTGTAACGTTCAGGGCCACCTAATGACGATGGATCACTCAAATTGCGTCCCGATTCAATACATCGTCCTCCAGCAGACTTGTCTCCATGGGTCTATTGCTGCCTCGGGCACCTTATGGCCGTTCTGCTGTGAGTCAAAGATTTTCGAATCGGACGAAAAACTGATAGTGAATTGTAACGTTCAGGGCCACCTAATGACGATGGATCACTCAAATTGCGTCCCGATTCAATACATCGTCCTCCAGCAGACTTGTCTCCATGGGTCTATTGCTGCCTCGGGCACCTTATGGCCGTTCTGCTGTGACTCTATGATTTTCGCATTGGACGAAAAACTAACAGTGAATTGTAACGTTCAGGCCACCTAATGACGATGGATCACTCAAATTGCGTCCCGATTCAATACATCGTCCTCCAGCCGACTTGTCTCCATGGGTCTATTACTGCCTCGGGCACCTTATGGCCGTTCTGCTGTGAGTCAAAGATTTTCGAATCGGACGAAAAACTGATAGTGAATTGTAACGTTCAGGGCCTCCTAATGACGATGGAACACTCAAATTGCGTCCCGTTCAATACATCGTCCTCCAGGAGACTTGCCGCCATGGGTCTATTGCTGCCTAGGGCACCTTATGGCCGTTCTGCTGTGAGTCAAACATTTTCGAATCGGACGAAAAACTGATAGTGAAGTGTAACGTTCAGGGCCACCTAATGACGATGGATCACTTAAATTGCATCCCGATTCAATACATCGTCCTCCAGCAAACTTGTCTCCATGGGTCTATTGCTGCCTCGGGCATCTTATGGCCGTTCTGCTGTGAGTCAAAGATTTTCGAATCGGACGAATAACTGATAGTGAATTGTAACATTCAGCGCCGCCTAATAACGATGGATCACTCAAATTGCGTCCCGATTCAATACATCGTCCTCCAGCAGACTTGTCTCCATGGGTCTATTGCTGCCTCGGGCACCTTATGGCCGTTCTGCTGTGAGTCAAAGATTTTTGAATCGGACGAAAAACTGATAGTGAATTGTAACATTCAGGGCCACCTAATGACGGTGGATCAGTCAAATTGCGGCCCGTTTCAATACATCTTCCTACAGCCGACTTGTCTCCATGGGTTTATTGCTGCTTCGGGCACCTTATGGCCGTTCTGCTGTGAGTCTAGTTTATCGAATGGGACGAAAAACTGATAGTGAATTGTAACGTTCAGGGCCACCTAATCACGATGGATCACTCAAATTGCATCCCGATTCAATACATCGTCCTCCAGCAGACTTGTCTCCATGGGTCTATTGCTGCCTCGGGCACCTTATGGTCGTTCTCCCGTGAGTCTAGATTATCGAATGGGACGAAAAACTGATAGTTAATTGCAACATTCAGGGCTTCCTAATGACGATGGAACACTCAAATTGCGTCCCGATTCAATACATCGTCCTCCAGCATACTTGTCTCCATGGGTCAATTGCTGCCTCGGGCACCTTATGGCCGTTCTGCTGTGAGTCAAACATTTTCGAATCGGACGAAAAACTGATAGTGAATTGCAACGTTCAACGCCACCTAATGACGATTTATCACTAAAATTGCGTCCCGATTCAATACATCGTCCTCCAGCAGACTTGTCTCCAAGGGTCTATTGCTGCCACGGGCAAATTATGGCCGTTCTGCTGTGAGTCAAACATTTTCGAATCGGACGAAAAACTGATAGTGAATTGTAACTTTCAGGGCCGCCTAATGACGATGGATCACTCAAATTGTGTCGCGATTCAATACATCATCCACCAGCCGACTTGACTCCATGGGTCTATTACTGTCTCGGGCACCTTATGGCCTTTCTGCTGTGAGTCTAGATTATCGAATGGGACGAAATCTGATAGTGAATTGTAACGTTCAGGGCCACCTAATGACGATGGATCACTCAAATTGCGTCCCGATTCAATACATCGTCCTCCAGCAGACTTGTCTCCATGGGTCTATTGCTGCCTCGGGAACCTTATGGCCGTTCTGCTGTGAGTCAAAGAGTTTCAAATCGGACGAAAAACTGATAGTGAATTGTAACATTCAAGGCTACCTAATGACGATGGACCACACAATTTGCGTCCCGATTCAATACATAGTCCTCAAGCCGACTTGACTCCATGGGTCTATTGCTGTCTCGGGCACCTTATGGCCTTTCTGCTGTGAGTCTAGATTATCGAATTGGACGAAATCTGATAGTGAATTGTAACGTTCAGGGCCACCTAATGACGATGGATCACTCAAATTGCGTCCCGATTCAATACATCGTCCTCCAGCAGACTTGTCTCCATGGGTCTTTTGCTGCCTCGGGCACCTTATGGCCGTTCTGCTGTGAGTCAAAGAGTTTCGAATCGGACGAAAAACTGATAGTGAATTGTAACATTCAGGGCTACCTAATGACGATGGACCACACAAATTGCGTCCCGATTCAATACATCGTCCTCAAGCCGACTTGACTCCATGGGTCTATTGCTGTCTCGGGCACCTTATGGCCTTTCTGCTGTGAGTCTAGATTATCGAATGGGACGAAATCTGATAGTGAATTGTAACGTTCAGGGCCACCTAATGACGATGGATCACTCAAATTGCGTCCCGATTCAATACATCGTCCTCCAGCAGACTTGTCTCCATGGGTCTATTGCTGCCTCGGGCATCTTATGGCCGTTCTGCTGTGAGTCAAAGATTTTCGAATCGGACGAATAACTGATAGTGAATTGTAACATTCAGGGCGCCTAATGACGATGGATCACTCAAATTGCGTCCCGATTCAATACATCGTCCTCCAGCAGACTTGTCTCCATGGGTCTATTGCTGCTTCGGGCACCTTATGGCCGTTCTGCTGTGAATCAAAGATTTTCGAATCGGACGAAAAACTGATAGTGAATTGTAACGTTCAGGGCCACCTAATGACGATGGATCACTCAAATTCCGTCCCGATTCAATACATCGTCTTCCAGCAGACTTGTCTCCATGGGTCTACTGCTGCCTCGGGCACCTTATGGCCGTTCTGCTGTGAGTCAAAGATTTTCGAATCGGACGAAAAACTGATAGTGAATTGTAACGTTCAGGGCCACCTAATGACGATGGATCACTCAAATTGCGTCCCGATTCAATACATCGTCCTCCAGCAGACTTGTCTCCATGGGTCTATTGCTGCCTCGGGCACCTTATGGCCGTTCTGCTGTGACTCTATGATTTTCGCATCGGACGAAAAACTAACAGTGAATTGTAACGTTCAGGCCACCTAATGACGATGGATCACTCAAATTGCGTCCCGATTCAATACATCGTCCTCCAGCAGACTTGTCTCCATGGGTCTATTACTGCCTCGGGCACCTTATGGCCGTTCTGCTGTGAGTCAAAGATTTTCGAATCGGACGAAAAACTGATAGTGAATTGTAACGTTCAGGGCCTCCTAATGACGATGGAACACTCAAATTGCGTCCCGATTCAATACATCGTCCTCCAGGAGACTTGCCTCCATGGGTCTATTGCTGCCTAGGGCACCTTATGGCCGTTCTGCTGTGAGTCAAAGATTTTCGAATCGGACGAAGAAGTTATAGTGAATTGTAACATTCAGGGCTACCTAATGATATGGACCACACAAATTGCGTCCCGATCCAATACATCGTCCTCCAGCCGACTTTACTCCATGGGTCTATTGCTGCCTTGGGCACCTTGTGTCCGTTCTGCTGTGAGTCTAGTTTACCGAATGGGACGAAAAACTGATAGTGAATTGTAACGTTCAGGGCCACCTAATGACGATGGATCACTCAAATTGCGTCCCGTTTCAATACATCGTCCTCCAGCAGACTTGTCTCCATGAGTCTATTGCTGCCTCGGGCACCTTATGGTCGTTCTCCCGTGAGTCTAGATTATCGAATGGGACGAAAAACTGATAGTTAATTGCAACATTCAGGGCTTTCTAATGACGATGGAACACTCAAATTGCGTCCCGATTCAATACATCGTCCTCCAGCAGACTTGTCTCCATGGGTCTATTGCTGCCTCGGGCACCTTATGGCCGTTCTGCTGTGAGTCAAACATTTTCGAATCGGACGAAAAACTGATAGTGAATTGTAACGTTCAGGGCTAGCTAATGACGATGGATCACTTAAATTGCATCCCGATTCAATACATCGTCCTCCAGCAGACTTGTCTCCATGGGTCTATTGCTGCCTCGGGCATCTTATGGCCGTTCTGCTGTGAGTCAAAGATTTTCGAATCGGACGAATAACTGATAGTGAATTGTAACATTCAGCGCCGCCTAATAACGATGGATCACTCAAATTGCGTCCCGATTCAATACATCGTCCTCCAGCAGACTTGTCTCCATGGGTCTATTGCTGCCTCGGGCACCTTATGGCCGTTCTGCAGTGAGTCAAAGATTTTTGAATCGGACGAAAAACTGATAGTGAATTGTAACATTCAGGGCCACCTAATGACGGTGGATCAGTCAAATTGCGGCCCGTTTCAATACATCTTCCTCCAGCCGACTTGTCTCCATGGGTTTATTGCTGCTTCGGGCACCTTATGGCCGTTCTGCTGTGAGTCAAATATTTTCGAATCGGACGAAAAACTGATAGTGAATTGTAACGTTCAGGGCCACCTAATGACGATGGATCACTCAAATTGCGTCCCGATTCAATACATCGTCCTTCAGCAGACTTGTCTCCATGGGTCTATTGCTGCCTCGGGCAGCTTATGGTCGTTCTGCTGTGAGTCAAAGATTTTCGAATCGGACGAAAAACTGATAGTGAATTGTAACGCTCAGGGCCACCTAATGACGATGGATCACTCAAATTGCGTCCCGATTCAATACATCGTCCTCCAGCAGACTTGTCTCCATGGGTCTATTGCTGCCTCGGGCACCTTATGGCCGTTCTGCTGTGAGTCTAAGATTTTCGAATCGGACGAAAAACTGATAGTGAATTGTAACGTTCAGGGCCACCTAATGACGATGCATCACTCAAATTGCGTCCCGATTCAATACATCGTCCTCCAGCAGACTTGTCTCCATGGGTCTATTACTGCCTCGGGCACCTTATGGCCGTTCTGCTGTGACTCAAATATTTTCGAATCGGACGAAAAACTGATAGTGAATTGTAATGTTCAGGGCCTCCTAATGACGATGGAACACTCAAATTGCGTCCCGATTCAATACATCGTCCTCCAGCAGACTTGTCTCCATGGGTCTATTGCTGCCTAGGGCACCTTATGGCCGTTCTGCTGTGAGTCAAAAATTATCGAATCGGACGAGAAACTGATAGTGAATTGTAACGTTCAGGGCCACCTAATGACGATGGATCACTCAAATTGCGTCCCGATTCAATACATCGTCCTCCAGCAGACTTGTCTCCATGGGTCTATTGCTGCCTCGGGCACCTTATGGCCGTTCTGCTGTGAGTCAAGATTTTCGAATCGGACGAAGAAGTTATAGTGAATTGTAACATTCAGGGCTACCTAATGATATGGACCACACAAATTGCGTCCCGATCCAATACATCGTCCTCCAGCCGACTTTACTCCATGGGTCTATTGCTGCCTCGGGCACCTTATGTCCGTTCTGCTGTGAGTCTAGTTTATCGAATGGGACGAAAAACTGATAGTGAATTGTAACGTTCAGGGCCACCTAATGACGATGGATCACTCAAATTGTGTCCCGTTTCAATACATCGTCCTCCAGCAGACTTGTCTCCATGGGTCTATTGCTGCCTCGGGCACCTTATGGCCGTTCTGCCGTGAGTCTAGATTATCGAATGGGACGAAAAACTGATAGTTAATTGCAACATTCAGGGCTTTTTAATTACGATGGAACACTCAAATTGCGTCCCGATTCAACACATCGTCCTCCAGCAGACTTGTCTCCATGGGTCTATTGCTGCCTCGGGCACCTTATGGCCGTTCTGCTGTGAGTCAAACATTTTCGAATCGGACGAAAAACTGATAGTGAAGTGTAACGTTCAGGGCCACCTAATGACGATGGATCACTTAAATTGCATCCCGATTCAATACATCGTCCTCCAGCAAACTTGTCTCCATGGGTCTATTGCTGCCTCGGGCATCTTATGGCCGTTCTGCTGTGAGTCAAAGATTTTCGAATCGGACGAATAACTGATAGTGAATTGTAACATTCAGCGCCGCCTAATAACGATGGATCACTCAAATTGCGTCCCGATTCAATACATCGTCCTCCAGCAGACTTGTCTCCATGGGTCAATTGCTGCCTCGGGCACCTTATGGCCGTTCTGCTGTGAGTCAAAGATTTTTGAATCGGACGAAAAACTGATAGTGAATTGTAACATTCAGGGCCACCTAATGACGGTGGATCAGTCAAATTGCGGCCCGTTTCAATACATCTTCCTACAGCCGACTTGTCTCCATGGGTTTATTGCTGCTTCGGGCACCTTATGGCCGTTCTGCTGTGAGTCTAGTTTATCGAATGGGACGAAAAACTGATAGTGAATTGTAACGTTCAGGGCCACCTAATCACGATGGATCACTCAAATTGCATCCCGATTCAATACATCGTCCTCCAGCAGACTTGTCTCCATGGGTCTATTGCTGCCTCGGGCACCTTATGGCCGTTCTGCTGTGAGTCAAACATTTTCGAATCGGACGAAAAACTGATAGTGAATTGCAACGTTCAGCGCCACCTAATGACGATTTATCACTAAAATTGCGTCCCGATTCAATACATCGTCCTCCAGCTGACTTGTCTCCATGGGTCTATTGCTGCCACGGGCAAATTATGGCCGTTCTGCTGTGAGTCAAACATTTTCGAATCGGACGAAAAACTGATAGTGAATTGTAACTTTCAGGGCCGCCTAATGACGATGGATCACTCAAATTGTGTCCCGATTCAATACATCATCCACCAGCCGACTTGACTCCATGGGTCTATTACTGTCTCGGGCACCTTATGGCCTTTCTGCTGTGAGTCTAGATTATCGAATGGGACGAAATCTGATAGTGAATTGTAACGTTCAGGGCCACCTAATGACGATGGATCACTCAAATTGCGTCCCGATTCAATACATCGTCCTCCAGCAGACTTGTCTCCATGGGTCTATTGCTGCCTCGGGAACCTTATGGCCGTTCTGCTGTGAGTCAAAGAGTTTCAAATCGGACGAAAAACTGATAGTGAATTGTAACATTCAGGGCTACCTAATGACGATGGACCACACAAATTGCGTCCCGATTCAATACATCGTCCTCAAGCCGACTTGACTCCATGGGTCTATTGCTGTCTCGGGCACCTTATGGCCTTTCTGCTGTGAGTCTAGATTATCGAATTGGACGAAATCTGATAGTGAATTGTAACGTTCAGGGCCACCTAATGACGATGGATCACTCAAATTGCGTCCCGATTCAATACATCGTCCTCCAGCAGACTTGTCTCCATGGGTCTTTTGCTGCCTCGGGCACCTTATGGCCGTTCTGCTGTGAGTCAAAGAGTTTCGAATCGGACGAAAAACTGATAGTGAATTGTAACATTCAGGGCTACCTAATGACGATGGACCACACAAATTGCGTCCCGATTCAATACATCGTCCTCAAGCCGACTTGACTCCATGGGTCTATTGCTGTCTCGGGCACCTTATGGCCTTTCTGCTGTGAGTCTAGATTATCGAATGGGACGAAATCTGATAGTGAATTGTAACGTTCAGGGCCACCTAATGACGATGGATCACTCAAATTGCGTCCCGATTCAATACATCGTCCTCCAGCAGACTTGTCTCCATGGGTCTATTGCTGCCTCGGGCATCTTATGGCCGTTCTGCTGTGAGTCAAAGATTTTCGAATCGGACGAATAACTGATAGTGAATTGTAACATTCAGGGCGCCTAATGACGATGGATCACTCAAATTGCGTCCCGATTCAATACATCGTCCTCCAGCAGACTTGTCTCCATGGGTCTATTGCTGCTTCGGGCACCTTATGGCCGTTCTGCTGTGAATCAAAGATTTTCGAATCGGACGAAAAACTGATAGTGAATTGTAACGTTCAGGGCCACCTAATGACGATGGATCACTCAAATTGCGTCCCGATTCAATACATCGTCTTCCAGCAGACTTGTCTCCATGGGTCTACTGCTGCCTCGGGCACCTTATGGCCGTTCTGCTGTGAGTCAAAGATTTTCGAATCGGACGAAAAACTGATAGTGAATTGTAACGTTCAGGGCCACCTAATGACGATGGATCACTCAAATTGCGTCCCGATTCAATACATCGTCCTCCAGCAGACTTGTCTCCAAGGGTCTATTGCTGCCTCGGGCACCTTATGGCCGTTCTGCTGTGACTCTATGATTTTCGCATCGGACGAAAAACTAACAGTGAATTGTAACGTTCAGGCCACCTAATGACGATGGATCACTCAAATTGCGTCCCGATTCAATACATCGTCCTCCAGCAGACTTGTCTCCATGGGTCTATTACTGCCTCGGGCACCTTATGGCCGTTCTGCTGTGAGTCAAAGATTTTCGAATCGGACGAAAAACTGATAGTGAATTGTAACGTTCAGGGCCTCCTAATGACGATGGAACACTCAAATTGCGTCCCGATTCAATACATCGTCCTCCAGGAGACTTGCCTCCATGGGTCTATTGCTGCCTAGGGCACCTTATGGCCGTTCTGCTGTGAGTCAAAGATTTTCGAATCGGACGAAGAAGTTATAGTGAATTGTAACATTCAGGGCTACCTAATGATATGGACCACACAAATAGCGTCCCGATCCAATACATCGTCCTCCAGCCGACTTTACTCCATGGGTCTATTGCTGCCTCGGGCACCTTATGTCCGTTCTGCTGTGAGTCTAGTTTACCGAATGGGACGAAAAACTGATAGTGAATTGTAACGTTCAGGGCCACCTAATGACGATGGATCACTCAAATTGTGTCCCGTTTCAATACATCGTCCTCCAGCAGACTTGTCTCCATGAGTCTATTGCTGCCTCGGGCACCTTATGGTCGTTCTCCCGTGAGTCTAGATTATCGAATGGGACGAAAAACTGATAGTTAATTGCAACATTCAGGGCTTTCTAATGACGATGGAACACTCAAATTGCGTCCCGATTCAATACATCGTCCTCCAGCAGACTTGTCTCCATGGGTCTATTGCTGCCTCGGGCACCTTATGGCCGTTCTGCTGTGAGTCAAACATTTTCGAATCGGACGAAAAACTGATAGTGAATTGTAACGTTCAGGGCTAGCTAATGACGATGGATCACTTAAATTGCATCCCGATTCAATACATCGTCCTCCAGCAGACTTGTCTCCATGGGTCTATTGCTGCCTCGGGCATCTTATGGCCGTTCTGCTGTGAGTCAAAGATTTTCGAATCGGACGAATAACTGATAGTGAATTGTAACATTCAGCGCCGCCTAATAACGATGGATCACTCAAATTGCGTCCCGATTCAATACATCGTCCTCCAGCAGACTTGTCTCCATGGGTCTATTGCTGCCTCGGGCACCTTATGGCCGTTCTGCTGTGAGTCAAGATTTTCGAATCGGACGAAGAAGTTATAGTGAATTGTAACATTCAGGGCTACCTAATGATATGGACCACACAAATTGCGTCCCGATCCAATACATCGTCCTCCAGCCGACTTTACTCCATGGGTCTATTGCTGCCTCGGGCACCTTATGGCCGTTCTGCAGTGAGTCAAAGATTTTTGAATCGGACGAAAAACTGATAGTGAATTGTAACATTCAGGGCCACCTAATGACGGTGGATCAGTCAAATTGCGGCCCGTTTCAATACATCTTCCTCCAGCCGACTTGTCTCCATGGGTTTATTGCTGCTTCGGGCACCTTATGGCCGTTCTGCTGTGAGTCAAAGATTTTCGAATCGGACGAAAAACTGATAGTGAATTGTAACGTTCAGGGCCACCTAATGACGATGGATCACTCAAATTGCGTCCCGATTCAATACATCGTCCTTCAGCAGACTTGTCTCCATGGGTCTATTGCTGCCTCGGGCAGCTTATGGTCGTTCTGCTGTGAGTCAAAGATTTTCGAATCGGACAAAAAACTGATAGTGAATTGTAACGCTCAGGGCCACCTAATGACGATGGATCACTCAAATTGCGTCCCGATTCAATACATCGTCCTCCAGCAGACTTGTCTCCATGGGTCTATTGCTGCCTCGGGCACCTTATGGCCGTTCTGCTGTGAGTCTAAGATTTTCGAATCGGACGAAAAACTGATAGTGAATTGTAACGTTCAGGGCCACCTAATGACGATGGATCACTCAAATTGCGTTCCGATTCAATACATCGTCCTCCAGCAGACTTGTCTCCATGGGTCTATTACTGCCTCGGGCACCTTATGGCCGTTCTGCTGTGACTCAAATATTTTCGAATCGGACGAAAAACGGATAGTGAATTGTAAAGTTCAGGGCCTCCTAATGACGATGGAACACTCAAATTGCGTCGCGATTCAATACACCGTCCTCCAGCAGACTTGTCTCCATGGGTCTATTGCTGCCTCGGGCACCTTATGGCCGTTCTGCTGTGAGTCAAACATTTTCGAATCGGACGAAAAACTGATAGTGAATTGTAACGTTCAGGGCTAGCTAATGACGATGGATCACTTAAATTGCATCCCGATTCAATACATCGTCCTCCAGCAGACTTGTCTCCATGGGTCTATTGCTGCCTCGGGCATCTTATGGCCGTTCTGCTGTGAGTCAAAGATTTTCGAATCGGACGAATAACTGATAGTGAATTGTAACATTCAGCGCCGCCTAATAACGATGGATCACTCAAATTGCGTCCCGATTCAATACATCGTCCTCCAGCAGACTTGTCTCCATGGGTCTATTGCTGCCTCGGGCACCTTATGGCCGTTCTGCTGTGAGTCAAAGATTTTTGAATCGGACGAAAAACTGATAGTGAATTGTAACATTCAGGGCCACCTAATGACGGTGGATCAGTCAAATTGCGGCCCGTTTCAATACATCTTCCTCCAGCCGACTTGTCTCCATGGGTTTATTGCTGCTTCGGGCACCTTATGGCCGTTCTGCTGTGAGTCAAAGATTTTCGAATCGGACGAAAAACTGATAGTGAATTGTAACGTTCAGGGCCACCTAATGACGATGGATCACTCAAATTGCGTCCCGATTCAATACATCGTCCTTCAGCAGACTTGTCTCCATGGGTCTATTGCTGCCTCGGGCAGCTTATGGTCGTTCTGCTGTGAGTCAAAGATTTTCGAATCGGACGAAAAACTGATAGTGAATTGTAACGCTCAGGGCCACCTAATGACGATGGATCACTCAAATTGCGTCCCGATTCAATACATCGTCCTCCAGCAGACTTGTCTCCATGGGTCTATTGCTGCCTCGGGCACCTTATGGCCGTTCTGCTGTGAGTCTAAGATTTTCGAATCGGACGAAAAACTGATAGTGAATTGTAACGTTCAGGGCCACCTAATGACGATGGATCACTCAAATTGCGTCCCGATTCAATACATCGTCCTCCAGCAGACTTGTCTCCATGGGTCTATTACTGCCTCGGGCACCTTATGGCCGTTCTGCTGTGACTCAAATATTTTCGAATCGGACGAAAAACTGATAGTGAATTGTAATGTTCAGGGCCTCCTAATGACGATGGAACACTCAAATTGCGTCCCGATTCAATACATCGTCCTCCAGCAGACTTGTCTCCATGGGTCTATTGCTGCCTAGGGCACCTTATGGCCGTTCTGCTGTGAGTCAAAGATTATCGAATCGGACGAGAAACTGATAGTGAATTGTAACGTTCAGGGCCACCTAATGACGATGGATCACTCAAATTGCGTCCCGATTCAATACATCGTCCTCCAGCAGACTTGTCTCCATGGGTCTATTGCTGCCTCGGGCACCTTATGGCCGTTCTGCTGTGAGTCAAGTTTTTCGAATCGGACGAAAAACTGAAAGTGAATTGTAACGTTCAGGGCCACCTAATGACGATGGATCACTCAAATTGCGTCCCGATTCAATATATCGTCCTCCAGCAGACTTGTCTCCATGGGTCTATTGCTGCCTCGGGCACCTTATGGCCGTTCTGCTGTGAGTCAAGATTTTCGAATCGGACGAAAAACTGATAGTGAATTGTAACATTCAGGGCCACCTAATGACGATGGACCACACAAATTGCGTCCCGATTCAATACATCGTCCTCCAGCCGACTTGACTCCATGGGTCTATTGCTGCCTCGGGCATCTTATGGCCGTTCTGCTGTGAGACTAGTTTATCGAATGGGAGGAAAAACTGATAGTGAATTGTAACGTTCAGGGCCACCTAATGACGATGGATCACTCAAATTGCGTCCCGATTCAATACATCGTCCTCCAGCAGACTTGTCTCCATGGGTCTATTGCTGCCTCGGGCACCTTATGGTCGTTCTCCCGTGAGTCTAGATTATCGAATGGGACGAAAAACTGATAGTTAATTGCAACATTCAGGGCTTCCTAATGACGATGGAACACTCAAATTGCGTCCCGATTCAATACATCGTCCTCCAGCAGACTTGTCTCCATGGGTCAATTGCTGCCTCGGGCACCTTATGGGCGTTCTGCTGTGAGTCAAAGATTTTCGAATCGGACGAAAAACTGATAGTGAATTGCAACGTTCAGCGCCACCTAATGACGATGGATCACTCAAATTGCGTCCCGATTCAATACATCGTCCTCCAGCAGACTTGTCTCCATGGGTCTATTGCTGCCACGGGCACCTTATGGCCGTTCTGCTGTGAGTCAAACATTTTCGAATCGGACGAAAAACTGATAGTGAATTGTAACATTCAGGGCCACCTAATGACGATGGATCACTCAAATTGTGTCCCGATTCAATACATCATCCACCAGCCGACTTGTCTCCATGGGGCTATTGCTGCCTCGGGAACCTTATGGCCGTTCTGCTTTGAGTCAAAGATTTTCGAATCGGACGAAAAACTGATAGTGAATTGCAACGTTCAGAGCCACCTAATGACGATGGATCACTCAAATTGCGTCCCGATGCAATACATCGTCCTCCAGCAGACTTGTCTCCATGGGTCTATTGCTGCCTCGGGCACCTTATGGCCGTTATGCTGTGAGTCAAAGATTTTCGAATCGGACGAAAAACTGATAGTGAATTGTAACATTCAGGGCTACCTAATGACAATGGACAACACAAAATGCGTCCCGATTCAATACATCGTCCTCAAGCCGACTTGACTCCATAGGTCTATTGCTATCTCGTTCACCTTATGGCCTTTCTGCTGTGAGTCTAGATTATCGAATGGGACGAAATCTGATAGTGAATTGTAACGTTCAGGGCCACCTAATGACGATTGATCACTCAAATTGCGTCCCGATTCAATACATCGTCCTCCAGCAGACTTGTCTCCATGGGTCTATTGCTGCTTCGAGCTCCTTATGGCCGTTCTGCTGTGAGTCAAAGATTTTCGAATCGGACGAAAAACTGATAGTGAATTGTAAAGTTCAGGGCCACCTAATGACGATGGATCACTCAAATTGCGTCCCGATTCAATACATCGTCCTCCAGCAGACTTGTCTCCATGGGTCTATTGCTGCCTCGGGAAACATATGGCCGTTCTGCTGTGACTCTAAGATTTTCGCATCGGGCGAAAAACTGATAGTGAATTGTAACGTTCAGGGCTACCTAAATTGCGTCCCGATGCAATACATCGTCCTCCAGCAGACTTGTCTCCATGGGTCTATTGCTGCCTCGGGCACCTTATGGCCGTTATGCTGTGAGTCAAAGATTTTCGAATCGGACGAAAAACTGATAGTGAATTGTAACATTCAGGGCTACCTAATGACAATGGACAACACAAAATGCGTCCCGATTCAATACATCGTCCTCAAGCCGACTTGACTCCATAGGTCTATTGCTATCTCGTTCACCTTATGGCCTTTCTGCTGTGAGTCTAGATTATCGAATGGGACGAAATCTGATAGTGAATTGTAACGTTCAGGGCCACCTAATGACGATTGATCACTCAAATTGCGTCCCGATTCAATACATCGTCCTCCAGCAGACTTGTCTCCATGGGTCTATTACTGCCTCGGGCACCTTATGGCCGTTCTGCTGTGACTCAAATATTTTCGAATCGGATGAAAAACTGATAGTGAATTGTAACGTTCAGGGCCTCCTAATGACGATGGAACACTCAAATTGCGTCCCGATTCAATACATCTTCCTCCAGCAGACTTGTCTCCATGGGTCTATTGCTGCCTAGGGCACCTTATGGCCGTTCTGCTGTGAGTCAAAGATTTTCGAATCGGACGAAAAAGTTATAGTGAATTGTAACATTCAGGGCTACCTAATGACGATGGACCACACAAATTGCGTCCCGATCCAATACATCGTCCTCCAGCCGACTTGACTCCATGGGTCTATTGCTCCCTCGGGCACGTTATGGCCGTTCTGCTGTGAGTCTAGATTATCGAATGGGACGAAAAACTGATAGTGAATTGTAACGTTCAGGGCCACCTAATGACGATGGATCACTCAAATTGCGTCCCGATACAATACATCGCCCTCCAGCAGACTTGTCTCCATGGGTCTATTGCTGCCTCGGGCACCTTATGGCCGTTCTGCTGTGAGTAAAGATTTTCGAATCGAACGAAAAACTGAAAGTGAATTGTTACTTTCAGGGCCACCTAATGACGATGGATCACTCAAATTGCGTCCCGATTCAATACATCGTCCTCCAGCCGACTTGTCTCCATGGGTCTATTGCTGCCTCGGGGCACCTTATGGCCGTTCTGCTGTGAGTCAAAGATTTTCGAATCGGACGAAAAACTGATAGTGAATTGTAACATTCAGGGCCACCTAATGACGATGGACCACACAAATTGCGTCCCGATTCAATACATCGTCCTCCAGCTGACTTGACTCCATGGGTCCATTGCTGCCTCGGGAATCTTATGGCCGTTCTGCTGTGAGTCTAGTTTATCGAATGGGACGAAAAACTGATAGTGAATTGTAACGTTCAGGGCCACCTAATGACGATGGATCACTCAAATTGCCTCCCGATTCAATACATCGTCCTCCAGCAGACTTGTCTCCATTAGTCTATTGCTGCCTCGGGCACCTTATGGTCGTTCTCCCGTGAGTCTAGATTATCGAATGGGACGAAAAACTGATAGTTAATTGCAACATTCAGGGCTTTCTAATGACGATTGAACACTCAAATTGCGTCCCGATTCAATACATCGTCCTCCAGCAGACTTGTCTCCATGGGTCTATTGCTGCCTCGGACACCTGCTGTGAGTCAAACATTTTCGAATCGGACGAAAAACTGATAGTGAATTGTAACATTCAGGGCCTCCGTATGACGATGGATCACTCAAATTGTGTCCCGATTCAATACATCGTCCACCAGCCGACTTGACTCCATGGGGCCATTGCTGCCTCGGGCACCTTAAGGCCGTTCTGCTGTGAGTCAAAGATTTTCGAATCGGACGAAAAACTGATAGTGAATTGCAACGTTCAGGGCCACCTAATGACGATGGATCACTCAAATTGCGTCCCGATTCAATACATCGTCCTCAAGCCGACTTGACTCCATGGGTCTATTGCTGCCTCGGGCGCCTTATGGCCTTTCTACTGTCAGTCTAGTTTATCGAATGGGACGAAAAACTGATAGTGAATTGTAACGTTCAGGGCCACCTAATGACGATGGATCACTCAAATTGCGTCCCGATTCAATACATCGTCCTCCAGCAGACTTGTCCCCATGGGTCTATTGCTGCCTCGGGCACCTTATGGCCGTTCTGCTGTGAGTCAAAGATTTTCGAATCAGACGAAAAACTGAGAGTGAATTGTAACTTTCAGGGCCACCTAATGACGATGGATCACTCAAATTGCGTCCCGATTCAATACATCGTCCTCCAGCAGATTTGTCTCCATGGGTCAATTGCTGCCTCGGGCACCTTATGGCAGTTCTGCTGTGAGTCAAAGATTTTCGAATCGGACGAAAAACTGATAGTGAATTGTAACATTCAGGGGCACCTAATGACGATGGACCACACAAATTGCGTCCCGATTCAATACATCGTCCTCCAGCCGACTTGACTCCATGGGTCTATTGCTGCCTCGGGCATCTTATGGCCGTTCTGCTGTGAGTCTTGTTTATCTAATGGGACGAAAAACTGATAGTGAATTGTAACGTTCAGGGCCACCTAATGACGATGGATCACTCAAATTGCGTCCCGATTCAATACATCGTCCTCCAGCAGACTTGTCTCCATGGGTCTATTGCTGCCTCGGGCACCTTATGGTCGTTCTCCCATGAGTCTAGATTATCGAATGGGACGAAAAACTGATAGTTAATTGCAACATTCAGGGCTTCCTAATGACGATGGAACACTCAAATTGCGTCCCGATTCAATACATCGTCCTCCAGCAGACTTGTCTCCATGGGACAATTGCTGCCTCGGGCACCTTATGGCCGTTCTGCTGTGAGTCAAAGATTTTCGAATCGGACGAAAAACTGATAATGAATTGTAACATTCAGGGCCACCTAATGACGATGGATCACTCAAATTGCGTCGCGATTCAATACATCATCCTCAAGCCGACTTGTCTCCATGGGTCTATTGCTGCCACGGGCACCTTATGGCCGTTCTGCTGTGAGTCAAACATTTTCGAATCGGACGAAAAACTGATAGTGAATTGTAACATTCAGGGCTACCTAATGATGATGGACCACACAAATTGCGTCCCGATTCAATACATCGTCCTCAAGCCGACTTGACTCCATGGGTCTATTGCTGCCTCGGGCACCTTATGGCCTTTCTGCTGTGAGTCTATATTATCGAATGGGACGAAATCTGATAGTGAATTGTAACGTTCAGGGCCACCTAATGACGATGGATCAGCAAATTGCGTCCCGATTCAATACATCGTCCTCCAGCAGACTTGTCCCCATGGGTCTATTGCTGCCTCGGGCACCTTATGGCCGTTCTGCTGTGAGTCAAGGATTTTCGAATCGGACGAAAAACTGATAGTGAATTGTAACTTTCAGGGCCACCTAATGACGATGGATCACTCAAATTGCGTCCCGATTCAATACATCGTCCTCCAGCCGACTTGTCTCCATGGGACTATTGATGCCTCGGGCACCTTATGGCCGTTCTGCTGTGAGTCAAACATTTTCGAATCGGACGAAAAACTGATAGTGAACTGTAACGTTCAGGGCCTCCTAATTACGATGGAACACTCAAATTGCGTCCCGATACAATACATCATCCTCCAGCAGACTCGTCTCCATGGGTCTATTGCTGCCTCGGGGCACCTTATGGCCGTTCTGCTGTAAGTCAAAGAATTTCGAATCGGACGAAAAACTGATAGTGAATTGTAACGTTCAGGGCCACCTAAGGACGATGGACCACGCAAATTGCGTCCCGATTCGATACATCGTCCTCCAGCCGACTTGACTCCATGGGTCTATTGCTGCCTCGGGCATCTTATGGCCGTTCTGCTGTGAGTCTAGTTTATCGAATGGGACGAAAAACTGATAGTGAATTGTAACGTTCAGGGCCACCTATTGACGATGGAACACTCAAATTGCGTCCCGATTCAATACATCGTCCTCCAGCAGACTTGTCTCCATGGTTCTATTGCTGTCTCGGACACCTTATGGCCGTTCTGCTGTGAGTCAAACATTTTCGAATCGGACGAAAAACTGATAGTGAATTGTAACATTCAGGGCCACCTAATGACGATGGATCACTCAAATTGTGTCCCGATTCAATACATCGTCCACCAGCCGACTTGTCTCCATGGGGCTGTTGCTGCCTCGGGCACCTTATGGCCGTTCTGCTGTGAGTCAAAGATTTTCGAATCGGACGAATAACTGATAGTGAATTGTAACATTCAGCGCCGCCTAATAACGATGGATCACACAAATTGCGTCCCGATTCAATACATCGTCCTCCAGCAGACTTGTCTCCATGGGTCTATTGCTGCCTCGGGCACCTTATGGCCGTTCTGCTGTGAGTCAAAGATTTTTGAATCGGACGAAAAACTGATAGTGAATTGTAACATTCAGGGCCACCTAATGACGGTGGATCAGTCAAATTGCGGCCCGTTTCAATACATCTTCCTCCAGCCGACATGTCTCCATGGGTTTATTGCTGCTTCGGGCAACTTATGGCCGTTCTGCTGTGAGTCAAAGATTTTCGAATCGGACGAAAAACTTATAGTGAATTGTAACGTTCAGGGCCACCTAATGACGATGGATCACTCAAATTGCGTCCCGATTCAACACATCGTCCTTCAGCAGACTTGTCTCCATGGGTCTATTGCTGCCTCGGGCAGCTTATGGCCGTTCTGCTGTGAGTCAAAGATTTTCGAATCGGACGAAAAACTGATAGTGAATTGTAACGCTCAGGGCCACCTAATGACGATGGATCACTCAAATTGCGTCCCGATTCAATACATCGTCCTCCAGCAGACTTGTCTCCATGGGTCTATTGCTGCCTCGGGCACCTTATGGCCGTTCTGCTGTGAGTCTAAGATTTTCGAATCGGACGAAAAACTGATAGTGAATTGTAACGTTCAGGGCCACCTAATGACGATGGATCACTCAAATTGCGTCCCGATTCAATACATCGTCCTCCAGCAGACTTGTCTCCATGGGTCTATTACTGCCTCCGGCACCTTATGGCCGTTCTGCTGTGACTCAAATATTTTCGAATCGGACGAAAAACTGATAGTGAATTGTAATGTTCAGGGCCTCCTAATGACGATGGAACACTCAAATTGCGTCCCGATTCAATACATCGTCCTCCAGCAGACTTGTCTCCATGGGTCTATTGCTGCCTAGGGCACCTTATGGCCGTTCTGCTGTGAGTCAAAGATTATCGAATCGGACGAGAAACTGATAGTGAATTGTAACGTTCAGGGCCACCTAATGACGATGGATCACTCAAATTGCGTCCCGATTCAATACATCGTCCTCCAGCAGACTTGTCTCCATGGGTCTATTGCTGCCTCGGGCACCTTATGGCCGTTCTGCTGTGAGTCAAGATTTTCGAATCGGACGAAAAACTGATAGTGAATTGTAACGTTCAGGGCCACCTAATGACGATGGATCACTCAAATTGCGTCCCGATTCAATATATTGTCCTCCAGCAGACTTGTCTCCATGGGTCTATTGCTGCCTCGGGCACCTTATGGCCGTTCTGCTGTGAGTCAAGATTTTCGAATCGGACGAAAAACTGATAGTGAATTGTAACATTCAGGGCCACCTAATGACGATGGACCACACAAATTGCGTCCCGATTCAATACATCGTCCTCCAGCCGACTTGACTCCATGGGTCTATTGCTGCCTCGGGCATCTTATGGCCGTTCTGCTGTGAGACTAGTTTATCGAATGGGAGGAAAAACTGATAGTGAATTGTAACGTTCAGGGCCACCTAATGACGATGGATCACTCAAATTGCGTCCCGATTCAATACATCGTCCTCCAGCAGACTTGTCTCCATGGGTCTATTGCTGCCTCGGGCACCTTATGGTCGTTCTCCCGTGAGTCTAGATTATCGAATGGGACGAAAAACTGATAGTTAATTGTAACATTCAGGGCTTCCTAATGACGATGGAACACTCAAATTGCGTCCCGATTCAATTCATCGTCCTCCAGCAGACTTGTCTCCATGGGTCAATTGCTGCCTCGGGCACCTTATGGCCGTTCTGCTGTGAGTCAAAGATTTTCGAATCGGACGAAAAACTGATAGTCAATTGCAACGTTCAGCGCCACCTAATGACGATGGATCACTCAAATTGCGTCCCGATTCAATACATCGTCCTCCAGCAGACTTGTCTCCATGGGTCTATTGCTGCCACGGGCACCTTATGGCCGTTCTGCTGTGAGTCAAACATTTTCGAATCGGACGAAAAACTGATAGTGAATTGTAACATTCAGGGCCACCTAATGACGATGGATCACTCAAATTGTGTCCCGATTCAATACATCATCCACCAGCCGACTTGTCTCCATGGGGCTATTGCTGCCTCGGGAACCTTATGGCCGTTCTGCTTTGAGTCAAAGATTTTCGAATCGGACGAAAAACTGATAGTGAATTGCAACGTTCAGAGCCACCTAATGACGATGGATCACTCAAATTGCGTCCCGATTCAATACATCGTCCTCCAGCAGACTTGTCTCCATGGGTCTATTGCTGCCTCGGGCACCTTATGGCCGTTCTGCTGTGAGTCAAAGATTTTCGAATCGGACGAAAAACTGATAGTGAATTGTAACATTCAGGGCTACCTAATGACAATGGACAACACAAAATGCGTCCCGATTCAATACATCGTCCTCAAGCCGACTTGACTCCATAGGTCTATTGCTGTCTCGTTCACCTTATGGCCTTTCTGCTGTGAGTCTAGATTATCGAATGGGACGAAATCTGATAGTGAATTGTAACGTTCAGGGCCACCTAATGACGATGGATCACTCAAATTGCGTCCCGATTCAATACATCGTCCTCCAGCAGACTTGTCTCCATGGGTCTATTGCTGCCTCGGGAAACATATGGCCGTTCTGCTGTGACTCTAAGATTTTCGCATCGGACGAAAAACTGATAGTGAATTGTAACGTTCAGGGCCACCTAATGACGATGGATCACTCAAATTGCGTCCCGATTCAATACATCGTCCTCCAGCAGACTTGTCTCCATGGGTCTATTACTGCCTCGGGCACCTTATGGCCGTTCTGCTGTGACTCAAATATTTTCGAATCGGATGAAAAACTGATAGTGAATTGTAACGTTCAGGGCCTCCTAATGACGATGGAACACTCAAATTGCGTCCCGATTCAATACATCTTCCTCCAGCAGACTTGTCTCCATGGGTCTATTGCTGCCTAGGGCACCTTATGGCCGTTCTGCTGTGAGTCAAAGATTTTCGAATCGGACGAAAAAGTTATAGTGAATTGTAACATTCAGGGCTACCTAATGACGATGGACCACACAAATTGCGTCCCGATCCAATACATCGTCCTCCAGCCGACTTGACTCCATGGGTCTATTGCTCCCTCGGGCACGTTATGGCCGTTCTGCTGTGAGTCTAGATTATCGAATGGGACGAAAAACTGATAGTGAATTGTAACGTTCAGGGCCACCTAATGACGATGGATCACTCAAATTGCGTCCCGATACAATACATCGTCCTCCAGCAGACTTGTCTCCATGGGTCTATTGCTGCCTCGGGCACCTTATGGCCGTTCTGCTGTGGGTAAAGATTTTCGAATCGAACGAAAAACTGAAAGTGAATTGTCACTTTCAGGGCCACCTAATGACGATGGATCACTCAAATTGCGTCCCGATTCAATACATCGTCCTCCAGCAGACTTGTCTCCATGAGTCTATTGCTGCCTCGGGCACCTTATGGTCGTTCTCCCGTGAGTCTAGATTATCGAATGGGACGAAAAACTGATAGTTAATTGCAACATTCAGGGCTTTCTAATGACGATGGAACACTCAAATTGCGTCCCGATTCAATACATCGTCCTCCAGCAGACTTGTCTCCATGGGTCTATTGCTGCCTCGGACACCTGCTGTGAATCAAACATTTTCGAATCGGACGAAAAACTGATAGTGAATTGTAACATTCAGGGCCTCCGAATGACGATGGATCACTCAAATTGTGTCCCGATTAAATACATCGTCCACCAGCCGACTTGACTCCATGGGGCCATTGCTGCCTCGGGCACCTTATGGCCGTTCTGCTGTGAGTCAAAGATTTTCGAATCGGACGAAAAACTGATAGTGAATTGCAACGTTCAGGGCCACCTAATGACGATGGATCACTCAAATTGCGTCCCGATTCAATACATCGTCCTCAAGCCGACTTGACTCCATGGGTCTATTGCTGCCTCGGGCGCCTTATGGCCTTTCTGCTGTGAGTCTAGATTATCGAATGGGACGAAAAACTGATAGTGAATTGTAACGTTCAGGGCCACCTAATGACGATGGATCACTCAAATTGCGTCCCGATTCAATACATCGTCCTCCAGCAGACTTGTCCCCATGGGTCTATTGCTGCCTCGGGCACCATATGGCCGTTCTGCTGTGAGTCAAAGATTTTCGAATCAGACGAAAAACTGTGAGTGAATTGTAACTTTCAGGGCCACCTAATGACGATGGATCACTCAAATTGCGTCCCGATTCAATACATCGTCCTCAAGCCGACTTGACTCCATGGGTCTATTGCTGCCTCGGGCATCTTATGGCCGTTCTGCTGTGAGTCTAGTTTATCGAATGGGACGAAAAACTGATAGTGAATTGTAACGTTCAGGGCCACCTATTGACGATGGAACACTCAAATTGCGTCCCGATTCAATACATCGTCCTCCAGCAGACTTGTCTCCATGGTTCTATTGCTGTCTCGGACACCTTATGGCCGTTCTGCTGTGAGTCAAACATTTTCGAATCGGACGAAAAACTGATAGTGAATTGTAACATTCAGGGCCACCTAATGACGATGGATCACTCAAATTGTGTCCCGATTCAATACATCGTCCACCAGCCGACTTGTCTCCATGGGGCTGTTGCTGCCTCGGGCACCTTATGGCCGTTCTGCTGTGAGTCAAAGATTTTCGAATCGGACGAATAACTGATAGTGAATTGTAACATTCAGCGCCGCCTAATAACGATGGATCACTCAAATTGCGTCCCGATTCAATACATAGTCCTCCAGCAGACTTGTCTCCATGGGTCTATTGCTGCCTCGGGCACCTTATGGCCGTTCTGCTGTGAGTCAAAGATTTTTGAATCGGACGAAAAACTGATAGTGAATTGTAACATTCAGGGCCACCTAATGACGGTGGATCAGTCAAATTGCGGCCCGTTTCAATACATCTTCCTCCAGCCGACTTGTCTCCATGGGTTTATTGCTGCTTCGGGCACCTTATGGCCGTTCTGCTGTGAGTCAAAGATTTTCGAATCGGACGAAAAACTGATAGTGAATTGTAACGTTCAGGGCCACCTAATGACGATGGATCACTCAAATTGCGTCCCGATTCAATACATCGTCCTTCAGCAGACTTGTCTCCATGGGTCTATTGCTGCCTCGGGCAGCTTACGGCCGTTCTGCTGTGAGTCAAAGATTTTCGAATCGGACGAAAAACTGATAGTGAATTGTAACGCTCAGGGCCACCTAATGACGATGGATCACTCAAATTGCGTCCCGATTCAATACATCGTCCTCCAGCAGACTTGTCTCCATGGGTCTATTGCTGCCTCGGGCACCTTATGGCCGTTCTGCTGTGAGTCTAAGATTTTCGAATCGGACGAAAAACTGATAGTGAATTGTAACGTTCAGGGCCACCTAATGACGATGGATCACTCAAATTGCGTCCCGATTCAATACATCGTCCTCCAGCAGACTTGTCTCCATGGGTCTATTACTGCCTCCGGCACCTTATGGCCGTTCTGCTGTGACTCAAATATTTTCGAATCGGACGAAGAACTGATAGTGAATTGTAATGTTCAGGGCCTCCTAATGACGATGGAACACTCAAATTGCGTCCCGATTCAATACATCGTCCTCCAGCAGACTTGTCTCCATGGGTCTATTGCTGCCTAGGGCACCTTATGGCCGTTCTGCTGTGAGTCAAAGATTATCGAATCGGACGAGAAACTGATAGTGAATTGTAACGTTCAGGGCCACCTAATGACGATGGATCACTCAAATTGCGTCCCGATTCAATACATCGTCCTCCAGCAGACTTGTCTCCATGGGTCTATTGCTGCCTCGGGCACCTTATGGCCGTTCTGCTGTGAGTCAAGATTTTCGAATCGGACGATAAAACTGATAGTGAATTGTAAGATTCAGGGCCACCTAATGACGATGGACCACACAAATTGCGTCCCGATTCAATACATCGTCCTCCAGCCGACTTGACTCCATGGGTCTATTGCTGCCTCGGGCATCTTATGGCCGTTCTGCTGTGAGACTAGTTTATCGAATGGGAGGAAAAACTGATAGTGAATTGTAACGTTCAGGGCCACCTAATGACGATGGATCACTCAAATTGCGTCCCGATTCAATACATCGTCCTCCAGCAGACTTGTCTCCATGGGTCTATTGCTGCCTCGGGCACCTTATGGTCGTTCTCCCGTGAGTCTAGATTATCGAATGGGACGAAAAACTGATAGTTAATTGCAACATTCAGGGCTTCCTAATGACGATGGAACACTCAAATTGCGTCCCGATTCAATACATCGTCCTCCAGCAGACTTGTCTCCATGGGTCAATTGCTGCCTCGGGCACCTTATGGCCGTTCTGCTGTGAGTCAAAGATTTTCGAATCGGACGAAAAACTGATAGTCAATTGCAACGTTCAGCGCCACCTAATGACGATGGATCACTCAAATTGCGTCCCGATTCAATACATCGTCCTCCAGCAGACTTGTCTCCATGGGTCTATTGCTGCCACGGGCACCTTATGGCCGTTCTGCTGTGAGTGAAACATTTTCGAATCGGACGAAAAACTGATAGTGAATTGTAACATTCAGGGCCACCTAATGACGATGGATCACTCAAATTGTGTCCCGATTCAATACATCATCCACCAGCCGACTTGTCTCCATGGGGCTATTGCTGCCTCGGGAACCTTATGGCCGTTCTGCTTTGAGTCAAAGATTTTCGAATCGGACGAAAAACTGATAGTGAATTGCAACGTTCAGAGCCACCTAATGACGATGGATCACTCAAATTGCGTCCCGATTCAATACATCGTCCTCCAGCAGACTTGTCTCCATGGGTCTATTGCTGCCTCGGGCACCTTATGGCCGTTCTGCTGTGAGTCAAAGATTTTCGAATCGGACGAAAAACTGATAGTGAATTGTAACATTCAGGGCTACCTAATGACAATGGACAACACAAAATGCGTCCCGATTCAATACATCGTCCTCAAGCCGACTTGACTCCATAGGTCTATTGCTGACTCTAAGATTTTCGCATCGGACGAAAAACTGATAGTGAATTGTAACGTTCAGGGCCACCTAATGACGATGGATCACTCAAATTGCGTCCCGATTCAATACATCGTCCTTCAGCAGACTTGTCTCCATGGGTCTATTGCTGCCTCGGGCAGCTTATGGCCGTTCTGCTGTGTGTCAAAGATTTTCGAATCGGACGAAAAACTGATAGTCAATTGCAACGTTCAGCGCCACCTAATGACGATGGATCACTCAAATTGCGTCCCGATTCAATACATCGTCCTCCAGCAGACTTGTCTCCATGGGTCTATTGCTGCCACGGGCACCTTATGGCCGTTCTGCTGTGAGTCAAACATTTTCGAATCGGACGAAAAACTGATAGTGAATTGTAATGTTCAGGGCCTCCTAATGACGATGGAACACTCAAATTGCGTCCCGATTCAATACATCGTCCTCCAGCAGACTTGTCTCCATGGGTCTATTGCTGCCTAGGGCACCTTATGGCCGTTCTGCTGTGAGTCAAAGATTATCGAATCGGACGAGAAACTGATAGTGAATTGTAACGTTCAGGGCCACCTAATGACGATGGATCACTCAAATTGCGTCCCGATTCAATACATCGTCCTCCAGCAGACTTGTCTCCATGGGTCTATTGCTGCCTCGGGCACCTTATGGCCGTTCTGCTGTGAGTCAAAGATTTTCGAATCGGACGAAAAACTGATAGTGAATTGTAACGTTCAGGGCCACCTAATGACGATGGATCACTCAAATTGCGTCCCGATTCAATATATCGTCCTCCAGCAGACTTGTCTCCATGGGTCTATTGCTGCCTCGGGCACCTTATGGCCGTTCTGCTGTGAGTCAAGATTTTCGAATCGGACGAAAAACTGATAGTGAATTGTAAGATTCAGGGCCACCTAATGACGATGGACCACACAAATTGCGTCCCGATTCAATACATCGTCCTCCAGCCGACTTGACTCCATGGGTCTATTGCTGCCTCGGGCATCTTATGGCCGTTCTGCTGTGAGACTAGTTTATCGAATGGGAGGAAAAACTGATAGTGAATTGTAACGTTCAGGGCCACCTAATGACGATGGATCACTCAAATTGCGTCCCGATTCAATACATCGTCCTCCAGCAGACTTGTCTCCATGGGTCTATTGCTGCCTCGGGCACCTTATGGTCGTTCTCCCGTGAGTCTAGATTATCGAATGGGACGAAAAACTGATAGTTAATTGCAACATTCAGGGCTTCCTAATGACGATGGAACACTCAAATTGCGTCCCGATTCAATACATCGTCCTCCAGCAGACTTGTCTCCATGGGTCAATTGCTGCCTCGGGCACCTTATGGCCGTTCTGCTGTGAGTCAAAGATTTTCGAATCGGACGAAAAACTGATAGTCAATTGCAACGTTCAGCGCCACCTAATGACGATGGATCACTCAAATTGCGTCCCGATTCAATACATCGTCCTCCAGCAGACTTGTCTCCATGGGTCTATTGCTGCCACGGGCACCTTATGGCCGTTCTGCTGTGAGTCAAACATTTTCGAATCGGACGAAAAACTGATAGTGAATTGTAACATTCAGGGCCACCTAATGACGATGGATCACTCAAATTGTGTCCCGATTCAATACATCATCCACCAGCCGACTTGTCTCCATGGGGCTATTGCTGCCTCGGGAACCTTATGGCCGTTCTGCTTTGAGTCAAAGATTTTCGAATCGGACGAAAAACTGATAGTGAATTGCAACGTTCAGAGCCACCTAATGACGATGGATCACTCAAATTGCGTCCCGATTCAATACATCGTCCTCCAGCAGACTTGTCTCCATGGGTCTATTGCTGCCTCGGGCACCTTATGGCCGTTCTGCTGTGAGTCAAAGATTTTCGAATCGGACGAAAAACTGATAGTGAATTGTAACATTCAGGGCTACCTAATGACAATGGACAACACAAAATGCGTCCCGATTCAATACATCGTCCTCAAGCCGACTTGACTCCATAGGTCTATTGCTGACTCTAAGATTTTCGCATCGGACGAAAAACTGATAGTGAATTGTAACGTTCAGGGCCACCTAATGACGATGGATCACTCAAATTGCGTCCCGATTCAATACATCGTCCTCCAGCAGACTTGTCTCCATGGGTCTATTACTGCCTCGGGCACCTTATGGCCGTTCTGCTGTGACTCAAATATTTTCGAATCGGATGAAAAACTGATAGTGAATTGTAACGTTCAGGGCCTCCTAATGACGATGGAACACTCAAATTGCGTCCCGATTCAATACATCTTCCTCCAGCAGACTTGTCTCCATGGGTCTATTGCTGCCTAGGGCACCTTATGGCCGTTCTGCTGTGAGTCAAAGATTTTCGAATCGGACGAAAAAGTTATAGTGTATTGTAACATTCAGGGCTACCTAATGACGATGGACCACACAAATTGCGTCCCGATCCAATACATCGTCCTCCAGCCGACTTGACTCCATGGGTCTATTGCTCCCTCGGGGCACCTTATGGCCGTTCTGCTGTGAGTCAAAGATTATCGAATCGGACGAGAAACTGATAGTGAATTGTAACGTTCAGGGCCACCTAATGACGATGGATCACTCAAATTGCGTCCCGATACAATACATCGTCCTCCAGCAGACTTGTCTCCATGGGTCTATTGCTGCCTCGGGCACCTTATGACCGTTCTGCTGTGAGTAAAGATTTTCGAATCGAACGGAAAACTGAAAGTGAATTGTCACTTTCAGGGCCACCTAATGACGATGGATCACTCAAATTGCGTCCCGATTCAATACATCGTCCTCCAGCCGACTTGTCTCCATGGGTCTATTGCTGCCTCAGGGCACCTTATGGCCGTTCTGCTGTGAGTCAAAGATTTTCAAATCGGACGAAAAACTGATAGTGAATTGTAACATTCAGGGCCACCTAATGACGATGGACCACACAAATTGCGTCCCGATTCAATACATCGTCCTCCAGCTGACTTGACTCCATGGGTCCATTGCTGCCTCGGGAATCTTATGGCCGTTCTGCTGTGAGTCTAGTTTATCGAATGGGACGAAAAACTGATAGTGAATTGTAACGTTCAGGGCCACCTAATGACGATGGATCACTCAAATTGCCTCCCGATTCAATACATCGTCCACCAGCAGACTTGTCTCCATGAGTCTATTGCTGCCTCGGGCACCTTATGGTCGTTCTCCCGTGAGTTTAGATTATCGAATGGGACGAAAAACTGATAGTTAATTGCAACATTCAGGGCTTTCTAATGACGATGGAACACTCAAATTGCGTCCCGATTCAATACATCGTCCCCCAGCAGACTTGTCTCCATGGGTCTATTGCTGCCTCGGACACCTGCTGTGAGTCAAACATTTCGAATCGGACGAAAAACTGATAGTGAATTGTACCATTCAGGGCCTCCGAATGACGATGGATCACTTAAATTGTGTCCCGATTAAATACATCGTCCACCAGCCGACTTGACTCCAAAGGGCCATTGCTGCCTCGGGCACCTTATGGCCGTTCTGCTGTGAGTCAAAGATTTTCGAATCGGACGAAAAACTGATAGTGAATTGCAACGTTCAGGGCCACCTAATGACGATGGATCACTCAAATTGCGTCCCGATTCAATACATCGTCCTCAAGCCGACTTGACTCCATGGGTCCATTGCTGCCTCGGGCGCCTTATGGCCTTTCTGCTGTGAGTCTAGATTATCGAATAGGACGAAAAACTGATAGTGAATTGTAACGTTCAGGGCCACCTAATGACGATGGATCACTCAAATTGCGTCCCGATTCAATACATCGTCCTCCAGCAGACTTGTCCCCATGGGTCTATTGCTGCCTCGGGCACCTTATGGCCGTTCTGCTGTGAGTCAAAGATTTTCGAATCAGACGAAAAACTGAGAGTGAATTGTAACTTTCAGGGCCACCTAATGACGATGGATCACTCAAATTGCGTCCCGATTCAATACATCGTCCTCCAGCAGATTTGTCTCCATGGGTCAATTGCTGCCTCGGGCACCTTATGGCAGTTCTGCTGTGAGTCAAAGATTTTCGAATCGGACGAAAAACTGATAGTGAATTGTAACATTCAGGGGCACCTAATGACGATGGACCACACAAATTGCGTCCCGATTCAATACATCGTCCTCCAGCCGACTTGACTCCATGGGTCTATTGCTGCCTCGGGCATCTTATGGCCGTTGTGCTGTGAGTCTTGTTTATCTAATGGGACGAAAAACTGATAGTGAATTGTAACGTTCAGGGCCACCTAATGACGATGGATCACTCAAATTGCGTCCCGATTCAATACATCGTCCTCCAGCAGACTTGTCTCCATGGGTCTATTGCTGCCTCGTGCACCTTATGGTCGTTCTCCCATGAGTCTAGATTATCGAATGGGACGAAAAACTGATAGTTAATTGCAACATTCAGGGCTTCCTAATGACGATGGAACACTCAAATTGCGTCCCGATTCAATACATCGTCCTCCAGCAGACTTGTCTCCATGGGACAATTGCTGCCTCGGGCACCTTATGGCCGTTCTGCCGTGAGTCAAAGATTTTCGAATCGGACGAAAAACTGATAATGAATTGTAACATTCAGGGCCACCTAATGACGATGGATCACTCAAATTGCGTCGCGATTCAATACATCGTCCTCAAGCCGACTTGTCTCCATGGGTCTATTGCTGCCACGGGCACCTTATGGCCGTTCTGCTGTGAGTCTAGTTTATCGAATGGGACGAAAAACTGATAGTGAATTGTAACGTTCAGGGCCACCTATTGACGATGGAACACTCAAATTGCGTCCCGATTCAATACATCGTCCTCCAGCAGACTTGTCTCCATGGTTCTATTGCTGTCTCGGACACCTTATGGCCGTTCTGCTGTGAGTCAAACATTTTCGAATCGGACGAAAAACTGATAGTGAATTGTAACATTCAGGGCCACCTAATGACGATGGATCACTCAAATTGTGTCCCGATTCAATACATCGTCCACCAGCCGACTTGTCTCCATGGGGCTGTTGCTGCCTCGGGCACCTTATGGCCGTTCTGCTGTGAGTCAAAGATTTTCGAATCGGACGAAAAACTGATAGTGAATTGCAACGTTCAGGGCCACCTAATGACGATGGATCACTCAAATTGCGTCCCGATTCAATACATCGTCCTCCAGCAGACTTGTCTCCATGGGTCTATTGCTGCCTCGGGCACCTTATGGCCGTTCTGCTGTGAGTCAAAGATTTTCGAATCAGACTAAAAACTGATAGTGAATTGTAACGTTCAGGGCCACCTAATGACGACGGATCACTCAAATTGCGTCCCGATTCAATACATCGTCCTCCAGCAGACTTGTCTCCATGGGTCTATTGCTGCCGCGGGCACCTTATGGTCGTTCTCCCGTGAGTCTAGATTATCGAATGGGACGAAAAACTGACAGTTAATTGTAACATTCAGGGCTTCCTAATGACGATGGAACATTCAAATTGCGTCGCGATTCAATACATCGTCCTCCAGCAGATTTGTCTCCATGGGTCAATTGCTGCCTCGGGCACCTTATGGCAGTTCTGCTGTGAGTCAAAGATTTTCGAATCGGACGAAAAACTGATAGTGAATTGTAACATTCAGGGCCACCTAATGACGATGGACCACACAAATTCCGTCCCGATTCAATACATCGTCCTCCAGCCGACTTGACTCCATGGGTCTATTGCTGCCTCGGGCATCTTATGGCCGTTCTGCTGTGAGTCTTGTTTATCGAATGGGACGAAAAACTGATAGTGAATTGTAACGTTCAGGGCCACCTAATGACGATGGATCACTCAAATTGCGTCCCGATTCAACACATCGTCCTCCAGCAGACTTGTCTCCATGGGTCTATTGCTGCGTCGGGCACCTTATGGTCGTTCTCCCATGAGTCTAGATTATCGAATGGGACGAAAAACTGATAGTTAATTGCAACATTCAGGGCTTCCTAATGACGATGGAACACTCAAATTGCGTCCCGATTCAATACATCGTCCTCCAGCAGACTTGTCTCCATGGGTCAATTGCTGCCTCGGGCACCTTATGGCCGTTCTGCTGTGAGTAAAAGATTTTCGAATCGGACGAAAAACTGATAATGAATTGTAACTTTCAGGGCCACCTAATGACGATGGATCACTCAAATTGCGTCGCGATTCAATACATCGTCCTCCAGCCGACTTGTCTCCATCGGTCTATTGCTGCCACGGGCACCTTATGGCCGTTCTGCTGTGAGTCAAACATTTTCGAATCGGACGAAAAACTGATAGTGAATTGTAACATTCAGGGCTACCTAATGACGATGGACCACACAAATTGCGTCCCGATTCAATACATCGTCCTCCAGCCGACTTGCCTCCATGGGTCTATTGCTGCCTCGGGCACCTTATGGCCGTTCTGCTGTGAGTCAAACATTTTCGAATCGGACGAAAAACTGATAGTGAATTGTAACATTCAGGGCCACCTAATGACGATGGATCACTCAAATTGCGTCCCGATTCAATACATCGTCCACAAGCCGACTTGACTCCATGGCTCTATTGCTGCCTCGGGCACCTTATGGCCTTTCTACTGTGAGTCTAGATTATCGAATGGGACGAAAAACTGATAGTGAATTGTACCGTTCAGGGCCACCTAATGACGATGGATCAGCAAATTGCGTCCCGATTCAATACATCGTCCTCTAGCAGACTTGTCCCCATGGGTCTATTGCTGCCTCGGGCACCTTACGGCCGTTCTGCTGTGAGTCAAAGATTTTGGAATCGGACGAAAAACTGATAGTGAATTGTAACTTTCAACTCCACATAATGACGATGGATCACTGAAATTGCGTCCCGATTGAATACATCGTCCTCCAGCCGACCTGACTCCATGGGTCTATTGCTGCCTCGGGCACCTTATGGCCTTTCTGCTGTGAGTCTTGTTTATCGAATGGGACGAAAAACTGATAGTGAATTGTAACGTTCAGGGCCACCTAATGACGATGGATCACTCAAATTGCGTCCCGATTCAATACATCGTCCTCCAGCAGACTTGTCTCCATGGGTCTATTACTGCCTCGGGCACCTTATGGTCGTTCTCCCATGAGTCTAGATTATCGAATGGGACGAAAAACTGATAGTTAATTGCAACATTCAGGGCTTCCTAATGACGATGGAACACTCAAATTGCGTCCCGATTCAATACATCGTCCTCCAGCAGACTTGTCTCCATGGGTCAATTGCTGCCTCGGGCACCTTATGGCCGTTCTGCTGTGAGTCAAAGATTTTCGAATCGGACGAAAAACTGATAATGAATTGTAACATTCAGGGCCACCTAATGACGATGGATCACTCAAATTGCGTCGCGATTCAATACATCGTCCTCCAGCCGACTTGTCTCCATGGGTCTATTGCTGCCACGGGCACCTTATGGCCGTTCTGCTGTGAGTCAAACATTTTCGAATCGGACGAAAAACTGATAGTGAATTGTAACATTCAGGGCCACCTAATGACGATGGATCACTCAAATTGCGTCCCGATTCAATACATCGTCCTCCAGCCGACTTGACTCCATGGGTCTATTGCTGCCTCGGGCACCTTATGGCCTTTCTACTGTGAGTCTAGATTATCGAATGGGACGATAAACTGATAGTGAATTGTAACGTTCAGGGCCACCTAATGACGATGGATCACTCAAATTGCGTCCCGATTCAATACATCGTCCTCCAGCCGACTTGCCTCCATGGGTCTATTGCAGCCTCGGGCACCTTATGGCCGTTCTGCTGTGAGTCAAACATTTTCGAATCGGACGAAAAACTGATAGTGAATTGTAACATTCAGGGCCACCTAATGACGATGGATCACTCAAATTGCGTCCCGATTCAATACATCGTCCTCCAGCCGACTTGTCTCCATGGGTCTATTGCTGCCTCGGGCACCTTATGGCCGTTCTGCTGTGAGTACAGATTTTCGAATCGAACGAAAAACTGATAGTGAATTGTAACTTTCAGGGCCACCTAATGACGATGGATCACTCAAATTGCGTCCCGATTCAATACATCGTCCTCCAGCCGACTTGCCTCCATGGGTCTATTGCTGCCTCGGGCACCTTATGGCCGTTCTGCTGTGAGTGAAACATTTTCGAATCGGACGAAAAACTGATAGTGTATTGTAACATTCAAGGCCACCTAATGACGATGGATCACTCAAATTGCGTCCCGATTCAATACATCGTCCTCAAGCCGACTTGACTCCATGGGTCTATTGCTGCCTCGGTCACCTTATGGCCTTTCTACTATGAGTCTAGATTATCGAATGGGACGAAAAACTGATAGTGAATTGTAACGTTCAGGGCCACCTAATGACGATGGATCAGCAAATTGCGTCCCGATTCAATACATCGACCTCCAGCAGACTTGTCCCCATGGGTCTATTGCTGCCTCGGGCACCTTACGGCCGTTCTGCTGTGAGTCAAAGATTTTCGAATCGGACGAAAAACTGATAGTGAATTGTAACTTTCAGGGCCACTTAATGACGATGGATCACTCAAATTGTGTCCCGATTCAATACATCGTCCTCCAGCCGACTTGACTCCATGGGTCTATTGCTGCCTCGGGCACCTTATGGCCTTTCTGCTGTGAGTCTAGATTATCGAATGGGACGAAAAACTGATAGTGAATTGTAACGTTCAGGGCCACCTAATGACGATGGATCACTCAAATTGCGTCCCGATTCAATACATCGTCCTCCAGCAGACTTGTCCCCATGGGTCTATTGCTGCCTCGGGCACCTTATGGCCGTTCTGCTGTGAGTCAAAGATTTTCGAATCGGAGGAAAAACTGATAATGAATTGTAACTTTCAGGGCCACCTAATGACGATGGATCACTCAAATTGCGTCCCGATTCAATACATCGTCCTCCAGCCGACTTGTCTCCATGGGTCTATTGCAGCCTAGGGCTCCTTACGGCCGTTCTGCTGTGAGTCAAAGATTTTCGAATCGGACGGAAAACTGATAGTGAATTGTAACGTTCAGGGCCTCCTAATGACGATGGAACACTCAAATTGCGTCCCGATTCAATACATCGTTCTCCAGCAGACTTGTCTCCATGGGTCTATTGCTGCCTCGGGCACCTTATGGCCGTTCTGCTGTGAGACAAAGATTTTCGAATCGGACGAAAAACTGATAGTGAATTGTAACATACAGGGCCACCTAATGACGATGGACCACGCAAATTGCTTCCCGATTCAATACATCGTCCTCCAGCCGACTTGACTCCATGGGTCTATTGCTGCCTCGGGCATCTTATGGCCGTTCTGCTGTGAGTCTAGTTTATCGAATGGGACGAAAAACTGATAGTGAATTAAAACGTTCAGGGCCAGCTAATGACGATGGAACACTCAAATTGCGTCCCGATTCAATACATCGTCCTCCAGCAGACTTGTCTCCATGGGTCTATTGCTGCCTCGGACACCTTATGGCCATTCTGCTGTGAGTTAAACATTTTCGAATCGGACGAAAAACTGATAGTGAATTGTAACATTCAGGGCTACCTAATGACGATGGACCACACAAATTGCGTCCCGATTCAATACATCGTCCTCCAGCCGACTTGCCTCCATGGGTCTATTGCTGCCTCGGGCACCTTATGGCCGTTCTGCTGTGAGTCAAACATTTTCGAATCGGACGAAAAACTGATAGTGAATTGTAACATTCAGGGCCACCTAATGACGATGGATCACTCAAATTGCGTCCCGATTCAATACATCGTCCTCAAGCCGACTTGACTCCATGGCTCTATTGCTGCCTCGGGCACCTTATGGCCTTTCTACTGTGAGTCTAGATTATCGAATGGGACGAAAAACTGATAGTGAATTGTACCGTTCAGGGCCACCTAATGACGATGGATCAGCAAATTGCGTCCCGATTCAATACATCGTCCTCTAGCAGACTTGTCCCCATGGGTCTATTGCTGCCTCGGGCACCTTACGGCCGTTCTGCTGTGAGTCAAAGATTTTGGAATCGGACGAAAAACTGATAGTGAATTGTAACTTTCAACTCCACATAATGACGATGGATCACTGAAATTGCGTCCCGATTGAATACATCGTCCTCCAGCCGACCTGACTCCATGGGTCTATTGCTGCCTCGGGCACCTTATGGCCTTTCTGCTGTGAGTCTTGTTTATCGAATGGGACGAAAAACTGATAGTGAATTGTAACGTTCAGGGCCACCTAATGACGATGGATCACTCAAATTGCGTCCCGATTCAATACATCGTCCTCCAGCAGACTTGTCTCCATGGGTCTATTACTGCCTCGGGCACCTTATGGTCGTTCTCCCATGAGTCTAGATTATCGAATGGGACGAAAAACTGATAGTTAATTGCAACATTCAGGGCTTCCTAATGACGATGGAACACTCAAATTGCGTCCCGATTCAATACATCGTCCTCCAGCAGACTTGTCTCCATGGGTCAATTGCTGCCTCGGGCACCTTATGGCCGTTCTGCTGTGAGTCAAAGATTTTCGAATCGGACGAAAAACTGATAATGAATTGTAACATTCAGGGCCACCTAATGACGATGGATCACTCAAATTGCGTCGCGATTCAATACATCGTCCTCCAGCCGACTTGTCTCCATGGGTCTATTGCTGCCACGGGCACCTTATGGCCGTTCTGCTGTGAGTCAAACATTTTCGAATCGGACGAAAAACTGATAGTGAATTGTAACATTCAGGGCCACCTAATGACGATGGATCACTCAAATTGCGTCCCGATTCAATACATCGTCCTCCAGCCGACTTGACTCCATGGGTCTATTGCTGCCTCGGGCACCTTATGGCCTTTCTACTGTGAGTCTAGATTATCGAATGGGACGATAAACTGATAGTGAATTGTAACGTTCAGGGCCACCTAATGACGATGGATCACTCAAATTGCGTCCCGATTCAATACATCGTCCTCCAGCCGACTTGCCTCCATGGGTCTATTGCAGCCTCGGGCACCTTATGGCCGTTCTGCTGTGAGTCAAACATTTTCGAATCGGACGAAAAACTGATAGTGAATTGTAACATTCAGGGCCACCTAATGACGATGGATCACTCAAATTGCGTCCCGATTCAATACATCGTCCTCCAGCCGACTTGTCTCCATGGGTCTATTGCTGCCTCGGGCACCTTATGGCCGTTCTGCTGTGAGTACAGATTTTCGAATCGAACGAAAAACTGATAGTGAATTGTAACTTTCAGGGCCACCTAATGACGATGGATCACTCAAATTGCGTCCCGATTCAATACATCGTCCTCCAGCCGACTTGCCTCCATGGGTCTATTGCTGCCTCGGGCACCTTATGGCCGTTCTGCTGTGAGTGAAACATTTTCGAATCGGACGAAAAACTGATAGTGTATTGTAACATTCAAGGCCACCTAATGACGATGGATCACTCAAATTGCGTCCCGATTCAATACATCGTCCTCAAGCCGACTTGACTCCAGGGGTCTATTGCTGCCTCGGGCACCTTATGGCCTTTCTACTATGAGTCTAGATTATCGAATGGGACGAAAAACTGATAGTGAATTGTAACGTTCAGGGCCACCTAATGACGATGGATCAGCAAATTGCGTCCCGATTCAATACATCGACCTCCAGCAGACTTGTCCCCATGGGTCTATTGCTGCCTCGGGCACCTTACGGCCGTTCTGCTGTGAGTCAAAGATTTTCGAATCGGACGAAAAACTGATAGTGAATTGTAACTTTCAGGGCCACTTAATGACGATGGATCACTCAAATTGTGTCCCGATTCAATACATCGTCCTCCAGCCGACTTGACTCCATGGGTCTATTGCTGCCTCGGGCACCTTATGGCCTTTCTGCTGTGAGTCTAGATTATCGAATGGGACGAAAAACTGATAGTGAATTGTAACGTTCAGGGCCACCTAATGACGATGGATCACTCAAATTGCGTCCCGATTCAATACATCGTCCTCCAGCAGACTTGTCCCCATGGGTCTATTGCTGCCTCGGGCACCTTATGGCCGTTCTGCTGTGAGTCAAAGATTTTCGAATCGGAGGAAAAACTGATAATGAATTGTAACTTTCAGGGCCACCTAATGACGATGGATCACTCAAATTGCGTCCCGATTCAATACATCGTCCTCCAGCCGACTTGTCTCCATGGGTCTATTGCAGCCTAGGGCTCCTTACGGCCGTTCTGCTGTGAGTCAAAGATTTTCGAATCGGACGGAAAACTGATAGTGAATTGTAACGTTCAGGGCCTCCTAATGACGATGGAACACTCAAATTGCGTCCCGATTCAATACATCGTTCTCCAGCAGACTTGTCTCCATGGGTCTATTGCTGCCTCGGGCACCTTATGGCCGTTCTGCTGTGAGACAAAGATTTTCGAATCGGACGAAAAACTGATAGTGAATTGTAACATACAGGGCCACCTAATGACGATGGACCACGCAAATTGCTTCCCGATTCAATACATCGTCCTCCAGCCGACTTGACTCCATGGGTCTATTGCTGCCTCGGGCATCTTATGGCCGTTCTGCTGTGAGTCTAGTTTATCGAATGGGACGAAAAACTGATAGTGAATTAAAACGTTCAGGGCCAGCTAATGACGATGGAACACTCAAATTGCGTCCCGATTCAATACATCGTCCTCCAGCAGACTTGTCTCCATGGGTCTATTGCTGCCTCGGACACCTTATGGCCATTCTGCTGTGAGTTAAATATTTTCGAATCGGACGAAAAACTGATAGCGAATTGTAACATTCAGAGCCACCTAATGACGATGGATCACTCAAATTGTGTCCCGATTCAATACATCGTCCACCAGCCGACTTGTCTCCATGGGGCTATTGCTGCCTCGGGCACCTTATGGCCGTTCTGCTGTGAGTCAAAGATTTTCAAATCGGACGAAAAACTGATAGTGAATTGCTACGTTCAGGGCCACCTAATGACGATGGATCACTCAAATTGCGTCCCGATTCAATACATCGTCCTCCAGCCGACTTGACTCCATGGGTCTATTGCTGCCTCGGGCCCTTATGGCCTTTCTGCTGTGAGTCAAAGATTTTCGAATCGGACGAAAAACTGATAATGAATTGTAACTTTCAGGGCCACCTAATGACGATGGATCACTCAAATTGCGTCCCGATTCAATACATCGTCCTCCAGCCGACTTGTCTCCATGGGTCTATTGCTGCCTAGGGCTCCTTACGGCCGTTCTGCTGTGAGTCAAAGATTTTCAAATCGGACGGAAAACTGATAGTGAATTGTAACGTTCAGGGCCTCCTAATGACGATGGAACACTCAAATTGCGTCCCGATTCAATACATCGTCCTCCAGCAGACTTGTCTCCATGGGTCTATTGCTGCCTCGGGCATCTTATGGCCGTTCTGCTGTGAGTCAAAGATTTTCGAATCGGACGAAAAACTGATAGTGAATTGTAACGTTCAGGGCCACCTAATGACGATGGATCACTCAAATTGCGTCCCGATTCAATACATCGTCCTCCAGCAGACTTGTCTCCATGGGTCTATTGCTGCCTCGGGCACCTTATGGCCGTTCTGCTGTGACTCTAAGATTTTGGAATCGGACGAAAAACTGATAGTGGATTGTAACGTTCAGGGCCACCTAATGACGATGGATCACTCAAATTGCGTCCCGATTCAATACATCGTCCTCCAGCAGACTTGTCTCCATGGGTCTATAACTGCATCGGGCACCTTATGGCCGTTCTGCTGTGAGTCAAAGATTTTCGAATCGGACGAAAAACTGATAGTGAATTGTAACGTTCAGGGCCACCTAATGACGATGGATCACTCAAATTGCGTCCCGATTCAATACATCGTCCTCCAGCCGACGTGTCTCCATGGGTCTATTGCTGCCTCGGGCACCTTATGGCCGTTCTGCTGTGAGTCAAACATTTTCGAATCGGACGAAAAACTGATAGTGAACTGTAACGATCAGAGCCTCCTAATTACGATGGAACACTCAAATTGCGTCCCGATTCAATACATCGTCCTCCAGCAGACTTGTCTCCATGGGTCTATTGCTGCCTCGGGGCACCTTATGGCCGTTGTGCTGTGAGTCAAAGATTTACGAATCTTACGAAAAACTGATAGTGAATTGTAACGTTCAGGGCCACCTAATTACGATGGATCCTTCAAATTGCGTCCCGATTCAATACATCGTCCTCCAGCCGACTTGACTCCATGGGTCTATTGCTGCCTCGGGCATTTATGGCCGTTCTGCTGTGAGTCTAGTTTATCGAATGGGACGAAAAACTGATAGTGAATTGTAACGTTCAGGGCCACCTAATGACGATGGATCACTCAAATTGCGTCCCGATTCAATACATCGTCCTCCAGCAGACTTGTCTCCATGGGTCTATTGCTGCCTCGGGCACCTTATGGTCGTTCTCCCGTGAGCCTAGATTATCGAATGGGACGAAAAACTGATAGTTAATTGCAACATTCAGGGCTTCTTAATGAAGATGGAACACTCAAATTGCGTCCCGATTCAATACATCGTCCTCCAGCCGACTTGTCTCCATGGGGCTATTGCTGCCTCGGGTACCTTATGGCCGTTCTGCTGTGAGTCAAAGATTTTCGAATCGGACGAAAAACTGATAGTGAATTGTAACATTCAGGGCCACCTAATGACGATGGACCACACAAATTGCGTCCCGATTCAATACATCGTCCTCCAGCTGACTTGACTCCATGGGTCCATTGCTGCCTTGGGCATCTTATGGCCGTTCTGCTGTGAGTCTAGTTTATCGAATGGGACGAAAAACTGATAGTGAATTGTAACGTTCAGGGCCACCTAATGACGATGGATCACTCAAATTCCGTCCCGATTTAATACATCGTCCTCCAGCAGACTTGTCTCCATGGGTCTATTGCTGCCTCGGGCACCTTATGGCCGTTCTGCTGTGAGTCAAACATTTTCGAATCGGACGAAAAACTGATAGTGAATTGTAACATTCAGGGCCACCTAATGACGATGGATCACTCAAATTGCGTCCCGATTCAATACATCGTCCTCCAGCCGACTTGACTCCATGGGTCTATTGCTGCCTCGGGCACCTTATGGCATTTCTGCTGTGAGTCTAGATTATCGAATGGGACGAAAAACTGATAGTGAATTGTAACGTTCAGGGCCACCTAATGACGATGGATCAGCAAATTGCGTCCCGATTCAATACATCGTCCTCCAGCAGACTTGTCCCCATGGGTCTATTGCTGCCTCGGGCACCTTATGGCATTTCTGCTGTGAGACTAGATTATCGAATGGGACGAAAAACTGATAGTGAATTGTAACGTTCAGGGCCACCTAATGACGATGGATCAGCAAATTGCGTCCCGATTCAATACATCGTCCTCCAGCCGACTTGACTCCATGGGTCTATTGCTGCCTCGGGCACCTTATGGCCGTTCTGCTGTGATTCTAGATTAAAGAATGGGACGAAAAACTGTTAGTGAATTGTAACGTTCAGGGACACCTAATGACGATGGATCACTCAAATTGCGTCCCGATTCAATACATCGTCCTCCAGCCGACTTGTCTCCATGGGTCTATTGCTGCCTGGGGCACCTTATGGCCGTTCTGCTGTGAGTCAAACATTTTCGAAGCGAACGAAAAACTGATAGTGAACTGTAACGTTCAGGGCCTCCTAGTTACGATGGAACACTCAAATTGCGTCCCGATTCAATACATCGTCCTCCAGCAGACTTGTCTCTATGGGTCTATTGCTGCCTCGGGGCACCTTATGGCCGTTCTGCTGTGAGTCAAACATTTTCGAATCGGACGAAAAACTGATAGTGAATTGTAACATTCAGGGCCACCTAATGACGATGGACCACGCAAATTGCGTCCCGATTCAATACATCGTCCTCCAGCCGACTTGACTGCATGGGTCTATTCCTGCCTCGGGCATCTTATGGCCGTTGTGCTGTGAGTCTAGTTTATCGAATGGGACGAAAAACTGATAGTGAATTGTAACGTTCAGGGCCAAATAATGACGATGGAACACTCAAATTGCGTCCCGATTCAATACATCGTCCTCCAGCAGACTTGTCTCCATGGGTCTATTGCTGCCTCGGGCACCTTATGGCCGTTCTGCTGTGAGTCAAACATTTTCGAATCGGACGAAAAACTGATAGTGAATTGTAACATTCAGGGCCACCTAATGACGATGGATCACTCAAATTGCGTCCCGATTCAATACATCGTCCTCAAGCCGTATTGACTCCATGGGTCTATTGCTGCCTCGGGCACCTTATGGCCTTTCTGCTGTGAGTATAGATTATCGAATGGGACGAAAAACTGTTAGTGAATTGTAACGTTCAGGGCCACCTAATGACGATGGATCACTCAAATTGCGTCCCGATTCAATACATCGTCCTCCAGCCGACTTGTCTCCATGGGTCTATTGCTGCCTCGGGCACCTTTTCGCCGTTCTGCTGTGAGTCAAACATTTTCGAATCGGACGAAAAACTGATAGTGAACTGTAACGTTCAGGGCCTCCTAATTACGATGGAACACTCAAATTGCGTCCCGATTCAATACATCGTCCTTCAGCAGACTTGTCTCCATGGGTCTATTGCTGCCTCGGGGCACCTTATGGCCGTTCTGCTGTGAGTCAAAGAATTTCGAATCGGACGAAAAACTGATAGTGAATTGTAACGTTCAGGGCCACCTAATGACGATGGATCACTCAAATTGCGACCCGATTCAATACATCGTCCTCCAGCAGACTTGTCTCCATGGGTCTATTGCTGCCTCGGGCACCTTATGGCCGTTCTGCTGTGAGTCAAAGATTTTCGAATCGGACGAAAAACTGATAGTGAATTGTAACATTCAGGGCCACCTAATGACGATGGACCACGCAAATTGCGTCCCGATTCAATACATCGTCCTCCAGCCGACTTGACTGCATGGGTCTATTGCTGCCTCGGGCATCTTATGGCCGTTCTGCTGTGAGTCTAGTTTATCGAATGGGACGAAAAACTGATAGTGAATTGTAACGTTCAGGGCCTCCTAATGACGATGGAACACTCAAATTGCGTCCCGATTCAATACATCGTCCTCCAGCAGACTTGTCTCCATTGGTCTATTGCTGCCTCGGACACCTGCTGTGAGTCAAACATTTTCGAATCGGACGAAAAACTGATAGTGAATTGTAACTTTCAGGGCCACCTAATGACGATGGATCACTCAAATTGCGTCCCGATTCAATACATCGTCCTCCAGCCGACTTGACTCCATGGGTCTATTGCTGCCTCGGGCACCTTATGGCCTTTCTGCTGTGAGTCTAGATTATCGAATGGGACGAAAAACTGATAGTGAATTGTAACTTTCAGGGCCACCTAATGACGATGGATCACTCAAATTGCGTCCCGATTCAATACATCGTCCTCCAGCAGACTTGTCCCCATGGCTCTATTGCTGCCTCGGGCACCTTATGGCCGTTCTGCTGTGAGTCAAAGATTTTCGAACCGGACGATAAACTGATAGTGAATTGCAACGTTCAGGGCCACCTAATGACGATGGATCACTCAAATTGCGTCCCGATTCAATACATCGTCCTCCAGCCGACTTGACTCCATGGGTCTATTGCTGCCTCGGGCACCTTATGGCCTTTCTGCTGTGAGTCTAGATTATCGAATGGGACGAAAAACTGATAGTGAATTGTAACGTTCAGGGCCACCTAATGACGATGGATCACTCAAATTGCGTCCCGATTCAATACATCGTCCTCCAGCAGACTTGTCCCCATGGGTCTATTGCTGCCTCGGGCACCTTATGGCCGTTCTGCTGTGAGTCAAAGATTTTCGAATCGGACGAAAAACTGATAGTGAATTGCAACGTTCAGGGCCACCCAATGACGATGGATCACTCAAATTGCGTCCCGATTCAATACATCGTCCTCCAGCAGACTTGTCTCCATGGGTCTATTGCTGCCTCGGGCACCTTATGGCCGTTCTGCTGTGAGTCAAAGATTTTCGAATCAGACTAAAAACTGATAGTGAATTGTAACGTTCAGGGCCTCCTAATGCCGATGGAACACTCAAATTGCGTCCCGATTCAATACCTCGTCCTTCAGCAGACTTGTCTCCATGGGTCTATTGCTGCCTCGGGCACCTTATGGTCGTTCTTCCGTGAGTCTAGATTATCGAGTGGTACGAAAAACTGATAGTTAATTCTAACATTCAGGGCCACCTAATGACGATGGAACACTCAAATTGCGTCCCGATTCAATACATCGTCCTCCAGCAGACTTGTCTCCATGGGTCTATTGCTGCCTCGGGCATCTTATGGCCGTTCTGCTGTGAGTCAAAGATTTTCGAATCGGACGAAAAACTGATAGTGAATTGTAACGTTCAGGGCCACCTAATGACGATGGATCACTCAAATTGCGTCCCGATTCAATACATCGTCCTCCAGCAGACTTGTCTCCATGGGTCTATTGCTGCCTCGGGCACCTTATGGCCTTTCTGCTGTGACTCTAAGACTTTGGAATCGGACGAAAAACTGATAGTGAATTGTAACGTTCAGGGCCACCTAATGACGATGGATAACTCAAATTGCGTCCCGATTCAATACATCGTCCTCCAGCAGACTTGTCTCCATGGGTCTATTACTGCATCGGGCACCTTATGGCCGTTCTGCTGTGAGTCAAAGATTTTCGAATCGGACGAAAAACTGATAGTGAATTGTAACGATCAGGGACACCTAGTGACGATGGATCACTCAAATTGCGTCCCGATTCAATACATCGTCCTCCAGCCGACTTGACTCCATGAGTCTATTGCTGCCTCGGGCATTTATGGCCGTTCTGCTGTGAGTCTAGTTTATCGAATGGGACGAAAAACTGATAGTGAATTGTAACGTTCAGGGCCACCTAATGACGATGGATCACTCAAATTGCGTCCCGATTCAATACATCGTCCTCCAGCAGACTTGTCTCCATGGGTCTATTGCTGCCTCGGGCACCTTATGGTCGTTCTCCCGTGAGTCTAGATTATCGAATGGGACGAAAAACTGATAGTTAATTGCAACATTCAGGGCTTCCTAATGACGATGGAACACTCAAATTGCGTCCCGATTCAATACATCGTCCTCCAGCCGACTTGTCTCCATGGGGCTATTGCTGCCTCGGGCACCTTATGGCCGTTCTGCTGTGAGTCAATGATTTTCGAATCGGACGAAAAACTGATAGTGACTTGTAACATTCAGTGCCACCTAATGACGATGGATCACTCAAATTGCGTCCCGATTCAATACATCGTCCTCCAGCCGACCTGACTCCATGGGTCTATTGCTGCCTCGGGCACGTTATGGCATTTCTGCTGTGAGTCTAGATTATCGAATGGGACGAAAAACTGATAGTGAATTGTAATGTTCAGGGCCACCTAATGACGATGGATCAGCAAATTGCGTCCCGATTCAATACATCGTCCTCCAGCAGACTTGTCCCCATGTGTCTATTGCTGCCTCGGGCACCTTATGGCCGTTCTGCTGTGAGTCAAAGATTTTCGAATCGGACGAACAACTGATAGTGAATTGTAACTTTCAGGGCCACTTAATGACGATGGATCACTCAAATTGCGTCCCGATTCAATACATCGTCCTCCAGCCGACTTGACTCCATGGGTCTATTGCTGCCTCGGGCACCTTATGGCCGTTCTGCTGTGAGTCTAGATTATCGAATGGGACGAAAAACTGTTAGTGAATTGTAACGTTCAGGGCCACCTAATGACGAAGGATCACTCAAATTGCGTCCCGATTCAATACATCGTTCGTCCTCCAGCAGACTTGTCTCCATGGGTCTATTGCTGCCTCGGGCACCTTATGGCCGTTCTGCTGTGAGTCAAAGATTTTCGAATCGGACGAAAAACTGATAGTGAATTGTAACGTTCGCGGCCACCTAATGACGATGGATCACTCAAATTGCGTCCCGATTCAATACATCGTCCTCCAGTCGACCTGTCTCCATGGGTCTATTGCTGCCTGGGGCACCTTATGGCCGTTCTGCTGTGAGTCAAACATTTTCGAAGCGGACGAAAAACTGATAGTGAACTATAACGTTCAGGGCCTCCTAGTTACGATGGAACACTCAAATTGCGTCCCGATTCAATACATCGTCCTCCAGCAGACTTGTCTCTATGGGTCTATTGCTGCCTCGGGGCACCTTATGGCCGTTCTGCTGTGAGTCAAAGAATTTCGAATCGGACGAAAAACTGATAGTGAATTGTAACATTCAGGGCCACCTAATGACGATGGACCACGCAAATTGCGTCCCGATTCAATACATCGTCCTCCAGCCGACTTGACTGCATGGGTCTATTGCTGCCTCGGGCATCTTATGGCCGTTCTGCTGTGAGTCTAGTTTATCGAATGGGACGAAAAACTGATAGTGAATTGTAACGTTCAGGGCCAAATAATGACGATGGAACACTCAAATTGCGTCCCGATTCAATACATCGTCCTCCAGCAGACTTGTCTCCATGGGTCTATTGCTGCCTCGGGGCACCTTATGGCCGTTCTGCTGTGAGTCAAACATTTTCGAATCGGACGAAAAACTGATAGTGAATTGTAACATTCAGGGCCACCTAATGACGATGGATCACTCAAATTGCGTCCCGGTTCAATACATCGTCCTCAAGCCGACCTGACTCCATGGGTCTATTGCTGCCTCGGGCACCTTATGGCCTTTCTGCTGTGAGTATAGATTATCGAATGGGACGAAAAACTGATAGTGAATTGTAACGTTCAGGGCCACCTAATGACGATGGATCAGCAAATTGCGTCCCGAATCAATACATCGTCCTCCAGCAGACTTGTCCCCATGGGTCTATTGCTGCCTCGGGCACCTTATGGCCGTTCTGCTGTGAGTCAAAGATTTTCGAATCGGACGAAAAACTGATAGTGAATTGTAACTTTCAGGGCCACTTAATGACGATGGATCACTCAAATTGGGTCCCGATTCAATACAAAGTCCTCCAGCCGACTTGACTCCATGGGTCTATTGATGCCTCGGGCACCTTATGGCCGTTCTGCTGTGAGTCTAGATTATCGAATGGGACGAAAAACTGTTAGTGAATTGTAACGTTCAGGGCCACCTAATGACGATGGATCACTCAAATTGCGTCCCGATTCAATACATCGTCCTCCAGCAGACTTGTCTCCATGGGTCTATTGCTGCCTCGGGCACCTTATGGCCGTTCTGCTGTGAGTCAAAGATTTTCGAATCGGACGAAAAACTGATAGTGAATTGTAACTTTCAGGGCCACCTAATGACGATGGATCACTCAAATTGCGTCCCGATTCAATACATCGTCCTCCAGCCGACTTGTCTCCATGGGTCTATTGCTGCCTCGGGCACCTTATGGCCGTTCTGCTGTGAGTCAAACATTTTCGAATCGGACGAAAAACTGATAGTGAACTGTAACGATCAGGGCCTCTTAATTACGATGGAACACTCAAATTGCGTCCCGATTCAATACATCGTCCTCCAGCAGACTTGTCTCCATGGGTCTATTGCTGCCTCGGGGCACCTTATGGCCGTTCTGCTGTGAGTCAAAGAATTTCGAATCGGACGAAAAACTGATAGTGAATTGTAACGTTCAGGGCCACCTAATGACGATGGATCACTCAAATTGCGTCCCGATTCAATACATCGTCCTCCAGCAGACTTGTCTCCATGGGTCTATTGCTGCCTCGGGCTCCTTATGGCCGTTCTGCTGTGAGTCAAAGATTTTCGAATCGGACGAAAAACTGATAGTGAATTGTAACATTCAGGGCCATCTAATGACGATGGACCACGCAAATTGCGTCCCGATTCAATACATCGTCCTCCGGCCGACTTGGCTCCATGGGTCTATTGCTGCCTAGGGCACCTTACGGCCGTTCTGCTGTGAGTCAAAGATTTTCGAATCGGACGGAAAACTGATAGTGAATTGTAACGTTCAAGGCCTCCTAATGCCGATGGAACACTCAAATTGCGTCCCGATTCAATACATCGTCCTCCAGCAGGCTTGTCTCCATGGGTCTATTGCTGCCTCGGGCACCTTATGGCCGTTCTGCTGTGAGTCAAAGATTTTCGAATCGGACAAAAAACAGATAGTGAATTGTAACGTTCAGGGCCTCCTAATGCCGATGGAACACTCAAATTGCGTCCCGATTCAATACCTCGTCCTTCAGCAGACTTGTCTCCATGGGTCTATTGCTTCCTCGGGCACCTTATGGTCGATCTTCCGTGAGTCTAGATTATCGAGTGGGACGAAAAACTGATAGTTAATTCCAACATTCAGGGCCACCTAATGACGATGGAACACTCAAATTGCGTCCCGATTCAATACATCGTCCTCCAGCAGACTTGTCATCATGGGTCTATTGCTGCATCGGGCATCTTATGGCCGTTCTGCTGTGAGTCAAAGATTTTCGCATCGGACGAAAAACTCATAGTGAATTGTAACGTTCAGGGCCACCTAATGACGATGGATCACTCAAATTGCGTCCCGATTCAATACATCGTCCTCCAGCAGACTTGTCTCCATGGGTCTATTGCTGCCTCGGGCACCTTATGGCCGTTCTGCTGTGACTCTAAGATTTTGGAATCGGACGAAAAACTGATAGTGAATTGTAACGTTCAGGGCCACCTAATGACGATGGATCACTCAAATTGCGTCCCGATTCAATACATCGTCCTCCAGCAGACTTGTCTCCATGGGTCAATTACTGCATCGGGCACCTTATGGCCGTTCTGCTGTGAGTCAAAGATTTTCGAATCGGACGAAAAACTGATAGTGAATTGTAACTTTCAGGGCCACCTAATGACGATGGATCACTCAAATTGCGTCCCGATTCAATACATCGTCCTCCAGCCGACTTGTCTCCACGGGTCTATTGCTGCCTCGGGCACCTTATGGCCGTTCTGCTGTGAGTCAAACATTTTCGAATCGGACGAAAAACTGATAGTGAACTGTAACGTTCAGGGCCTCCTAATTACGACGGAACACTCAAATTGCGTCCCGATTCAATACATCGTCCTCCAGCAGACTTGTCTCCATGGGTCTATTGCTGCCTCGGGGCACCTTATGGCCGTTCTGCTGTGAGTCAAAGATTTACGAATCGGACGAAAAACTGATAGTGAATTGTAACGATCAGGGCCACCTAGTGACGATGGAACACTCAAATTGCGTCCCGATTCAATACATCGTCCTCCAGCCGACTTGACTCCATGGGTCTATTGCTGCCTCGGGCATTTATGGCCGTTCTGCTGTGAGTCTAGTTTATCGAATGGGACGAAAAACTGATAGTGAATTGTAACGTTCAGGGCCACCTAATGACGATGGATCACTCAAATTGCGTCCCGATTCAATACATCGTCCTCCAGCAGACTTGTCTCCATGGGTCTATTGCTGCCTCGGGCACCTTATGGTCGTTCTCCCGTGAGTCTAGATTATCGAATGAGACGAAAAACTGATAATTAATTGCAACATTCAGGGCTTCCTAATGACGACGGAACACTCAAATTGCGTCCCGATTCAATACATCGTCCTCCAGCAGACTTGTCTCCATGGGTCTATTGCTGCCTCGGGGCACCTTATGGCCGTTCTGCTGTGAGTCAAAGATTTACGAATCGGACGAAAAACTGATAGTGAATTGTAACGATCAGGGCCACCTAGTGACGATGGATCACTCAAATTGCGTCCCGATTCAATACATCGTCCTCCAGCAGACTTGCCTCCATGGGTCTATTGCTGCCTCGGGCACCTTATGGCCGTTCTGCTGTGAGTCAAACATTTTCGAATCGGACGAAAAACTGATAGTGAATTGTAACATTCAGGTCCACCTAATGACGATGGATCACTCAAATTGCGTCCCGATTCAATACACCGTCCTCAAGCCGACTTGACTCCATGGGTCTATTGCTGCCTCGGGCACCTTATGGCCTTTCTGCTGTGAGTCTAGATTATCGAATGGGACGAAAAACTGTTAGTGAATTCTAACGTTCAGGGCCACCTAATGACGATGGATCACTCAAATTGCGTCCCGATTCAATACATCGTCCTCCGGCAGACTTGTCCCCATGGGTCTATTGCTGCCTCGGGCACCTTATGGCCGTTCTGCTGTGAGTCAAAGATTTTCGAATCGGACGAAAAACTGATAGTGAATTGTAACTTTCAGGGCCACTTAATGACGATGGATCACTCAAATTGCGTCCCGATTCAATACATCGTCCTCCAGCCGACTTGACTCCATGGGTCCATTGCTGCCTCGGGCACCTTATGGGCGTTCTGCTGTGAGTCTAGATTATCGAATGGGACGAAAAACTGTTAGTGAATTGTAACGTTCAGGGCCACCTAATGACGATGGATCACTCAAATTACGTCCCGATTCAATACATCGTCCTCCGGCAGACTTGTCTCCATGGGTCTATTGCTGCCTCGGGCACCTTATGGCCGTTCTGCTGTGAGTCAAAGATTTTCGAATCGGACGAAAAACTGATAGTGAATTGTAACTTTCAGGTCCACCTAATGACGATGGATCACTCAAATTGCGTCCCGATTCAATACATCGTCCTCCAGCCGACTTGTCTCCATGGGTCTATTGCTGCCTCGGGCACCTTAAGGCCGTTCTGCTGTGAATCAAACATTTTCGAATCGGACGAAAAACTGATATTGAACTGTAACGTTCAGGACCTCCTAATTACGATCGAACACTCAAATTGCGTCCCGATTCAATACATCGTCCTCCAGCAGACTTGTCTCCATGGGTCTATTGCTGCCTCGGGGCACCTTATGGCCGTTCTGCTGTGAGTCAAAGAATTTCGAATCGGACGAAAAACTGATAGTGAATTGTAACATACTGGGCCACCTAATGACGATGGACCACGCAAATTGCGTCCCGATTCAATACATCGTCCTCCAGCCGACTTGACAGCATGGGTCTATTGCTGCCTCGCGCATCTTATGGCCGTTCTGCTGTGAGTCTAGTTTATCGAATGGGACGAAAAACTGATAGTGAATTGTAACGTTCAGGGCCAAATAATGACGATGGAACACTCAAATTGCGTCCCGATTCAATACATCGTCCTCCAGCAGACTTGTCTCCATGGGTCTATTGCTGCCTCGGGCACCTTATGGCCGTTCTGCTGTGAGTCAAACATTTTCGAATCGGACGAAAAGCTGATAGTGAATTGTAACATTCAGGGCCACCTAATGACGATGGATCACTCAAATTGCGTCCCGATTCAATACATCGTCCTCAAGCCGACTTGACTCCATGGGTCTATTGCTGCCTCGGGCACCTTATGGCCTTTCTGCTGTGAGTATAGATTATCGAATGGGACGAAAAACTGATAGTGAATTGTAACGTTCAGGGCCACCTAATGACGATGGATCAGCAAATTGCGTCCCGATTCAATACATCGTCCTCCAGCAGACTTGTCATCATGGGTCTATTGCTGCCTCGGGCACCTTATGGCCGTTCTGCTGTGAGTCAAAGATTTTCGAATCGGACGAAAAACTGATAGTGAATTGTAACTTTCAGGGCCACTTAATGACGATGGATCACTCAAATTGCGTCCCGATTCAATACAACGTCCTCCAGCCGACTTGACTCCATGGGTCTATTGCTGCCTCGGGCACCTTATGGCCGTTCTGCTGTGAGTCTAGATTATCGAATGGGACGAAAAACTGTTAGTGAATTGTAACGTTCAGGGCCACCTAATGACGATGGATCACTCAAATTGCGTCCCGATTCAATACATCGTCCTCCAGCCGACTTGACTGCATGGGTCTATTGCTGCCTCGGGCATCTTATGGCCGTTCTGCTGTGAGTCTAGTTTATCGAATGGGACGAAAAACTGATAGCGAATTGTAACGTTCAGGGCCACCTAATGACGATGGATCAGCAAATTGCGTCCCGATTCAATACATCGTCCTCCAGCAGACTTGTCCCCATGGGTCTATTGCTGCCTCGGGCACCTTATGGCCGTTCTGCTATGAGTCAAACATTTTCGAATCGGACGAAAAACTGATAGTGAACTGTAACGTTCAGGGCCTCCTAATTACGATGGAACACTCAAATTGCGTCCCGATTCAATACATCGTCCTCCAGCAGACTTGTCTCCATGGGTCTATTGCTGCTTCGGGCATCTTATGGCCGTTCTGCTGTGAGTCAAAGATTATCGAATGAGACGAAAAACTGATAATTAATTGCAACATTCAGGGCTTCCTAATGACGACGGAACACTCAAATTGCGTCCCGATTCAATACATCGTCCTCCAGCAGACTTGTCTCCATGGGTCTATTGCTGCCTCGGGGCACCTGATGGCCGTTCTGCTGTGAGTCAAAGATTTACGAATCGGACGAAAAACTGATAGTGAATTGTAACGATCAGGGCCACCTAGTGACGATGGATCACTCAAATTGCGTCCCGATTCAATACATCGTCCTCCAGCAGACTTGTCTCCATGGGTCTATTGCTGCCTCGGGCACCTTATGGCCGTTCTGCTGTGAGTCAAAGATTTTCGAATCGGACGAAAAACTGATAGTGAATTGTAACTTTCAGGGCCACTTAATGACGATGGATCACTCAAATTGCGTCCCGATTCAATACATCGTCCTCCAGCCGACTTGACTCCATGGGTCTATTGCTGCCTCGGGCACCTTATGGCCTTTCTGCTGTGAGTCTAGATTATCGAATGGGACGAAAGACTGATAGTGAATTGTAACGTTCAGGGCCACCTAATGACGATGGATCAGCCAATTGCGTCCCGATTCAATACATCGTCCTCCAGCAGACTTGTCCCCATGGGTCTATTGCTGCCTCGGGCACCTTATGGCCGTTCTGCTGTGAGTCAAAGATTTTCGAATCGGACGAAAAACTGATAGTGAATTGTAACTTTCAGGGCCACCTAATGACGATGGATCACTCAAATTGCGTCCCGATTCAATACATCGTCCTCCAGCCGACTTGTCTCCATGGGTCTATTGCTGCCTCGGGCACCTTATGGCCGTTCTGCTGTGAGTCAAACATTTTCGAATCGGACGAATAACTGATAGTGAATTGTAACGTTCAGGGCCTCCTGATGCCGATGGAACACTCAAATTGCGTCCCGATTCAATACCTCGTCCTCCAGCAGACTTGTCTCCATGGGTCTATTGCTGCCTCGGGCACCTTATGGTCGTTCTCCCGTGAGTCTAGATTATCGAATGGGACGAAAAACTGATAGTAAATTGTAACATTCAGGAACTCCTAATGACGATGGAACACTCAAATTGCGTCCCGATTCAATACATCGTCCTCCAGCAGACTTGTCTCCATGGGCCTATTGCTGCCTCGGGCACCTTATGGCCGTTCTGCTGTGAGTCAAAGATTTTCGAATCGGACAAAAAACTGATAGTGAATTGTAACGTTCAGGGCCACCTAATGCCGATGGAACACTCAAATTGCGTCCCGATTCAATACCTCGTCCTTCAGCAGACTTGTCTCCATGGGTCTATTGCTGCCTCGGGCACCTTATGGTCGTTCTTCCGTGAGTCTAGATTATCGAGTGGGACGAAAAACTGATAGTTAATTCTAACATTCAGGGCCACCTAATGACGATGGAACACTCAAATTGCGTCCCGATTCAATACATCGTCCTCCAGCAGACTTGTCTCCATGGGTATATTACTGCATCGGGCACCTTATGGCCGTTCTGCTGTGAGTCAAAGATTTTCGAATCGGACGAAAAACTGATAGTGAATTGTAACTTTCAGGGCCACCTAATGACGATGGATCACTCAAATTGCGTCCCGATTCAATACATCGTCCTCCAGCTGACTTGACTCCATGGGTTCATTGCTGCCTCGGGCATCTTATGGCCGTTCTGCTGTGAGTCTAGTTTATCGAATGGGACGAAAAACTGATAGTGAATTGTAACGTTCAGGGCCACCTAATGACGATGGATCACTCAACTTGCGTCCCGATTCAATACATCGTCCTCCAGCAGACTTGTCTCCATGGGTCTATTACTGCATCGGGCACCTTATGGCCGTTCTGCTGTGAGTCAAAGATTTTCGAATCGGACGAAAAACTGATAGTGAATTGTAACTTTCAGGGCCACCTAATGACGATGGATCACTCAAATTGCGTCCCGATTCAATACATCGTCCTCCAGCTGACTTGACTCCATGGGTCCATTGCTGCCTCGGGCATCTTATGGCCGTTCTGCTGTGAGTCTAGTTTATCGAATGGGACGAAAAACTGATAGTGAATTGTAACGTTCAGGGCCACCTAATGACGATGGATCACTCAAATTGCGTCCCGATTTAATACATCGTCCTCCAGCAGACTTGTCTCCATGGGTCTATTGCTGCCTCGGGCACCTTATGGCCGTTCTGCTGTGGGTCAAACATTTTCGAATCGGACGAAAAACTGATAGTGAATTGTAACATTCAGGGCCACCTAATGACGATGGATCACTCAAATTGCGTCCCGATTCAATACACCGTCCTCCAGCCGTCTTGACTCCATGGGTCTATTGCTGCCTCGGGCACCTTATGGCCGTTCTGCTGTGAGTCTAGATTATCGAATGGGACGAAAAACTGTTAGTAAATTGTAACGTTCAGGGCCACCTAATGACGATAGATCACTCAAATTGCGTCCCGATTCAATACATCGTCCTCCGGCAGACTTGTCTCCATGGGTCTATTGCTGCCTCGGGCACCTTATGGCCGTTCTGCTGTGAGTCAAAGATTTTCGAATCGGACGAATAACTGATAGTGAATTGTAACTTTCAGGGCCACTTAATGACGATGGATCACTCAAATTGCGTCCCGATTCAATACATCGTCCTCCAGCCGACTTGACTCCATGGGTCTATTGCTGCCTCGGGCACCTTATGGCCTTTCTGCTGTGAGTCTAGATTATCGAATGGGACGAAAGACTGATAGTGAATTGTAACGTTCAGGGCCACCTAATGACGATGGATCAGCCAATTGCGTCCCGATTCAATACATCGTCCTCCAGCAGACTTGTCCCCATGGGTCTATTGCTGCCTCGGGCACCTTATGGCCGTTCTGCTGTGAGTCAAAGATTTTCGAATCGGACGAAAAACTGATAGTGAATTGTAACTTTCAGGGCCACCTAATGACGATGGATCACTCAAATTGCGTCCCGATTCAATACATCGTCCTCCAGCCGACTTGTCTCCATGGGTCTATTGCTGCCTCGGGCACCTTATGGCCGTTCTGCTGTGAGTCAAACATTTTCGAATCGGACGAATAACTGATAGTGAATTGTAACTTTCAGGGCCTCCTAATGCCGATGGAACACTCAAATTGCGTCCCGATTCAATACCTCGTCCTCCAGCAGACTTGTCTCCATGGGTCTATTGCTGCCTCGGGCACCTTATGGTCGTTCTCCCGTGAGTCTAGATTATCGAATGGGACGAAAAACTGATAGTAAATTGTAACATTCAGGAACTCCTAATGACGATGGAACACTCAAATTGCGTCCCGATTCAATACATCGTCCTCCAGCAGACTTGTCTCCATGGGCCTATTGCTGCCTCGGGCACCTTATGGCCGTTCTGCTGTGAGTCAAAGATTTTCGAATCGGACAAAAAACTGATAGTGAATTGTAACGTTCAGGGCCACCTAATGCCGATGGAACACTCAAATTGCGTCCCGATTCAATGCCTCGTCCTTCAGCAGACTTGTCTCCATGGGTCTATTGCTGCCTCGGGCACCTTATGGTCGTTCTTCCGTGAGTCTAGATAATCGAGTGGGACGAAAAACTGATAGTTAATTCTAACATTCAGGGCCACCTAATGACGATGGAACACTCAAATTGCGTCCCGATTCAATACATCGTCCTCCAGCAGACTTGTCTCCATGGGTATATTACTGCATCGGGCACCTTATGGCCGTTCTGCTGTGAGTCAAACATTTTCGAATCGGACGAAAAACTGATAGTGAATTGTAACTATCAGGGCCACCTAATGACGATGGATCACTCAAATTGCGTCCCGATTCAATACATCGTCCTCCAGCTGACTTGACTCCATGGGTTCATTGCTGCCTCGGGCATCTTATGGCCGTTCTGCTGTGAGTCTAGTTTATCGAATGGGACGAAAAACTGATAGTGAATTGTAACGTTCAGGGCCACCTAATGACGATGGATCACTCAACTTGCGTCCCGATTCAATACATCGTCCTCCAGCAGACTTGTCTCCATGGGTCTATTACTGCATCGGGCACCTTATGGCCGTTCTGCTGTGAGTCAAAGATTTTCGAATCGGACGAAAAACTGATAGCGAATTGTAACTTTCAGGGCCACCTAATGACGATGGATCACTCAAATTGCGTCCCGATTCAATACATCGTCCTCCAGCTGACTTGACTCCATGGGTCCATTGCTGCCTCGGGCATCTTATGGCCGTTCTGCTGTGAGTCTAGTTTATCGAATGGGACGAAAAACTGATAGTGAATTGTAACGTTCAGGGCCACCTAATGACGATGGATCACTCAAATTGCGTCCCGATTTAATACATCGTCCTCCAGCAGACTTGTCTCCATGGGTCTATTGCTGCCTCGGGCACCTTATGGCCGTTCTGCTGTGGGTCAAACATTTTCGAATCGGACGAAAAACTGATAGTGAATTGTAACATTCAGGGCCACCTAATGACGATGAATCACTCAAATTGCGTCCCGATTCAATACACCGTCCTCCAGCCGTCTTGACTCCATGGGTCTATTGCTGCCTCGGGCACCTTATGGCCGTTCTGCTGTGAGTCTAGATTATCGAATGGGACGAAAAACTGTTAGTGAATTGTAACGTTCAGGGCCACCTAATGACGATAGATCTCTCAAATTGCGTCCCGATTCAATACATCGTCCTCCGGCAGACTTGTCTCCATGGGTCTATTGCTGCCTCGGGCACCTTATGGCCGTTCTGCTGTGAGTCAAAGATTTTCGAATCGGACGAATAACTGATAGTGAATTGTAACTTTCAGGGCCACTTAATGACGATGGATCACTCAAATTGCGTCCCGATTCAATACATCGTCCTCCAGCCGACTTGACTCCATGGGTCTATTGCTGCCTCGGGCACCTTATGGCCTTTCTGCTGTGAGTCTAGATTATCGAATGGGACGAAAGACTGATAGTGAATTGTAACGTTCAGGGCCACCTAATGACGATGGATCAGCCAATTGCGTCCCGATTCAATACATCGTCCTCCAGCAGACTTGTCCCCATGGGTCTATTGCTGCCTCGGGCACCTTATGGTCGTTCTGCTGTGAGTCAAAGATTTTCGAATCGGACGAAAAACTGATAGTGAATTGTAACTTTCAGGGCCACCTAATGACGATGGATCACTCAAATTGCGTCCCGATTCAATACATCGTCCTCCAGCCGACTTGTCTCCATGGGTCTATTGCTGCCTCGGGCACCTTATGGCCGTTCTGCTGTGAGTCAAACATTTTCGAATCGGACGAAAAACTGATAGTGAACTGTAACGTTCAGGGCCTCCTAATTACGATGGAACACTCAAATTGCGTCCCGATTCAATACATCGTCCTCCAGCAGACTTTTCTCCATGGGTCTATTGCTGCCTCGGGGCACCTTATGGCCGTTCTGCTGTGAGTCAAAGAATTTCGAATCGGACGAAAAACTGATAGTGAATTGTAACGTTCAGGGCCACCTAATGACGATGGATCACTCAAATTGCGTCCCGATTCAATACATCGTCCTCCAGCAGACTTGTCTCCATGGGTCTATTGCTGCCTCGGGCACCTTATGGCCGTTCTGCTGTGAGTCAAAGATTTTCGAATCGGACGAAAAACTGATAGTGAATTGTAACATACAGGGCCACCTAATGACGATGGACCACGCAAATTGCGTCCCGATTCAATACATCGTCCTCCAACCGACTTGAATCCATGGGTCTATTGCTGCCTCGGGCACCTTATGGCCGTTCTGCTGTGAATCAAAGATTTTCGAATCCGACAAAAAACTGATAGTGAATTGTAACGTTCAGGGCCTCCTAATGCCGATGGAACACTCAAATTGCGTCCCGATTCAATACCTCGTCCTTCAGCAGACTTGTCTCCATGGGTCTATTGCTGCCTCGGGCACCTTATGGCCGTTCTGCTGTGAGTCAAACATTTTCGAATCGGACGAAAAACTGATAGTGAACTGTAACGTTCAGGGCCTCCTAATTACGATGGAACACTCAAATTGCGTCCCGATTCAATACATCGTCCTCCAGCAGACTTGTCTCCATGGGTCTATTGCTGCCTCGGGGCACCTTATGGCCGTTCTGCTGTGAGTCTAGATTATCGAATGGGATGAAAAACTGATAGTGAATTGTAACGTTCAGGGCCAAATAATGACAATGGAACACTCAAATTGCGTCCCGATTCAATACATCGTCCTCCAGCAGACTTGTCTCCATGGGTCTATTGCTGCCTCGGACACCTGCTGTGAGTCAAACATTTTCGAATCGGACGAAAAACTGATAGTGAATTGTAACATTCAGGGCCACCTAATGACGATGGATCACTAAAATTGTGTCCCGATCAATACATCGTCCACCAGCCGACTTGTCTCCATGGGGCTATTGCTGCCTCGGGCACCATATGGCCGTTCTGCTGTGAGTCAAAGATTTTCGAATCGGACGAAAAACTGATAGTGAATTGCAACGTTCAGGGCCACCTAATGACGATGGATCACTCAAATTGCGTCCCGATTCAATACATCGTCCTCCAGCAGACTTGTCTCCATGGGTCTATTGCTGCCTCGGGGCACCTTATGTCCGTTCTGCTGTGAGTCAAAGAATTTCGAATCGGACGAAAAACTGATAGTGAATTGTAACATACAGGGCCACCTAATGACGATGGACCACGCAAATTGCGTCCCGATTCAATACATCGTCCTCCAGCCGACTTGAATCCATGGGTCTATTGCTGCCTCGGGCACCTTATGGCCGTTCTGCTGTGAATCAAAGATTTTCGAATCCGACAAAAATCTGATAGTGAATTGTAACGTTCAGGGCCTCCTAATGCCGATGGAACACTCAAATTGCGTCCCGATTCAATACCTCGTCCTTCAGCAGACTTGTCTCCATGGGTCTATTGCTGCCTCGGGCACCTTATGGCCGTTCTGCTGTGAGTCAAAGATTTTCGAATCGGACGAAAAACTGATAGTGAGTGGTAACATTCAGGGCCACCTAATGACGATGGACCACGCAAATTGCGTCCCGATTCAATACATCGTCCTCCAGCCGTCTTGACTACATGGGTCTATTGCTGCCTCGGGCATCTTATGGCCGTTCTGCTGTGAGTCTAGTTTATCGAATGGGATGAAAAACTGATAGTGAATTGTAACGTTCAGGGCCAAATAATGACGATGGAACACTCAAATTGCGTCCCGATTCAATACATCGTCCTCCAGCAGACTTGTCTCCATGGGTCTATTGCTGCCTCGGACACCTGCTGTGAGTCAAACATTTTCGAATCGGACGAAAAACTGATAGTGAGTTGTAACATTCAGGGCCACCTAATGACGATGGATCACTCAAATTGTGTCCCGATTCAATACATCGTCCACCAGCCGAATTGTCTCCATGGGGCTATTGCTGCCTCGGGCACCTTATGGCCGTTCTGCTGTGAGTCAAAGATTTTCGAATCGGACGAAAAACTGATAGTGAATTGCAACGTTCAGGGCCACCTAATGACGATGGATCACTCAAATTGCGTCCCGATTCAATACATCGTCCTCCAGCAGACTTATCCCCATGGGTCTATTGCTGCCTCGGGCACCTTATGGCCGTTCTGCTGTGAGTCAAAGATTTTCGAATCGGACGAAAAACTGATAGTGAATTGAAACATTCGGGGCCACCTAATGACGATGGATCACTCAAATTGCGTCCCGATTCAATACATCGTCCTCCAGCCGACTTGTCTCCATGGGTCTATTGCTGCCTCGGGCACCTTATGGCCGTTCTGCTGTGAGTCAAACATTTTCGAATCGGACGAAAAACTGATAGTGAACTGTAACGTTCAGAGCCTCCTAATTACGATGGAACACTCAAATTGCATCCCGATTCAATACATCGTCCTCCAGCAGACTTGTCTCCATGGGTCTATTGCTGCCTCGGGGCATCTTATGGCCGTTCTGCTATGAGTCAAAGAATTTCGAATCGGACGAAAAACTGATAGTGAATAGTAACGTTCAGGGCCACCTAATGACGATGGATCACTCAAATTGCGTCCCGATTCAATACATCGTCCTCCAGCAGACTTGTCTCCATGGGTCTATTGCTCCCTCGGGCACCTTATGGCCGTTCTGCTGTGAGTCAAAGATTTTCGAATCGGACGAAAAACTGATAGTGAATTGTAACATACAGGGCCACCTAATGACGATGGACCACGCAAATTCTGTCCCGATTCAATACATCGTCCTCCAGCCGACTTGAATCCATGGGTCTATTGCTGCCTCGGGCACCTTATGGCCGTTCTGCTGTGAGTCAAAGATTTTCGAATCGGACAAAAAACTGATAGTGAATTGTAACGTTCAGGGCCTCCTAATGCCGATGGAACACTCAAATTGCGTCCCGATTCAATACCTCGTCCTTCAGCAGACTTGTCTCCATGGGTCTATTGCTGCCTCGGGCACCTTATGGTCGTTCTTCCGTGAGTCTAGATTATCGAGTGGGACGAAAAACTGATAGTTAATTCTAACATTCAGGGCCACCTAATGACGATGGAACACTCAAATTGCGTCCCGATTCAATACATCGTCCTCCAGCAGACTGTCTCCATGGGGCTATTGCTGCCTCGGGCACCTTATAGCCGTTCTGCTGTGACTCTAAGATTTTGGAATCGGACGAAAAACTGATAGTGAATTGTAACGTTCAGGGCCACCTAACGACGGTGGATCACTCAAATTGCGTCCCGATTCAATACATCGTCCTCCAGCAGACTTGTCTCCATGGGTCTATTACTGCATCGGGCACCATATGGCCGTTCTGCTGTGAGTCAAAGATTTTCGAATCGGACGAAAAACTGATAGTGAATTGTAACTTTCAGGGCCACCTAATGACGATGGATCACTCAAATTGCGTCCCGATTCAATACATCGTCCTCCAGCCGACTTGTCTCCATGGGTCTATTGCTGCCTCAGGCACCTTATGGCCGTTTTGCTGTGAGTCAAAGATTTACGAATCGGACGAAAAACTGATAGTGAATTGTAACGTTCAGGGCCACCTAATGACGATGGATCACTCAAATTGCGTCCCGATTCAATACATCGTCCTCCAGCCGATTTGACTCCATGGGTCTATTGCTGCCTCGGGCATTTATGGCGGTTCTGCTGTGAGTCTAGTTTATCGAATGGGACGAAAAACTGATAGTGAATTGTAACGTTCAGGGCCACCTAATGACGATGGATGACTCAAATTGCGTCCCGATGCAATACATCGTCCTCCAGCAGACTTGTCTCCATGGGTCTATTGCTGCCTCGGACACCTTATGGCCATTCTGCTGTGAGTCAAACATTTTCGAATCGGACGAAAAACTGATAGTGAATTGTAACATTCAGAGCCACCTAATGACGATGGATCACTCAAATTGTGTCCCGATTCAATACATCGTCCACCAGCCGACTTGTCGCCATGGGGCTATTGCTGCCTCGGGCACCTTATGGCCGTTCTGCTGTGAGTCAAAGATTTTCGAATCGGACGAAAAACTGATAGTGAATTGCAACGTTCAGGGCCACCTAATGACGATGGATACTGAATTGCAACGTTCAGGGCCACCTAATGACGATGGATCACTCAAATTGCGTCCCGATTCAATACATCGTCCTCCAGCCGTCTTGACTCCATGGTTCTATTGCTGCCTCGGGCACCTTATGGCTTTTCTGCTGTGAGTCTAGATTATCGAATGAGACGAAAAACTGATAGTGAATTGTAACGTTCAGGGCCACCTAATGACGATGGAACACTCAAATTGCGTCCCGACTCAATACATCGTCCTCCAGCAGACTTGTTCCCATGGGTCTATTGCTGCCTCGGGCACCTTATGGCCGTTCTGCTGTGAGTCAAAGATTTTCGAATCGGACGAAAAACTGATAATGAATTGTAACTTTCAAGGCCACCTAATGACGTTGGATCACTCAAATTGCGTCCCGATTCAATACATCGTCCTCCAGCCGACTTGTCTCCATGGGTCTATTGCTGCCTAGGGCACCTTACGGCCGTTCTGCTGTGAGTCAAAGATTTTCGAATCGTACGGAAAACTGATAGTGAATTGTAACGTTCAGGGCCACCTAATGACGATGGAACACTCAAATTGTGTCCCGATTCAATACATCGTCCTCCAGCAGACTTGTCTCCATGGGTCTATTGCTGCCTCGGGCACCTTATGGCCGTTCTGCTGTGAGTCAAAGATTTTCGAATCGGACAAAAAACTGATAGTGAATTGTAACGTTCAGGGCCTCCTAATGCCGATGGAACACTCAAATTGCGTCCCGATTCAATACCTCGTCCTTCAGCAGACTTGTCTTCATGGGTCTATTGCTGCCTCGGGCATCTTATGGCCGTTCTGCTGTGAGTCAAAGATTTTCGAATCGGACGAAAAACTGATAGTGAATTGTAACGTTCAGGGCCACCTAATGACGATGGAACACTCAAATTGCGTCCCGATTCAATACATCGTCCTCCAGCAGACTTGTCTCCATGGGTCTATTGCTCCCTCGGGCATCTTATGGCCGTTCTGCTGTGAGTCAAAGATTTTCGAATCGGACGAAAAGCTGATAGTGAATTGTAACGTTCAGGGCCACCTAATGACGATGGATCACTCAAATTGCGTCCCGATTCAATACATCGTCCTCCAGCAGACTTGTCTCCATGGGTCTACTGCTGCCTCGGGGCACCTTATGGCCGCTCTGCTGTGAGTCAAAGATTTACGAATCGGACGAAAAACTGATAGTGAATTGTAACGTTCAGAGCCACCTAATGACGATGGATCACTCAAATTGCGTCCCGATTCAATACATCGTCCTCCAGCCGACTTGACTCCATGGGTCTATTGCTGCCTCGGGCATTTATGGCCGTTCTGCTGTGAGTCTAGTTTATCGAATGGGACGAAAAACTGATAGTGAATTGTAACGTTCAGGGCCACCTAATGACGATGGATCACTCAAATTGCGTCCCGATTCAATACATCGTCCTCCAGCAGACTTGTCTCCATGGGTCAATTGCTGCCTCGGGCACCTTATGGCCGTTCTGCTGTGAGTCAAAGAATTTCGAAATTGACGAAAAACTGATAATGAATTGTAACATTCAGGGCCACCTAATGACGATGGATCATTCAAATTGCGTCCCGATTCAATACATCGTCCTCCAGCCGACTTGTCTCCATGGGGCTATTGCTGCCTCGGGCACCTTATGGCCGTTCTACTGTGAGTCAAAGATTTTCGAATCGGACAAAAACTGATAGTGAATTGTAACTTTCAGGGCCACCTAATGACGATGGATCACTCAAATTGCGTCCCGATTCAATACATCGTCCTCCAGCCGACTTGTCTCCATGGGTCTATTGCTGCCTCAGGCACCTTATGGCCGTTTTGCTGTGAGTCAAAGATTTACGAATCGGACGAAAAACTGATAGTGAATTGTAACGTTCAGGGCCACCTAATGACGATGGATCACTCAAATTGCGTCCCGATTCAATACATCGTCCTCCAGCCGATTTGACTCCATGGGTCTATTGCTGCCTCGGGCATTTATGGCCGTTCTGCTGTGAGTCTAGTTTATCGAATGGGACGAAAAACTGATAGTGAATTGTAACGTTCAGGGCCACCTAATGACGATGGATCACTCAAATTGCGTCCCGATGCAATACATCGTCCTCCAGCAGACTTGTCTCCATGGGTCTATTGCTGCCTCGGACACCTTATGGCCATTCTGCTGTGAGTCAAACATTTTCGAATCGGACGAAAAACTGATAGTGAATTGTAACATTCAGAGCCACCTAATGACGATGGATCACTCAAATTGTGTCCCGATTCAATACATCGTCCACCAGCCGACTTGTCTCCATGGGGCTATTGCTGCCTCGGGCACCTTATGGCCGTTCTGCTGTGAGTCAAACATTTTCGAATCGGACGAAAAACTGATAGTGAATTGCAACGTTCAGGGCCACCTAATGACGATGGATACTGAATTGCTACGTTCAGGGCCACCTAATGACGATGGATCACTCAAATTGCGTCCCGATTCAATACATCGTCCTCCAGCCGTCTTGACTCCATGGGTCTATTGCTGCCTCGGGCACCTTATGGCTTTTCTGCTGTGAGTCTAGATTATCGAATGGGACGAAAAACTGATAGTGAATTGTAACGTTCAGGGCCACCTAATGACGATGGAACACTCAAATTGCGTCCCGACTCAATACATCGTCCTCCAGCAGACTTGTTCCCATGGGTCTATTGCTGCCTCGGGCACCTTATGGCCGTTCTGCTGTGAGTCAAAGATTTTCGAATCGGACGAAAAACTGATAATGAATTGTAACTTTCAGGGCCACCTAATGACGATGGATAACTCAAATTGCGTCCCGATTCAATACATCGTCCTCCAGCCGACTTGTCTCCATGGGTCTATTGCTGCCTAGGGCACCTTACGGCCGTTCTGCTGTGAGTCAAAGATTTTCGAATCGTACGGAAAACTGATAGTGAATTGTAACGTTCAGGGCCACCTAATGACGATGGAACACTCAAATTGCGTCCCGATTCAATACATCGTCCTCCAGCAGACTTGTCTCCATGGGTCTATTGCTGCCTCGGGCACCTTATGGCCGTTCTGCTGTGAGTCAAACATTTTCGAATCGGACGAAAAACTGATAGTGAATTGCAACGTTCAGGGCCACCTAATGACGATGGATACTGAATTGCTACGTTCAGGGCCACCTAATGACGATGGATCACTCAAATTGCGTCCCGATTCAATACATCGTCCTCCAGCCGTCTTGACTCCATGGGTCTATTGCTGCCTCGGGCACCTTATGGCTTTTCTGCTGTGAGTCTAGATTATCGAATGGGACGAAAAACTGATAGTGAATTGTAACGTTCAGGGCCACCTAATGACGATGGAACACTCAAATTGCGTCCCGACTCAATACATCGTCCTCCAGCAGACTTGTTCCCATGGGTCTATTGCTGCCTCGGGCACCTTATGGCCGTTCTGCTGTGAGTCAAAGATTTTCGAATCGGACGAAAAACTGATAGTGAATTGTAACATACAGGGCCACCTAATGACGATGGACCACGCAAATTGCGTCCCGATTCAATACATCGTCCTCCAGCCGACTTGAATCCATGGGTCTATTGCTGCCTCGGGCACCTTATGGCCGTTCTGCTGTGAATCAAAGATTTTCGAATCCGACAAAAATCTGATAGTGAATTGTAACGTTCAGGGCCTCCTAATGCCGATGGAACACTCAAATTGCGTCCCGATTCAATACCTCGTCCTTCAGCAGACTTGTCTCCATGGGTCTATTGCTGCCTCGGGCACCTTATGGCCGTTCTGCTGTGAGTCAAAGATTTTCGAATCGGACGAAAAACTGATAGTGAGTGGTAACATTCAGGGCCACCTAATGACGATGGACCACGCAAATTGCGTCCCGATTCAATACATCGTCCTCCAGCCGTCTTGACTACATGGGTCTATTGCTGCCTCGGGCATCTTATGGCCGTTCTGCTGTGAGTCTAGTTTATCGAATGGGATGAAAAACTGATAGTGAATTGTAACGTTCAGGGCCAAATAATGACGATGGAACACTCAAATTGCGTCCCGATTCAATACATCGTCCTCCAGCAGACTTGTCTCCATGGGTCTATTGCTGCCTCGGACACCTGCTGTGAGTCAAACATTTTCGAATCGGACGAAAAACTGATAGTGAGTTGTAACATTCAGGGCCACCTAATGACGATGGATCACTCAAATTGTGTCCCGATTCAATACATCGTCCACCAGCCGAATTGTCTCCATGGGGCTATTGCTGCCTCGGGCACCTTATGGCCGTTCTGCTGTGAGTCAAAGATTTTCGAATCGGACGAAAAACTGATAGTGAATTGCAACGTTCAGGGCCACCTAATGACGATGGATCACTCAAATTGCGTCCCGATTCAATACATCGTCCTCCAGCAGACTTATCCCCATGGGTCTATTGCTGCCTCGGGCACCTTATGGCCGTTCTGCTGTGAGTCAAAGATTTTCGAATCGGACGAAAAACTGATAGTGAATTGAAACATTCGGGGCCACCTAATGACGATGGATCACTCAAATTGCGTCCCGATTCAATACATCGTCCTCCAGCCGACTTGTCTCCATGGGTCTATTGCTGCCTCGGGCACCTTATGGCCGTTCTGCTGTGAGTCAAACATTTTCGAATCGGACGAAAAACTGATAGTGAACTGTAACGTTCAGAGCCTCCTAATTACGATGGAACACTCAAATTGCATCCCGATTCAATACATCGTCCTCCAGCAGACTTGTCTCCATGGGTCTATTGCTGCCTCGGGGCATCTTATGGCCGTTCTGCTATGAGTCAAAGAATTTCGAATCGGACGAAAAACTGATAGTGAATAGTAACGTTCAGGGCCACCTAATGACGATGGATCACTCAAATTGCGTCCCGATTCAATACATCGTCCTCCAGCAGACTTGTCTCCATGGGTCTATTGCTCCCTCGGGCACCTTATGGCCGTTCTGCTGTGAGTCAAAGATTTTCGAATCGGACGAAAAACTGATAGTGAATTGTAACATACAGGGCCACCTAATGACGATGGACCACGCAAATTCTGTCCCGATTCAATACATCGTCCTCCAGCCGACTTGAATCCATGGGTCTATTGCTGCCTCGGGCACCTTATGGCCGTTCTGCTGTGAGTCAAAGATTTTCGAATCGGACAAAAAACTGATAGTGAATTGTAACGTTCAGGGCCTCCTAATGCCGATGGAACACTCAAATTGCGTCCCGATTCAATACCTCGTCCTTCAGCAGACTTGTCTCCATGGGTCTATTGCTGCCTCGGGCACCTTATGGTCGTTCTTCCGTGAGTCTAGATTATCGAGTGGGACGAAAAACTGATAGTTAATTCTAACATTCAGGGCCACCTAATGACGATGGAACACTCAAATTGCGTCCCGATTCAATACATCGTCCTCCAGCAGACTGTCTCCATGGGGCTATTGCTGCCTCGGGCACCTTATAGCCGTTCTGCTGTGACTCTAAGATTTTGGAATCGGACGAAAAACTGATAGTGAATTGTAACGTTCAGGGCCACCTAACGACGGTGGATCACTCAAATTGCGTCCCGATTCAATACATCGTCCTCCAGCAGACTTGTCTCCATGGGTCTATTACTGCATCGGGCACCATATGGCCGTTCTGCTGTGAGTCAAAGATTTTCGAATCGGACGAAAAACTGATAGTGAATTGTAACTTTCAGGGCCACCTAATGACGATGGATCACTCAAATTGCGTCCCGATTCAATACATCGTCCTCCAGCCGACTTGTCTCCATGGGTCTATTGCTGCCTCAGGCACCTTATGGCCGTTTTGCTGTGAGTCAAAGATTTACGAATCGGACGAAAAACTGATAGTGAATTGTAACGTTCAGGGCCACCTAATGACGATGGATCACTCAAATTGCGTCCCGATTCAATACATCGTCCTCCAGCCGATTTGACTCCATGGGTCTATTGCTGCCTCGGGCATTTATGGCGGTTCTGCTGTGAGTCTAGTTTATCGAATGGGACGAAAAACTGATAGTGAATTGTAACGTTCAGGGCCACCTAATGACGATGGATGACTCAAATTGCGTCCCGATGCAATACATCGTCCTCCAGCAGACTTGTCTCCATGGGTCTATTGCTGCCTCGGACACCTTATGGCCATTCTGCTGTGAGTCAAACATTTTCGAATCGGACGAAAAACTGATAGTGAATTGTAACATTCAGAGCCACCTAATGACGATGGATCACTCAAATTGTGTCCCGATTCAATACATCGTCCACCAGCCGACTTGTCGCCATGGGGCTATTGCTGCCTCGGGCACCTTATGGCCGTTCTGCTGTGAGTCAAAGATTTTCGAATCGGACGAAAAACTGATAGTGAATTGCAACGTTCAGGGCCACCTAATGACGATGGATACTGAATTGCAACGTTCAGGGCCACCTAATGACGATGGATCACTCAAATTGCGTCCCGATTCAATACATCGTCCTCCAGCCGTCTTGACTCCATGGTTCTATTGCTGCCTCGGGCACCTTATGGCTTTTCTGCTGTGAGTCTAGATTATCGAATGAGACGAAAAACTGATAGTGAATTGTAACGTTCAGGGCCACCTAATGACGATGGAACACTCAAATTGCGTCCCGACTCAATACATCGTCCTCCAGCAGACTTGTTCCCATGGGTCTATTGCTGCCTCGGGCAACTTATGGCCGTTCTGCTGTGAGTCAAAGATTTTCGAATCGGACGAAAAACTGATAATGAATTGTAACTTTCAAGGCCACCTAATGACGTTGGATCACTCAAATTGCGTCCCGATTCAATACATCGTCCTCCAGCCGACTTGTCTCCATGGGTCTATTGCTGCCTAGGGCACCTTACGGCCGTTCTGCTGTGAGTCAAAGATTTTCGAATCGTACGGAAAACTGATAGTGAATTGTAACGTTCAGGGCCACCTAATGACGATGGAACACTCAAATTGTGTCCCGATTCAATACATCGTCCTCCAGCAGACTTGTCTCCATGGGTCTATTGCTGCCTCGGGCACCTTATGGCCGTTCTGCTGTGAGTCAAAGATTTTCGAATCGGACAAAAAACTGATAGTGAATTGTAACGTTCAGGGCCTCCTAATGCCGATGGAACACTCAAATTGCGTCCCGATTCAATACCTCGTCCTTCAGCAGACTTGTCTTCATGGGTCTATTGCTGCCTCGGGCATCTTATGGCCGTTCTGCTGTGAGTCAAAGATTTTCGAATCGGACGAAAAACTGATAGTGAATTGTAACGTTCAGGGCCACCTAATGACGATGGAACACTCAAATTGCGTCCCGATTCAATACATCGTCCTCCAGCAGACTTGTCTCCATGGGTCTATTGCTCCCTCGGGCATCTTATGGCCGTTCTGCTGTGAGTCAAAGATTTTCGAATCGGACGAAAAGCTGATAGTGAATTGTAACGTTCAGGGCCACCTAATGACGATGGATCACTCAAATTGCGTCCCGATTCAATACATCGTCCTCCAGCAGACTTGTCTCCATGGGTCTACTGCTGCCTCGGGGCACCTTATGGCCGCTCTGCTGTGAGTCAAAGATTTACGAATCGGACGAAAAACTGATAGTGAATTGTAACGTTCAGAGCCACCTAATGACGATGGATCACTCAAATTGCGTCCCGATTCAATACATCGTCCTCCAGCCGACTTGACTCCATGGGTCTATTGCTGCCTCGGGCATTTATGGCCGTTCTGCTGTGAGTCTAGTTTATCGAATGGGACGAAAAACTGATAGTGAATTGTAACGTTCAGGGCCACCTAATGACGATGGATCACTCAAATTGCGTCCCGATTCAATACATCGTCCTCCAGCAGACTTGTCTCCATGGGTCAATTGCTGCCTCGGGCACCTTATGGCCGTTCTGCTGTGAGTCAAAGAATTTCGAAATTGACGAAAAACTGATAATGAATTGTAACATTCAGGGCCACCTAATGACGATGGATCATTCAAATTGCGTCCCGATTCAATACATCGTCCTCCAGCCGACTTGTCTCCATGGGGCTATTGCTGCCTCGGGCACCTTATGGCCGTTCTACTGTGAGTCAAAGATTTTCGAATCGGACAAAAACTGATAGTGAATTGTAACTTTCAGGGCCACCTAATGACGATGGATCACTCAAATTGCGTCCCGATTCAATACATCGTCCTCCAGCCGACTTGTCTCCATGGGTCTATTGCTGCCTCAGGCACCTTATGGCCGTTTTGCTGTGAGTCAAAGATTTACGAATCGGACGAAAAACTGATAGTGAATTGTAACGTTCAGGGCCACCTAATGACGATGGATCACTCAAATTGCGTCCCGATTCAATACATCGTCCTCCAGCCGATTTGACTCCATGGGTCTATTGCTGCCTCGGGCATTTATGGCCGTTCTGCTGTGAGTCTAGTTTATCGAATGGGACGAAAAACTGATAGTGAATTGTAACGTTCAGGGCCACCTAATGACGATGGATCACTCAAATTGCGTCCCGATGCAATACATCGTCCTAAAGCAGACTTGTCTCCATGGGTCTATTACTGCATCGGGCACCATATGGCCGTTCTGCTGTGAGTCAAAGATTTTCGAATCGGACGAAAAACTGATAGTGAATTGTAACTTTCAGGGCCACCTAATGACGATGGATCACTCAAATTGCGTCCCGATTCAATACATCGTCCTCCAGCCGACTTGTCTCCATGGGTCTATTGCTGCCTCAGGCACCTTATGGCCGTTTTGCTGTGAGTCAAAGATTTACGAATCGGACGAAAAACTGATAGTGAATTGTAACGTTCAGGGCCACCTAATGACGATGGATCACTCAAATTGCGTCCCGATTCAATACATCGTCCTCCAGCCGATTTGACTCCATGGGTCTATTGCTGCCTCGGGCATTTATGGCGGTTCTGCTGTGAGTCTAGTTTATCGAATGGGACGAAAAACTGATAGTGAATTGTAACGTTCAGGGCCACCTAATGACGATGGATGACTCAAATTGCGTCCCGATGCAATACATCGTCCTCCAGCAGACTTGTCTCCATGGGTCTATTGCTGCCTCGGACACCTTATGGCCATTCTGCTGTGAGTCAAACATTTTCGAATCGGACGAAAAACTGATAGTGAATTGTAACATTCAGAGCCACCTAATGACGATGGATCACTCAAATTGTGTCCCGATTCAATACATCGTCCACCAGCCGACTTGTCGCCATGGGGCTATTGCTGCCTCGGGCACCTTATGGCCGTTCTGCTGTGAGTCAAAGATTTTCGAATCGGACGAAAAACTGATAGTGAATTGCAACGTTCAGGGCCACCTAATGACGATGGATACTGAATTGCAACGTTCAGGGCCACCTAATGACGATGGATCACTCAAATTGCGTCCCGATTCAATACATCGTCCTCCAGCCGTCTTGACTCCATGGTTCTATTGCTGCCTCGGGCACCTTATGGCTTTTCTGCTGTGAGTCTAGATTATCGAATGAGACGAAAAACTGATAGTGAATTGTAACGTTCAGGGCCACCTAATGACGATGGAACACTCAAATTGCGTCCCGACTCAATACATCGTCCTCCAGCAGACTTGTTCCCATGGGTCTATTGCTGCCTCGGGCACCTTATGGCCGTTCTGCTGTGAGTCAAAGATTTTCGAATCGGACGAAAAACTGATAATGAATTGTAACTTTCAAGGCCACCTAATGACGTTGGATCACTCAAATTGCGTCCCGATTCAATACATCGTCCTCCAGCCGACTTGTCTCCATGGGTCTATTGCTGCCTAGGGCACCTTACGGCCGTTCTGCTGTGAGTCAAAGATTTTCGAATCGTACGGAAAACTGATAGTGAATTGTAACGTTCAGGGCCACCTAATGACGATGGAACACTCAAATTGTGTCCCGATTCAATACATCGTCCTCCAGCAGACTTGTCTCCATGGGTCTATTGCTGCCTCGGGCACCTTATGGCCGTTCTGCTGTGAGTCAAAGATTTTCGAATCGGACAAAAAACTGATAGTGAATTGTAACGTTCAGGGCCTCCTAATGCCGATGGAACACTCAAATTGCGTCCCGATTCAATACCTCGTCCTTCAGCAGACTTGTCTTCATGGGTCTATTGCTGCCTCGGGCATCTTATGGCCGTTCTGCTGTGAGTCAAAGATTTTCGAATCGGACGAAAAACTGATAGTGAATTGTAACGTTCAGGGCCACCTAATGACGATGGAACACTCAAATTGCGTCCCGATTCAATACATCGTCCTCCAGCAGACTTGTCTCCATGGGTCTATTGCTCCCTCGGGCATCTTATGGCCGTTCTGCTGTGAGTCAAAGATTTTCGAATCGGACGAAAAGCTGATAGTGAATTGTAACGTTCAGGGCCACCTAATGACGATGGATCACTCAAATTGCGTCCCGATTCAATACATCGTCCTCCAGCAGACTTGTCTCCATGGGTCTACTGCTGCCTCGGGGCACCTTATGGCCGCTCTGCTGTGAGTCAAAGATTTACGAATCGGACGAAAAACTGATAGTGAATTGTAACGTTCAGAGCCACCTAATGACGATGGATCACTCAAATTGCGTCCCGATTCAATACATCGTCCTCCAGCCGACTTGACTCCATGGGTCTATTGCTGCCTCGGGCATTTATGGCCGTTCTGCTGTGAGTCTAGTTTATCGAATGGGACGAAAAACTGATAGTGAATTGTAACGTTCAGGGCCACCTAATGACGATGGATCACTCAAATTGCGTCCCGATTCAATACATCGTCCTCCAGCAGACTTGTCTCCATGGGTCAATTGCTGCCTCGGGCACCTTATGGCCGTTCTGCTGTGAGTCAAAGAATTTCGAAATTGACGAAAAACTGATAATGAATTGTAACATTCAGGGCCACCTAATGACGATGGATCATTCAAATTGCGTCCCGATTCAATACATCGTCCTCCAGCCGACTTGTCTCCATGGGGCTATTGCTGCCTCGGGCACCTTATGGCCGTTCTACTGTGAGTCAAAGATTTTCGAATCGGACAAAAACTGATAGTGAATTGTAACTTTCAGGGCCACCTAATGACGATGGATCACTCAAATTGCGTCCCGATTCAATACATCGTCCTCCAGCCGACTTGTCTCCATGGGTCTATTGCTGCCTCAGGCACCTTATGGCCGTTTTGCTGTGAGTCAAAGATTTACGAATCGGACGAAAAACTGATAGTGAATTGTAACGTTCAGGGCCACCTAATGACGATGGATCACTCAAATTGCGTCCCGATTCAATACATCGTCCTCCAGCCGATTTGACTCCATGGGTCTATTGCTGCCTCGGGCATTTATGGCCGTTCTGCTGTGAGTCTAGTTTATCGAATGGGACGAAAAACTGATAGTGAATTGTAACGTTCAGGGCCACCTAATGACGATGGATCACTCAAATTGCGTCCCGATGCAATACATCGTCCTCCAGCAGACTTGTCTCCATGGGTCTATTGCTGCCTCGGACACCTTATGGCCATTCTGCTGTGAGTCAAACATTTTCGAATCGGACGAAAAACTGATAGTGAATTGTAACATTCAGAGCCACCTAATGACGATGGATCACTCAAATTGTGTCCCGATTCAATACATCGTCCACCAGCCGACTTGTCTCCATGGGGCTATTGCTGCCTCGGGCACCTTATGGCCGTTCTGCTGTGAGTCAAACATTTTCGAATCGGACGAAAAACTGATAGTGAATTGCAACGTTCAGGGCCACCTAATGACGATGGATACTGAATTGCTACGTTCAGGGCCACCTAATGACGATGGATCACTCAAATTGCGTCCCGATTCAATACATCGTCCTCCAGCCGTCTTGACTCCATGGGTCTATTGCTGCCTCGGGCACCTTATGGCTTTTCTGCTGTGAGTCTAGATTATCGAATGGGACGAAAAACTGATAGTGAATTGTAACGTTCAGGGCCACCTAATGACGATGGAACACTCAAATTGCGTCCCGACTCAATACATCGTCCTCCAGCAGACTTGTTCCCATGGGTCTATTGCTGCCTCGGGCACCTTATGGCCGTTCTGCTGTGAGTCAAAGATTTTCGAATCGGACGAAAAACTGATAATGAATTGTAACTTTCAGGGCCACCTAATGACGATGGATAACTCAAATTGCGTCCCGATTCAATACATCGTCCTCCAGCCGACTTGTCTCCATGGGTCTATTGCTGCCTAGGGCACCTTACGGCCGTTCTGCTGTGAGTCAAAGATTTTCGAATCGTACGGAAAACTGATAGTGAATTGTAACGTTCAGGGCCACCTAATGACGATGGAACACTCAAATTGCGTCCCGATTCAATACATCGTCCTCCAGCAGACTTGTCTCCATGGGTCTATTGCTGCCTCGGGCACCTTATGGCCGTTCTGCTGTGAGTCAAAGATTTTCGAATCGGACAAAAAACTGATAGTGAATTGTAACGTTCAGGGCCTCCTAATGCCGATGGAACACTCAAATTGCGTCCCGATTCAATACCTCGTCCTTCAGCAGACTTGTCTCCATGGGTCTATTGCTGCCTCGGGCATCTTATGGCCGTTCTGCTGTGAGTCAAAGATTTTCGAATCGGACGAAAAACTGATAGTGAATTGTAACGTTCAGGGCCACCTAATGACGATGGAACACTCAAATTGCGTCCCGATTCAATACATCGTCCTCCAGCAGACTTGTCTCCATGGGTCTATTGCTCCCTCGGGCATCTTATGGCCGTTCTGCTGTGAGTCAAAGATTTTCGAATCGGACGAAAAACTGATAGTGAATTGTAACGTTCAGGGCCACCTAATGACGATGGATCACTCAAATTGCGTCCCGATTCAATACATCGTCCTCCAGCAGACTTGTCTCCATGGGTCTATTGCTGCCTCGGGGCACCTTATGGCCGCTCTGCTGTGAGTCAAAGATTTACGAATCGGACGAAAAACTGATAGTGAATTGTAACGTTCAGGGCCACCTAATGACGATGGATCACTCAAATTGCGTCCCGATTCAATACATCGTCCTCCAGCCGACTTGACTCCATGGGTCTATTGCTGCCTCGGGCATTTATGGCCGTTCTGCTGTGAGTCTAGTTTATCGAATGGGACGAAAAACTGATAGTGAATTGTAACGTTCAGGGCCACCTAATGACGATGGATCACTCAAATTGCGTCCCGATTCAATACATCGTCCTCCAGCAGACTTGTCTCCATGGGTCAATTGCTGCCTCGGGCACCTTATGGCCGTTCTGCTGTGAGTCAAAGAATTTCGAATTTGACGAAAAACTGATAATGAATTGTAACATTCAGGGCCACCTAATGACGATGGATCACTCAAATTGCGTCCCGATTCAATACATCGTCCTCCAGCCGACTTGTCTCCATGGGGCTATTGCTGCCTCGGGCACCTTATGGCCGTTCTACTGTGAGTCAAAGATTTTCGAATCGGACGAAAAACTGACAGAGAATTGCAACGTTCAGAGCCTCCTAATGTCGATGGAACACTCAAATTGCGTCCCGATTCTATACATCGTCCCCCAGCAGACTTGTCTACATGGGTCTATTGCTGCCTCAGGCACCTTATGGCCGTTCTGCTTTGAGTCAAAGATTTTCGAATCTGACGAAAAACTGATAGTGAATTGTAACATTCAGGCCACCTAATGACGATGGATCACTCAAATTGCGTCCCGATTCAATATATCGTCCTCCAGCCGACTTGTCTCCATGGGTCTATTGGTGCCTCGGGCACCTTATGGCCGTTCTGCTGTGAGTCAAAGATTTTCGAATCGGACGAAAAACTGATAGTGAATTGTAACGTTCAGGCCCTCCTAATGACGATGGAACACTCAAATTGCGTCTCGATTCACTACATCGTCCTCCAGCAGACTTGTCTTCATGGGTCTATTGCTGCCTCGGGCACCTTATGGCCGTTCAGCTGTAAGACAAAGATTTTCGAATATGACGAAAATCTGATAGTGAATTGTAACATTCAGGGCCACCTAATGACGATGGATCACTCAACTTGCGTCCCGATTCAATACATCGTCCTCCAGCCGACTTTTCTCCATAGGTCTATTGCTGCCTCGGGCACCTTATGGCCGTTCTGCTGTGAGTCAAAGATTTTCGAATCGGACGAAAAACTGAAAGTGAATTTTAACGTTCAGGGCCACCTAATGACGATCGATCACTCAAATTGCGTCCCGATTCAATACATCGTCCTCCAGCAGACTTGTCTCCGTGGGTCTATTGCTGCCTCGGGCACCTTATGGCCGTTCTGCTGTGAGTCAAAGATTTTCGAATCGGACGAAAAACTGATAGTGAATTGTAACGTTCAGGGCCTCCTAATGACGATGGAACACTCAAATTGCGTCCTGATTCAATACATCGTCCTCCAGCAGACTTGTCTCCATGGGTCTATTGCTGCCTCGGGCACCTTATGGCCGTTCTGCTGTGAGTCAAAGATTCTCGAATCGACGAAAAACTGATAGTGAATTGTAACATGCAGGTCTACCTAATGACGATGGATCACTCAAATTGCGTCCCGATTCAATACATCGTCCACCAGCCGACTTGTCTCCATGGGTCTATTGCTGCCTCGGGCACCTTATGGCCGTTCTGCTGTTAGTCAAAGATTTTCGAATCGGACGAAAAACTGGTAGTGAATTGTAACGTTCAGGGCCACCTAATGACGATGGATCACTCAAATTGCGTCCCTATTCAATACATCGTCCTCCAGCAGACTTGTCTCCATGGGTCTATTGCGGCCTCGGGCACCTTATGGCCGTTCTGCTGTGACTCAAAGATTTTCGAATCGGACGAAAAACTGATAGTGAATTGTAACGTTCAGGTCCTCTTAATGACGATGGACCACACAAATTGCGTCCCGATTCAATACATCGTCCTCCAGCAGACTTGTCTCCATGGGTCTATTGCTGCCTCGGGCACCTTATGGCCGTTCTGCTGTGAGTCAAAGATTTTCGAATCGGACGAAAAACTGATAGTGAATTGTAACATTCAGGGCTACCTAATGACGATGGACCACACAAATTGCGTCCCGATTCAATACATCGTCCTCCAGCCGACTTCACTCCATGGGTCTATTGATGCCTCGGGCACCTTATGGCCGTTCTGCTGGAGTCAAAGATTTTCGAATCGGACGAAAAACTGATAGTGAATTGTAACGTTCAGGGCCTCCTAATGACGATGGAACACTCAAATTGCGTCCCGATTCAATAGATCGTCCTCCAGCAGACTTGTCTCCATGGGTCTGTTTCTGCCTCGGGTACCTTATGTCCGTTCTGCTGTGAGTCAAAATTTTCGAATCGGACGAAAAACTGATAGTGAATTGTAACTTTCAGGGCCACCTAATGACGATGGGTCACTCAAATTGCGTCCCGATTCAATACATCGTCCACCAGCCGACTTGTCTCCATGGGTCTATTGCTGCCTCGGGCACCTTATGGCCGTTCTGCTGTGAGTCAAAGATTTTCGAATCGGACGAAAAACTAATAGTGAATTGTAACGTTCAGGGCCTCCTAGCGACGATGGAACACTCAAATTGCGTCCCGATTCAATACATCGTCCTCCAGCAGAATCGGACGAAAAACTGATAGTGAATTGTAACGATCAGGGCCACCTAATGACGATGGATCACTCAAATTGCGTCCCGATTCAATACATCGTCCTCCAGCAGACTTGTCTCCATGGGTCTATTGCTGCCTCGGGCACCTTATGGTCGTTCTCCCGTGAGTCTAGATTATCGAATGGGACGAAAAACTGATAGTTAATTGTAACATTCAGGGCCTCCTAATGACGATGGAACACTCAAATTGCGTCCCGATTCAATACATCGTCCTCCAGCAGACTTGTCTCCATGGGTCTATTGCTGCCTCGGGCACCTTTTGGCCGTTCTGCTGTGACTCAAAGATTTTCCAATCGGACGAAAAACTGATAGTGAATTGTAACGTTCAGGTCCTCCTAATGACGATGGAACACTCAAATTGCGTCCCGATTCAATACATCGTCCTCCAGCAGACTTGTCTCCATGGGTCTATTGCTGCCTCGGGCACCTAATGGCCGTTCTGCTGTGAGTCAAAGATTTTCGAATCAGACGAAAAACTGATAGTGAATTGTAACATTCAGGGCTACCTAATGATGATGGACCACACAAATTGCGTCCCGATTCAATACATCGTCCTCCAGCCGACTTGACTCCATGGGTCTATTGCTGCCTCGGGCACCTTATGGCCGTTCTGCTGTGAGTCAAAGATTTTCGAATCAGACGAAAAACTGATAGTGAATTGTAACGTTCAGGGCCTCCTAATGACGATGGAACACTCAATTGCGTCCCGATTCAATACATCGTCCTCCAGCAGACTTGTCTCCATGGGTCTATTTCTGCCTCGGGCACCTTATGGCCGTTCTGCTGTGAGTCAAAAATTTTCGAATCGGACGAAAAACTGATAGTGAATTGTAACTTTCAGGGCCACCTAATGACGATGGATCACTCAAATTGCGTCCCGATTCAATACATCGTCCACCAGCCGACTTGTCTCCATGGGTCTATTGCTGCCTCGGGCACCTTATGGCCGTTCTGCTGTGAGTCAAAGATTTTCGAATCGGACGAAAAACTAATAGTGAATTATAACGTTCAGGGCCTCCTAATGACGATGGAACACTCAACTTGCGTCCCGATTCAATACATCGTCCTCCAGCAGAATCGGACGAAAAACTGATAGTGAATTGTAACGATCAGGGCCACCTAATGACGATGGATCACTCAAATTGCGTCCCGATTCAATACATCGTCCTCCAGCAGACTTGTCTCCATGGGTCTATTGCTGCCTCGGGCACCTTATGGTCATTCTCCCGTGAGTCTAGATTATCGAATGGGACGAAAAACTGATAGTTAATTGTAACATTCAGGGCCTCCTAATGACGATGGAACACTCAAATTGCGTCCCGATTCAATACATCGTCCTCCAGCAGAATCGGACGAAAAACTGATAGTGAATTGTAATTTTCAGGGCCACCTAATGACGATGTATCACTCAAATTGCGTCCTGATTCAATACATCGTCCTCCAGCCGACTTGACTCCATGGGTCTATTGCTGCCTCGGGCACCTTATGGCTGTTCTGCTGTGAGTGAAAGAATTTCGAATCGGACGAATAACTGATAGTGAATTGTAACGTTCAGGGCCTCCTAATGCCGATGGAACACTCAAATTGCGTCCCGATTCAATACCTCGTCCTCCAGCAGACTTGTCTCCATGGGTCTATTGCTGCCTCGGGCACCTTATGGCCGTTCTGCTGTGAGTCAAAGATTTTCGAATCGGACGAAAAACTGATAGTGAATTGTAACATTCAGGGCCACCTAATGACGATGGATCACTCAAATTGCGTCCCGATTCAATACATCGTCCTCCAGCCGACTTGTCTCCATGGGTCTATTGCTGCCTCGGGCACCTTATGGTCGTTCTCCCGTGAGTCTAGATTGTCGAATGGGACGAAAAACTGATAGTGAATTGTAACATTCGGGGCCTCCTAATGACGATGGAACACTCAAATTGCGTCCCGATTCAATACATCGTCCTCCAGCAGACTTGTCTCCATGGGTCTATTGCTGCCTCGGGCACCTTATGGCCGTTCTGCTGTGAGTCAAAGATTTTCGAATCGGACGAAACACTGATAGTGAAATGTAACATTCAGGGCCACCTAATGACGATGGATCACTCAAATTGCGTCCCGATTCAATACATCGTCCTCCAGCCGACTTGTCTCCATGGGTCTATTGCTGCCTCGGGCACCTTATGGCCGGTCTGTGTGAGTCAAAGATTTTCGAATCGGATGAAGAACCGATAGTGAATTGTAACATTCAGGGCTACCTAATGACGATGGACCACACAAATTGCGTCCCGATTCAATACTTCGTCCTCCAGCCGACTTGTCTCCATGGGTCTATTACTGCCTCGGGCACCTTATTGCCGTTCTGCTTTGAAACTAAGATTTTCGTATCGGACGAAAAACTGATAGTGAATTGTAACGTTCACGGCCTCCTAATGACGATGGAACACACAAATTGCGTCCCGATTCAATACATCGTCTACCAGCCGACTTGTCTCCATGGGTCTATTGCTGCCTCGGGCACCTTATGGCCGTTCTGCTGTGAGTCAAAGATTTTCGAATCGGACGAAAAACTAATAGTGAATTTTAACGTTCAGGGCCTCCTAATGACGGTGGAACACTCAAATTGCGTCCCGATTCAATACATCGTCCTCCAGCAGAATCGGACGAAAAACTGATAGTGAATTGTAACGATCAGGGCCACCTAATGACGATGGATCACTCAAATTGCATCCCGATTCAATACATCGTCCTCCAGCAGACTTGTCTCCATGGGTCTATTGCTGCCTCGGGCACCTTATGGCCGTTCTGCTGTGAGTCAATGATTTTCGAATCGGACGAATAACTGATAGTGAATTGTAACGTTCAGGGCCTCCTAATGCCGATGGAACACTCTAATTGCGTCCCGATTCAATACCTCGTCCTCTAGCAGACTTGTCTCCATGGGTCTATTGCTGCCTCGGGCACCTTATGGCCGTTCTGCTGTGAGTCAAAGATTTTCGAATCGGACGAAAGCTGATAGTGAATTGTAACGTTCACGGCCTCCTAAAGACGATGGAACACACAAATTGCGTCCCGATTCAATACATCGTCCTCCAGCAGACTTGTCTCCATGGGTCTATTGCTGCCTCGGGCACCTTATGGCCGTTCTGCTGTGAGTCAAAGATTTTCGAATCGGACGAAAAACTGATAGTGAATTGTAATTTTCAGGGCTACCTAATGCCGATGGACCACACAAATTGCGTCCCGATTCAATACATGGTCCTCCAACCGACTTGACTCCATGGGTCTATTGCTGCCTCGGGCACCTTATGGCCGTTCTGCTGTGAGTCAAAGATTTTCGAATCGGACGAAAAACTGATAGTGAATTGTAACGTTCAGGGCCTCCTAATGACGATGGAACACTTAAATTGCGTCCCGATTAAATAGATCGTTCTCCAGCAGACTTGTCTCCATGGGTCTATTTCTGCCTCGGGCACCTTATGGCCGTTCTGCTGTGAGTCAGAGATTTTCGAATCGGACGAAAAACTAATAGTGAATTGTAACGTTCAGGGCCTCCTAATGACGATGGAACACTCAAATTGCGTCCCGATTCAATACATCGTCCTCCAGCAGAATCGGACGAAAAACTGATAGTGAATTGTAACGATCAGGGCCACCTAATGACGATGGATCACTCAAATTGCGTCCCGATTCAATACATCGTCCTCCAGCAGACTTGTCTCCATGGGTCTATTGCTGCCTCGGGCACCTTATGGTCGTTATCCCGTGAGTCTAGATTATCGAATGGGACGAAAAACTGATAGTTAATTGTAACATTCAGGGTCTCCTAATGACGATGGGACACTCAAATTGCGTCCCGATTCAATACATCGTCCTCCAGCAGACTTGTCTCCATTGGTCTATTGCTGCCTCGGGCACCTTAAGGCCGTTCTGCTGTGAGTCAAAGATTTTCGAACCGGACGAATAACTGATAGTGAATTGTAACGTTCAGGGCCTCCTAATGCCGATGGAACACTCAAATTGCGTCCCGATTCAATACCTCGTCCTCCAGCAGACTTGTCTCCATGGGTCTATTGCTGCCTCGGGCACCTTATGGTCGTTCTCCCGTGAGTCTAGAATATCGAATGGGACGAAAAACTGATAGTAAATTGTAACATTCAGGAACTCCTAATGACGATGGAACACTCAAATTGCGTCCCGATTCAATACATCGTCCACCAGCAGACTTGTCTCCATGGGTCTATTGCTGCCTCGGGCACCTTATGGCCGTTCTGCTGTGAGTCAAAGATTTTCGAATCGGACGAAAAACTGATTGTGAATTGTAACTTTCAGGGCCACCTAATGACGATGTATCACTCAAATTGCGTCCTGATTCAATACATCGTCCTCCAGCCGACCTGTCTCCATGGGTCTATTGCTGCCTCGGGCAAATTATGGCCGTTCTGCTGTGAGTCAAAGATTTTCGAATCGGACGAATAACTGATAGTGAATTGTAACGTTCAGGGCCTCCTATTGCCGATGGAACACTCAAATTGCGTCCCGATTCAATACCTCGTCCTCCAGCAGACTTGTCTCCATTGGTCTATTGCTGCCTCGGGCACCTTATGGTCGTTCTCCCGTGAGTCTAGATTGTCGAATGGGTCAAAAAACTGATAGTGAATTGTAACATTCAGGGCCTCCTAATGACGATGGAACACTCAAATTGCGTCCCGATTCAATACATCGTCCTCCAGCAGACTTGTCTCCATGGGTCTATTGCTGCTTCGGGCACCTTATGGCCGTTCTGCTGTGAGTCACAGATTTTCGAATCGGACGAAAAACTGATAGTGAATTGTAACATTCAGGGCCACCTAAGGACGATGGATCACTCAAATTGCGTCCCGATTCAAAACATCGTCCTCCAGCCGACTTGTCTCCATGGGTCTATTGCTGCCTCGGGCACCTTATGGCCGTTCTGCTGTGAGTCAACGATTTTCGAATCGGACGAAAAACTGATTGTGAATTGTAACTTTCAGGGCCACCTAATGAAGATGTATGACTCAAATTGCGTCCTGATTCAATACATCGTCCTCCAGCCGACTTGTCACCATGGGTCTATTGCTGCCTCGGGCCCCTTATGGCCGTCCTGCTGTGAGTCAAAGATTTTCGAATCGGACGAATAACTGATAGTGAATTGTAACGTTCAGGGCCTCCTAATGCCGATGGAACACTCAAATTGCGTCCCGATTCAATACCTCGTCCTCCAGCAGACTTGTCTCCATTGGTCTATTGCTGCCTCGGGCACCTTATGGTCGTTCTCCCGTGAATCTAGATTGTCGAATGGGACGAAAAACTGATAGTGAATTGTAACATTCAGGGCCTCCTAATGACGATGGAACACTCAAATTGCGTCCCGATTCAATACATCGTCCTCCAGCAGACTTTTCTCCATGGGTCTATTGCTGCCTCGGGCACCTTATGGCCGTTCTGCTGTGAGTCAAAGATTTTCGAATCGGACGAAAAACTGATGGTGAATTGTTACATTCAGGGCCACCTAATGATGATGGATCACTCAAATTGCGTCCCGATTCAATACATCGTCCTCCAGCCGACTTGCCTCCATGGGTCTATTGCTGCCTCGGGCACCTTATGGCCGTTCTGCTGTGAGTCAAAGATTTTCTAATCGGACGAAAAACTGATAGTGAATTGTAACATTCAGGGCCACCTAATGACGATGGATCACTCAAATTGCGTCCCGATTCAATACATCGTCCTCCAGCCGACTTGTCTCCATGGGTCTATTGCTGCCTCGGGCACCTTATGGCCGTTCTGCTGTGAGTCAAAGATTATCGAATCGGACGAAAAACTGATAGTGAATTGTAACGTTCAGGGCCACCTAATGACGATGGATCACTCAAATTGCGTCCCGATTGAATACATCGTCCTCCAGCCGACTTGACTCCATGGGTCTATTGCTGCCTAGGGCACCTTATGGCCGTTCTGCTGTGAGTCTAGATTATCGAATGGGACGAAAAACTGATAGTGAATTGTAACGTTCAGGGCCACCTAATGACGATGCATCACTCAAATTGCGTCCCGATTGAATACATCGTCCTCCAGCCGACTTGACTCCATGGGTCTATTGCTGCCTCGGGCACCTTATGGCCGTTCTGCTGTGAGTCAAAGATTTTCTAATCGGACGAATAACTGATAGTGAATTGTAACGTTCAGGGCCTCCTAATGCCGATGGAACATTCAAATTGCGTCCCGATTCAATACCTCGTCCTCCAGCAGACTTGTCTCCATTGGACTATTGCTGCCTCGGGCACCTTATGGTCGTTCTCCCGTGAGTCTAGATTGTCGAATGGGACGAAAAACTGATAGTGAATTGTAACATTCAGTGAATCCTAATGACGATGGAACATTCAAATTGCGTCCCGATTCAATACATCGTCCTCCAGCAGACTTGTCTCCATGGGTCTATTGCTGCCTCGGGCACCTTATGGCCGTTCTGCTGTGAGTCAAAGATTTTCGAATCGGACGAAAAACTGATAGTGAATTGCAACTTTCAGGGCCACCTAATGACGATGTATCACTCAAATTGCGTCCTGATTCAATACATCGTCCTCCAGCCGACTTGTCTCCATGGGTCTATTGCTGCCTCGGGCACCTTATGGCTGTTCTGCTGTGAGTCAAAGATTTTCGAATCGGACGAATAACTGATAGTGAACTGTAACGTTCAGGGCCTCCTAATGCCGATGGAACACTCAAATTGCGTCCCGATTCAATACCTCGTCCTCCAGCAGACTTGTCTCCATTGGTCTATTGCTGCCTCGGGCACCTTATGGTCGCTCTCCCGTGTGTCTAGATTGTCGAATGGGTCGAAAAACTGATAGTGAATTGTAACATACAGAGCCTCCTAATGACGATGGAACACTCAAATTGCGTCCCGATTCAATACATCGTCCTCCAGCCGACTTGTCTCCATGGGTGTATTGCTGCCTCGGGCACCTTATGGCTGTTCTGCTGTGAGTCAAAGATTTTCGAATCGGACGAATAACTGATAGTGAATTGTAACGTTCAGGGCCTCCTAATGCCGATGGAACACTCAAATTGCGTCCCGATTCAATACCTCGTCCTCCAGCAGACTTGTCTCCATTGGTCTATTGCTGCCTCGGGCACCTTATGGTCGTTCTCCCGTGAGTCTAGATTGTCGAATGGGTCGAAAAACTGATAGTGAATTGTAACATTCAGGGCCTCCTAATGACGATGGAACACTCAAATTGCGTCCCGATTCAATACATCGTCCTCCAGCAGACTTGTCTCCATGGGTCTATTGCTGCTTCGGGCACCTTATGGCCGTTCTGCTGTGAGTCAAAGATTTTCGAATCGGACGAAAAACTGATAGTGAATTGTAACATTCAGGGCCACCTAATGACGATAGATCACTCAAATTGCGTCCCGATTCAATACATCGTCCTCCGGCAGACTTGTCTCCATGGGTCTATTGCTGCCTTGGGCACCTTACGGCCGTTCTGCTGTGAGTCAAAGATTTTAGAATCGGACGAAAAACTGATAGTGAATTGTATCTTTCAGGGCCACCTAATGACGATGTATCACTCAAATTGCGTCCTGATTCAATACATCGTCCTCCAGCCGACTTGTCTCCATGGGTCTATTGCTGCCTCGGGCACCTTATGGCTGTTCTGCTGTGAGTCAAAGATTTTCGAATCGGACGAATAACTGATAGTGAATTGTAACGTTCAGGGCCTCCTAATGCCGATGGAACACTCAAATTGCGTCCCGATTCAATACCTCGTCCTCCAGCAGACTTGTCTCCATTGGTCTATTGCTGCCTCGGGCACCTTATGGTCGTTCTCCCGTGAGTCTAGATTGTCGAATGGGACGAAAAACTGATAGTGAATTGTAACATTCAGGGCCTCCTAATGACGATGGAACACTCAAATTGCGTCCCGATTCAATACATCGTCCTCCAGCAGACTTGTCTCCATGGGTCTATTGCTGCCTCGGGCACCTTATGGCCGTTCTGCTGTGAGTCAAAGATTTTCGAATCGGACGAAAAACTGATAGTGAATTGTTACATTCAGGGCCACCTAATGACGATGGATCACTCAAATTGCGTCCCGATTCAATACATCGTCCTCCAGCCGACTTGTCTCCATGGGTCTATTGCTGCCTCGGGCACCTTATGGCCGTTCTGCTGTGAGTCAAAGATTTTCTAATCGGACGAAAAACTGATAGTGAATTGTAACATTCAGGGCCACCTAATGACGATGAATCACTCAAATTGCGTCCCGATTCAATACATCGTCCTCCAGCCGACTTGTCTCCATGGGTCTATTGCTGCCTCGGGCACCTTATGGCCGTTCTGCTGTGAGTCAAAGATTTTCGAATCGGACGAAAAACTGATAGTGAATTGTAACGTTCAGGGCCACCTAATGACGATGGATCACTCAAATTGCGTCCCGATTCAATACATCGTCCTCCAGCCGACTTGACTCCATGGGTCTATTGCTGCCTAGGGCACCTTATGGCCGTTCTGCTGTGAGTCTAGATTATCGAATGGGACGAAAAACTGATAGTGAATTGTAACGTTCAGGGCCACCTAATGACGATGCATCACTCAAATTGCGTCCCGATTCAATACATCGTCCTCCAGCAGACTTGTCTCCATGGGTCTATTGCTGCCTCGGGCACCTTATGGCCGTTCTGCTGTGAGTCAAAGATTTTCGAATCGGACGAAAAACTGATTGTGAATTGTAACTTTCAGGGCCACCTAATGACGATGTATCACCCAAATTGCGTCCTGATTCAATACATCGTCCTCCAGCCGACTTCTCTCCATGGGTCTAATGCTGCCTCGGGCACCTTATGGCCGTTCTGCTGTGAGTCAAAGATTTTCTAACCGGACGAATAACTGATAGTGAATTGTAACGTTCAGGGCCTCCTAATGCCGATGGAACATTCAAATTGCGTCCCGATTCAATACCTCGTCCTCCAGCAGACTTGTCTCCATTGGTCTATTGCTGCCTCGGGCACCTTATGGTCGTTCTCCCGTGAGTCTAGATTGTCGAATGGGACGAAAAACTGATAGTGAATTGTAACATTCAGTGAATCCTAATGACGATGGAACATTCAAATTGCGTCCCGATTCAATACATCGTCCTCCAGCAGACTTGTCTCCATGGGTCTATTGCTGCCTCGGGCACCTTATGGCCGTTCTGCTGTGAGTCAAAGATTTTCGAATCGGACGAAAAACTGATAGTGAATTGCAACTTTCAGGGCCACCTAATGACGATGTATCACTCAAATTGCGTCCTGATTCAATACATCGTCCTCCAGCCGACTTGTCTCCATGGGTCTATTGCTGCCTCGGGCACCTTATGGCTGTTCTGCTGTGAGTCAAAGATTTTCGAATCGGACGAATAACTGATAGTGAATTGTAACGTTCAGGGCCTCCTAATGCCGATGGAACACTCAAATTGCGTCCCGATTCAATACCTCGTCCTCCAGCAGACTTGTCTCCATTGGTCTATTGCTGCCTCGGGCACCTTATGGTCGTTCTCCCGTGTGTCTAGATTGTCGAATGGGTCGAAAAACTGATAGTGAATTGTAACATACAGGGCCTCCTAATGACGATGGAACACTCAAATTGCGTCCCGATTCAATACATCGTCCTCCAGCCGACTTGTCTCCATGGGTGTATTGCTGCCTCGGGCACCTTATGGCTGTTCTGCTGTGAGTCAAAGATTTTCGAATCGGACGAATAACTGATAGTGAATTGTAACGTTCAGGGCCTCCTAATGCCGATGGAACACTCAAATTGCGTCCCGATTCAATACCTCGTCCTCCAGCAGACTTGTCTCCATTGGTCTATTGCTGCCTCGGGCACCTTATGGTCGTTCTCCCGTGAGTCTAGATTGTCGAATGGGTCGAAAAACTGATAGTGAATTGTAACATTCAGGGCCTCCTAATGACGATGGAACACTCAAATTGCGTCCCGATTCAATACATCGTCCTCCAGCAGACTTGTCTCCATGGGTCTATTGCTGCTTCGGGCACCTTATGGCCGTTCTGCTGTGAGTCAAAGATTTTCGAATCGGACGAAAAACTGATAGTGAATTGTAACATTCAGGGCCACCTAATGACGATAGATCACTCAAATTGCGTCCCGATTCAATACATCGTCCTCCGGCAGACTTGTCTCCATGGGTCTATTGCTGCCTTGGGCACCTTACGGCCGTTCTGCTGTGAGTCAAAGATTTTAGAATCGGACGAAAAACTGATAGTGAATTGTATCTTTCAGTGCCACCTAATGACGATGTATCACTCAAATTGCGTCCTGATTCAATACATCGTCCTCCAGCCGACTTGTCTCCATGGGTCTACTGCTGCCTCGGGCACCTTATGGCTGTTCTGCTGTGAGTCAAAGATTTTCGAATCGGACGAATAACTGATAGTGAATTGTAACGTTCAGGGCCTCCTAATGCCGATGGAACACTCAAATTGCGTCCCGATTCAATACCTCGTCCTCCAGCAGACTTGTCTCCATTGGTCTATTGCTGCCTCGGGCACCTTATGGTCGTTCTCCCGTGAGTCTAGATTGTCGAATGGGACGAAAAACTGATAGTGAATTGTAACATTCAGGGCCTCCTAATGACGATGGAACACTCAAATTGCGTCCCGATTCAATACATCGTCCTCCAGCAGACTTGTCTCCATGGGTCTATTGCTGCCTCGGGCACCTTATGGCCGTTCTGCTGTGAGTCAAAGATTTTCGAATCGGACGAAAAACTGATAGTGAATTGTTACATTCAGGGCCACCTAATGACGATGGATCACTCAAATTGCGTCCCAATTCAATACATCGTCCTCCAGCCGACTTGTCTCCATGGGTCTATTGCTGCCTCGGGCACCTTATGGCCGTTCTGCTGTGAGTCAAAGATTTTCTAATCGGACGAAAAACTGATAGTGAATTGTAACATTCAGGGCCACCTAATGACGATGGATCACTCAAATTGCGTCCCGATTCAACACATCGTCCTCCAGCCGACTTGTCTCCATGGGTCTATTGCTGCCTCGGGCACCTTATGGCCGTTCTGCTGTGAGTCAAAGATTTTCGAATCGGACGAAAAACTGATAGTGAATTGTAACGTTCAGGGCCACCTAATGACGATGGATCACTCAAATTGCGTCCCGATTCAATACATCGTCCTCCAGCCGACTTGACTCCATGGGTCTATTGCTGCCTAGGGCACCTTATGGCCGTTCTGCTGTGAGTCTAGATTATCGAATGGGACGAAAAACTGATAGTGAATTGTAACGTTCAGGGCCACCTAATGACGATGCATCACTCAAATTGCGTCCCGATTCAATACATCGTCCTCCAGCAGACTTGTCTCCATGGGTCTATTGCTGCCTCGGGCACCTTATGGCCGTTCTGCTGTGAGTCAAAGATTTTCGAATCGGACGAAAAACTGATTGTGAATTGTAACTTTCAGGGGCACCTAATGACGATGTATCACCCAAATTGCGTCCTGATTCAATACATCGTCCTCCAGCCGACTTCTCTCCATGGGTCTAATGCTGCCTCGGGCACCTTATGGCCGTTCTGCTGTGAGTCAAAGATTTTCTAACCGGACGAATAACTGATAGTGAATTGTAACGTTCAGGGCCTCCTAATGCCGATGGAACATTCAAATTGCGTCCCGATTCAATACCTCGTCCTCCAGCAGACTTGTCTCCATTGGTCTATTGCTGCCTCGGGCACCTTATGGTCGTTCTCCCGTGAGTCTAGATTGTCGAATGGGACGAAAAACTGATAGTGAATTGTAACATTCAGTGAATCCTAATGACGATGGAACATTCAAATTGCGTCCCTATTCAATACATCGTCCTCCAGCAGACTTGTCTCCATGGGTCTATTGCTGCCTCGGGCACCTTATGGCCGTTCTGCTGTGAGTCAAAGATTTTCGAATCGGACATAAACTGATAGTGAATTGCAACTTTCAGGGCCACCTAATGACGATGTATCACTCAAATTGCGTCCTGATTCAATACATCGTCCTCCAGCCGACTTGTCTCCATGGGTCTATTGCTGCCTCGGGCACCTTATGGCTGTTCTGCTGTGAGTCAAAGATTTTCGAATCGGACGAATAACTGATAGTGAATTGTAACGTTCAGGGCCTCCTAATGCCGATGGAACACTCAAATTGCGTCCCGATTCAATACCTCGTCCTCCAGCAGACTTGTCTCCATTGGTCTATTGCTGCCTCGGGCACCTTATGGTCGTTCTCCCGTGTGTCTAGATTGTCGAATGGGTCGAAAAACTGATAGTGAATTGTAACATACAGGGCCTCCTAATGACGATGGAACACTCAAATTGCGTCCCGATTCAATACATCGTCCTCCAGCCGACTTGTCTCCATGGGTGTATTGCTGCCTCGGGCACCTTATGGCTGTTCTGCTGTGAGTCAAAGATTTTCGAATCGGACGAAAAACTGATTGTGAATTGTAACTTTTAGGGCCACCTAATGACGATGTATGACTCAAATTGCGTCCTGATTCAATACATCGTCCTCCAGCCGACTTGTCACCATGGGTCTATTGCTGCCTCGGGCCCCTTATGGCCATTCTGCTGTGAGTCAAAGATTTTCGAATCGGACGAATAACTGATAGTGAATTGTAACGTTCAGGGCCTCCTAATGCCGATGGAACACTCAAATTGCGTCCCGATTCAATACCTCGTCCTCCAGCAGACTTGTCTCCATTGGTCTATTGCTGCCTCGGGCACCTTATGGTCGTCATCCCGTGAGTCTAGATTGTCGAATGGGACGAAAAACTGATAGTGAATTGTAACATTCAGGGCCTCCTAATGACGATGGAACACTCAAATTGCGTCCCGATTCAATACATCGTCCTCCAGCAGACTTGTCTCCATGGGTCTATTGCTGCCTCGGGCACCTTATGGCCGTTCTGCAGTGAGTCAAAGATTTTCTAATCGGACGAAAAACTGATAGTGAATTGTAACATTCAGGGCAACCTAATGACGATGGATCACTCAAATTGCGTCCCGATTCAATACATCGTCCTCCAGCCGACTTGTCTCCATGGGTCTATTGCTGCCTCGGGCACCTTATGGCCGTTCTGCTGTGAGTCAAAGATTTTCGAATCGGACGAAAAACTGATAGTGAATTGTAACGTTCAGGGCCACCTAATGACGATGGATCACTCAAATTGCGTTCCGATTCAATACATCGTCCTCCAGCCGACTTGACTCCATGGGTCTATTGCTGCCTAGGGCACCTTATGGCCGTTCTGCTGTGAGTCTAGATTATCGAATGGGACGAAAAACTGATAGTGAATTGTAACGTTCAGGGCCACCTAATGCCGATGCATCACTCAAATTGCGTCCCGATTCAATACATCGTCCTCCAGCAGACTTGTCTCCATGGGTCTATTGCTGCCTCGGGCACCTTATGGCCGTTCTGCTGTGAGTCAAAGATTTTCGAATCGGACGATAAACTGATTGTGAATTGTAACTTTCAGGGCCACCTAATGACGATGTATCACCCAAATTGCGTCCTGATCAATACATCGTCCTCCAGCCGACTTGTCTCCATGGGTCTATTGCTGCCTAGGGCACCTTATGGCCGTTCTGCTGTGAGTCAAAGATTTTCTAATCGGACGAATAACTGATAGTGAATTGTAACGTTCAGGGCCTCCTAATGCCGATGGAACATTCAAATTGCGTCCCGATTCAATACCTCGTCCTCCAGCAGACTTGTCTCCATTGGTCTATTGCTGCCTCGGGCACCTTATGGTCGTTCTCCCGTGAGTCTAGATTGTCGAATGGGACGAAAAACTGATAGTGAATTGTAACATTCAGGGCCTCCTAATGACGATGGATCACTCAAATTGCGTTCCGATTCAATACATCGTCCTCCAGCCGACTTGACTCCATGGGTCTATTGCTGCCTAGGGCACCTTATGGCCGTTCTGCTGTGAGTCTAGATTATCGAATGGGACGAAAAACTGATAGTGAATTGTAACGTTCAGGGCCACCTAATGCCGATGCATCACTCAAATTGCGTCCCGATTCAATACATCGTCCTCCAGCAGACTTGTCTCCATGGGTCTATTGCTGCCTCGGGCACCTTATGGCCGTTCTGCTGTGAGTCAAAGATTTTCTAATCGGACGAATAACTGATAGTGAATTGTAACGTTCAGGGCCTCCTAATGCCGATGGAACACTCAAATTGCGTCCCGATTCAATACCTCGTCCTCCAGCAGACTTGTCTCCATTGGTCTATTGCTGCCTCGGGCACCTTATGGTCGTTCTCCCGTGAGTCTAGATAGTCGAATGGGTCGAAAAACTGATAGTGAATTGTAACATTCAGGGCCTCCTAATGACGATGGAACACTCAAATTGCGTCCCGATTCAATACATCGTCCTCCAGCAGACTTGTCTCCATGGGTCTATTGCTGCCTCGGGCACCTTATGGCCGTTCTGCTGTGAGTCAAAGATTTTCGAATCGGACGAAAAACTGATTGTGAATTGTAACTTTCAGGGCCACCTAATGACGATGTATCACCCAAATTGCGTCCTGATTCAATACATCGTCCTCCAGCCGACTTGTCTCCATGGGTCTATTGCTGCCTCGGGCACCTTATGGCCGTTCTGCTGTGAGTCAAAGATTTTCGAATCGGACGAATAACTGATAGTGAATTGGAACGTTCAGGGCCTCCTAATGCCGATGGAACATTCAAATTGCGTCCCGATTCAATACCTCGTCCTCCAGCAGACTTGTCTCCATTGGTCTATTGCTGCCTCGGGCACCTTATGGTCGTTCTCCCGTGAGTCTAGATTGTCGAATGGGACGAAAAACTGATAGTGAATTGTAACATTCAGTGAATCCTAATGACGATGGAACACTCAAATTGCGTCCCGATTCAATACATCGTCCTCCAGCAGACTTGTCTCCATGGGTCTATTGCTGCCTCGGGCACCTTATGGCCGTTCTGCTGTGAGTCAAAGATTTTCGAATCGGACGAAAAACTGATAGTGAATTGCAACTTTCAGGGCCACCTAATGATGATGTATCACTCAAATTGCGTCCTGATTCAATACATCGTCCTCCAGCCGACTTGTCTCCATGGGTCTATTGCTGCCTCGGGCACCTTATGGCTGTTCTGCTGTGAGTCAAAGATTTTCGAATCGGACGAATAACTGATAGTGAATTGTAACGTTCAGGGCCTCCTAATGCCGATGGAACACTCAAATTGCGTCCCGATTCAATACCTCGTCCTCCAGCAGACTTGTCTCCATGGGTCTATTGCTGCCTCGGGCACCTTATGGCCGTTCTGCTGTGAGTCAAAGATTTTCGAATCGGACGAAAAACTGATAGTGAATTGTAACGTTCAGAGGCACCTAATGACGATGGATCACTCAAATTGCGTTCCGATTCAATACATCGTCCTCCAGCCGACTTGACTCCATGGGTCTATTGCTGCCTAGGGCACCTTATGGCCGTTCTGCTGTGAGTCTAGATTATCGAATGGGACGAAAAACTGATAGTGAATTGTAACGTTCAGGGCCACCTAATGCCGATGCATCACTCAAATTGCGTCCCGATTCAATACATCGTCCTCCAGCAGACTTGTCTCCATGGGTCTATTGCTGCCTCGGGCACCTTATGGCCGTTCTGCTGTGAGTCAAAGATTTTCGAATCGGACGAAAAACTGATAGTGAATTGCAACTTTCAGGGCCACCTAATGATGATGTGTCACTCAAATTGCGTCCTGGTTCAATACATCGTCCTCCAGCCGACTTGTCTCCATGGGTCTATTGCTGCCTCGGGCACCTTATGGCTGTTCTGCTGTGAGTCAAAGATTTTCGAATCGGACGAATAACTGATAGTGAATTGTAACGTTCAGGGCCTCCTAATGCCGATGGAACACTCAAATTGCGTCCCAATTCAATACCTCGTCCTCCAGCAGACTTGTCTCCATTGGTCTATTGCTGCCTCGGGCACCTTATGGTCGTTCTCCCGTGTGTCTAGATTGTCGAATGGGTCGAAAAACTGATAGTGAATTGTAACATTCAGGGCCTCCTAATGACGATGGAACACTCAAATTGCGTCCCGATTCAATACATCGTCCTCCAGCCGACTTGTCTCCATGGGTCTATTGCTGCCTCGGGCACCTTATGGCTGTTCTGCTGTGAGTCAAAGATTTTCGAATCGGACGAATAACTGATAGTGAATTGTAACGTTCAGGGCCTCCTAATGCCGATGGAACACTCAAATTGCGTCCCGATTCAATACCTCGTCCTCCAGCAGACTTGTCTCCATTGGTCTATTGCTGCCTCGGGCACCTTATGGTCGTTCTCCCGTGAGTCTAGATTGTCGAATGGGTCGAAAAACTGATAGTGAATTGTAACATTCAGGGCCTCCTAATGACGATGGAACACTCAAATTGCGTCCCGATTCAATACATCGTCCTCCAGCAGACTTGTCTCCATGGGTCTATTGCTGCTTCGTGCACCTTATGGCCGTTCTGCTGTGAGTCATAGATTTTCGAATCGGACGAAAAACTGATAGTGAATTGTAACATTCAGGGCCACCTAAGGACGATGGATCACTCAAATTGCGTCCCGATTCAATACATCGTCCTCCAGCCGACTTGTCTCCATGGGTCTATTGCTGCCTCGGGCACCTTATGGCCGTTCTGCTGTGAGTCAAAGATTTTCGAATCGGACGAAAAACTGATTGTGAATTGTAACTTTCAGGGCCACCTAATGACGATGTATGACTCAAATTGCGTCCTGATTCAATACATCGTCCTCCAGCCGACTTGTCACCATGGGTCTATTGCTGCCTCGGGCCCCTTATGGCCATTCTGCTGTGAGTCAAAGATTTTCGAATCGGACGAATAACTGATAGTGAATTGTAACGTTCAGGGCCTCCTAATGCCGATGGAACACTCAAATTGCGTCCCGATTCAATACCTCGTCCTCCAGCAGACTTGTCTCCATTGGTCTATTGCTGCCTCGGGCACCTTATGGTCGTTCTCCCGTGAGTCTAGATTGTCGAATGGGACGAAAAACTGATAGTGAATTGTAACATTCAGGGCCTCCTAATGACGATGGAACACTCAAATTGCGTCCCGATTCAATACATCGTCCTCCAGCAGACTTGTCTCCATGGGTCTATTACTGCCTCGGGCACCTTATGGCCGTTCTGCTGTGAGTCAAAGATTTTCGAATCGGACGAAAAACTGATAGTGAATTGTAACGTTCAGGGCCACCTAATGACGATGGATCACTCAAATTGCGTTCCGATTCAATACATCGTCCTCCAGCCGACTTGACTCCATGGGTCTATTGCTGCCTAGGGCACCTTATGGCCGTTCTGCTGTGAGTCAAAGATTTTCGAATCGGACGAAAAACTGATTGTGAATTGTAACTTTCAGGGCCACCTAATGACGATGTATCACCCAAATTGCGTCCTGATTCAATACATCGTCCTCCAGCCGACTTGTCTCCATGGGTCTATTGCTGCCTAGGGCACCTTATGGCCGTTCTGCTGTGAGTCAAAGATTTTCTAATCGGACGAATAACTGATAGTGAATTGTAACGTTCAGGGCCTCCTAATGCCGATGGAACATTCAAATTGCGTCCCGATTCAATACCTCGTCCTCCAGCAGACTTGTCTCCATTGGTCTATTGCTGCCTCGGGCACCTTATGGTCGTTCTCCCGTGAGTCTAGATTGTCGAATGGGACGAAAAACTGATAGTGAATTGTAACATTCAGGGCCTCCTAATGACGATGGAACACTCAAATTGCGTCCCGATTCAATACATCGTCCTCCAGCAGACTTGTCTCCATGGGTCTATTGCTGCCTCGGGCACCTTATGGCCGTTCTGCTGTGAGTCAAAGATTTTCGAATCGGACGAAAAACTGATTGTGAATTGTAACTTTCAGGGCCACCTAATGACGATGTATCACCCAAATTGCGTCCTGATTCAATGCATCGTCCTCCAGCCGACTTGTCTCCATGGGTCTATTGCTGCCTCGGGCACCTTATGGCCGTTCTGCTGTGAGTCAAAGATTTTCTAATCAGACGAATAACTGATAGTGAATTGTAACGTTCAGGGCCTCCTAATGCCGATGGAACTTTCAAATTGCGTCCCGATTCAATACCTCGTCCTCCAGCAGACTTGTCTCCATTGGTCTATTGCTGCCTCGGGCACCTTATGGTCGTTCTCCCGTGAGTCTAGATTGTCGAATGGGACGAAAAACTGATAGTGAATTGTAACATTCAGTGAATCCTAATGACGATGGAACACTCAAATTGCGTCCCGATTCGATACATCGTCCTCCAGCAGACTTGTCTCCATGGGTCTATTGCTGCCTCGGGCACCTTATGGCCGTTCTGCTGTGAGTCAAAGATTTTCGAATCGGACGAAAAACTGATAGTGAATTGCAACTTTCAGGGCCACCTAATGATGATGTATCACTCAAATTGCGTCCTGGTTCAATACATCGTCCTCCAGCCGACTTGTCTCCATGGGTCTATTGCTGCCTCGGGCACCTTATGGCTGTTCTGCTGTGAGTCAAAGATTTTCGAATCGGACGAATAACTGATAGTGAATTGTAACTTTCAGGGCCACCTAATGACGATGTATGACTCAAATTGCGTCCTGATTCAATACATCGTCCTCCAGCCGACTTGTCACCATGGGTCTATTGCTGCCTCGGGCCCCTTATGGCCATTCTGCTGTGAGTCAAAGATTTTCGAATCGGACGAATAACTGATAGTGAATTGTAACGTTCAGGGCCTCCTAATGCCGATGGAACACTCAAATTGCGTCCCGATTCAATACCTCGTCCTCCAGCAGACTTGTCTCCATTGGTCTATTGCTGCCTCGGGCACCTTATGGTCGTTCTCCCGTGAGTCTAGATTGTCGAATGGGACGAAAAACTGATAGTGAATTGTAACATTCAGGGCCTCCTAATGACGATGGAACACTCAAATTGCGTCCCGATTCAATACATCGTCCTCCAGCAGACTTGTCTCCATGGGTCTATTACTGCCTCGGGCACCTTATGGCCGTTCTGCTGTGAGTCAAAGATTTTCGAATCGGACGAAAAACTGATAGTGAATTGTAACGTTCAGGGCCACCTAATGACGATGGATCACTCAAATTGCGTTCCGATTCAATACATCGTCCTCCAGCCGACTTGACTCCATGGGTCTATTGCTGCCTAGGGCACCTTATGGCCGTTCTGCTGTGAGTCAAAGATTTTCGAATCGGACGAAAAACTGATTGTGAATTGTAACTTTCAGGGCCACCTAATGACGATGTATCACCCAAATTGCGTCCTGATTCAATACATCGTCCTCCAGCCGACTTGTCTCCATGGGTCTATTGCTGCCTAGGGCACCTTATGGCCGTTCTGCTGTGAGTCAAAGATTTTCTAATCGGACGAATAACTGATAGTGAATTGTAACGTTCAGGGCCTCCTAATGCCGATGGAACATTCAAATTGCGTCCCGATTCAATACCTCGTCCTCCAGCAGACTTGTCTCCATTGGTCTATTGCTGCCTCGGGCACCTTATGGTCGTTCTCCCGTGAGTCTAGATTGTCGAATGGGACGAAAAACTGATAGTGAATTGTAACATTCAGGGCCTCCTAATGACGATGGAACACTCAAATTGCGTCCCGATTCAATACATCGTCCTCCAGCAGACTTGTCTCCATGGGTCTATTGCTGCCTCGGGCACCTTATGGCCGTTCTGCTGTGAGTCAAAGATTTTCGAATCGGACGAATAACTGATAGTGAATTGTAACGTTCAGGGCCTCCTAATGCCGATGGAACACTCAAATTGCGTCCCGATTCAATACCTCGTCCTCCAGCAGAATTGTCTCCATTGGTCTATTGCTGCCTCGGGCACCTTATGGTCGTTCTCCCGTGAGTCTAGATTGTCGAATGGGACGAAAAACTGATAGTGAATTGTAACTTTCAGGGCCTCCTAATGACGATGGAACACTCAAATTGCGTCCCGATTCAATACATCGCCCTCCAGCAGACTTGTCTCCATGGGTCTATTGCTGCCTCGGGCACCTTATGGCCGTTCTGCTGTGAGTCAAAGATTTTCGAATCGGACGAAAAACTGATAGTGAATTGTTACATTCAGGGCCACCTAATGACGATGGATCACTCAAATTGCGTCCTGATTCAATACATCGCCCTCCAGCCGACTTGTCTCCATGGGTCTATTGCTGCCTCGGGCACCTTATGGCCGTTCTGCTGTGAGTCAAAGATTTTCTAATCGGACGAAAAACTGATAGTGTATTGTAACATTCAGGGCCACCTAATGACGATGGATCACTCAAATTGCGTCCCGATTCAATCCATCGTCCTCCAGCCGACTTGTCTCCATGGGTCTATTGCTGCCTCGGGCACCTTATGGCCGTTCTGCTGTGAGTCAAAGATTTTCGAATCGGACGAAAAACTGATAGTGAATTGTAACGTTCAGGGCCACCTAATGACGATGGATCACTCAAATTGCGTCCCGATTCAATACATCGTCCTCCAGCCGACTTGACTCCATGGGTCTATTGCTGCCTAGGGCACCTTATGGCCGTTCTGCTGTGAGTCTAGATTATCGAATGGGACGAAAAACTGATAGTGAATTGTAACGTTCAGGGCCACCTAATGACGATGCATCACACAAATTGCGTCCCGATTCAATACATCGTCCTCCAGCAGACTTGTCTCCATGGGTCTATTGCTGCCTCGGGCACCTTATGGCCGTTCTGCTGTGAGTCAAAGATTTTCGAATCGGACGAAAAACTGATTGTGAATTGTAACTTTCAGGGCCACCTAATGACGATGTATCACCCAAATTGCGTCCTGATTCAATACATCGTCCTCCAGCCGACTTGTCTCCATGGGTCTATTGCTGCCTCGGGCACCTTATGGCCGTTCTGCTGTGAGTCAAAGATTTTCTAATCGGACGAATAACTGATAGTGAATTGTAACGTTCAGGGCCTCCTAATGCCGATGGAACATTCAAATTGCGTCCCGATTCAATACCTCGTCCTCCAGCAGACTTGTCTCCATTGGTCTATTGCTGCCTCGGGCACCTTATGGTCGTTCTCCCGTGAGTCTAGATTGTCGAATGGGACGAAAAACTGATAGTGAATTTTAACATTCAGGGCCTCCTAATGACGATGGAACACTCAAATTGCGTCCCGATTCAATACATCGTCCTCCAGCAGACTTGCTCCATGGGTCTATTGCTGCCTCGGGCACCTTATGGCCGTTCTGCTGTGAGTCAAAGATTTTCGAATCGGACGAAAATCTGATAGTGAATTGTAACTTTCAGGGCCACCTAATGACGATGTATCACTCAAATTGTGTCCTGATTCAATACATCGTCCTCCAGCCGACTTGTCTCCATGGGTCTATTGCTGCCTCGGGCACCTTATGGCTGTTCTGCTGTGAGTCAAAGATTTTCGAATCGGACGAATAACTGATAGTGAATTGTAACGTTCAGGGCCTCCTAATGCCGATGGAACACTCAAATTGCGTCCCGATTCAATACCTCGTCCTCCAGCAGACTTGTCTCCATTGGTCTATTGCTGCCTCGGGCACCTTATGGTCGTTCTCCCGTGAGTCTAGATTGTCGAATGGGACGAAAAACTGATAGTGAATTGTAACATTCAGGGCCTCCTAATGACGATGGAACACTCAAATTGCGTCCCGATTCAATACATCGTCCTCCAGCAGACTTGTCTCCATGGGTCTATTACTGCCTCGGGCACCTTATGGCCGTTCTGCTGTGAGTCAAAGATTTTCGAATCGGACGAAAAACTGATAGTGAATTGTAACGTTCAGGGCCACCTAATGACGATGGATCACTCAAATTGCGTTCCGATTCAATACATCGTCCTCCAGCCGACTTGACTCCATGGGTCTATTGCTGCCTAGGGCACCTTATGGCCGTTCTGCTGTGAGTCAAAGATTTTCGAATCGGACGAAAAACTGATTGTGAATTGTAACTTTCAGGGCCACCTAATGACGATGTATCACCCAAATTGCGTCCTGATTCAATACATCGTCCTCCAGCCGACTTGTCTCCATGGGTCTATTGCTGCCTAGGGCACCTTATGGCCGTTCTGCTGTGAGTCAAAGATTTTCTAATCGGACGAATAACTGATAGTGAATTGTAACGTTCAGGGCCTCCTAATGCCGATGGAACATTCAAATTGCGTCCCGATTCAATACCTCGTCCTCCAGCAGACTTGTCTCCATTGGTCTATTGCTGCCTCGGGCACCTTATGGTCGTTCTCCCGTGAGTCTAGATTGTCGAATGGGACGAAAAACTGATAGTGAATTGTAACATTCAGGGCCTCCTAATGACGATGGAACACTCAAATTGCGTCCCGATTCAATACATCGTCCTCCAGCAGACTTGTCTCCATGGGTCTATTGCTGCCTCGGGCACCTTATGGCCGTTCTGCTGTGAGTCAAAGATTTTCGAATCGGACGAATAACTGATAGTGAATTGTAACGTTCAGGGCCTCCTAATGCCGATGGAACACTCAAATTGCGTCCCGATTCAATACCTCGTCCTCCAGCAGAATTGTCTCCATTGGTCTATTGCTGCCTCGGGCACCTTATGGTCGTTCTCCCGTGAGTCTAGATTGTCGAATGGGACGAAAAACTGATAGTGAATTGTAACTTTCAGGGCCTCCTAATGACGATGGAACACTCAAATTGCGTCCCGATTCAATACATCGCCCTCCAGCAGACTTGTCTCCATGGGTCTATTGCTGCCTCGGGCACCTTATGGCCGTTCTGCTGTGAGTCAAAGATTTTCGAATCGGACGAAAAACTGATAGTGAATTGTTACATTCAGGGCCACCTAATGACGATGGATCACTCAAATTGCGTCCTGATTCAATACATCGCCCTCCAGCCGACTTGTCTCCATGGGTCTATTGCTGCCTCGGGCACCTTATGGCCGTTCTGCTGTGAGTCAAAGATTTTCTAATCGGACGAAAAACTGATAGTGTATTGTAACATTCAGGGCCACCTAATGACGATGGATCACTCAAATTGCGTCCCGATTCAATCCATCGTCCTCCAGCCGACTTGTCTCCATGGGTCTATTGCTGCCTCGGGCACCTTATGGCCGTTCTGCTGTGAGTCAAAGATTTTCGAATCGGACGAAAAACTGATAGTGAATTGTAACGTTCAGGGCCACCTAATGACGATGGATCACTCAAATTGCGTCCCGATTCAATACATCGTCCTCCAGCCGACTTGACTCCATGGGTCTATTGCTGCCTAGGGCACCTTATGGCCGTTCTGCTGTGAGTCTAGATTATCGAATGGGACGAAAAACTGATAGTGAATTGTAACGTTCAGGGCCACCTAATGACGATGCATCACACAAATTGCGTCCCGATTCAATACATCGTCCTCCAGCAGACTTGTCTCCATGGGTCTATTGCTGCCTCGGGCACCTTATGGCCGTTCTGCTGTGAGTCAAAGATTTTCGAATCGGACGAAAAACTGATTGTGAATTGTAACTTTCAGGGCCACCTAATGACGATGTATCACCCAAATTGCGTCCTGATTCAATACATCGTCCTCCAGCCGACTTGTCTCCATGGGTCTATTGCTGCCTCGGGCACCTTATGGCCGTTCTGCTGTGAGTCAAAGATTTTCTAATCGGACGAATAACTGATAGTGAATTGTAACGTTCAGGGCCTCCTAATGCCGATGGAACATTCAAATTGCGTCCCGATTCAATACCTCGTCCTCCAGCAGACTTGTCTCCATTGGTCTATTGCTGCCTCGGGCACCTTATGGTCGTTCTCCCGTGAGTCTAGATTGTCGAATGGGACGAAAAACTGATAGTGAATTTTAACATTCAGGGCCTCCTAATGACGATGGAACACTCAAATTGCGTCCCGATTCAATACATCGTCCTCCAGCAGACTTGCTCCATGGGTCTATTGCTGCCTCGGGCACCTTATGGCCGTTCTGCTGTGAGTCAAAGATTTTCGAATCGGACGAAAATCTGATAGTGAATTGTAACTTTCAGGGCCACCTAATGACGATGTATCACTCAAATTGTGTCCTGATTCAATACATCGTCCTCCAGCCGACTTGTCTCCATGGGTCTATTGCTGCCTCGGGCACCTTATGGCTGTTCTGCTGTGAGTCAAAGATTTTCGAATCGGACGAATAACTGATTGTGAATTGTAACGCTCAGGGCCTCCTAATGCCGATGGAACACTCAAATTGCGTCCCGATTCAATACCTCGTCCTCCAGCAGACTTGTCTCCATTGGTCTATTGCTGCCTCGGGCACCTTATGGTCGTTCTCCCGTGAGTCTAGATTGTCGAATTGGTCGAAAAACTGATAGTGAATTGTAACATTCAGGGCCTCCTAATGACGATGGAACACTCAAATTGCGTCCCGATTCAATACATCGTCCTCCAGCAGACTTGACTCCATGGGACTATTGCTGCCTTGGGCACCTTATGGCCGTTCTGCTGTGAGTCAAAGATTTTCGAATCGGACGAAAAACTGATAGTGAATTGTAACATTCAGGGCTACCTAATGACGATGGACCACACAAATTGCGTCCCGATTCAATACATGGTCCTCCAGCCGACTTGACTCCATGGGTCTATTGCTGCCTCGGGCACCTTATGGCCGTTCTGCTGTGAGTCAAAGATTTTCGAATCGGACGAAAAACTGATAGTGAATTGTAACGTTCAGGGCCTCCTAATGACGATGGAACACTCAAATTGCGTCCCGATTAAATAGATCGTCCTCCTGCATACTTGTCTCCATGGGTCTATATCTGCCTCGGGCACCTTATGGCCGTTCTGCTGTGAGTCAAAGATTTTCGAATCGGACGAAAAACTGATAGTGAATTGTAACTTTCAGGGCCACCTAATGACGATGGATCACTCAAATTGCGTCCCGATTCAATACATCGTCTACCAGCCGACTTGTCTCCATGGGTCTATTGCTGCCTCGGGCACCTTATGGCCGTTCTGCTGTGAGTCAAAGATTTTCGAATCGGACGAAAAACTAATAGTGAAATGTAACGTTCAGGGCCTCCTAATGACGATGGAACACTCAAATTGCGTCCCGATTCAATACATCGTCCTCCAGCAGAATCGGACGAAAAACTGATAGTGAATTGTAACGATCAGGGCCACCTAATGACGTAGGATCACTCAAATTGCGTCCCGATTCAATACCTCGTCCTCCAGCAGACTTGTCTCCATGGGTCTATTGATGCCTCGGGCACCTTATGGCCGTTCTGCTGTGAGTCAAAGATTTTCGAATCGGACGAATAACTGATAGTGAATTGTAACGTTCGGGGCCTCCTAATGCCGATGGAACACTCAAATTGCGTCCCGATTCAATACCTCGTCCTCCAGCAGACTTGTCTCCATGGGTCTATTGATGCCTCGGGCACCTTATGGTCGTTCTCCCGTGAGTCTAGATTATCGAATGGGACGAAAAACTGATAGTGAATTGTAACGTTCAGGGCCAACTAATGACGATCGATCACTCAAATTGCGTCCCGATTCAATACATCGTCCTCCAGCAGACTTGTCTCCATGGGTCTATTGCTGCCTCGGGCACCTTATGGCCGTTCTGCTGTGAGTCAAAGATTTTCGAATCGGTCGAAAAACTGATTGTGAATTGTAACTTTCAGGGCCACCTAATGACGATGTATCAGTCAAATTGCGTCCTGATTCAATACATCGTCCTCCAGCCGACTTGTCTCCATGGGTCTATTGCTGCCTCGGGCACCTTATGGCCGTTCTGCTGTGAGTCAAAGATTTTCGAATCGGACGAGTAACTGATAGTGCATTGTAACGTTCAGGCCCTCCTAATGCCGATGGAACACTCAAATTGCGTCCCGATTCAATACCTCGTACTCCAGCAGACTTGTCTCCATTGGTCTATTGCTGCCTCGGGCACCTTATGGTCGTTCTCCCGTGAGTCTAGATTGTCGAATGGGACGAAAAACTGATAGTGAATTGTAACAATCAGGGCCTCCTAATGACGATGGAACACTCAAATTGCGTCCCGATTCAATACATCGTCCTCCAGCAGACTTGTCTCCATGGGTCTATTGCTGCCTCGGGCACCTTATGGCCGTTCTGCTGTGAGTCAAAGATTTTCGAATCGGACGAAAAACTGATAGTGAATTGTAACATTCAGGGCCACCTAATGACGATGGATCACTCAAATTGCGTCCCGATTCAATACATCGTCCTGCAGCCGACTTGTCTCCATGGGTCTATTGCTGCCTCGGGCACCTTATGGCCGTTCTGCTGTGAGTCAAAGATTTTCGAATCGGACGAAAAACTGATAGTGAATTGTAACGTTCAGGGCCACCTAATGACGATGGAACACTTAAATTGCGTCCCGATTCAATACATCGTCCTCCAGCAGACTTGTCTCCATGGGTCTATTGCTGCCTCGGGCACCTTATGGCCGTTCTGCTGTTAGTCAAAGATTTTCGAATCGGACGAAAAACTGATAGAGAATTGTAACGTTCAGGACCACCTAATGACGATGGATCACTCAAATTGCGTCCCGATTCAATACATCGTCCTCCAGCCGACTTGACTCCATGGGTCTATTGCTGCCTCGGGCACCTTATGGCCGTTCTGCTGTGAGTCTAGATTATCGAATGAGACGAAAAACTGATAGTGAATTGTAACGTTCAGGGCCACCTAATGACGATGGATCACTCAAATTGCGTCCCGATTCAATACATCGTCCTCCAGCAGACTTGTCTCCATGGGTCTATTACTGCCTCGGGTACCTCATGGCCGTTCTGCTGTGACTCAAATATTTTCGAATCGGACGAAAAACTGATAGTGAATTGTAACAATCAGGGACTCCTAATGACGATGGAACACTCAAATTGCGTCCCGATTCAATACATTGTCCTCCAGCAGACTTGTCTCCATGGGTCTATTGCTGCCTCGGGCACCTTATGGCCGTTCTGGTGCGAGTCAAAGATTTTCGAATCGGATGAAAAACTGATAGTGAATTGTAACATTCAGGCCCACCTAATGACGATGGATCACTCAAATTGCGTCCCGATTCAATACATCGTCCTCCAGCCGACTTGTCTCCATGGGTCTATTGCTGCCTCGGTTACCTTACGGCCGTTCTGCTGTGAATCAAAGATTTTCGAATCGGACGAAAAACTGATAGTGAATTCTAACGTTCAGGGCCTCCTAATGACGATGGAACACTCAAATTGCGTCCCGATTAAATAGATCGTCCTCCAGCAGACTTGTCTCCATGGGTCTATATCTGCCTCGGGCACCTTATGGCCGTTCTGCTGTGAGTCAAAGATTTTCGAATCGGACGAAAAACTGATAGTGAATTGTAACTTTCAGGGCCACCTAGTGACGATGGATCACTCAAATTGCGTCCCGATTCAATACATCGTCTACCAGCCGAGTTGTCTCCATGGGTCTATTGCTGCCTCGGGCACCTTATGGCCGTTCTGCTGTGAGTCAAAGATTTTCGAATCGGACGAAAAACTAATAGTGAATTGTTACGTTCAGGGCCTCCTAATGACGATGGAACACTCAAATTGCGTCCCGATTCAATACATCGTCCTCCAGCAGAATCGGACGAAAAACTGATAGTGAATTGTAACGATCAGGGCCACCTAATGACTATGGATCACTCAAATTGCGTCCCGATTCAATACATCGTCCTCCAGCAGACTTGTCTCCATGGGTCTATTGCTGCCTCGGGCACCTTATGGTCGTTCTCCCGTGAGTCTAGATTATCGAATGGGACGAAAAACTGATAGTTAATTGTAACATTCAGGGCCTCCTAATGACGATGGAACACGCAAATTGCGTCCCGATTCAATACATCGTCCTCCAGCAGACTTGTCTCCATGGGTCTATTGCTGCCTCGGGCACCTTATGGCCGTTCTGCTGTGAGTCAAAGATTTTCGAATCGGACGAATAACTGATAGTGAATTGTAACGTTCAGGGCCTCCTAATGCCGATCGAACACTCAAATTGCGTCCCGATTCAATACCTCGTCCTCCAGCAGACTTGTCTCCATGGGTCTATTGCTACCTCGGGCACCTTATGGTCGTTCTCCCGTGAGTATAGATTATCGAATGGGACGGAAAACTGATAGTTAATTGTAACATTCAGGTCCTCCTAATGACGATGGAACACTCAAATTGCGTCCCGATTCAATACATCGTCCTCCAGCAGACTTGTCTCCATGGGTCTATTGCTGCCTCGGGCACCTTATGGCCGTTCTGCTGTGAGTCAAAGATTTTCGAATCGGACGAAAAACTGATAGTGAATTGTTACATTCAGGGCCACCTAATGACGATGGATCACTCAAATTGCGTTCCGATTCAATACATCGTCCTCCAGCAGACTGGTCTCCGTGGGTCTATTGCTGCCTCGGGCACCTTATGGCCGTTCTGCTGTTAGTCAAAGATTTTCGAATCGGACGAAAAACTGATAGTGAATTGTAACATTCAGGGCAACCTAATGACGATGGATCACTCAGATTGCGTCCCGATTTAATACATCGTCCTCCAGCCGACTTGTCTCCATGGGTCTATTGCTGCCTCGGGCACCTTATGGCCGTTCTGCTGTGAGTCAAAGATTTTCGAATCGGACGAAAAACTGATAGTGAATTGTAACGTTCAGGGCCACTTAATGACGATGGATCACTTAAATTGCGTCCCGATTCAATACATAGTCCTCCAGCAGACTTGTCTCCATGGGTCTATTGCTGCCTCGGGCACCTTATGGCCGTTCTGCTGTTAGTCAAAGATTTTCGAATCGGACGAAAAACTGATAGAGAATTGTAACGTTCAGCGCCACCTAATGACGATGGATCACTCAAATTGCGTCCCGATTCAATACATCGTCATCCAGCCGACTTGTCTCCATGGGTCTATTGCTGCCTCGGGCACCTTATGGCCGTTCTGCTGTGAGTCAAAGATTTTCGAATCGGACGAAAAACTGATAGTGAATTGTAACATTCAGGGCAACCTAATGACGATGGATCACTCAGATTCCGTCCCGATTCAATACATCGTCCTCCAGCCGACTTGTCTCCATGGGTCTATTGCTGCCTCGGTTACCTTATGGCCGTTCTGCTGTGAATCAAAGATTTTCGAATCGGACGAAAAACTGATAGTGAATTGTAACGTTCAGGGCCACTTAATGACGATGGATCACTTAAATTGCGTCCCGATTCAATACATCGTCCTCCAGCCGACTTGACTCCATGGGTCTATTGCTGCCTCGGGCACCTTATGGCTGTTCTGCTGTGAGTCTAGATTATCGAATGAGACGAAAAACTGATAGTGAATTGTAACGTTCAGGGCCACCTAATGACGATGGATCACTCAAATTGCGTCCCGATTCAATACATCGTCCTCCAGCCGACTTGACTCCATGGGTCTATTGCTGCCTCGGGCACCTTATGGCCGTTCTGCTGCGAGTCAAAGATTTTCGAATCGGACGAAAAACTGATAGTGAATTGTAACATTCAGGGCCACCTAATGACGATGGATCACTCAAATTGCGTCCCGATTCAATACATCGTCCTCCAGCCGACTTGTCTCCATGGGTCTATTGCTGCCTCGGTTACCTTATGGCCGTTCTGCTGTGAATCAAAGATTTTCGAATCGGACGAAAAACTGATAGTGAATTGTAACATTCAGGGCCACCTAATGACGATGGATCACTCAAATTGCGTCGCGATTCAATACATCGTCCTCCAGCCGACTTGTCTCCATGGGTCTATTGCTTCCTCGGGCACCTTATGGCCGTTCTGCTGTGAGTCAAAGATTTTCGAATCGGACGAAAAACTGATAGTGAATTGTAACATTCAGGGCCACCGAATGACGAAGGATCACTCAAATTGCGTCCCGATTTAATACATCGTCCTCCAGCCGACTTGTCTCCATGGGTCTATTGCTGCCTCGAGCACCTTATGGCCGTTCTGCTGTGAGTCAAAGATTTTCGAATCGGACGAAAAACTGATAGTGAATTGTAACGTTCAGGGCCACCTAATGACGATGGATCACTTATATTGCGTCCCGATTCAATACATCTTCCTCCAGCAGACTTGTCCCATGGGTCTATTGCTGCCTCGGGCACCTTATGGCCGTTCTGCTGTTAGTCAAAGATTTTCGAATCGGACGAAAAACTGATAGTGAATTGTAACGTGCAGGGCCACCTAATAACGATGGATCACTCAAATTGCGTCCCGATTCAATCCATCGTCCTCCAGCCTACTTGACTCCATGGGTCTATTGCTGCCTCGGGCACCTTATGGTCGTTCTCCCGTGAGTCTAGATTGTCGAATGGGACGAAAAACTGATAGTGAATTGTAACATTCAGGGCCTCCTAATGACGATGGAACACTCAAATTGCGTCCCGATTCAACACATCGTCCCCCAGCAGACTTGTCTCCATGGGTCTGTTGCTGCCTCGGGCACCTTATGGCTGTTCTGCTGTGAGTCAAAGATTTTCGAATCGGACGAAAAACTGATAGTGAATTGTAACATTCAGTTTCACCTAATGACGATGGATCACTCAAATTGCGTCCCGATTCAATACATCGTCCTCCAGCCGACATGTCTCCATGGGTCTATTGCTGCCTCGGGCACCTTATGGCCGTTCTGCTGTGAGTCAAAGATTTTCGAATCGGACGAAAAACTGATAGTGAATTGTAACGTTCAGGGCAACCTAATGACGATGGATCACTCAAATTGCGTCCCGATTCAATACATCGTCCTCCAGCCGACTTGTCTCCATGGGGCTATTGCTGCCTCGGGCACCTTATGGCCGTTCTGCTGTGAGTCAAAGATTTTCGAATCGGACGAAAACCTGATAGTGAATTGTAACGTTAAGGGCCACCTAATGACGATGGTTCACTCAAATTGCGTCCCGATTCAATACATCGTCCTCCAGCCGACTTGTCTCCATGGGTCTATTGCTGCCTCGGGCACCTTATGGCCGTTCTGCTGTGAGTCAAAGATTTTCGAATCGGACGAAAAACTGATAGTGAATTGTAACATCCAGTTTCACCTAATGACGATGGATCACTCAAATTGCGTCCCGATTCAATACATCGTCCTCCAGCCGACATGTCTCCATGGGTCTATTGCTGCCTCGGGCACCTTATGGCCGTTCTGCTGTGAGTCAAAGATTTTCGAATCGGACGAAAAACTGATAGTGAATTGTAACGTTCAGGGCATCCTAATGACGATGGATCACTCAAATTGCGTCCCGATTCAATACATCGTCCTCCAGCAAACTTGGCTCCATGGGGCTATTGCTGCCTCGGGCACCTTATGGCCGTTCTGATGTGAGTCAAAGATTTTCGAAACGGACGAAAAACTGATAGTGAATTGAAACTTTCAGGGCCACGTAATGACGATGTATCACTCAAATTGCGTCCTGATTCAATACATCGTCCTCCAGCCGACTTGTCTCCATGGGTCTATTGCTGCCTCGGGCACCTTATGGTTGTTCTCCCGTGAGTCTAGATTATCGAATGGGACGAAAAACTGACAGTTAATTGTAACAATCAGGGCTTCCTATTGACGATGGAACACTCAAATTGCGTCTCGATTCAGTGCATCGTCCTCCAGCAGACTTGTCTCCATGGGTCTATTGCTGCCTCGAGCACCTTATGGCCGTTCTGCTGTGAGTCAAAGATTTTCGAATCGGACGAAAATCTGATAGTGAATTGTAACAATCAGGGCTTCCTAATGACGATGGAACACTCAAATTACGTCTCGATTCAGTACATCGTCCTCCAGCAGACTTGTCTCCATGGGTCTATTGCTGCCTCGGGCACCTTATGGCCGTTCTGCTGTTAGTCAAAGATTGTCGAATCGAACGAAAAACTGATAGTGAAATGTAACGTTCAGGGCCACCTAATGACGATGGATCACTCAAATTGCGTCCCGATTCAATACATCGTCCTCCAGCCGACTTGTCTCCATGGGGCTATTGCTGCCTCGGGCACCTTATGGCCGTTATGCTGTGAGTCAAAGATTTTCGAATCGGACGAAAAACTGATAGTGAATTGTAACGTTCAGGGCCACCTAATGACGATGGATCACTCAAATTGCGTCCCGATTCAATACATCGTCCTGCAGCCGACTTGTCTCCATGGGTCTATTGCTGCCTCGGGCACATTATGGCCGTTCTGCTGTGAGTCAAAGATTTTCGAATCGGACGAAAAACTGATAGTGAATTGTAACATTCAGGGCAACCTAATGACGATGGATCACTCAGATTGCGTCCCGATTTAATACATCGTCCTCCAGCCGACTTGTCTCAATGGGTCTATTGCTGCCTCGGGCACCTTATGGCCGTTCTGCTGTGAGTCAAAGATTTTCGAATCGGACGAAAAACTAATAGTGAATTGTAACGTTCAGGGCCACCTAATGACGATGGAACACTTAAATTGCGTCCCGATTCAATACATCGTCCTCCAGCAGACTTGTCTCCATGGGTCTATTGCTGCCTCGGGCACCTTATGGCCGTTCTGCTGTTAGTCAAAGATTTTCGAATCGGACGAAAAACTGATAGAGAATTGTAACGTTCAGGGCCACCTAATGACGATGGATCACTCAAATTGCGTCCCGATTCAATACATCGTCCTCCAGCCGACTTGACTCCATGGGTCTATTGCTGCCTCGGGCACCTTATGGCCGTTCTGCTGTGAGTCTAGATTATCGAATGAGACGAAAAACTGATAGTGAATTGTAACGTTCAGGGCCACCTAATGACGATGGATCACTCAAATTGCGTCCCGATTCAATACATCGTCCTCCAGCAGACTTGTCTCCATGGGTCTATTACTGCCTCGGGTACCTTACGGCCGTTCTGCTGTGACTCAAATATATTCGAATCGGACGAAAAACTGATAGTGAATTGTAACGTTCAGGGCCTCCTAATGACGATGGAACACTCAAATTGCGTCCCGATTCAATACATCGTCCTCCAGCAGACTTGTCTCCATGGGTCTATTGCTGCCTCGGGCACCTTATGGCCGTTCTGGTGCGAGTCAAAGATTTTCGAATCGGACGAAAAACTGATAGTGAATTGTAACATTCAGGCCCACCTAATGACGATGGATCACTCAAATTGCGTCCCGATTCAATACATCGTCCTCCAGCCGACTTGTCTCCATGGGTCTATTGCTGCCTCGGTTACCTTATGGCCGTTCTGCTGTGAATCAAAGATTTTCGAATCGGACGAAAAACTGATAGTGAATTGTAACGTTCAGGGCCTCCTAATGACGATGGAACACTCAAATTGCGTCCCGATTAAATAGATCGTCCTCCAGCAGACTTGTCTCCATGGGTCTATATCTGCCTCGGGCACCTTATGGCCGTTCTGCTGTGAGTCAAAGATTTTCGAATCGGACGAAAAACTGATAGTGAATTGTAACTTTCAGGGCCACCTAATGACGATGGATCACTCAAATTGCGTCCCGATTCAATACATCGTCTACCAGCCGAGTTGTCTCCATGGGTCTATTGCTGCCTCGGGCACCTTATGGCCGTTCTGCTGTGAGTCAAAGATTTTCGAATCGGACGAAAAACTAATAGTGAATTGTAACGTTCAGGGCCTCCTAATGACAATGGAACACTAAAATTGCGTCCCGATTCAATACATCGTCCTCCAGCAGAATCGGACGAAAAACTGATAGTGAATTGTAAAGATCAAGGCCACCTAATGACTATGGATCACTCAAATTGCGTCCCGATTCAATACATCGTCCTCCAGCAGACTTGTCTCCATGGGTCTATTGCTGCCTCGGGCACCTTATGGTCGTTCTCCCATGAGTCTAGATTATCGAATGGGACGAAAAACTGATAGTTAATTGTAACATTCAGGGCCTCCTAATGACGATGGAACACTCAAATTGCGTCCCGATTCAATACATCGTCCTCCAGCAGACTTGTCTCCATGGGTCTATTGCTGCCTCGGGCACCTTATGGCCGTTCTGCTGTGAGTCAAAGATTTTCGAATCGGACGAATAACTGATAGTGAATTGTAACGTTCAGGGCCTCCTAATGCCGATGGAACACTCAAATTGCGTCCCGATTCAATACCTCGTCCTCCAGCAGACTTGTCTCCATGGGTCTATTGCTGCCTCGGGCACCTTATGGCCGTTCTGCTGTGAGTCAAAGAATTTCGAATCGGACGAAAAACTGATAGTGAATTGTTACATTCAGGGCCACCTAATGACGATGGATCACTGAAATTGCGTCCCGATTCAATACATCGTCCTCCAGCCGACTGGTCTCCATGGGTCTATTGCTGCCTCGGGCACCTTATGGCCGTTCTGCTGTTAGTCAAAGATTTTCGAATTGGACGAAAAACTGATAGTGAATTGTAACATTCAGGGCAACCTAATGACGATGGATCACTCAGATTGCGTCCCGATTTAATACATCGTCCCCCAGCCGACTTGTCTCCATGGGTCTATTGCTGCCTCGGGCACCTTATGGCCGTTCTGCTGTGAGTCAAAGATTTTCGAATCGGACGAAAAACTGATAGTGAATTGTAACGTTCAGGGCCACTTAATGACGATGGATCACTTAAATTGCGTCCCGATTCAATACATCGTCCTCCAGCAGACTTGTCTCCATGGGTCTATTGCTGCCTCGGGCACCTTATGGCCGTTCTGCTGTTAGTCAAAGATTTTCGAATCGGACGAAAAACTGATAGAGAATTGTAACGTTCAGGGCCACCTAATGACGATGGATCACTCAAATTGCGTCCCGATTCAATACATCGTCCTCCAGCCGACTTGACTCCATGGGTCTATTGCTGCCTCGGGCACCTTATGGCCGTTCTGCTGTGAGTCTAGTTTATCGAATGAGACGAAAAACTGATAGTGAATTGTAACGTTCAGGGCCACCTAATGACGATGGATCACTCAAATTGCATCCCGATTCAATACATCGTCCTCCAGCAGACTTGTCTCCATGGGTCTATTACTGCCTCGGGTACCTTATGGCCGTTCTGCTGTGACTCAAATATTTTCGAATCGGACGAAAAACTGATAGTGAATTGTAACGTTCAGGGCCTCCTAATGACGATGGAACACTCAAATTGCGTCCCGATTCAATACATCGTCCTCCAGCAGACTTGTCTCCATGGGTCTATTGCTGCCTCGGGCACCTTATGGCCGTTCTGGTGCGAGTCAAAGATTTTCGAATCGGACGAAAAACTGATAGTGAATTGTAACATTCAGGCCCACCTAATGACGATGGATCACTCAAATTGCGTCCCGATTCAATACATCGTCCTCCAGCCGACTTGTCTCCATGGGTCTATTGCTGCCTCGGTTACCTTATGGCCGTTCTGCTGTGAATCAAAGATTTTCGAATCGGACGAAAAACTGATAGTGAATTGTAACGTTCAGGGCCTCCTAATGACGATGGAACACTCAAATTGCGTCCCGATTAAATAGATCGTCCTCCAGCAGACTTGTCTCCATGGGTCTATATCTGCCTCGGGCACCTTATGGCCGTTCTGCTGTGAGTCAAAGATTTTCGAATCGGACGAAAAACTGATAGTGAATTGTAACTTTCAGGGCCACCTAATGACGATGGATCACTCAAATTGCGTCCCGATTCAATACATCGTCTACCAGCCGAGTTGTCTCCATGGGTCTATTGCTGCCTCGGGCACCTTATGGCCGTTCTGCTGTGAGTCAAAGATTTTCGAATCGGACGAAAAACTAATAGTGAATTGTAACGTTCAGGGCCTCCTAATGACAATGGAACACTAAAATTGCGTCCCGATTCAATACATCGTCCTCCAGCAGAATCGGACGAAAAACTGATAGTGAATTGTAAAGATCAGGGCCACCTAATGACTATGGATCACTCAAATTGCGTCCCGATTCAATACATCGTCCTCCAGCAGACTTGTCTCCATGGGTCTATTGCTGCCTCGGGCACCTTATGGTCGTTCTCCCGTGAGTCTAGATTATCGAATGGGACGAAAAACTGATAGTTAATTGTAACATTCAGGGCCTCCTAATGACGATGGAACACTCAAATTGCGTCCCGATTCAATACATCGTCCTCCAGCAGACTTGTCTCCATGGGTCTATTGCTGCCTCGGGCACCTTATGGCCGTTCTGCTGTGAGTCAAAGATTTTCGAATCGGACGAATAACTGATAGTGAATTGTAACGTTCAGGGCCTCCTAATGCCGATGGAACACTCAAATTGCGTCCCGATTCAATACCTCGTCCTCCAGCAGACTTGTCTCCATGGGTCTATTGCTGCCTCGGGCACCTTATGGCCGTTCTGCTGTGAGTCAAAGAATTTCGAATCGGACGAAAAACTGATAGTGAATTGTTACATTCAGGGCCACCTAATGACGATGGATCACTGAAATTGCGTCCCGATTCAATACATCGTCCTCCAGCCGACTGGTCTCCATGGGTCTATTGCTGCCTCGGGCACCTTATGGCCGTTCTGCTGTTAGTCAAAGATTTTCGAATTGGACGAAAAACTGATAGTGAATTGTAACATTCAGGGCAACCTAATGACGATGGATCACTCAGATTGCGTCCCGATTTAATACATCGTCCCCCAGCCGACTTGTCTCCATGGGTCTATTGCTGCCTCGGGCACCTTATGGCCGTTCTGCTGTGAGTCAAAGATTTTCGAATCGGACGAAAAACTGATAGTGAATTGTAACCTTCAGGGCCACTTAATGACGATGGATCACTTAAATTGCGTCCCGATTCAATACATCGTCCTCCAGCAGACTTGTCTCCATGGGTCTATTGCTGCCTCGGGCACCTTATGGCCGTTCTGCTGTTAGTCAAAGATTTTCGAATCGGACGAAAAACTGATAGAGAATTGTAACGTTCAGCGCCACCTAATGACGATGGATCACTCAAATTGCGTCCCGATTCAATACATCGTCCTCCAGCCGACTTGTCTCCATGGGTCTATTGCTGCCTCGGCCACCTTATGGCCGTTCTGCTGTGAGTCAAAGATTTTCGAATCGGTCGAAAAACTGATAGTGAATTGTAACATTCAGGGCAACCTAATGACGATGGATCACTCAGATTGCGTCCCGATTCAATACATCGTCCTCCAGCCGACTTGTCTCCATGGGTCTATTGCTGCCTCGGTTACCTTATGGCCGTTCTGCTGTGAATCAAAGATTTTCGAATCGGACGAAAAACTGATAGTGAATTGTAACGTTCAGGGCCACCTAATGACGATGGATCACTTAAATTGCGTCCCGATTCAATACATCGTCCTCCAGCAGACTTGTCTCCATGGGTCTATTGCTGCCTCGGGCACCTTACGGCCGTTCTGCTGTTAGTCAAAGATTTTCGAATCGGACGAAAAACTGATAGAGAATTGTAACGTTCAGGGCCACCTAATGACGATGGATCACTCAAATTGCGTCCCGATTCAATACATCGTCCTCCAGCCGACTTGAGTCCATGGGTCTATTGCTGCCTCGGGCACCTTATGGCTGTTCTGCTGTGAGTCTAGATTATCGAATGAGACGAAAAACTGATAGTGAATTGTAACGTTCAGGGCCACCTAATGACGATGGATCACTCAAATTGCGTCCCGATTCAATACATCGTCCTCCAGCCGACTTGACTCCATGGGTCTATTGCTGCCTCGGGCACCTTATGGCCGTTCTGCTGTGAATCAAAGATTTTCGAATCGGACGAAAAACTGATAGTGAATTGTAACATTCAGGGCCACCTAATGACGATGGATCACTCAAATTGCGTCCCGATTCAATACATCGTCCTCCAGCCGACTTGTCTCCATGGGTCTATTGCTGCCTCGGGCACCTTATGGCCGTTCTGCTGTGAGTCAAAGATTTTCGAATCGGACGAAAAACTGATAGTGAATTGTAACATTCAGGGCCACCGAATGACGGAGGATCACTCAAATTGCGTCCCGATTTAATACATCGTCCTCCAGCCGACTTGTCTCCATGGGTCTATTGCTGCCTCGGGCACCTTATGGCCGTTCTGCTGTGTGTCAATGATTTTCGAATCGGACGAAAAACTGATACTGAATTGTAACGTTCAGGGTCACCTAATGACGATGGATCACTTAAATTGCGTCCCGATTCAATACATCGTCCTCCAGCAGACTTGTCCCATGGGTCTATTGCTGCCTCGGGCACCTTATGGCCGTTCTGCTGTTAGTCAAAGATTTTCGAATCGGACGAAAAACTGATAGTGAATTGTAACGTGCAGGGCCACCTAATAACGATGGATCACTCAAATTGCGTCCCGATTCAATCCATCGTCCTCCAGCCTACTTGACTCCATGGGTCTATTGCTGCCTCGGGCACCTAATGGCCGTTCTGCTGTGAGTCAAAGATTTTCGAATCGGACGAATAACTGATAGTGAATTGTAACGTTCAGGGCCTCCTAATGCCGATGGAACACTCAAATTGCGTCTTGATTCAATACCTCGTCCTCCAGCAGACTTGTCTCCATTGGTCTATTGCTGCCTCGGGCACCTTATTGTCGTTCTCCCGTGAGTCTAGATTGTCGAATGGGACGAAAAACTGATAGTGAATTGTACCATTCAGGGCCTCCTAATGACGATGGAACACTCAAATTGCGTCCCGATTCAATACATCGTCCCCCAGCAGACTTGTCTCCATGGGTCTGTTGCTGCCTCGGGCACCTTATGGCTGTTCTGCTGTGAGTCAAAGATTTTCGAATCGGACGAAAAACTGATAGTGAATTGTAACATTCAGGGCCATCTAATGACGATGGATCACTCAAATTGCGTCCCGATTCAATACATCGTCCTCCAGCCGACTTGTCTCCATGGGTCTATTGCTGCCTCGGGCACCTTATGGCCGTTCTGCTGTGAGTCAAAGATTTTCGAATCGGACGAAAAACTGATAGTGAATTGTAACATTCAGGGCCACCTAATGACGATGGATCACTCAAATTGCGTCCCGATTCAATACATCGTCCTCCAGCAGATTTGTCTCCATGGGTCTGTTGCTCCCTCGGGCACCTTATGGCCGTTCTGCTGTGAGTCAAAGATTTTCGAATCGGACGAAAAACTGATAGTGAATTGTAACGTTCAGGGCAACCTAATGACGATGGATCACTCAAATTGCGTCCCGATTCAATACATCGTCCTCCAGCAGACTTGTCTCCATGGGGCTATTGCTGCCTCGGGCACCTTATGGCCGTTATGCTGTGAGTCAAAGATTTTCGAATCGGACGAAAAACTGATAGTGAATTGTAACGTTCAGGGCCACCTAATGACGATGGATCACTCAAATTGCGTCCCGATTCAATACATCGTCCTCCAGCAGACTTGTCTCTATGGGTTTATTGCTGCCTCGGGCACCCTAAGGCCGTTCTGCTGTGACTCAAAGATTTTCGAATCGGACGAAAGCTGATAGTGAATTGTAACATTCAGGGCTTCCTAATGAGGATGGATCACTCAAATTGCGTCCCGATTCAATACATCGTCCTCCAGCAGACTTGTCTCCATGGGTCTATTGCTGCCTCGGGCACCTTATGGCCGTTCTGCTGTGAGTCAAAGATTTTCGAAACGGACGAAAAACTGATAGTGAATTGAAACTTTCAGGGCCACCTAATGACGATGTATCACTCAAATTGCGTCCTGATTCAATACATCGTCCTCCAGCCGACTTGTCTCCATGGGTCTATTGCTGCCTCGGGCACCTTATGGTCGTTCTCCCGTGAGTCTAGATTATCGAATGGGACGAAAAACTGATAGTTAATTGTAACAATCAGGGCTTCCTATTGACGATGGAACACTCAAATTGCGTCTCGATTCAGTGCATCGTCCTCCAGCAGACTTGTCTCCATGGGTCTATTGCTGCCTCGGGCACCTTATGGTCGTTCTCCCGTGAGTCTATATTGTCGAATGGGACGAAAAACTGATAGTGAATTATAACATTCAGGGCCTCCTAATGACGATGGAACACTCAAATTGCGTCCCGATTCAATACATCGTCCTCCAGCAGACTTGTCTCCATGGGTCTGTTGCTGCCTCGGGCACCCTATGGCCGTTGTGCTGTGAGTCAAAGATTTTCGAATCGGACGAAAAACTGATAGTGAATTGTAACGTTCAGGGCAACCTAATGACGATGGATCACTCAAATTGCGTCCCGATTCAATACATCGTCCTCTAGCAGACTTGTCTCCATGGGGCTATTGCTGCCTCGGGCACCTTATGGCCGTTATGCTGTGAGTCAAAGATTTTCGAATCGGACGAAAAACTGATAGTGAATTGTAACATTCAGGGCCACCTAATGACGATGGATCACTCAAATTGCGTCCCGATTCAATACATCGTCCTCCAGCAGACTTGCCTCCATGTGTTTATTGCTGCCTCGGGCACCCTAAGGCCGTTCTGCTGTGACTCAAAGATTTTCGAATCGGACGAAAAACTGATAGTGAATTGTAACATTCAGGGCCTCCTAATGACGATGGATCACTCAAATTGCGTCCCGATTCAATACATCGTCCTCCAGCAGACTTGTCTCCATGGGTCTATTGCTGCCTCGGGCACCTTATGGCCCTTCTGCTGTGAGTCTAGATTATCGAATGGGACGGAAAACTGATAGTGAATTGTAACGTTCAGGGCCACCTAATGACGATGGATCACTCAAATTGCGTCCCAATTCAATACATCGTCCTCCAGCCGACTTGTCTCCATGGGTCTATTGCCGCCTCGGCACCTTATGGTCGTTCTCCCGTGAGTCTAGATTATCGAATGGGACGAAAAACTGATAGTTAATTGTAACATTCAGGGCTTCCTAATGCCGATGGAACACTCAAATTGCGTCTCGATTCAATACATCGTCCTCCAGCAGACTTGTCTCCATGGGTCTATTGCTGCCTCGAGCACCTTATGGCTGTTCTGCTGTGAGTCAAAGATTTTGGAATCGGACGAAAAACGGATAGTGAATTGTAACATTCTGGGCCACCTAATGACGATGGATCACACAAATTGCGTCCCGATTCAATACATCGTCCTCCAGCCGACATGTCTCCATGGGTCTATTGCTGCCTCGGGCACCTTATGACCGTTCTGCTGTGAGTCAAAGATTTTCGAATCGGACGAAAAACTGATAATGAATTGTAACGTTCAGGGCAACCTAATGACGATGGATCACTCAAATTGCGTCCCGATTCAATACATCGTCCTCCAGCAGACTTGCCTCCGTGGGGCTATTGCTGCCTCGGGCACCTTATGGCCGTTATGCTGTGAGTCAAAGATTTTCGAATCGGACGAAAAACTGATAGTGAATTGTAACGTTCAGGGCCACCTAATGACGATGGATCACTCAAATTGCGTCCCGATTCAATACATCGTCCTCCAGGCGACTTGCCTCCATGGGTTTATTGCTGCCTCGGGCACCCTAAGGCCGTTCTGCTGTGACTCAAAGATTTTCGAATCCGTTTAAAAACTGATAGTGAATTGTAACATTCAGGGCCTCCTAATGACGATGGAACACTCAAATTGCGTCCCGATTCAATACATCGTCCTCCAGCAGACTTGTCTCCATGGGTCTATTGCTGCCTCGGGCACCTTATGGCCGTTCTGCTGTGACTAAAAGATTTTCGAATCGGACGAAAAACTGATAGTGAATTGTAACGTTCAGGGCCTCCTAATGACGATGGAACACTCAAATTGCGTCCCGATTCAATACATCGTCCTCCAGCCGACTTGTCTCCATGGGTCTATTGCTGCCTCGGGCACCTTATGGTCGTTCTCCCGTGAGTCTAGATTATCGAATGGGACGAAAAACTGATAGTTAATTGTAACAATCAGGGCTTCCTATTGATGATGGAACACTCAAATTGCGTCTCGATTCAGTGCATCGTCCTCCAGCAGACTTGTCTCCATGGGTCTATTGCTGCCTCGGGCACCTTATGGTCGTTCTCCCGTGAGTCTATATTGTCGAATGGGACGAAAAACTGATAGTGAATTATAACATTCAGGGCCTCCTAATGACGATGGAACACTCAAATTGCGTCCCGATTCAATACATCGTCCTCCAGCAGACTTGTCTCCATGGGTCTGTTGCTGCCTCGGGCACCTTATGGCCGTTGTGCTGTGAGTCAAAGATTTTCGAATCGGACGAAAAACTGATAGTGAATTGTAACGTTCAGGGCAACCTAATGACGATGGATCACTCAAATTGCGTCCCGATTCAATACATCGTCCTCCAGCAGACTTGTCTCCATGGGGCTATTGCTGCCTCGGGCACCTTATGGCCGTTATGCTGTGAGTCAAAGATTTTCGAATCGGACGAAAAACTGATAGTGAATTGTAACATTCAGGGCCACCTAATGACGATGGATCACTCAAATTGCGTCCCGATTCAATACATCGTCCTCCAGCAGACTTGCCTCCATGGGTTTATTGCTGCCTCGGGCACCCTAAGGCCGTTCTGCTGTGACTCAAAGATTTTCGAATCGGACGAAAAACTGATAGTGAATTGTAACATTCAGGGCCTCCTAATGACGATGGATCACTCAAATTGCGTCCCGATTCAATACATCGTCCTCCAGCAGACTTGTCTCCATGGGTCTATTGCTGCCTCGGGCACCTTATGGCCCTTCTGCTGTGAGTCTAGATTATCGAATGGGACGGAAAACTGATAGTGAATTGTAACGTTCAGGGCCACCTAATGACGATGGATCACTCAAATTGCGTCCCAATTCAATACATCGTCCTCCAGCCGACTTGTCTCCATGGGTCTATTGCCGCCTCGGCACCTTATGGTCGTTCTCCCGTGAGTCTAGATTATCGAATGGGACGAAAAACTGATAGTTAATTGTAACATTCAGGGCTTCCTAATAACGATGGAACACTCAAATTGCGTCTCGATTCAATACATCGTCCTCCAGCAGACTTGTCTCCATGGGTCTATTACTGCCTCGAGCACCTTATGGCTGTTCTGCTGTGAGTCAAAGAATTTGGAATCGGACGAAAAACGGATAGTGAATTGTAACATTCTGGGCCACCTAATGACGATGGATCACACAAATTGCGTCCTGATTCAATACATCGTCCTCCAGCCGACTTGTCTCCATGGGTCTATTGCTGCCTCGGGCACCTTATGACCGTTCTGCTGTGAGTCAAAGATTTTCGAATCGGACGAAAAACTGATAATGAATTGTAACGTTCAGGGCAACCTAATGACGATGGATCACTCAAATTGCGTCCCGATTCAATACATCGTCCTCCAGCAGACTTGTCTCCGTGGGGCTATTGCTGCCTCGGGCACCTTATGGCCGTTATGCTGTGAGTCAAAGATTTTCGAATCGGACGAAAAACTGATAGTGAATTGTAACGTTCAGGGCCACCTAATGACGATGGATCACTCAAATTGCGTCCCGATTCAATACATCGTCCTCCAGGCGACTTGCCTCCATGGGTTTATTGCTGCCTCGGGCACCCTAAGGCCGTTCTGCTGTGACTCAAATATTTTCGAATCCGTTTAAAAACTGATAGTGAATTGTAACATTCAGGGCCTCCTAATGACGATGGAACACTCAAATTGCGTCCCGATTCAATACATCGTCCTCCAGCAGACTTGTCTCCATGGGTCTATTGCTGCCTCGGGCACCTTATGGCCGTTCTGCTGTGACTAAAAGATTTTCGAATCGGACGAAAAATTGATAGTGAATTGTAACGTTCAGGGCCTCCTAATGACGATGGAACACTCAAATTGCGTCCCGATTCAATACATCGTCCTCCAGCAGACTTGTCTCCATGGGTCTATTGCTGCCTCGGGCACCTTATGGCCGTTCTGCTGTGAGTCAAACATTTTCGAATCGGACGAAAAACTGATAGTGAATTGTAACTTTCAGGGCCATCTAATGACGATGGATCACTCAAATTGCGTCCCGATTCAATACATCGTCCTCCAGCCGACTTGTATCCATGGGTCTATTGCTGCTTAGGGCACCTTATGGCCGTTCTGCTGTGAGTCAAAGATTTTCCAATCGGACGAAAAACTGATAGTGAACTGTAACGTTCAGGGCCTCCTAATGACGATGGAACACTCAAATGGCGTCCCGATGCAATACATCGTCCTCCAGCAGACTTGTCTCCATGGGTCTATAGCTGCCTCGGGCACCTTATGGTCGTCCTCCCGTGAGTCTAGATTGTCGAATGGGACGAAAAACTGATAGTGAATTGTAACATTCAGGGCCTCCTAATGACGATGGAACACTCAAATTGCGTCCCGATTCAATACATCGTCCTCCAGCAGACTTGTCTCCATGGGTCTGTTGCTGCCTCGGGCACCTTATGGCTGTTCTGCTGTGAGTCAAAGATTTTCGAATCGGACGAAAAACTGATAGTGAATTGTAACATTCAGGGCCACCTAATGACGATGGATCACGCAAATTGCGTCCCGATTCAATACATCGTCCTCCAGCAGATTTGTCTCCATGGGTCTGTTGCTCCCTCGGGCACCTTATGGCCGTTCTGCTGTGAGTCAAAGATTTTCGAATCGGACGAAAAACTGATAGTGAATTGTAACGTTCAGGGCAACCTAATGACGATGGATCACTCAAATTGCGTCCCGATTCAATACATCGTCCTCCAGCCGACTTGAGTCCATGGGTCTATTGCTGCCTCGGGCACCTTATGGCTGTTCTGCTGTGAGTCTAGATTATCGAATGAGACGAAAAACTGATAGTGAATTGTAACGTTCAGGGCCACCTAATGACGATGGATCACTCAAATTGCGTCCCGATTCAATACATCGTCCTCCAGCCGACTTGACTCCATGGGTCTATTGCTGCCTCGGGCACCTTATGGCCGTTCTGCTGTGAGTCAAACATTTTCGAATCGGACGAAAAACTGATAGTGAATTGTAACTTTCAGGGCCATCTAATGACGATGGATCACTCAAATTGCGTCCCGATTCAATACATCGTCCTCCAGCCGACTTGTCTCCATGGGTCTATTGCTGCTTAGGGCACCTTATGGCCGTTCTGCTGTGAGTCAAAGATTTTTAAATCGGACGAAAAACTGATAGTGAACTGTAACGTTCAGGGCCTCCTAATGACGATGGAACACTCAAATGGCGTCCCGATGCAATACATCGTCCTCCAGCAGACTTGTCTCCATGGGTCTATAGCTGCCTCGGGCACCTTATGGTCGTCCTCCCGTGAGTCTAGATTGTCGAATGGGACGAAAAACTGATAGTGAATTGTAACATTCAGGGCCTCCTAAAGACGATGGAACACTCAAATTGCGTCCCGATTCAATACATCGTCCTCCAGCAGACTTGTCTCCATGGGTCTGTTGCTGCCTCGGGCACCTTATGGCTGTTCTGCTGTGAGTCAAAGATTTTCGAATCGGACGAAAAACTGATAGTGAATTGTAACATTCAGGGCCACCTAATGACGATGGATCACTCAAATTGCGTCCCGATTCAATACATCGTCCTCCAGCAGATTTGTCTCCATGGGTCTGTTGCTCCCTCGGGCACCTTATGGCCGTTCTGCTGTGAGTCAAAGATTTTCGAATCGGACGAAAAACTGATAGAGAATTGTAACGTTCAGGGCCACCTAATGACGATGGATCACTCAAATTGCGTCCCGATTCAATACATCGTCCTCCAGCCGACTTGAGTCCATGGGTCTATTGCTGCCTCGGGCACCTTATGGCTGTTCTGCTGTGAGTCTAGATTATCGAATGAGACGAAAAACTGATAGTGAATTGTAACGTTCAGGGCCACCTAATGACGATGGATCACTCAAATTGCGTCCCGATTCAATACATCGTCCTCCAGCCGACTTGACTCCATGGGTCTATTGCTGCCTCGGGCACCTTATGGCCGTTCTGCTGCGAGTCAAAGATTTTCGAATCGGACGAAAAACTGATAGTGAATTGTGACATTCAGGGCCACCTAATGACGATGGATCACTCAAATTGCGTCCCGATTCAATACATCGTCCTCCAGCCGACTTGTCTCCATGGGTCTATTGCTGCCTCGGTTACCTTATGGCCGTTCTGCTGTGAATCAAAGATTTTCGAATCGGACGAAAAACTGATAGTGAATTGTAACATTCAGGGCCACCTAATGACGATGGATCACTCAAATTGCGTCCCGATTCAATACATCGTCCTCCAGCCGACTTGTCTCCATGGGTCTATTGCTGCCTCGGGCACCTTATGGCCGTTCTGCTGTGTGTCAATGATTTTCGAATCGGACGAAAAACTGATAGTGAATTGTAACGTTCAGGGTCACCTAATGACGATGGATCACTTAAATTGCGTCCCGATTCAATACATCGTCCTCCAGCAGACTTGTCCCATGGGTCTATTGCTGCCTCGGGCACCTTATGGCCGTTCTGCTGTTAGTCAAAGATTTTCGAATCGGACGAAAAACTGATAGTGAATTGTAACGTGCAGGGCCACCTAATAACGATGGATCACTCAAATTGCGTCCCGATTCAATCCATCGTCCTCCAGCCTACTTGACTCCATGGGTCTATTGCTGCCTCGGGCACCTAATGGCCGTTCTGCTGTGAGTCAAAGATTTTCGAATCGGACGAATAACTGATAGTGAATTGTAACGTTCAGGGCCTCCTAATGCCGATGGAACACTCAAATTGCGTCTTGATTCAATACCTCGTCCTCCAGCAGACTTGTCTCCATTGGTCTATTGCTGCCTCGGGCACCTTATTGTCGTTCTCCCGTGAGTCTAGATTGTCGAATGGGACGAAAAACTGATAGTGAATTGTAACATTCAGGGCCTCCTAATGACGATGGAACACTCAAATTGCGTCCCGATTCAATACATCGTCCCCCAGCAGACTTGTCTCCATGGGTCTGTTGCTGCCTCGGGCACCTTATGGCTGTTCTGCTGTGAGTCAAAGATTTTCGAATCGGACGAAAAACTGATAGTGAATTGTAACATTCAGGGCCATCTAATGACGATGGATCACTCAAATTGCGTCCCGATTCAATACATCGTCCTCCAGCCGACTTGTCTCCATGGGTCTATTGCTGCCTCGGGCACCTTATGGCCGTTCTGCTGTGAGTCAAAGATTTTCGAATCGGACGAAAAACTGATAGTGAATTGTAACATTCAGGGCCACCTAATGACGATGGATCACTCAAATTGCGTCCCGATTCAATACATCGTCCTCCAGCAGATTTGTCTCCATGGGTCTGTTGCTCCCTCGGGCACCTTATGGCCGTTCTGCTGTGAGTCAAAGATTTTCGAATCGGACGAAAAACTGATAGTGAATTGTAACGTTCAGGGCAACCTAATGACGATGGATCACTCAAATTGCGTCCCGATTCAATACATCGTCCTCCAGCAGACTTGTCTCCATGGGGCTATTGCTGCCTCGGGCACCTTATGGCCGTTATGCTGTGAGTCAAAGATTTTCGAATCGGACGAAAAACTGATAGTGAATTGTAACGTTCAGGGCCACCTAATGACGATGGATCACTCAAATTGCGTCCCGATTCAATACATCGTCCTCCAGCAGACTTGTCTCTATGGGTTTATTGCTGCCTCGGGCACCCTAAGGCCGTTCTGCTGTGACTCAAAGATTTTCGAATCGGACGAAAGCTGATAGTGAATTGTAACATTCAGGGCTTCCTAATGACGATGGATCACTCAAATTGCATCCCGATTCAATACATCGTCCTCCAGCAGACTTGTCTCCATGGGTCTATTGCTGCCTCGGGCACCTTATGGCCGTTCTGCTGTGAGTCAAAGATATTCGAAACGGACGAAAAACTGATAGTGAATTGAAACTTTCAGGGCCACCTAATGACGATGTATCACTCAAATTGCGTCCTGATTCAATACATCGTCCTCCAGCCGACTTGTCTCCATGGGTCTATTGCTGCCTCGGGCACCTTATGGTCGTTCTCCCGTGAGTCTAGATTATCGAATGGGACGAAAAACTGATAGTTAATTGTAACAATCAGGGCTTCCTATTGACGATGGAACACTCAAATTGCGTCTCGATTCAGTGCATCGTCCTCCAGCAGACTTGTCTCCATGGGTCTATTGCTGCCTCGGGCACCTTATGGTCGTTCTCCCGTGAGTCTATATTGTCGAATGGGACGAAAAACTGATAGTGAATTATAACATTCAGGGCCTCCTAATGACGATGGAACACTCAAATTGCGTCCCGATTCAATACATCGTCCTCCAGCAGACTTGTCTCCATGGGTCTGTTGCTGCCTCGGGCACCTTATGGCCGTTGTGCTGTGAGTCAAAGATTTTCGAATCGGACGAAAAACTGATAGTGAATTGTAACGTTCAGGGCAACCTAATGACGATGGATCACTCAAATTGCGTCCCGATTCAATACATCGTCCTCCAGCAGACTTGTCTCCATGGGGCTATTGCTGCCTCGGGCACCTTATGGCCGTTCTGCTGTGAGTCAAAGATTTTCGAATCGGACGAAAAACTGATAGTGAATTGTAACATTCAGGGCCACCTAATGACGATGGATCACTCAAATTGCGTCCCGATTCAATACATCGTCCTCCAGCAGATTTGTCTCCATGGGTCTGTTGCTCCCTCGGGCACCTTATGGCCGTTCTGCTGTGAGTCAAAGATTTTCGAATCGGACGAAAAACTGATAGTGAATTGTAACGTTCAGGGCAACCTAATGACGATGGATCACTCAAATTGCGTCCCGATTCAATACATCGTCCTCCAGCAGACTTGTCTCCATGGGGCTATTGCTGCCTCGGGCACCTTATGGCCGTTATGCTGTGAGTCAAAGATTTTCGAATCGGACGAAAAACTGATAGTGAATTGTAACGTTCAGGGCCACCTAATGACGATGGATCACTCAAATTGCGTCCCGATTCAAGACATCGTCCTCCAGCAGACTTGTCTCTATGGGTTTATTGCTGCCTCGGGCACCCTAAGGCCGTTCTGCTGTGACTCAAAGATTTTCGAATCGGACGAAAGCTGATAGTGAATTGTAACATTCAGGGCTTCCTAATGACGATGGATCACTCAAATTGCGTCCCGATTCAATACATCGTCCTCCAGCAGACTTGTCTCCATGGGTCTATTGCTGCCTCGGGCACCTTATGGCCGTTCTGCTGTGAGTCAAAGATTTTCGAAACGGACGAAAAACTGATAGTGAATTGAAACTTTCAGGGCCACCTAATGACGATGTATCACTCAAATTGCGTCCTGATTCAATACATCGTCCTCCAGCCGACTTGTCTCCATGGGTCTATTGCTGCCTCGGGCACCTTATGGTCGTTCTCCCGTGAGTCTAGATTATCGAATGGGACGAAAAACTGATAGTTAATTGTAACAATCAGGGCTTCCTATTGACGATGGAACACTCAAATTGCGTCTCGATTCAGTGCATCGTCCTCCAGCAGACTTGTCTCCATGGGTCTATTGCTGCCTCGGGCACCTTATGGTCGTTCTCCCGTGAGTCTATATTGTCGAATGGGACGAAAAACTGATAGTGAATTATAACATTCAGGGCCTCCTAATGACGATGGAACACTCAAATTGCGTCCCGATTCAATACATCGTCCTCCAGCAGACTTGTCTCCATGGGTCTGTTGCTGCCTCGGGCACCTTATGGCCGTTGTGCTGTGAGTCAAAGATTTTCGAATCGGACGAAAAACTGATAGTGAATTGTAACGTTCAGGGCAACCTAATGACGATGGATCACTCAAATTGCGTCCCGATTCAATACATCGTCCTCCAGCAGACTTGTCTCCATGGGGCTATTGCTGCCTCGGGCACCTTATGGCCGTTATGCTGTGAGTCAAAGATTTTCGAATCGGACGAAAAACTGATAGTGAATTGTAACATTCAGGGCCACCTAATGACGATGGATCACTCAAATTGCGTCCCGATTCAATACATCGTCCTCCAGCAGACTTGCCTCCATGGGTTTATTGCTGCCTCGGGCACCCTAAGGCCGTTCTGCTGTGACTCAAAGATTTTCGAATCGGACGAAAAACTGATAGTGAATTGTAACATTCAGGGCCTCCTAATGACGATGGATCACTCAAATTGCGTCCCGATTCAATACATCGTCCTCCAGCAGACTTGTCTCCATGGGTCTATTGCTGCCTCGGGCACCTTATGGCCCTTCTGCTGTGAGTCTAGATTATCGAATGGGACGGAAAACTGATAGTGAATTGTAACGTTCAGGGCCACCTAATGACGATGGATCACTCAAATTGCGTCCCGATTCAATACATCGTCCTCCAGCCGACTTGTCTCCATGGGTCTATTGCCGCCTCGGCACCTTATGGTCGTTCTCCCGTGAGTCTAGATTATCGAATGGGACGAAAAACTGATAGTTAATTGTAACATTCAGGGCTTCCTAATGACGATGGAACACTCAAATTGCGTCTCGATTCAATACATCGTCCTCCAGCAGCCTTGTCTCCATGGGTCTATTGCTGCCTCGAGCACCTTATGGCTGTTCTGCTGTGAGTCAAAGATTTTTGAATCGGACGAAAAACGGATAGTGAATTGTAACATTCTGGGCCACCTAATGACGATGGATCACACAAATTGCGTCCCGATTCAATACATCGTCCTCCAGCCGACTTGTCTCCATGGGTCTATTGCTGCCTCGGGCACCTTATGGCCTTCTGCTGTGAGTCAAAGATTTTCGAATCGGACGAAAAACTGATAATGAATTGTAACGTTCAGGGCAACCTAATGACGATGGATCACTCAAATTGCGTCCCGATTCAATACATCGTCCTCCAGCAGACTTGTCTCCGTGGGGCTATTGCTGCCTCGGGCACCTTATGGCCGTTATGCTGTGAGTCAAAGATTTTCGAATCGGACGAAAAACTGATAGTGAATTGTAACGTTCAGGGCCACCTAATGACGATGGATCACTCAAATTGCGTCCCGATTCAATACATCGTCCTCCAGGCGACTTGCCTCCATGGGTTTATTGCTGCCTCGGGCACCCTAAGGCCGTTCTGCTGTGACTCAAAGATTTTCGAATCGGACGAAAAACTGATAGTGAATTGTAACATTCAGGGCCTCCTAATGACGATGGAACACTCAAATTGCGTCCCGATTCAATACATCGTCCTCCAGCAGACTTGTCTCCATGGGTCTATTGCTGCCTCGGGCACCTTATGGCCGTTCTGCTGTGACTAAAAGATTTTCGAATCGGACGAAAAACTGATAGTGAATTGTAACGTTCAGGGCCTCCTAATGACGATGGAACACTCAAATTGCGTCCCGATTCAATACATCGTCCTCCAGCAGACTTGTCTCCATGGGTCTATTGCTGCCTCGGGCACCTTATGGCCGTTCTGCTGTGAGTCAAACATTTTCGAATCGGACGAAAAACTGTTAGTGAATTGTAACTTTCAGGGCCATCTAATGACGATAGATCACTCAAATTGCGTCCCGATTCAATACATCGTCCTCCAGCCGACTTGTCTCCATGGGTCTATTGCTGCTTAGGGCACCTTATGGCCGTTCTGCTGTGAGTCAAAGATTTTCCAATCGGACGAAAAACTGATAGTGAACTGTAACGTTCAGGGCCTCCTAATGACGATGGAACACTCAAATGGCGTCCCGATGCAATACATCGTCCTCCAGCAGACTTGTCTCCATGGGTCTATAGCTGCCTCGGGCACCTTATGGTCGTCCTCCCGTGAGTCTAGATTGTCGAATGGGACGAAAAACTGATAGTGAATTGTAACATTCAGGGCCTCCTAATGACGATGGAACACTCAAATTGCGTCCCGATTCAATACATCGTCCTCCAGCAGACTTGTCTCCATGGGTCTGTTGCTGCCTCGGGCACCTTATGGCTGTTCTGCTGTGAGTCAAAGATTTTCGAATCGGACGAAAAACTGATAGTGAATTGTAACATTCAGGGCCACCTAATGACGATGGATCACTCAAATTGCGTCCCGATTCAATACATCGTCCTCCAGCAGATTTGTCTCCATGGGTCTGTTGCTCCCTCGGGCACCTTATGGCCGTTCTGCTGTGAGTCAAAGATTTTCGAATCGGACGAAAAACTGATAGTGAGTTGTAACGTTCAGGGCAACCTAATGACGATGGATCACTCAAATTGCGTCCCGATTCAATACATAGTCCTCCAGCAGACTTGTCTCCATGGGGCTATTGCTGCCTCGGGCACCTTATGGCCGTTATGCTGTGAGTCAAAGATTTTCGAATCGGACGAAAAACTGATAGTGAATTGTAACGTTCAGGGCCACCTAATGACGATGGATCACTCAAATTGCGTCCCGATTCAATACATCGTCCTCCAGCAGACTTGTCTCCATGGGTTTATTGCTGCCTCGGGCACCCTAAGGCCGTTCTGCTGTGAGTCAAAGATTTTCGAATCGGACGAAAAACTGATAGTGAATTGTAACATCCAGGGCCTCCTAATGACGATGGAACACTCAAATTGCGTCCCGATTCAATACATCGTCCTCCAGCAGACTTGTCTCCATGGGTCTATTGCTGCCTCGGGCACCTTATGGCCCTTCTGCTGTGAGTCTAGATTATCGAATGGGACGGAAAACTGATAGTGAATTGTAACGTTCAGGACCACCTAATGACGATGGATCACTCAAATTGCGTCCCGATTCAATACATCGTCCTCCAGCAGACTTGTCTCAATGGGTCTATTGCTGCCTCGGGCACCTTATGGCCGTTCTGCTGTGAGTCAAAGATTTTCGAATCGGTCGAAAAACTGATAGTGAATTGTAACGTTCAGGGCCACCTAATGACGATGGATCACTCAAATTGCGTCCCGATTCAATACATCGTCCTCCAGCAGACTTGCCTCCATGGGTTTATTGCTGCCTCGGGCACCCTAAGGCCGTTCTGCTGTGACTCAAAGATTTTCGAATCGGACGAAAAACTGATAGTGAATTGTAACATTCAGGGCCTCCTAATGACGATGCAACACTCAAATTGCGTCCCGATTCAATACATCGTCCTCCAGCAGACTTGTCTCCATGGGTCTATTGCTGCCTCGGGCACCTTATGGCCCTTATGCTGTGAGTCTAGATTATCGAATGGGACGGAAAACTGATAGTGAATTGTAACGTTCAGGGCCACCTAATGACGATGGATCACTCAAATTGCGTCCCGATTCAATACATCGTCCTCCAGCCGACTTGTCTCCATGGGTCTATTGCTGCCTCGGCACCTTATGGTCGTTCTCCCGTGAGTCTAGATTATCGAATGGGACGAAAAACTGATAGTTAATTGTAACATTCAGGGCTTCCTAATGACGATGGAACACTCAAATTGCGTCTCGATTCAATACATCGTCCTCCAGCAGACTTGTCTCCATGGGTCTATTGCTGCCTCGAGCACCTTATGGCTGTTCTGCTGTGAGTCAAAGATTTTTGAATCGGACGAAAAACGAATAGTGAATTGTAACATTCTGGGCCACCTAATGACGATGGATCACACAAATTGCGTCCCGATTCAATACATCGTCCTCCAGCCGACTTGTCTCCATGGGTCTATTGCTGCCTCGGGCACCTTATGGCCGTTCTGCTGTGAGTCAAAGATTTTCGAATCGGACGAAAAACTGAAGGTGAATTGTAACGTTCAGGCCCTCCTAATGACGATGGAACACTCAAATTGCGTCTCGATTCAATACATCTTCCTCTAGCAGACTTGTCTTCATGGGTCTATTGCTGCCTCGGGCACCTTATGGCCGTTCTGCTGTGAGACAAAGATTTTCGAATCTGACGAAAAACTGATAGTGAATTGTAACATTCAGGGCCACCTAATGACGATGGATCACTCAAATTGTGTCACGATTCAATACATCGTCCTCCAGCCGACTTGTCTCCATAGGTGTATTGCTGCCTCGGGTACCTTATGGCCGTTCTGCTGTGAGTCAAAGATTTTCGAATCGGACGAAAAACTGATAGTGAATTGTAACGTTCAGGGCAACCTAATGACGATGGATCACTCAAATTGCGTCCCGATTCAATACATCGTCCTCCAGCAGACTTGTCTCCATGGGGCTATTGCTGCCTCGGGCACCTTATGGCCGTTATGCTGTGAGTCAAAGATTTTCGAATCGGACGAAAAACTGATAGTGAATTGTAACGTTCAGGGCCACCTAATGACGATGGATCACTCAAATTGCGTCCCGATTCAATACATCGTCCTCCAGCAGACTTGCCTCCATGGGTCTATTGCTGCCTCGGGCACCCTAAGGCCGTTCTGCTGTGACTCAAAGATTTTCGAATCGGACGAAAAACTGATAGTGAATTGTAACATTCAGGGCCTTCTAATGACGATGGAACACTCAAATTGCGTCCCGATTCAATACATCGTCCTCCAGCAGACTTGTCTCCATGGGTCTGTTGCTGCCTCGGGCACCTTATGGCTGTTCTGCTGTGAGTCAAAGATTTTCGAATCGGACGAAAAACTGATAGTGAATTGTATCATTCAGGGCCACCTAATGACGACGGATCACTCAAATTGCGTCCCGATTCAATACATCGTCCTCCAGCAGATTTGTCTCCATGGGTCTGTTGCTCCCTCGGGCACCTTATGGCCGTTCTGCTGTGAGTCAAAGATTTACGAATCGGACGAAAAACTGATAGTGAATTGTAACGTTCAGGGCAACCTAATGACGATGGATCACTCAAATTGCGTCCCGATTCAATACATCGACCTCCAGCAGACTTTTCTCCATGGGGCTATTGCTGCCTCGGGCACCTTATGGCCGTTATGCTGTGAGTCAAAGATTTTCGAATCGGACGAAAAACTGATAGTGAATTGTAACGTTCAGGGCCACCTAATGACGATGGATCACTCAAAATGCGTCCCAATTCAATACATCGTCCTCCAGCAGACTTGTCTCCATGGGTTTATTGCTGCCTCGGGCACCCTAAGGCCGTTCTGCTGTGAGTCAAAGATTTTCGAATCGGACGAAAAACTGATAGTGAATTGTAACATTCAGGGCCTCCTAATGACGATGGAACACTCAAATTGCGTCCCGATTCAATACATCGTCCTCCAGCAGACTTGTCTCCATGGGTCTATTGCTGCCTCGGGCACCTTATGGCCCTTCTGCTGTGAGTCTAGATTATCGAATGGGACGGAAAACTGATAGTGAATTGTAACGTTCAGGACCACCTAATGACGATGGATCACTCAAATTGCGTCCCGATTCAATACATCGTCCTCCAGCAGACTTGTCTCCATGGGTCTATTGCTGCCTCGGGCACCTTATGGCCGTTCTGCTGTGAGTCAAAGATTTTCGAAACGGACGAAAAACTGATAGTGAATTGTAACTTTCAGGGCCACCTAATGACGATGTATCACTCAAATTGCGACCTGATTCAATACATCGTACTCCAGCAGACTTGACTCCATGGGTCTATTGCTGCCTCGGGCACCTTATGGCCGTTCTGCTGTGAGTCAAAGATTTTCGAATCGGACGAAAAACTGATAGTGAATTGTAACATTCAGGGCCACCTAATGACGATTGATCACTCAAATTGCGTCCCGATTCAATACATCGTCCTCCAGCCTACTTGACTCCATGGGTCTATTGCTGCCTCGGGCACCTAATGGCCGTTCTGCTGTGAGTCAAAGATTTTCGAATCGGACGAATAACTGATAGTGAATTGTAACGTTCAGGTCCTCATAATGCCGATGGAACACTCAAATTGCGTCTTGATTCAATACCTCGTCCTCCAGCAGACTTGTCTCCATTGGTCTATTGCTGCCTCGGGCACCTTATTGTCGTTCTCCCGTGAGTCTAGATTTTCGAATGGGACGAAAAACTGATAGTGAATTGTAACATTCAGGGCCTCCTAATGACGATGGAACACTCAAATTGCGTCCCGATTCAATACATCGTCCCCCAGCAGACTTGTCTCCATGGGTCTGTTGCTGCCTCGGGCTCCTTATGGCTGTTCTGCTGTGAGTCAAAGATTTTCGAATCGGACGAAAAACTGATAGTGAATTGTAACATTCAGGGCCATCTAATGACGATGGATCACTCAAATTGCGTCCCGATTCAATACATCGTCCTCCAGCCGACTTGTCTCCATGGGTCTATTGCTGCCTCGGGCACCTTATGGCCGTTCTGCTGTGAGTCAAAGATTTTCGAATCGGACGAAAAACTGATAGTGAATTGTAACATTCAGTTTCACCTAATGACGATGGATCACTCAAATTGCGTCCCGATTCAATACATCGTCCTCCAGCCGACATGTCTCCATGGGTCTATTGCTGCCTCGGGCACCTTATGGCCGTTCTGCTGTGAGTCAAAGATTTTCGAATCGGACGAAAAACTGATAGTGAATTGTAACGTTCAGGGCAACCTAATGACGATGGATCACTCAAATTGCGTCCCGATTCAATACATCGTCCTCCAGCAGACTTGGCTCCATGGGGCTATTGCTGCCTCGGGCACCTTATGGCCGTTCTGCTGTGAGTCAAAGATTTTCGAATCGGACGAAAAACTGATAGTGAATTGTAACGTTCAGGGCCACCTAATGACGATGGATCACTCAAATTGCGTCCCGATTCAATACATCGTCCTCCAGCAGACTTGTCTCTATGGGTTTATTGCTGCCTCGGGCACCCTAAGGCCGTTCTGCTGTGACTCAAAGATTTTCGAATCGGACGAAAGCTGATAGTGAATTGTAACATTCAGGGCTTCCTAATGACGATGGATCACTCAAATTGCGTCCCGAATCAATACATCGTCCTCCAGCAGACTTGTCTCCATGGGTCTATTGCTGCCTCGGGCACCTTATGGCCGTTCTGCTGTGAGTCAAAGATTTTCGAAACGGACGAAAAACTGATAGTGAATTGAAACTTTCAGGGCCACCTAATGACGATGTATCACTCAAATTGCGTCCTGATTCAATACATCGTCCTCCAGCCGACTTGTCTCCATGGGTCTATTGCTGCCTCGGGCACCTTATGGTCGTTCTCCCGTGAGTCTAGATTATCGAATGGGACGAAAAACTGATAGTTAATTGTAACAATCAGGGCTTCCTATTGACGATGGAACACTCAAATTGCGTCTCGATTCAGTGCATCGTCCTCCAGCAGACTTGTCTCCATGGGTCTATTGCTGCCTCGGGCACCTTATGGTCGTTCTCCCGTGAGTCTATATTGTCGAATGGGACGAAAAACTGATAGTGAATTATAACATTCAGGGCCTCCTAATGACGATGGAACACTCAAATTGCGTCCCGATTCAATACATCGTCCTCCAGCAGACTTGTCACCATGGGTCTGTTGCTGCCTCGGGCACCTTATGGCCGTTGTGCTGTGAGTCAAAGATTTTCGAATCGGACGAAAAACTGATAGTGAATTGTAACGTTCAGGGCAACCTAATGACGATGGATCACTCAAATTGCGTCCCGATTCAATACATCGTCCTCCAGCAGACTTGTCTCCATGCGGCTATTGCTGCCTCGGGCACCTTATGGCCGTTATGCTGTGAGTCAAAGATTTTCGAATCGGACGAAAAACTGATAGTGAATTGTAACATTCAGGGCCACCTAATGACGATGGATCACTCAAATTGCGTCCCGATTCAATACATCGTCCTCCAGCAGACTTGCCTCCATGGGTTTATTGCTGCCTCGGGCACCCTAAGGCCGTTCTGCTGTGACTCAAAGATTTTCGAATCGGACGAAAAACTGATAGTGAATTGTAACATTCAGGGCCTCCTAATGACGATGGATCACTCAAATTGCGTCCCGATTCAATACATCGTCCTCCAGCAGACTTGTCTCCATGGGTCTATTGCTGCCTCGGGCACCTTATGGCCCTTCTGCTGTGAGTCTAGATTATCGAATGGGACGGAAAACTGATAGTGAATTGTAACGTTCAGGGCCACCTAATGACGATGGATCACTCAAATTGCGTCCCGATTCAATACATCGTCCTCCAGCCGACTTGTCTCCATGGGTCTATTGCTGCCTCGGCACCTTATGGTCGATCTCCCGTGAGTCTAGATTATCGAATGGGACGAAAAACTGATAGTTAATTGTAACATTCAGGGCTTCCTAATGACGATGGAACACTCAAATTGCGTCTCGATTCAATACATCGTCCTCCAGCAGACTTGTCTCCATGGGTCTATTGCTGCCTCGAGCACCTTATGGCTGTTCTGCTGTGAGTCAAAGATTTTTGAATCGGACGAAAAACGGATAGTGAATTGTAACATTCTGGGCCACCTAATGACGATGGATCACACAAATTGCGTCCCGATTCAATACATCGTCCTCCAGCCGACTTGTCTCCATGGGTCTATTGCTGCCTCGGGCACCTTATGGCCGTTCTGCTGTGAGTCAAAGATTTTCGAATCGGACGAAAAACTGAAGGTGAATTGTAACGTTCAGTCCCTCCTAATGACGATGGAACACTCAAATTGCGTCTCGATTCAATACATCTTCCTCTAGCAGACTTGTCTTCATGGGTCTATTGCTGCCTCGGGCACCTTATGGCCGTTCTGCTGTGAGACAAAGATTTTCGAATCTGACGAAAAACTGATAGTGAATTGTAACATTCAGGGCCACCTAATGACGATGGATCACTCAAATTGTGTCCCGATTCAATACATCGTCATCCAGCGGACTTGTCTCCATAGGTGTGTTGCTGCCTCGGGCACCTTATGGCCGTTCTGCTGTGAGTCAAAGATTTTCGAATCGGACGAAAAACTGATAGTGAATTGTAACGTTCAGGGCAACCTAATGACGATGGATCACTCAAATTGCGTCCCGATTCAATACATCGTCCTCCAGCAGACTTGTCTCCATGGGGCTATTGCTGCCTCGGGCACCTTATGGCCGTTATGCTGTGAGTCAAAGATTTTCGAATCGGACGAAAAACCGATAGTGAATTGTAACGTTCAGGGCCACCTAATGACGATGGATCACTCAAATTGCGTCCCGATTCGATACATCGTCCTCCAGGCGACTTGCCTCCATGGGTTTATTGCTGCCTCGGGCACCCTAAGGCCGTTCTGCTGTGACTCAAAGATTTTCGAATCGGACGAAAAACTGATAGTGAATTGTAACATTCAGGGCCTCCTAATGACGATGGGACACTCAAATTGCGTCCCGATTCAATACATCGTCCTCCAGCAGACTTGTCTCCATGGGTCTATTGCTGCCTCGGGCAACTTATGGCCGTTCTGCTGTGACTAAAAGATTTTCGAATCGGACGAAAAACTGATAGTGAATTGTAACTTTCAGGGCCATCTAATGACGATGGATCACTCAAATTGCGTCCCGATTCAATACATCGTCCTCCAGCCGACTTGTCTCCATGGGTCTATTGCTGCTTAGGGCACCTTATGGCCGTTCTGCTGTGAGTCAAAGATTTTCCAATCGGACGAAAAACTGATAGTGAACTGTAACGTTCAGGGCCTCCTAATGACGATGGAACACTCAAATGGCGTCCCGATGCAATACATCGTCCTCCAGCAGACTTGTCTCCATGGGTCTATAGCTGCCTCGGGCACCTTATGGTCGTCCTCCCGTGAGTCTAGGTTGTCGAATGGGACGAAAAACTGATAGTGAATTGTAACATTCAGGGCCTCCTAATGACGATGGAACACTCAAATTGCGTCCCGATTCAATTCATCGTCCTTCAGCAGACTTGTCTCCATGGGTCTGTTGCTGCCTCGGGCACCTTATGGCTGTTCTGCTGTGAGTCAAAGATTTTCGAATCGGACGAAAAACTGATAGTGAATTGTAACATTCAGGGCCACCTAATGACGATGGATCACTCAAATTGCGTCCCGATTCAATACATCGTCTTCCAGCAGATTTGTCTCCATGGGTCTGTTGCTCCCTCGGGCACCTTATGGCCGTTCTGCTGTGAGTCAAAGATTTTCGAATCGGACGAAAAACTGATAGTGAATTGTAACTTTCAGGGCAACCTAATGACGATGGATCACTCAAATTGCGTCCCGATTCAATACATCGTCCTCCAGCAGACTTGTCTCCATGGGGCTATTGCTGCCTCGGGCACCTTATGGCCGTTATGCTGTGAGTCAAAGATTTTCGAATCGGACGATAAACTGATAGTGAATTGTAACGTTCAGGGCCACCTAATGACGATGGATCACTCAAATTGCGTCCCGATTCAATACATCGTCCTCCAGCAGACTTGTCTCCATGGGTTTGTTGCTGCCTCGGGCACCCTAAGGCCGTTCTGCTGTGAGTCAAAGATTTTCGAATCGGACGAAAAACTGATAGTGAATTGTAACATCCAGGGCCTCCTAATGACGATGGAACACTCAAATTGCGTCCCGATTCAATACATCGTCCTCCAGCCGACTTGTCTCCATGGGTCTATTGCTGCCTCGGCACCTTATGGTCGTTCTCCCGTGAGTCTAGATTATCGAATGGGACGAAAATCTGATAGTTAATTGTAACATTCAGGGCTTCCTAATGACGATGGAACACTCAAATTGCGTCTCGATTCAATACATCGTCCTCCAGCAGACTTGTCTCCATGGGTCTATTGCTGCCTCGAGCACCTTATGGCTGTTCTGCTGTGAGTCAAAGATTTTTGAATCGGACGAAAAACGAATAGTGAATTGTAACATTCTGAGCCACCTAATGACGATGGATCACACAAATTGCGTCCCGATTCAATACATCGTCCTCCAGCCGACTTGTCTCCATGGGTCTATTGCTGCCTCGGGCACCTTATGGCCGTTCTGCTGTGAGTCAAAGATTTTCGAATCGGACGAAAAACTGAAGGTGAATTGTAACGTTCAGGCCCTCCTAATGACGATGGAACACTCAAATTGCGTCTCGATTCAAAAAAATCTTCCTCTAGCAGACTTGTCTTCATGGGTCTATTGCTGCCTCGGGCACCTTATGGCCGTTCTGCTGTGAGACAAAGATTTTCGAATCTGACGAAAAACTGATAGTGAATTGTAACATTCAGGGCCACCTAATGACGATGGATCACTCAAATTGTGTCCCGATTCAATACATCGTAATCCAGCCGACTTGTCTCCATAGGTGTATTGCTGCCTCGGGCACCTTATGGCCGTTCTGCTGTGAGTCAAAGATTTTCGAATCGGACGAAAAACTGATAGTGAATTGTAACGTTCAGGGCAACCTAATGACGATGGATCACTCAAATTGCGTCCCGATTCAATACATCGTCCTCCAGCAGACTTGTCTCCATGGGGCTATTGCTGCCTCGGGCACCTTATGGCCGTTATGCTGTGAGTCAAAGATTTTCGAATCGGACGAAAAACTGATAGTGAATTGTAACGTTCAGGGCCACCTAATGACGATGGATCACTCAAATTGCGTCCCGATTCAATACATCGTCCTCCAGCAGACTTGCCTCCATGGGTTTATTGCTGCCTCGGGCACCCTAAGGCCGTTCTGCTGTGACTCAAAGATTTTCGAATCGGACGAAAAACTGATAGTGAATTGTAACATTCAGGGCCTTCTAATGACGATGGAACACTCAAATTGCGTCCCGATTCAATACATCGTCCTCCAGCAGACTTGTCTCCATGGGTCTATTGCTGCCTCGGGGACCTTATGGCCGTTCTGCTGTGACTAAAAGATTTTCGAATCGGACGAAAAACTGATAGTGAATTGTAACGTTCAGGGCCTCCTAATGACGATGGAACACTCCAATTGCGTCCCGATTCAATACATCGTCCTCCAGCAGACTTGTCTCCATGGGTCTATTGCTGCCTCGGGCACCTTATGGCCGTTCTGCTGTGAGTCAAACATTTTCGAATCGGACGAAAAACTGATAGTGAATTGTAACATTCAGGGCCACCTAATGACGATGGATCACTCAAATTGCGTCCCGATTCAATACATCGTCCTCCAGCCGACTTGTCTCCATGGGTCTATTGCTGCCTCGGGCATCTTATGGCCGTTCTGCTGTGAGTCGAAGATTTTCCAATCGGACGAAAAACTGATAGTGAATTGTAACGTTCAGGGCCACCAAATGACAATGGATCACTCAAATTGCGTCCCGATTCAATACATCGTCCTCCAGCAGACTTGTCTCCATGGGTCTATTGCTGCCTCGCGCACCTTATGGCCGTTCTCCTGTGAGTCAAAGATTTTCGAATCGGACGAAAAACTGATAGTGAATTGTAACTTTCAGGGCCATCTAATGACGATGGATCACTCAAATTGCGTCCCGATTCAATACATCGTCCTCCAGCCGACTTGTCTCCATGGGTCTATTGCTGCTGAGGGCACCTTATGGCCGTTCTGCTGTGAGTCAAAGATTTTCCAATCGGACGAAAAACTGATAGTGAACTGTAACGTTCAGGGCCTCCTAATGACGATGGAACACTCAAATGGCGTCCCGATGCAATACATCGTCCTCCAGCAGACTTGTCTCCATGGGTCTATAGCTGCCTCGGGCACCTTATGGTCGTCCTCCCGTGAGTCTAGATTGTCGAATGGGACGAAAAACTGATAGTGAATTGTAACATTCAGGGCCTCCTAATGACGATGGAACACTCAAATTGCGTCCCGATTCAATACATCGTCCTCCAGCAGACTTGTCTCCATGGGTCTGTTGCTGCCTCGGGCACCTTATGGCTGTTCTGCTGTGAGTCAAAGATTTTCGAATCGGACGAAAAACTGATAGTGAATTGTAACAATCAGGGCCACCTAATGACGATGGATCACTCAAATTGCGTCCCGATTCAATACATCGTCCTCCAGCAGATTTGTCTCCATGGGTCTGTTGCTCCCTCGGGCACCTTATGGCCGTTCTGCTGTGAGTCAAAGATTTTCGAATCGGACGAACAACTGATAGTGAATTGTAACGTTCAGGGCAACCTAATGACGATGGATCACTCAAATTGCGTCCCGATTCAATACATCGTCCTCCAGCAGACTTGTCTCCATGGGGCTATTGCTGCCTCGGGCACCTTATGGCCGTTATGCTGTGAGTCAAAGATTTTCGAATCGGACGAAAAACTGATAGTGAATTGTAACGTTCAGGGCCACCTAATGACGATGGATCACTCAAATTGCGTCCCGATTCAATACATCGTCCTCCAGCAGACTTGTCTCCATGGGTTTATTGCTGCCTCGGGCACCCTAAGGCCGTTCTGCTGTGAGTCAAAGATTTTCGAATCGGACGAAAAACTGATAGTGAATTGTAACATTCAGGGCCTCCTAATGACGATGGAACACTCAAATTGCGTCCCGATTCAATACATCGTCCTCCAGCAGACTTGTCTCCATGGGTCTATTGCTGCCTCGGGCACCTTATGGCCCTTCTGCTGTGAGTCTAGATTATCGAATGGGACGGAAAACTGATAGTGAATTGTAACGTTCAGGACAACCTAATGACGATGGATCACTCAAATTGCGTCCCGATTCAATACATCGTCCTCCAGCAGACTTGTCTCCATGGGTCTATTGCTGCCTCGGGCACCTTATGGCCGTTCTGCTGTGAGTCAAAGATTTTCGAAACGGACGAAAAACTGATATTGAATTGTAACTTTCAGGGCCACCTTAATGACGATGTATCACTCAAATTGCGACCTGATTCAATACATCGTACTCCAGCAGACTTGACTCCATGGGTCTATTGCTGCCTCGGGCACCTTATGGCCGTTCTGCTGTGACTAAAAGATTTTCGAATCGGACGAAAAACAGATAGTGAATTGTAACGTTCAGGGTCTCCTAATGACGATGGAACACTCAAATTGCGTCCCGATTCAATACAACGTCCTCCAGCAGACTTGTCTCCATGGGTCTATTGCTGCCTCGGGCACCTTATGGCCGTTCTGCTGTGAGTCAAAGATTTTCGAATCGGACGAAAAACTGATAGTGAATTGTAACATTCAGGGCCACCTAATGACGATTGATCACTCAAATTGCGTCCCGATTCAATACATCGTCCTCCAGCCGATTTGTCTCCATGGGTCTATTGCTGCCTCGGCACCTTATGGTCGTTCTCCCGTGAGTCTAGATTATCGAATGGGACGAAAAACTGATAGTTAATTGTATCGTTCAGGGCTTCCTAATGACGATGGAACACTCAAATTGCGTCTCGATTCAATACATCGTCCTCCAGCAGACTTGTCTCCATGGGTCTATTGCTGCCTCGAGCACCTTATGGCCGTTCTGCTGTGAGTCAAAGATTTTCGAATCGGACGAAAAACTGATAGTGAATTGTAACATTCTGGGCCACCTAATGACGATGGATCACACAAATTGCGTCCCGATTTAATACATCGTCCTCCAGCCGACTTGTCTCCATGGGTCTATTGCTGCCTCGGGCACCTTATGGCCGTTCTGCTGTGACTAAAAGATTTTCGAATCGGTCGAAAAACTGATAGTGAATTGTAACGTTCAGGGCCTCCTAATGACGATGGAACACTCAAATTGCGTCCCGATTCAATACATCGTCCTCCAGCAGACTTGTCTCCATGGGTCTATTGCTGCCTCGGGCACCTTATGGCCGTTTTGCTGTGAGTCAAAGATTTTCGAATCGGACGAAAAACTGACAGCGAATTGTAACATTCAGGGCCACCTAATGACGATGGATCACTCAAATTGCGTCCCGATTCAATACATCGTCCTCCAGCCGACTTGTCTCCATGGGTTTATTGCTGCCTCGGGCACCTTATGGCCGTTCTGCTGTGAGTCAAAGATTTTCCAATCGGACGAAAAACTGATAGTGAATTGTATCGTTCAGGGCCACCGAATGACGATGGATCACTCAAATTGCGTCCCGATTCAATACATCGTCCTCCAGCAGACTTGTCTCCATGGGTCTATTGCTGCCTCGCGCACCTTATGGCCGTTCTGCTGTGAGTCAAAGATTTTCGAATCGGACGAAAAACTGATAGTGAATTGTAACTTTCAGGGCCATCTAATGACGATGGATCACTCAAATTGCGTCCCGATTCATTACACCGTCCTCCAGCCGACTTGTCTCCATGGGTCTATTGCTGCCTCGGGCACCTTATGGCCGTTCTGCTGTGAGTCAAAGATTTTCGAATCGGACGAAAAACTGATAGTGAACTGTAACGTTCAGGGCCTCTTAATGACGATGGAACACTCAAATGGCGTCCCGATGCAATACATCGTCCTCCAGCAGACTTGTCTCCATGGGTCTATAGCTGCCTCGGGAACGTTATGGTCGTTCTCCCGTGAGTCCAGATTGTCGAATGGGACGAAAAACTGATAGTGAATTGTAACATTCAGGGCCTCCTAATGACGATGGAACACTCAAATTGCGTCCCGATTCAATACATCGTCCTCCAGCAGACTTGTCTCCTTGGGTCTGTTGCTGCCTCGGGCACCTTATGGCTGTTCTGCTGTGAGTCAAAGATTTTCGAATCAGACGAAAAACTGATAGTGAGTTGTAACATTCAGGGCCACCTAATGACGATGGATCACTCAAATTGCGTCCCGATTCAATACATCGTCCTCCAGCGGACTTCTCTCCATGGGTCTATTGCTGCCTCGGGCACCTTATGGCCGTTCTGCTGTGAGTCAAAGATTTTCGAATCGGACGAAAAACTGATAGAGAACTGTAACATTCTGGGCCACCTAATGACGATGGATAATACAAATTGCGTCCCGATTTAATACATCGTCCTCCAGCCGACTTGTCTCCATGGGTCTATTGCTGCCTCGGGCACCTTATGGCCGTTCTGCTGTGAGACAAAGATTTTCGAATCTGACGAGAAACTGATAGTGAATTGTAACATTCAGGGCCACCTAATGACGATGGATCACTCAAATTGTGTCCCGATTCAATACATCGTCCTCCAGCCGACTTGTCTCCATAGGTGTATTGCTGCCTCGGGCACCTTATGGCCGTTATGCTGTGTGTCAAAGATTTTCAAATCGGACGAAAAACTGAAAGTGAATTGTAACGTTCAGGGCCACCTAATGACGATCGATCACTCAAATTGCGTCCCGGATCAATACATCGTACTCCAGCAGACTTGTCTCCATGAGTCTATTGCTGCCTCGGGCTCCTTATGGCCGTTCTGCTGTGACTAAAAGATTTTCGAATCGGACGAAAAACAGATAGTGAATTGTAACGTTCAGGGCCTCCTAATGACGATGGAACACTCAAATTGCGTCCCGATTCAATACATCGTCCTCCAGCAGACTTGTCTCCATGGGTCTATTGCTGCCTCGGGCACCTTATGGCCGTTCTGCTGTGAGTCAAAGATTTTCGAATCGGACGAAAAACTGGTAGTGAATTGTAACATTCAGGGCCACCTAATGACGATGGATCACTCAAATTGCGTCCCGATTCAATACATCGTCCTCCAGCCGACTTGTCTCCATGGGTCTATTGCTGCCTCGGGCACCTTATGGCCGTTCTGCTGTGCGTCAAAGATTTTCGAATCGGACGAAAAACTGATAGTGAACTGTAACGTTCAGGGCCTCCTAATGACGATGGAACACTCAAATGGCGACCCGATGCAATACATCGTCCTCCAGCAGACTTGTCTCCATGGGTCTATAGCTGCCTCGGGCACCTTATGGTCGTTCTCCCGTGAGTCTAGATTGTCGAATGGGACGAAAAACTAATAGTGAATTGTAACATTCAGGGCCTCCTAATGACGATGGAACACTCAAATTGCGTCCCGATTCAATACAACGTCCTCCAGCAGACTTGTCTCCATGGGTCTGTTGCTGCCTCGGGCACCTTATGGCTGTTCTGGTGTGAGTCAAAGATTTTCGAATCGGACGAAAAACTGATAGTGAATTGTAACATTCAGGGCCACCTAATGACGATGGATCACTCAAATTGCGTCCCGATTCAATACATCGTCCTCCAGCCGACTTGTCTCCGTGGGTCTATTACTGCCTCGGGCACCTTATGGCCATTCTGCTGTGAGTCAAAGATTTTCGAATCGGACGAAAAACTGAAGGTGAATTGTAACGTTCAGGCCCTCCTAATGACGATGGAACACTCAAATTGCGTCTCGATTCAATACATCTTCCTCTAGCAGACTTGTCTCCATGGGTCTATTGCTGCCTCGGGCACCTTATGGCCGTTCTGCTGTGACTAAAAGATTTTCGAATCGGACGAAAAACTGATAGTGAATTGTAACGTTCAGGGCCTCCTAATGACGATGGAACACTCAAATTGCGTCCCGATTCAATACATCGTCCTCCAGCAGACTTGTCTCCATGGGTCTATTGCTGCCTCGGGCACCTTATGGCCGTTCTGCTGTGAGTCAAAGATTTTCGAATCGGACGAAAAACTGATAGTGAATTGTAACATTCAGGGCCACCTAATGACGATGGATCACTCAAATTGCGTCCCGATTCAATACATCGTCCTCCAGCCGACTTGTCTCCATGTGTCTATTGCTGCCTCGGGCACCTTATGGCCGTTCTGCTGTGAGTCAAAGATTTTCCAATCGGACGAAAAACTGATAGTGAATTGTAACGTTCAGGGCCACCAAATGACGATGGATCACTCAAATTGCGTCCCGATTCAATACATCGTCCTCCAGCAGACTTGTCTCCATGGGTCTATTGCTGCCTCGCGCACCTTATGGCCGTTCTGCTGTGAGCCAAAGATTTTCAAATCGGACGAAAAACTGATAGTGAATTGTAACTTTCAGGGCCATCTAATGACGATGGATCACTCAAATTGCGTCCCGATTCAATACATCGTCCTCCAGCCCACTTGTCTCCATGGGTCTATTGCTGCCTCGGGCACCTTATGGCCGTTCTGCTGTGAGTCAAAGATTTTCGAATCGGACGAAAAACTGATAGTGAACTGTAACGTTCAGGGCCTCCTAATGACGATGGAACACTCAAATGGCGTCCCGATGCAATACATTGTCCTCCAGCAGACTTGTCTCCATGGGTCTATAGCTGCCTCGGGCACCTTATGGTCGTTCTCCCGTGAGTCCAGATTGTCGAATGGGACGAAAAACTGATAGTGAATTGTAACATTCAGGGCCTCCTAATGACGATGGAACACTCAAATTGCGTCCCGATTCAATACATCGTCCTCCAGCAGACCTGTCTCCATGGGTCTGTTGCTGCCTCGGGCACCTTATGGCTGTTCTGCTGTGAGTCAAAGATTTTCGAATCAGACGAAAAACTGATAGTGAATTGTAACATTCAGGGCCACCTAATGACGATGGATCACTCAAATTGCGTCCCGATTCAATACATCGTCGTCCAGCCGACTTGTCTCCATGGGTCTATTGCTGTCTCGGGCACCTTATGGCCGTTCTGCTGTGAGTCAAAGATTTTCGAATCGGACGAAAAACTGATAGAGAACTGTAACATTCTGGGCCACCTAATGACGATGGATCACACAAATTGCGTCCCGATTTAATACATCGTCCTCCAGCCGACTTGTCTCCATGGGTCTATTGCTGCCTCGGGCACCTTATGGCCGTTCTGCTGTGAGTCAAAGATTTTCGAATCGGACGAAAAACTGAAGGTGAATTGTAACGTTCAGGCCCTCCTAATGACGATGGAACACTCAAATTGCGTCTCGATTCAATACATCTTCCTCTAGCAGACTTGTCTTCATGGGTCTATTGCTGCCTCGGGCACCTTATGGCCGTTCTGCTGTGAGACAAAGATTTTCGAATCGGACGAAAAACTGATAGTGAATTGTAACATTCAGGGCCACCTAATGACGATGGATCACTCAAATTGCGTCCCGATTCAATACATCGTCCTCCAGCAGACTTGTCTCCATGGGTCTATTGCTGCCTCGGGCACCTTATGGCCGTTCTGCTGTGAGTCAAAGATTTTCGAATCGGACGAAAAACTGATAGTGAATTGTAACATTCAGTGCCACCTAATGACGATGGATCACTTAAATTGTGTCCCGATTCAATACATCGTCCTCCAGCCGACTTGTCTCCATAGGTGTATTGCTGCCTCGGGCACCTTATGGCCGTTATGCTGTGTGTCAAACATTTTCAAATCGGACGAAAAACTGAAAGTGAATTGTAACGTTCAGGGCCACCTAATGACGATCGATCACTCAAATTGCGTCCCGATTCAATACATCGTACTCCAGCAGACTTGTCTCCATGGGTCTATTGCTGCCTCGGGCACCTTATGGCCGTTCTGCTGTGACTAAAAGATTTTCGAATCGGTCGAAAAACTGATAGTGAATTGTAACGTTCAGGGCCTCCTAATGACGATGGAACACTCAAATTGCGTCCCGATTCAATACATCGTCCTCCAGCAGACTTGTCTCCATGGGTCTATTGCTGCCTCGGGCACCTTATGGCCGTTTTGCTGTGAGTCAAAGATTTTCGAATCGGACGAAAAACTGACAGTGAATTGTAACATTCAGGGCCACCTAATGACGATGGATCACTCAAATTGCGTCCCGATTCAATACATCGTCCTCCAGCCGACTTGTCTCCATGGGTTTATTGCTGCCTCGGGCACCTTATGGCCGTTCTGCTGTGAGTCAAAGATTTTCCAATCGGACGAAAAACTGATAGTGAATTGTATCGTTCAAGGCCACCGAATGACGATGGATCACTCAAATTGCGTCCCGATTCAATACATCGTCCTCCAGCAGACTTGTCTCCATGGGTCTATTGCTGCCTCGCGCACCTTATGGCCGTTCTGCTGTGAGTCAAAGATTTTCGAATCGGACGAAAAACTGATAGTGAACTGTAACGTTCAGGGCCTCCTAATGACGATGGAACACTCAAATGGCGTCCCAATGCAATACATTGTCCTCCAGCAGACTTGTCTCCATGGGTCTATAGCTGCCTCGGGCACCTTATGGTCGTTCTCCCGTGAGTCCAGATTGTCGAATGGGACGAAAAACTGATAGTGAATTGTAACATTCAGGGCCTCCTAATGACGATGGAACACTCAAATTGCGTCCCGATTCAATACATCGTCCTCCAGCAGACCTGTCTCCATGGGTCTGTTGCTGCCTCGGGCACCTTATGGCTGTTCTGCTGTGAGTCAAAGATTTTCGAATCATACGAAAAACTGATAGTGAATTGTAACATTCAGGGCCACCTAATGACGATGGATCACTCAAATTGCGTCCCGATTCAATACATCGTCGTCCAGCCGACTTGTCTCCATGGGTCTATTGCTGTCTCGGGCACCTTATGGCCGTTCTGCTGTGAGTCAAAGATTTTCGAATCGGACGAAAAACTGATAGAGAACTGTAACATTCTGGGCCACCTAATGACGATGGATCACACAAATTGCGTCCCGATTTAATACATCGTCCTCCAGCCGACTTGTCTCCATGGGTCTATTGCTGCCTCAGGCACCTTATGGCCGTTCTGCTGTGAGTCAAAGATTTTCGAATCGGACGAAAAACTGAAGGTGAATTGTAACGTTCAGGCCCTCCTAATGACGATGGAACACTCAAATTGCGTCTCGATTCAATACATCTTCCTCTAGCAGACTTGTCTTCATGGGTCTATTGCTGCCTCGGGCACCTTATGGCCGTTCTGCTGTGAGACAAAGATTTTCGAATCGGACGAAAAACTGATAGTGAATTGTAACATTCAGGGCCACCTAATGACGATGGATCACTCAAATTGCGTCCCGATTCAATACATCGTCCTCCAGCAGACTTGTCTCCATGGGTCTATTGCTGCCTCGGGCACCTTATGGCCGTTCTGCTGTGAGTCAAAGATTTTCGAATCGGACGAAAAACTGATAGTGAATTGTAACATTCAGTGCCACCTAATGACGATGGATCACTTAAATTGTGTCCCGATTCAATACATCGTCCTCCAGCCGACTTGTCTCCATAGGTGTATTGCTGCCTCTGGCACCTTATGGCCGTTATGCTGTGTGTCAAAGATTTTCAAATCGGACGAAAAACTGAAAGTGAATTGTAACGTTCAGGGCCACCTAATGACGATCGATCACTCAAATTGCGTCCCGATTCAATACATCGTACTCCAGCAGACTTGTCTCCATGGGTCTATTGCTGCCTCGGGCACCTTATGGCCGTTCTGCTGTGACTAAAAGATTTTCGAATCGGTCGAAAAACTGATAGTGAATTGTAACGTTCAGGGCCTCCTAATGACGATGGAACACTCAAATTGCGTCCCGATTCAATACATCGTCCTCCAGCAGACTTGTCTCCATGGGTCTATTGCTGCCTCGGGCACCTTATGGCCGTTTTGCTGTGAGTCAAAGATTTTCGAATCGGACGAAAAACTGACAGTGAATTGTAACATTCAGGGCCACCTAATGACGATGGATCACTCAAATTGCGTCCCGATTCAATACATCGTCCTCCAGCCGACTTGTCTCCATGGGTTTATTGCTGCCTCGGGCACCTTATGGCCGTTCTGCTGTGAGTCAAAGATTTTCCAATCGGACGAAAAACTGATAGTGAATTGTATCGTTCAGGGCCACCGAATGACGATGGATCACTCAAATTGCGTCCCGATTCAATACATCGTCCTCCAGCAGACTTGTCTCCATGGGTCTATTGCTGCCTCGCGCACCTTATGGCCGTTCTGCTGTGAGTCAAAGATTTTCGAATCGGACGAAAAACTGATAGTGAATTGTAACTTTCAGGGCCATCTAATGACGATGGATCACTCAAATTGCGTCCCGATTCATTACACCGTCCTCCAGCCGACTTGTCTCCATGGGTCTATTGCTGCCTCGGGCACCTTATGGCCGTTCTGCTGTGAGTCAAAGATTTTCGAATCGGACGAAAAACTGATAGTGAACTGTAACGTTCAGGGCCTCTTAATGACGATGGAACACTCAAATGGCGTCCCGATGCAATACATCGTCCTCCAGCAGACTTGTCTCCATGGGTCTATAGCTGCCTCGGGAACGTTATGGTCGTTCTCCCGTGAGTCCAGATTGTCGAATGGGACGAAAAACTGATAGTGAATTGTAACATTCAGGGCCTCCTAATGACGTTGGAACACTCAAATTGCGTCCCGATTCAATACATCGTCCTCCAGCAGACTTGTCTCCTTGGGTCTGTTGCTGCCTCGGGCACCTTATGGCTGTTCTGCTGTGAGTCAAAGATTTTCGAATCAGACGAAAAACTGATAGTGAGTTGTAACATTCAGGGCCACCTAATGACGATGGATCACTCAAATTGCGTCCCGATTCAATACATCGTCCTCCAGCGGACTTCTCTCCATGGGTCTATTGCTGCCTCGGGCACCTTATGGCCGTTCTGCTGTGAGTCAAAGATTTTCGAATCGGACGAAAAACTGATAGAGAACTGTAACATTCTGGGCCACCTAATGACGATGGATCATACAAATTGCGTCCCGATTTAAATCGTCCTCCAGCCGACTTGTCTCCATGGGTCTATTGCTGCCTCGGGCACCTTATGGCCGTTCTGCTGTGAGACAAAGATTTTCGAATCTGACGAGAAACTGATAGTGAATTGTAACATTCAGGGCCACCTAATGACGATGGATCACTCAAATTGTGTCCCGATTCAATACATCGTCCTCCAGCCGACTTGTCTCCATAGGTGTATTGCTGCCTCGGGCACCTTATGGCCGTTATGCTGTGTGTCAAAGATTTTCAAATCGGACGAAAAACTGAAAGTGAATTGTAACGTTCAGGGCCACCTAATGACGATCGATCACTCAAATTGCGTCCCGGATCAATACATCGTACTCCAGCAGACTTGTCTCCATGAGTCTATTGCTGCCTCGGGCACCTTATGGCCGTTCTGCTGTGACTAAAAGATTTTCGAATCGGACGAAAAACAGATAGTGAATTGTAACGTTCAGGGCCTCCTAATGACGATGGAACACTCAAATTGCGTCCCAATTCAATACATCGTCCTGCAGCAGACTTGTCTCCATGGGTCTATTGCTGCCTCGGGCACCTTATGGCCGTTCTGCTGTGAGTCAAAGATTTTCGAATCGGACGAAAAACTGGTAGTGAATTGTAACATTCAGGGCCACCTAATGACGATGGATCACTCAAATTGCGTCCCGATTCAATACATCGTCCTCCAGCCGACTTGTCTCCATGGGTCTATTGCTGCCTCGGGCACCTTATGGCCGTTCTGCTGTGCGTCAAAGATTTTCGAATCGGACGAAAAACTGATAGTGAACTGTAACGTTCAGGGCCTCCTAATGACGATGGAACACTCAAATGGCGACCCGATGCAATACATCGTCCTCCAGCAGACTTGTCTCCATGGGTCTATAGCTGCCTCGGGCACCTTATGGTCGTTCTCCCGTGAGTCTAGATTGTCGAATGGGACGAAAAACTAATAGTGAATTGTAACATTCAGGGCCTCCTAATGACGATGGAACACTCATATTGCGTCCCGATTCAATACATCGTCCTCCAGCAGACTTGTCTCCATGGGTCTGTTGCTGCCTCGGGCACCTTATGGCTGTTCTGGTGTGAGTCAAAGATTTTCGAATCGGACGAAAAACTGATAGTGAATTGTAACATTCAGGGCCACCTAATGACGATGGATCACTCAAATTGCGTCCCGATTCAATACATCGTCCTCCAGCCGACTTGTCTCCATGGGTCTATTACTGCCTCGGGCACCTTATGGCCATTCTGCTGTGAGTCAAAGATTTTCGAATCGGACGAAAAACTGAAGGTGAAATGTAACGTTCAGGCCCTCCTAATGACGATGGAACACTCAAATTGCGTCTCGATTCAATACATCTTCCTCTAGCAGACTTGTCTCCATGGGTCTATTGCTGCCTCGGGCACCTTATGGCCGTTCTGCTGTGACTAAAAGATTTTCGAATCGGACGAAAAACTGATAGTGAATTGTAACGTTCAGGGCCTCCTAATGACGATGGAACACTCAAATTGCGTCCCGATTCAATACATCGTCCTCCAGCAGACTTGTCTCCATGGGTCTATTGCTGCCTCGGGCACCTTATGGCCGTTCTGCTGTGAGTCAAAGATTTTCGAATCGGACGAAAAACTGATAGTGAATTGTAACATTCAGGGCCACCTAATGACGATGGATCACTCAAATTGCGTCCCGATTCAATACATCGTCCTCCAGCCGACTTGTCTCCATGGGTCTATTGCTGCCTCGGGCACCTTATGGCCGTTCTGCTGTGAGTCAAAGATTTTCCAATCGGACGAAAAACTGATAGTGAATTGTAACGTTCAGGGCCACCAAATGACGATGGATCACTCAAATTGCATCCCGATTCAATACATCGTCCTCCAGCAGACTTGTCTCCATGGGTCTATTGCTGCCTCGCGCACCTTATGGCCGTTCTGCTGTGAGCCAAAGATTTTCAAATCGGACGAAAAACTGATAGTGAATTGTAACTTTCAGGGCCATCTAATGACGATGGATCACTCAAATTGCGTCCCGATTCAATACATCGTCCTCCAGCCCACTTGTCTCCATGGGTCTATTGCTGCCTCGGGCACCTTATGGCCGTTCTGCTGTGAGTCAAAGATTTTCGAATCGGACGAAAAACTGATAGTGAACTGTAACGTTCAGGGCCTCCTAATGACGATGGAACACTCAAATGGCGTCCCGATGCAATACATTGTCCTCCAGCAGACTTGTCTCCATGGGTCTATAGCTGCCTCGGTCACCTTATGGTCGTTCTCCCGTGAGTCCAGATTGTCGAATGGGACGAAAAACTGATAGTGAATTGTAACATTCAGGGCCTCCTAATGACGATGGAACACTCAAATTGCGTCCCGATTCAATACATCGTCCTCCAGCAGACCTGTCTCCATGGGTCTGTTGCTGCCTCGGGCACCTTATGGCTGTTCTGCTGTGAGTCAAAGATTTTCGAATCAGACGAAAAACTGATAGTGAATTGTAACATTCAGGGCCACCTAATGACGATGGATCACTCAAATTGCGTCCCGATTCAATACATCGTCGTCCAGCCGACTTGTCTCCATGGGTCTATTGCTGTCTCGGGCACCTTATGGCCGTTCTGCTGTGAGTCAAAGATTTTCGAATCGGACGAAAAACTGATAGAGAACTGTAACATTCTGGGCCACCTAATGACGATGGATCACACAAATTGCGTCCCGATTTAATACATCGTCCTCCAGCCGACTTGTCTCCATGGGTCTATTGCTGCCTCGGGCACCTTATGGCCGTTCTGCTGTGAGTCAAAGATTTTCGAATCGGACAAAAAACTGAAGGTGAATTGTAACGTTCAGGCCCTCCTAATGACGATGGAACACTCAAATTGCGTCTCGATTCAATACATCTTCCTCTAGCAGACTTGTCTTCATGGGTCTATTGCTGCCTCGGGCACCTTATGGCCGTTCTGCTGTGAGACAAAGATTTTCGAATCGGACGAAAAACTGATAGTGAATTGTAACATTCAGGGCCACCTAATGACGATGGATCACTCAAATTGCGTCCCGATTCAATACATCGTCCTCCAGCAGACTTGTCTCCATGGGTCTATTGCTGCCTCGCGCACCTTATGGCCGTTCTGCTGTGAGCCAAAGATTTTCGAATCGGACGAAAAACTGATAGTGAATTGTAACTTTCAGGGCCATCTAATGACGATGGATCACTGAAATTGCGTCCCGATTCAATACATCGTCCTCCAGCCGACTTGTCTCCATGGGTCTATTGCTGCCTCGGGCACCTTATGGCCGTTCTGCTGTGAGTCAAAGATTTTCGAATCGGACGAAAAACTGATAGTGAACTGTAACGTTCAGGGCCTCCTAATGACGATGGAACACTCAAATGGCGTCCCGATGCAATACATCGTCCTCCAGCAGACTTGTCTCCATGGGTCTATAGCTGCCTCGGGCACCTTATGGTCGTTCTCCCGTGAGTCCAGATTGTCGAATGGGACGAAAAACTGATAGTGAATTGTAACATTCAGGGCCTCCTAATGACGATGGAACACTCAAATTGCGTCCCGATTCAATACATCGTCCTCCAGCAGACTTGTCTCCATGGGTCTGTTGCTGCCTCGGGCACCTTATGGCTGTTCTGCTGTGAGTCAAAGATTTTCGAATCAGACGAAAAACTGATAGTGAATTGTAACATTCAGGGCCACCTAATGACGATGGATCACTCAAATTGCGTCCCGATTCAATACATCGTCCTCCAGCCGACTTGTCTCCATGGGTCTATTGCTGCCTCGGGCACCTTATGGCCGTTCTGCTGTGAGTCAAAGATTTTCGAATCGGACAAAAAACTGATAGAGAACTGTAACATTCTGGGCCACCTAATGACGATGGATCACACAAATTGCGTCCCGATTTTATACATCGTCCTCCAGCCGACTTGTCTCCATGGGTCTATTGCTGCCTCGGGCACGTTATGGCCGTTCTGCTGTGAGTCAAAGATTTTCGAATCGGACGAAAAACTGAAGGTGAATTGTAACGTTCAGGCCCTCCTAATGGCGATGGAACACTCAAATTGCGTCTCGATTCAATACATCTTCCTCTAGCAGACTTGTCTTCATGGGTCTATTGCTGCCTCGGGCACCTTATGGCCGTTCTGCTGTGAGACAAAGATTTTCGAATCGGACGAAAAACTGATAGTGAATTGTAACATTCAGGGCCACCCAATGATGATGGATCACTCAAATTGCTTCCCGATTCAATACATCGTCCTCCAGCCGACTTGTCTCCATGGGTCTATTGCTGCCTCGGGCACCTTATGGCCGTTCTGCTGTGAGTCAAAGATTTTCGAATCGGACGAAAAACTGATAGTGAATTGTAACATTCAGGGCCACCTAATGACGATGGATCACTCAAATTGCGTCCCGATTCAATACATCGTCCTCCAGCCGACTTGTCTCCATGGGTCTATTGCTGCCTCGGGCACCTTATGGCCGTTCTGCTGTGAGTCAAAGATTTTCCAATCGGACGAAAAACTGATAGTGAATTGTAACGTTCAGGGCCTCCTAATGATGATGGATCACTCAAATTGCGTCCCGATTCAATACATCGTCCTCCAGCAGACTAGTCTCCATGGGTCTATTGCTGCCTCGGGCACCTTATGGCCGTTCTGCTGTGACTCTAAGATTTTCGAATCGGACGAAAAACTGATAGTGAATTGTAACGTTCAGGGCCTCCAAATGACGATGGATCACTCAAATTGCGTCCCGATTCAATACATCGTCCTCCAGCAGACTTGTCTCCATGGGTCTATTGCTGCCTCGCGCACCTTATGGCCGTTCTGCTGTGAGTCAAAGATTTTCGAATCGGACGAAAAACTGATAGTGAATTGTAACTCGCAGGGTCATCTAATGACGATGGATCACTCAAATTGCGTCCCGATTCAATACATCGTCCTCCAGCCGACTTGTCTCCATGGGTCTATTGCTGCCTCGGCCGTTCTGCTGTGAGTCAAAGATTTTCGAATCGGACGAAACACTGATAGTGAATTGTAACATTCAGGGCCACCTAATGTCGATGGATCACTCAAATTGCGTCCCGATTCAATACATCGTCCTCCAGCCGACTTGTCTCCATGGGTCTATTGCTGCCTCGGGCACCTTATGGCCGTACTGCTGTGAGTCAAAGATTTTCGAATCGGACGAAAAACTGATAGAGAACTGTAACATTCTGGGCCACCTAATGACGATGGATCACACAAATTGCGTCCCGATTTAATACATCGTCCTCCAGCCGACTTGTCTCCATGGGTCTATTGCTGCCTCGGGCACCTTATGGCCGTTCTGCTGTGAGTCAAAGATTTTCGAATCGGACGAAAAACTAAAGGTGAATTGTAACGTTCAGGCCCTCCTAATGACGATGGAACACTCAAATTGCGTCTCGATTCAATACATCTTCCTCTAGCAGACTTGTCTTCATGGGTCAATTGCTGCCTCGGGAACCTTATGGCCGTTCTGCTGTGAGACAAAGATTTTCGAATCGGACGAAAAACTGATAGTGAATTGTAACATTCAGGGCCACCTAATGACGATGGATCACTCAAATTGCGTCCCGATTCAATACATCGTCCTCCAGCCGACTTGTCTCCATGGGTCTATTGCTGCCTCGGGCACCTTATGGCCGTTCTGCTGTGAGTCAAAGATTTTCGAATCGGACGAAAAACTGATAGTGAATTGTAACGTTCAGGGCCACCTAATGACGATGGATCACTCAAATTGCGTCCCGATTCAATACATCGTCCTCCAGCAGACTTGCCTCCATGGGTTTATTGCTGCCTCGGGCACCCTAAGGCCGTTCTGCTGTGACTCAAAGATTTTCGAATCGGACGAAAAACTGATAGTGAATTGTAACGTTCAGGGCCACCTAATGATGATGGATCACTCAAATTGCGTCCCGATTCAATACATCGTCCTCGGGCACCTTATGGCCGTTCTGCTGTGACTCTAAGATTTTCGAATCGGACGAAAAACTGATAGTGAATTGTAACGTTCAGGGCCTCCAAATGACGATGGATCACTCAAATTGCGTCCCGATTCAATACATCGTCCTCCAGCAGACTTGTCTCCATGGGTCTATTGCTGCCTCGCGCACCTTATGGCCGTTCTGCTGTGAGTCAAAGATTTTCGAATCGGACGAAAAACTGATAGTGAATTGTAACGATCAGGGCCACCTAATGACGATGGATCACACAACTTGCGTCCCGATTCAATACATCGTCCTCCAGCAGACTTGTCTCCATGGGTTTATTGCTGCCTCGGGCACCCTAAGGCCGTTCTGCTGTGACTCAAAGATTTTCGAATCGGACGAAAAACTGATAGTGAATTGTAACATTCAGGGCCTCCTAATGACGATGGAACACTCAAATTGCGTCCCGATTCAATACATCGTCCTCCAGCAGACTTGTCTCCATGGGTCTATTGCTGCCTCGGGCACCTTATGGCCCTTCTGCTGTGAGTCTAGATTATCGAATGGGACGGAAAACTGATACTGAATTGTAACGTTCAGGGCCACCTAATGACAATGGATCACTCAAATTGCGTCCCGATTCAATACATCGTCCTCCAGCAGACTTGTCTCCATGGGTCTATTGCTGCCTCGGGCACCTTATGGCCGTTCTGCTGTGAGTCAAAGATTTTCGAAACGGACGAAAAACTGATAGTGAATTGTAACTTTCAGGGCCACCTAATGACGATGTATCACTCAAATTGCGTCCTGATTCAATACATCGTCCTCCAGCCATCTTGTCTCCATGGGTCTATTGCTGCCTCGGGCACCTTATGGTCGTTCTCCCGTGAGTCTAGATTATGGAATGAGACGAAAAACTGATAGTTAATTGTAACTTTCTGGGCTTCCTAATGACGATGGAACACTCAAATTGCGTCTCGATTCAATACATCGTCCTCCAGCAGACTTGTCTCCGTGGGTCTATTGCTGCCTCGAGCACCTTATGGCCGTTCTGCTGTGAGTCAAAGATTTTCGAATCGGACGAAAAACTGATAGTGAATTGTAACATTCTGGGCCACCTAATGACGATGGATCACACAAATTGCGTCCCGATTTAATACATCGTCCTCCAGCCGACTTGTCTCCATGGGTCTATTGCTGCCTCGGGCACCTTATGGCCGTTCTGCTGTGAGTCAAAGATTTTCGAATCAGACGAAAAACTGAAGGTGAATTGTAACGTTCAGGCCCTCCTAATAACGATGGAACACTCAAATTGCGTCTCGATTCAATACAACTTCCTCTAGCAGACTTGTCTTCATGGGTCTATTGCTGCCTCGGGCACCTTATGGCCGTTCTGCTGTGAGACAAAGATTTTCGAATCTGACGAAAAACTGATAGTGAATTGTAACATTCAGGGCCACCTAATGACGATGGATCACTCAAATTGTGTCCCGATTCAATACATCGTCCTCCTGCCGACTTGTCTCCATAGGTGTATTGCTGCCTCGGGCACCTTATGGCCGTTATGCTGTGTGTCAAAGATTTTCAAATCGGACGAAAAACTGAAAGTGAATTGTAACGTTCATGGCCACCTAATGACGATCGATCACTCAAATTGCGTCCCGATTCAATACATCGTACTCCAGCAGACATGTCTCCATGGGTCTATTGCTGCCTCGGGCACCTTATGGCCGTTCTGCTGTGACTAAAAGATTTTCGAATCGGACGAAAAACTGATAGTGAATTGTAACGTTCAGGGCCTCCTAATGACGATGGAACTCTCAAATTGCGTCCCGATTCAATACATCGTCCTCCAGCAGACTTGTCTCCATGGGTCTATTGCTGCCTCGCGCACCTTATAGCCGTTCTGCTGTGAGTCAAAAATTATCGAATCGGACGAAAAACTGATAGTGAATTGTAACTTTCAGGGCCATCTAATGACGATGGATCACTCAAATTGCGTCCCGATTCAATACATCGTCCGCCAGCAGACTTGTCTCCATGGGTCTATTGCTGCCTCGGGCACCTTATGGCCGTTCTGCTGTGAGTCAAAGATTTTCGAATCGGACGAAAAACTCCTAATGACGATGGAACACTAAAATTGCGCCGATTCAATACCTCGTCCTCCAGCAGACTTGTCTCCATGGGTCTATTGCTGCCTCGGGCAGCTTATGGCCGTTCTGCTGTGAGTCAAAGATTTTCGAATCGGACGTAAAACTGATAGTGAATTGTAACGTTCAGGGCCACCTAATGACGATGGATCACTCAAATTGCGTCCCGATTCAATACATCGCCCTCCAGCAGACTTGTCTCCGTGGGTCTCTTGCTGCCTCGGGCACCTTATGGTCGTTCTCCCGTGAGTCTAGATTATCGAATGGGACGAAAAAGTGATAGTTAATTGTAACATTCAGCACTTCCTAATGACGATGGAACACTCAAATTGCGTCTCGATTCAATACATCGTCCTCCAGCAGACTTGTCTCCATGGGTCTATTGCTGCCTCGGGCACCTTATGGCCGTTCTGCTGTGAGTCAATGATTTTCGAATCGGACGAAAAACTGATATTGAATTGTAACGTTCAGGGCCTCCTAATGACGATGGAACACTCAAATTGCGACCCGATTCTATACATCGTCCTCCAGCAGACTTGTCTCCATGGGTCTATTGCTGCCTCGGGCACCTTATGGCCGTTCTGCTGTGAGTCAAAGATTTTCGAATCTGACGAAATACTGATAGTGAATTGTAACATTCTGGGCCACCTAATGACGATGGATCACACAATTTGCATCCCGATTTAATACATCGTCCTCCAGCCGACTTGTCTCCATGGGTCTATTGCTGCCTCGCGCACCTTATGGCCGTTCTGCTGTGAGATAAAGATTTTCGAATCGGACGAAAAACTGATAGTGAATTGTAACTTTCAGGGCCATCTAATGACGATGGATCACTCAAATTGCGTCCCGATTCAATACATCGTCCTCCAGCCGACTTGTCTCCATGGGTCTATTGCTGCCTCGGGCACCTTATGGCCGTTCTGCTGTGAGTCAAAGATTTTCGAATCGGACGTAAAACTGATAGTGAACTGTAACGTTCAGGGCCACCTAATGACGATGGATCACTCAAATTGCGTCCCGATTCAATACATCGTCCTCCAGCAGACTTGTCTCCATGGGTCTATTTCTGCCTCGGGCAGCTTATGGCCGTTTTGCTGTGAGTCAAAGATTTTCGAATCGGACGAAAAACTGATAGTGAACTGTAACGTTCAGGGCCTCCTAATGACGATGGAACACTCAAATGGCGTCCCGATGCAATACATCGTCCTCCAGCAGACTTGTCTCCATGGGTCTATAGCTGCCTCGGGCACCTTATGGTCGTTCTCCCGTGAGTCTCGATTGTCGAATGGGACGAAAAACTGATAGTGAATTGTAACATTCAGGGCCTCCTAATGACGATGGAACACTCAAATTGCGTCCCGATTCAATACATCGTCCTCCAGCAGACTTGTCTGCATGGGTCTGTTGCTGCCTCGGGCACCTTATGGCTGTTCTGCTGTGAGTCAAAGATTTTCGAATCGGACGAAAAACTGATAGTGAATTGTAACATTCAGGGGCACCTAATGACGATGGATCACTCAAATTGCGTCCCGATTCAATACATCGTCCTCCAGCCGACCTGTCTCCATGGGTCTATTGCTGCCTCGGGCACCTTATGGCCGTTCTGCTGTGAGACAAAGATTTTCGAATCTGACGAAAAACTGATAGTGAATTGTAACATTCAGGGCCACCTAATGACGATGGATCACTCAAATTGTGTCCCGATTCAATACATCGTCCTCCAGCCGACTTGTCTCCATAGGTGTATTGCTGCCTCGGGCACCTTATGGCCGTTATGCTGTGTGTCAAAGATTTTCAAATCGGACGAAAAACTGAAAGTGAATTGTAACGTTCAGGGCCACCTAATGACGATCGATCACTCAAATTGCGTCCCGATTCAATACATCGTACTCCAGCAGACTTGTCTCCATGGGTCTATGCTGCCTCGGGCACCTTATGGCCGTTCTGCTGTGACTAAAAGATTTTCGAATCGGACGAAAAACTTATAGTGAATTGTAACGTTCAGGGCCTCCTAATGACGATGGAACTCTCAAATTGCGTCCCGATTCAATACATCGTCCTCCAGCAGACTTGTCTCCATGGGTCTATTGCTGCCTCGGGCACCTTATGGCCGTTCTGCTGTGAGTCAAAGATTTTCGAATCGGACGAAAAACTGATAGTGAATTGTAACATTCAGGGCCACCTAATAACGATGGATCACTCAAATTGCGTCCCGATTCAATACATCGTCCTCCAGCCGACTTGTTTCCATGGGTCTATTGCTGCCTCGGGCACCTTATGGCCGTTCTGCTGTGAGGCAAAGATTTTCCAATCGGACGAAAAACTGATAGTGAATTGTAACGTTCAGGGCCCCCTAATGATGATGGATCACACAAATTGCGTCCCGATTTAATACATCGTCCTCCAGCAGACTAGTCTCCATGGGTCTATTGCTGCCTCGGGCACCTTATGGCCGTTCTGCTGTGACTCTAAGATTTTCGAATCGGACGAAAAACTGATAGTGAATTGTAACGTTCAGGTCCACCTAATGACGAAGGAACACTCAAATTGCGTCCCGATTCAATACCTCGTCCTCCAGCAGACTTGTCTCCATGGGTCTATTGCTGCCTCGGGCTGCTTATGGCCGTTCTGCTGTGAGTCAAAGATTTTCGAATCGGACGAAAAACTGATAGTGAATTGTAACGTTCAGGGCCAACTAATGACGATGGATCACTCAAATTGCGTCCCGATTCAATACATCGCCCTCCAGCAGACTTGTCTCCATGGGTCTATTGCTGTCTCGGGCACCTTATGGTCGTTCTCACGTGAGTCTAGAGTATCGAATGGGACGAAAAACTGATAGTTAATTGTAACATTCAGGGCCCCATAATGACGATGGAACACTCAAATTGCGTCTCGATTCAATACATCGTCCTCCAGCAGACTTGTCTCCATGGGTCTATTGCTGCCTCGGGCACCTTATGGCCGTTCTGCTGTGAGTCAATGATTTTCGAATCGGACGAAAAACTGATAGTGAATTGTAACGTTCAGGGCCTCCTAATGACGATGGAACACTCAAATTGAGTCCCGATTCTATACATCGTCCTCCAGCAGACTTGTCTCCATGGGTTTATTGCTGCCTCGGGCACCTTATGGCCGTTCTGCTGTGAGTCAAAGATTTTCGAATCTGACGAAATACTGATGGCGAATTGTAACATTCTGGGCCACCTAATGACGATGGATCACACAAATTGCGTCCCGATTTAATACATCGTCCTACAGCCGACTTGTCTCCATGGGTCTATTGCTGCCTCGGGCACCTTATGGCCGTTCTGCTGTGACTAAAAGATTTTCGAATCGGACGAAAAACTGATAGTGAATCGTAACGTTCAGGGCCTCCTAATGACGATGGAACACTCAAATTGCGTCCCGATTCAATACATCGTCCTCCAGCAGACTTGTCTCCATGGGTCTATTGCTGCCTCGCGCACCTTATGGCCGTTCTGCTGTGAGTCAAAGATTTTCGAATCGGACGAAAAACTAATAGTGAATTGTAACTTTCAGGGCCATCTAATGACGATGGATCACTCAAATTGCGTTCCGATTCAATACATCGTCCTCCAGCCAACTTGTCTCCATGGGTCTATTGCTGCCTCGGGCACTTATGGCCGTTCTGCTGTGAGTCAAAGATTTTCGAATCGGACGAAAAACTGATAGTGAATTGTAACGTTCAGGGCCACCTAATGACGATGGATCACTCAAATTGCGTCCCGATTGAATACATCGCCCTCCAGCAGACTTGTCTCCATGGGTCTATTGCTGCCTCGGGCACCTTATGGTCGTTCTCCCGTGAGTCTAGATTATCGAATGGGACGAAAAACTGATAGTTAATTGTAACATTCAGGGCTTCCTAATGACGATGGAACACTCAAATTGCGTCTCGATTCAATACATCGTCCTCCAGCAGACTTGTCTCGATTGGTCTATTGCTGCCTCGGGCACCTTATGGCCGTTCTGCTGTGAGTCAAAGATTTTCGAATCGGACGAAAAACTGATAGTGAATTGTAACGTTCAGGGCCTCCTAATGACGATGGAACACTCAAATTGCGTCCCGATTCTATACATCGTCCTCCAGCAGACTTGTCTCCAAGGGTCTATTGCAGCCTCGGGCACCTTATGGCCGTTCTGCTGTGAGTCAAAGATTTTCGAATCGGACGAAAAACTGATAGTGAATTGTAACGTTCAGGACCTCCTAATGACGATGGAACACTCAAATTGCGTCCCGATTCAATACCTCGTCCTCCAGCAGACTTGTCTCCATGGGTCTATTGCTGCCTCGGGCAGCTTATGGCCGTTCTGCTGTGAGTCAAAGATTTTCGAATCGGACGAAAAACTGATAGTGAATTGTAACGTTCAGGGCCAAATAATGATGATGGATCTCTCAAATTGCGTCCCGATTCAATACATCGCCCTCCAGCAGACTTGTCTCCATAGGTGTATTGCTGCCTCGGGCACCTTATGGCCGTTCTGCTGTGTGTCAAAGATTTTCAAATCGGACGAAAAACTGAAAGTGAATTGTAACGTTGAGGGCCACCTAGTGACGATCGATCACTCAAATTGCGTCCCGATTCAATACATCGTACTCCAGCAGACTTGTCTCCATGGGTCTATTGCTGCCTCGGGCACCTTATGGCCGTTCTGCTGTGACTAAAAGATTTTCGAATCGGACGAAAAACTGATAGTGAATTGTAACATTCAGGGCCACCTAATGACGATGGATCACTCAAATTGCGTCCCGATTCAATACATCGTCCTCCAGCCGAATTGTCTCCATGGGTCTATTGCTGCCTCGGGCACCTGATGGCCGTTCTGCTGTGAGTTTAGATTATCGATTGGGACGAAAAACTGATAGTGAATTGTAACGTGCAGGGCCACCAAATGACGATGGATCACTCAAATTGCGTCCCGATTCAATACATCGTCCTCCAGCAGACTTGTCTCCATGGGTCTATTGCTGCCTCGCGCACCTTATGGCCGTTCTGCTGTGAGTCAAAGATTTTCGAACCGGACGAAAAACTGATAGTGAATTGTAACTTTCAGGGCCATCTAATGACGATGGATCACTCAAATTGCGTCCCGATTCAATACATCGTCCTCCAGCCAACTTGTCTCCATGGGTCTATTGCTGCCTCGGGAACTTATGGCCGTTCTGCTGTGAGTCAAAGATTTTCGAATCGGACGAAAAACTGATAGTGAACTGTAACGTTCAGGGCCACCTAATGACGATTGATCACTCAAATTCCGTCCCGATTCAATACATCGTCCTCCAGCAGACTTGTCTCCATGGGTCTATTTCTGCCTCGGGCAGCTTATGGCCGTTCTGCTGTGAGTCAAAGATTTTCGAATCGGACGAAAAACTGATAGTGAATTGTAACGTTCAGGGCCACGTAATGACGATGGATCACTCAAATTGCGTCCCGATTGAATACATCGCCCTCCAGCAGACTTGTCTCCATGGGTCAATTGCTGCCTCGGGCACCTTGTGGTCGTTCTCCCGTGAGTCTAGATTATCGAATGGGACGAAAAACTGATAGTTAATTGTAACATTCAGGGCTTCCTAATGACGATGGAACACTCAAATTGCGTCTCGATTCAATACATCGTCCTCCAGCAGACTTGTCTCGATTGGTCTATTGCTGCCTCGGGCACCTTATGGCCGTTCTGCTGTGAGTCAAAGATTTTCGAATCGGACGAAAAACTGATAGTGAATTGTAACGTTCAGGGCCTCCTAATGACGATGGAACACTCAAATTGCGTCCCGATTCTATACATCGTCCTCCAGCTGACTTGTCTCCAAGGGTCTATTGCAGCCTCGGGCACCTTACGGCCGTTCTGCTGTGAGTCAAAGATTTTCGAATCTGGCGAAAAACTGATAGTGAATTGTAACATTCTGGGCCACCTAATGACGATGGATCACACAAATTGCGTCCCGATTTAATACATCGTCCTCCAGCCGACTTGTCTCCATGGGTCTACTGCTGCCTCGGGCACTTTATGGCCGTTCTGCTGTGAGTCAAAGATTTTCGAATCGGACGAAAAACTGATAGTGAATGGTAACGTTCAGGCCCTCCTAATGACGATGGAACACTCAAATTGCGTCTCGATTCAATACATCTTCCTCTAGCAGACTTGTCTTCATGGGTCTATTGCTGCCTCGCGCACCTTATGGCCGTTCTGCTGTGAGACAAAATTTTCGAATCTGACGAAAAACTGATAGTGAATTGTAACATTCAGGGCCACCTAATGACGATGGATCACTCAAATTGTGTCCCGATTCAATACATCGTCCTCCAGCCGACTTGTCTCCATAGGTGTATTGGTGAATCGGACACCTTATGGCCGTTCTGCTGTGTGTCAAAGATTTTCAAATCGGACGAAAAACTGAAAGTGAATTGTAACGTTCAGGGCCACCTAGTGACGATCGATCACTCAAATTGCGTCCCGATTCAATACATCGTACTCCAGCAGACTTGTCTCCATGGGTCTATTGCTGCCTCGGGCACCTTATGGCCGTTCTGCTGTGAGTCAAAGATTTTCCAATCGGACGAAAAACTGATAGTGAATTGTAACGTTCAGGGACTCCTAATGACGATGGAACACTCAAATTGCCTCCCGATTCAATACAACCTCCTCCAGCAGACTTGTCTCCATGAGTCTATTGCTGCCTCGGGCAGCTTATGGCCGTTCTGCTGTGAGTCAAAGATTTTCGAATCGGACGAAAAACTGATAGTGAATTGTAACGTTCAGGGCCAAATAATGACGATGGATCTCTCAAATTGCGTCCCGATTCAATACATCGCCCTCCAGCAGACTTGTCTCCATAGGTGTATTGCTGCCTCGGGCACCTTATGGCCGTTCTGCTGTGTGTCAAAGATTTTCAAATCGGACGAAAAACTGAAAGTGAATTGCAACGTTGAGGGCCACCTAGTGACGATCGATCACTCAAATTGCGTCCCGATTCAATACATCGTACTCCAGCAGACTTGTCTCCATGGGTCTATTGCTGCCTCGGGCACCTTATGGCCGTTCTGCTGTGACTGAAAGATTTTCGAATCGGACGAAAAACTGATAGTGAATTGTAACGTTCAGGGTCTCCTAATGACGATGGAACACTCAAATTGCGTCCCGATTCAATACATCGTCCTCCAGCAGACTTGTTCCATGGGTCTATTGCTGCCTTGGGCACCTTATGGCCGTACTGCTGTGAGTCAAAGACTTTCGAATCGGACGAAAAACTGATAGTGCATTGTAACATTCAGGGCCACCTAATGACGATGGATCACTCAAATTGCGTCCCGATTCAATACATCGTCCTCCAGCCGAATTGTCTCCATGGGTCTATTGCTGCCTCGGGCACCTGATGGCCGTTCTGCTGTGAGTCTAGATTATCGAATGGGACGAAAAACTGATAGTGAATTGTAACGTGCAGGGCCACCAAATGACGATGGATCACTCAAATTGCGTCCCGATTCAATACATCGTCCTCCAGCAGACTTGTCTCCATGGGTCTATTGCTGCCTCGCGCACCTTATGGCCGTTCTGCTGTGAGTCAAAGATTTTCGAATCGGACGAAAAACTGATAGTGAATTGTAACTTTCAGGGCCATCTAATGACGATGGATCACTCAAATTGCGTCCCGATTCAATACATCGTCCTCCAGCCAACTTGTCTCCATGGGTCTATTGCTGCCTCGGGAACTTATGGCCGTTCTGCTGTGAGTCAAAGATTTTCGAATCGGACGAAAAACTGATAGTGAACTGTAACGTTCAGGGCCACCTAATGACGATTGATCACTCAAATTGCGTCCCGATTCAATACATCGTCCTCCAGCAGACTTGTCTCCATGGGTCTATTTCTGCCTCGGGCAGCTTATGGCCGTTCTGCTGTGAGTCAAAGATTTTCGAATCGGACGAAAAACTGATAGTGAATTGTAACGTTCAGGGCCACCTATTGACGATGGATCACTCAAATTGCGTCCCGATTGAATACATCGCCCTCCAGCAGACTTGTCTCCATGGGTCAATTGCTGCCTCGGGCACCTTATGGTAGTTCTCCCGTGAGTCTAGATTATCGAATGGGACGAAAAACTGATAGTTAATTGTAACATTCAGGGCTTCCTAATGACGATGGAACACTCAAATAGCGTCTCGATTCAATACATCGTCCTCCTGCAGACTTGTCTCGATTGGTCTATTGCTGCTTCGGGCACCTTATGGCCGTTCTGCTGTGAGTCAAAGATTTTCGAATCGGACGAAAAACTGATAGTGAATTGTAACGGTCAGGGCCTCCTAATGACGATGGAACACTCAAATTGCGTCCCGATTCTATACATCGTCCTCCAGCAGACTTGTCTCCAAGGGTCTATTGCAGCCTCGGGCACCTTATGGCCGTTCTGCTGTGAGTCAAAGATTTTCGAATCGGACGAAAAACTGATAGTGAATTGTAACGTTCAGGACCTCCTAATGACGATGGAACACTCAAATTGCGTCCCGATTCAATACCTCGTCCTCCAGCAGACTTGTCTCCATGGGTCTATTGCTGCCTCGGGCAGCTTATGGCCGTTCTGCTGTGAGTCAAAGATTTTCGAATCGGACGAAAAACTGATAGTGAATTGTAACGTTCAGGGCCAAATAATGACGATGGATCTCTCAAATTGCGTCCCGATTCAATACATCGTCCTCCAGCAGACTTGTTCCATGGGTCTATTGCTGCCTTGGGCACCTTATGGCCGTTCTGCTGTGAGTCAAAGACTTTCGAATCGGACGAAAAACTGATAGTGCATTCTAACATTCAGGGCCACCTAATGACGATGGATCACTCAAATTGCGTCCCTATTCAATACATCGTCCTCCACCCGAATTGTCTCCATGGGTCTATTGCTGCCTCGGGCACCTGATGGCCGTTCTACTGTGAGTCTAGATTATCGAATGGGACGAAAAACTGATAGTGAATTGTAACGTGCAGGGCCACCAAATGACGATGGATCACTCAAATTGCGTCCCGATTCAATACATCGTCCTCCAGCAGACTTGTCTCCATGGGTCTATTGCTGCCTCGCGCACCTTATGGCCGTTCTGCTGTGAGTCAAAGATTTTCGAATCGGACGAAAAACTGATAGTGAATTGTAACTTTCAGGGCCATCTAATGACGATGGATCACTCAAATTGCGTCCCGATTCAATACATCGTCCTCCAGCCAACTTGTCTTCATGGGTCTATTGCTGCCTCGGGAACTTATGGCCGTTCTGCTGTGAGTCAAAGATTTTCGAATCGGACGAAAAACTGATAGTGAACTGTAACGTTCAGGGCCACCTAATGACGATTGATCACTCAAATTGCGTCCCGATTCAATACATCGTCCTCCAGCAGACTTGTCTCCATGGGTCTATTTCTGCCTCGGGCAGCTTATGACCGTTCTGCTGTGAGTCAAAGATTTTCGAATCGGACGAAAAACTGATAGTGAATTGTAACGTTCAGGGCCACGTAATGACGATGGATCACTCAAATTGCGTCCCGATTGAATACATCGCCCTCCAGCAGACTTGTCTCCATGGGTCAATTGCTGCCTCGGGCACCTTGTGGTCGTTCTCCCGTGAGTCTAGATTATCGAATGGGACGAAAAACTGATAGTTAATTGTAACATTCAGGGCTTCCTAATGACGATGGAACACTCAAATTGCGTCTCGATTCAATACATCGTCCTCCAGCAGACTTGTCTCGATTGGTCTATTGCTGCCTCGGGCACCTTATGGCCGTTCTGCTGTGAGTCAAAGATTTTCGAATCGGACGAAAAACTGATAGTGAATTGTAACGTTCAGGGCCTCCTAATGACGATGGAACACTCAAATTGCGTCCCGATTCTATACATCGTCCTCCAGCAGACTTGTCTCCAAGGGTCTATTGCAGCCTCGGGCACCTTATGGCCGTTCTGCTGTGAGTCAAAGATTTTCGAATCTGGCGAAAAACTGATAGTGAATTGTAACATTCTGGGCCACCTAATGACGATGGATCACACAAATTGCGTCCCGATTTAATACATCGTCCTCCAGCCGACTTGTCCCCATGGGTCTACTGCTGCCTCGGGAACTTTATGGCCGTTCTGCTGTGAGTCAAAGATTTTCGAATCGGACGAAAAACTGATAGTGAATGGTAACGTTCAGGCCCTCCTAATGACGATGGAACACTCAAATTGCGTCTCGATTCAATACATCTTCCTCTAGCAGACTTGTCTTCATGGGTCTATTGCTGCCTCGCGCACCTTATGGCCGTTCTGCTGTGAGACAAAGATTTTCGAATCTGACGAAAAACTGATAGTGAATTGTAACATTCATGGCCACCTAATGACGATGGATCACTCAAATTGTGTCCCGATTCAATACATCGTCCTCCAGCCGACTTGTCTCCATAGGTGTATTGGTGCCTCGGACACCTTATGGCCGTTCTGCTGTGTGTCAAAGATTTTCAAATCGGACGAAAAACTGAAAGTGAATTGTAACGTTCAGGGCCACCTAGTGACGATCGATCACTCAAATTGGGTCCCGTTTCAATACATCGTACTCCAGCAGACTTGTCTCCATGGGTCTATTGCTGCCTCGGGCACCTTATGGCCGTTCTGCTGTGAGTCAAAGACTTTCGAATCGGACGACAAACTGATAGTGAATTGTTACATTCAGTTCCACCTAATGACGATGGATCACTCAAATTGCAGCCGGTCAATACATCGTCCTCCAGCCGACTTGTCTCCATGGGTCTATTGCTGCCTCGGGCACCTTATGGCCATTCTGCTGTGAGTCAAAGATTTTCCAATCGGACGAAAAACTGATAGTGAATTGTAACGTTCAGGGACTCCTAATGACGATGGAACACTCAAATTGCCTCCCGATTCAATACAACCTCCTCCAGCAGACTTGTCTCCATGAGTCTATTGCTGCCTCGGGCACCTTATGGCCGTTCTGCTGTGAGTCAAAGATTTTCGAATCGGACGAAAAACTGATAGTGAATTGTAACATTCACGGCTACCTAATGACGATGGACCACACAAATTGCGGCCCGATTCAATACATCGTCCTCCAGCCGACTTGACTCCATGGGTCTATTGCTGCCTCGGGCACCTGATGGCCGTTCTGCTGTGAGTCTAGATTATCGAGTGGGACGAAAAACTGATAGTGAATTGTAACGTTCAGGGCCACCAAATGACGATGGATCACTCAAATTGCGTCCCGCTTCAATACATCGTCCTCCAGCAGACTTGTCTCCATGGGTATATTGCTGCCTTGCGCACCTTATGGCCGTTCTGCTGTGAGTCAAAGATTTTCGAATCGAACAAAAATGATAGTGAATTGTAACGTTCAGGCCCTCCTAATGACGATGGAACACTCAAATTGCGTCCCGATTCAATACATCTTCCTCTAGGAGACTTGTCTTCATGGGTCTATTGCTGCCTCGGGCACCTTATGGCCGTTCTGCTGTGAGTCAAAGATTTTCTAATCGGACGAAAAACTGATAGTGAATTGTAACGTTCGGGACCTCCTAATGACGATGGAACACTCAAATTGCGTCCCGATTCAATACATCGTCCTCCAGCAGACTTGTCTCCATGGGTCTATTGCTGCCTCGGGCACCTTATGGCCGTTCTGCTGTGAGTCAAAGACTTTCGAATCGGACGAAAAACTGATAGTGAATTGTAACATTCAGGGCCACCTAATGACGATGGATCACTCAAATTGCGTCCCGATCAATACATCGTCCTCCAGCCGACTTGTCTCCATGGGTCTATTGCTGCCTCGGGCACCTTATGGCCGTTCTGCTGTGAGTCAAAGATTTTCCAATCGGACGAAAAACTGATAGTGAATTGTAACGTTCAGGGACTCCTAATGACGATGGAACACTCAAATTGCCTCCCGATTCAGTACAACCTCCTCCAGCAGACTTGTCTCCATGAGTCTATTGCTGCCTCGGGCACCTTATGGCCGTTCTGCTGTGAGTCAAAATTTTTCGAATCGGACGAAAAACTGATAGTGAATTGTAACGTTCAGGGCCAACTAATGACGATGGATCACTCAAATTGCGTCCCGATTCAATACATCGCCCTCCAGCAGACTTGTCTCCATGGGTCTATTGCTGCCTCGGGCACCTTATGCTCGTTCTCCCGTGAGTCTAGATTATCGAATGGGACGAAAAACTGATAGTTAATTGTAACATTCAGGGCTTCCTAATGACGATGGAACACTCAAATTGCGTCTCGATTCAATACATCGTCCTCCAGCAGACTTGTCTCCATGGGTCTATTGCTACCTCGGGCACCTTATGGCCGTTCTGCTGTGAGTCAAAGATTTTCGAATCTGACGAAATACTGATAGTGAATTGTAACATTCTGGACCACCTAATGACGATGGATCACACAAATTGTGTCCCGATTTAATACATCGTCCTCCAGCCGACTTGTCTCCATGGGTCTATTGCTGCCTCGGGCACCTTATGGCCGTTCTGCTGTGAGTCAAAGATTTTCGATTCGGACGAAAAACTGATAGTGAATTGTAACGTTCAGGCCCCCCTAAAGACGATGGAACACTCAAATTGCGTTTCGATTCAATACATCTTCCTCTAGCAGACTTGTCTTCATGGGTCTATTGCTGCCTCGGGCACCTTATGGCCGTTCTGCTGTGAGACAAAGATTTTCGAATCTGACGAAAAACTGATAGTGAATTGTAACATTCAGGGCCACCTAATGACGATGGATCACTCAAATTGTGTCCCGATTCAATACATCGTCCTCCAGCCGACTTGTCTCCATAGGTGTATTGCTGCCTCGGGCACCTTAGGGCCGTTCTGCTGTGTGTCAAAGATTTTCAAATCGGACGAAAAACTGAAAGTGAATTGTAACGTTGAGGGCCACCTAGTGACGATCGATCACTCAAATTGCGTCCCGATTCAATACATCGTACTCCAGCAGACTTGTCTCCATGGGTCTATTGCTGCCTCGGGCACCTCATGGCCGTTCTGCTGTGACTAAAAGGTTTTCGAATCGGACGAAAAACTGATAGTGAATTGTAACGTTCAGGGCCTCCTAATGACGATGGAACACTCAAATTGCGTCCCGATTCAATACATCGTCCTCCAGCAGACTTGTCTCCATGGGTCTATTGCTGCCTCGGGCACCTTATGGCCGTTCTGCTGTGAGTCAAAGACTTTCGAATCGGACGAAAAACTGATAGTGAATTGTAACATTCACGGCTACCTAATGACGATGGACCACACAAATTGCGGCCCGATTCAATACATCGTCCTCCAGCCGACTTGACTCCATGGGTCTATTGTTGCCTCGGGCACCTGATGTCCGTTCTGCTGTGAGTCTAGATTATCGAATGGGACGAAAAACTGATAGTGAATTGTAACGTTCAGGGCCACCAAATGACGATGGATCACTCAAATTGCGTCCCGATTCAATACATCGTCCTCCAGCAGACTTGTCTCCATGGGTATATTGCTGCCTTGCGCACCTTATGGCCGTTCTGCTGTGAGTCAAAGATTTTCGAATCGGACGAAAAACTGATAGTGAATTGTAACTTTCAGGGCCATCTAATGACGATGGATCACTCAAATTGCGTCCCGATTCAATACATCGTCCTCCAGCCGACTTGTCTCCATGGGTCTATTGCTGCCTCGGGCACCTTATGGCCGTTCTGCTGTGAGTCAAAGATTTTCGAATCGGACAAAAATGATAGTGAATTGTAACGTTCAGGCCCTCCTAATGACGATGGAACACTCAAATTGCGTCCCGATTCAATACATCTTCCTCTAGGAGACTTGTCTTCATGGGTCTATTGCTGCCTCGGGCACCTTATGGCCATTCTGCTGTGAGTCAAAGATTTTCTAATCGGACGAAAAACTGATAGTGAATTGTAACGTTCGGGACCTCCTAATGACGATGGAACACTCAAATTGCGTCCCGATTCAATACATCGTCCTCCAGCAGACTTGTCTCCATGGGTCTATTGCTGCCTCGGGCACCTTATGGCCGTTCTGCTGTGAGTCAAAGACTTTCGAATCGGACGAAAAACTGATAGTGAATTGTAACATTCAGGGCCACCTAATGACGATGGATCACTCAAATTGCGTCCCGATCAATACATCGTCCTCCAGCCGACTTGTCTCCATGGGTCTATTGCTGCCTCGGGCACCTTATGGCCGTTCTGCTGTGAGTCAAAGATTTTCCAATCGGACGAAAAACTGATAGTGAATTGTAACGTTCAGGGACTCCTAATGACGATGGAACACTCAAATTGCCTCCCGATTCAATACAACCTCCTCCAGCAGACTTGTCTCCATGAGTCTATTGCTGCCTCGGGCACCTTATGGCCGTTCTGCTGTGAGTCAAAAATTTTCGAATCGGACGAAAAACTAATAGTGAATTGTAACGTTCAGGGCCAACTAATGACGATGGATCACTCAAATTGCGTCCCGATTCAATACATCGCCCTCCAGCAGACTTGTCTCCATGGGTCTATTGCTGCCTCTGGCACCTTATGCTCGTTCTCCCGTGAGTCTAGATTATCGAATGGGACGAAAAACTGATAGTTAATTGTAACATTCAGGGCTTCCTAATGACGATGGAACACTCAAATTGCGTCTCGATTCAATACATCGTCCTCCAGCAGACTTGTCTCCATGGGTCTATTGCTACCTCGGGCACCTTATGGCCGTTCTGCTGTGAGTCAAAGATTTTCGAATCTGACGAAATACTGATAGTGAATTGTAACATTCTGGACCACCTAATGACGATGGATCACACAAATTGTGTCCCGATTTAATACATCGTCCTCCAGCCGACTTGTCTCCATGGGTCTATTGCTGCCTCGGGCACCTTATGGCCGTTCTGCTGTGAGTCAAAGATTTTCGATTCGGACGAAAAACTGATAGTGAATTGTAACGTTCAGGCCCCCCTAAAGACGATGGAACACTCAAATTGCGTTTCGATTCAATACATCTTCCTCTAGCAGACTTGTCTTCATGGGTCTATTGCTGCCTCGGGCACCTTATGGCCGTTCTGCTGTGAGACAAAGATTTTCGAATCTGACGAAAAACTGATAGTGAATTGTAACATTCAGGGCCACCTAATGACGATGGATCACTCAAATTGTGTCCCGATTCAATACATCGTCCTCCAGCCGACTTGTCTCCATAGGTGTATTGCTGCCTCGGGCACCTCATGGCCGTTCTGCTGTGACTAAAAGGTTTTCGAATCGGACGAAAAACTGATAGTGAATTGTAACGTTCAGGGCCTCCTAATGACGATGGAACACTCAAATTGCGTCCCGATTGAATACATCGTCCTCCAGCAGACTTGTCTCCATGGGTCTATTGCTGCCTCGGGCACCTTATGGCCGTTCTGCTGTGAGTCAAAGACTTTCGAATCGGACGAAAAAGTGATAGTGAATTGTAACATTCAGGGCCACCTAATGACGATGGATCACTCAAATTGCGTCCCGATCAATACATCGTCCTCCAGCCGACTTGTCTCCATGGGTCTATTGCTGCCTCGGGCACCTTATGGCCGTTCTGCTGTGAGTCAAAGATTTTCCAATCGGACGAGAAACTGATAGTGAATTGTAACGTTCAGGGACTCCTAATGACGATGGAACACTCAAATTGCCTCCCGATTCAATACAACCTCCTCCAGCAGACTTGTCTCCATGAGTCTATTGCTGCCTCGGGCACCTTATGGCCGTTCTGCTGTGAGTCAAAGATTTTCGAATCGGACGAAAAACTGATAGTGAATTGTAACATTCACGGCTACCTAATGACGATGGACCACACAAATTGCGTCCCGATTCAATACATCGTCCTCCAGCCGACTTGTCTCCATGGGTCTATTGCTGCCTCGCGCACCTTATGGATGTTCTGCTGTGAGACAAAGATTTTCGAATCGGACGCAAAACTGATAGTGAATTGTAACTTTCAGGGCCATCTAATGACGATGGATCACTCAAATTGCGTCCCGATTCAATACATCGTCCTCCAGCCGACTTGTCTCCATGGGTCTATTGCTGCCTCGGGCGCCTTATGGCCGTTCTGCTGTGAGTCAAAGATTTTCGAATCGGACGAAAAACTGATAGTGAACTGTAACGTTCAGGGCCACCTAATAACGATGGATCACTCAAATTGCGTCCCGATTCAATACATCGTCCTCCAGCAGACTTGTCTCCATGGGTCTATTTCTGCCTCGGGCAGCTTATGGCCGTTCTGCTGTGAGTCAAAGATTTTCGAATCGGACGAAAAACTGATAGTGAATTGTAACGTTCAGGGCCACCTAATGACGATGGATCACTCAAATTGCGTCCCGATTCAATACATCGCCCTCCAGCAGACTTGTCTCCATGGGTCTATTGCTGCCTCGGGCACCTTATGGTCGTTCTCCCGTGAGTCTAGATTATCGAATGGGATGAAAAACTGATTGTTAATTGTAACATTCAGGGCTTCCTAATTACGATGGTACACTCAAATTGCGTCCCGATTCTATACATCGTCCTCCAGCAGACTTGTCTCCATGGGTCTATTGCTGCCTCGGGCACCTTATGGCCGCTCTGCTGTGAGTCAAAGATTTTCGAATCGGACGAAAAACTGATAGTGAATTGTAACATTCTGGGCCACCTAATGACGATGGATCACACAAATTGCGTCCCGATTTAATACATCGTCCTCCAGCCGACTTGTCTCCATGGGTCTATTGCTGCCTCGGGCACCTTAAGGCCGTTCTGCTGTGAGTCAAAGATTTTCGAATCAGACGAAAAAATGATAGTGAATTGTAACGTTCAGGCCCTCCTAATGACGATGGAACACTCAAATTGCGTCTCGATTCAATACATCTTCCTCTAGCATACTTGTCTTCGTGGGTCTATTGCTGCCTCGGGCACTTTATGGCCGTTCTGGCGTGAGACAAAGATTTTCGAATCTGACGAAAAACTGATAGTGAATTGTAACATTCAGGGACACCTAATGACGATGGATCACTCAAATTGTGTCCCGATTCAATACATCGTCCTCCAGCCGACTTGTCTCCATAGGTGTATTGCTGCCTCGGGCACCTTATGGCCGTTCTGCTGTGTGTCAAAGATTTTCAAATCGGACGAAAAACTGAAAGTGAAATGTAACGTTCAGGGCCACCTAATGACGATCGATCACTCAAATTGCGTCCCGATTCAATACATCGTCCTCCAGCAGACTAGTCTCCATGGGTCTATTGCTGCCTCGGGCACCTCACGGCCGTTCTGCTGTGACTAAAAGATTTTCGAATCGGACGAAAAACTGATAGTGAATTGTAACGTTCAGGTCCTCCTAATGACGATGGAACACTCAAATTGCGTCCCGATTCAATACATCGTCCTCCAGCAGACTTGTCTCCATGGGTCTATTGCTGCCTCGGGAACCTTATGGCCGTTCTGCTGTGAGTCAAAGATTTTCCAATCGGACGAAAAACTGATAGTGAATTGTAACGTTCAGGGACTACTAATGACGATGGAACACTCAAATTGCCTCACGATTCAATACAACCTCCTCCAGCAGACTTGTCTCCATGGGTCTATTGCTGCCTCGGGCACCTTATGCCCGTTCTGCTGTGAGTCAAAGATTTTCGAATCGGACGAAAAACTGATAGTGAATTGTAACGTTCGGGACCTCCTACTGACGATGGAACACTCAAATTGCGTCCCGATTCAATACATCGTCCTCCAGCAGGCTTGTCTCCATGGGTCTATTGCTGCCTCGGGCACCTTATGCTCGTTCTCCCGTGAGTCTAGATTATCGAATGGGACGAAAAACTGATAGTTAATTGTAACATTCAGGGCTTCCTAATGACGATGGAACACTCAAATTGCGTCTCGATTCAATACATCGTCCTCCAGCAGACTTGTCTCCATGGGTCTATTGCTGCCTCGGGCACCTTATGGCCGTTCTGCTGTGAGTCAAAGATTTTCGATTCGGACGAAAAACTGATAGTGAATTGTAACGTTCAGGCCCTCTTAAAGACGATGGAACACTCAAATTGCGTTTCGATTCAATACAACTTCCTCTAGCAGACTTGTCTTCATGGGTCTATTGCTGCCTCGGGCACCTTATGGCCGTTCTGCTGTGAGACAAAGATTTTCGAATCTGACGAAAAACTGATAGTGAATTGTAACATTCAGGGCCACCTAATGACGATGGATCACTCAAATTGTGTCCCGATTCAATACATCGTCCTCCAGCCGACTTGTCTCCATAGGTGTATTGCTGCCTCGAGCACCTTATGGCCGTTCTGCTGTGTGTCAAAGATTTTCAAATCGGACGGAAAACTGAAAGTGAATTGTAACGTTGAGGGCCACCTAGTGACGATCGATCACTCAAATTGCGTCCCGATTCAATACATCGTCCTCCAGCAGACTTGTCTCCAAGGGTCTATTGCTGCCTCGGGCACCTCATGGCCGTTCTGCTGTGACTAAAAGATTTTCGAATCGGACGAAAAACTGATAGTGAATTGTAACGTTCAGGGCCTCCTAATGACGATGGAACACTCAAATTGCGTCCCGATTCAATACATCGTCCTCCAGCAGACTTGTCTCCATGGGTCTATTGCTGCCTCGGGCACCTTATGGCCGTTCTGCTGTGAGTCAAAGACTTTCGAATCGGACGAAAAACTGATAGTGAATTGTAACATTCAGGGCCACCTAATGACGATGGATCACTCAAATTGCGTCCCGATCAATACATCGTCCTCCAGCCGACTTGTCTCCATGGGTCTATTGCTGCCTCGGGCACCTTATGGCCGTTCTGCTGTGAGTCAAAGATTTTCCAATCGGACGAAAAACTGATAGTGAATTGTAACGTTCAGGGACTCCTAATGACGATGGAACACTCAAATTGCCTCCCGATTCAATACAACCTCCTCCAGCAGACTTGTCTCCATGAGTCTATTGCTGCCTCGGGCACCTTATGGCCGTTCTGCTGTGAGTCAAAGATTTTCGAATCGGACGAAAAACTGATAGTGAATTGTAACATTCACGGCTACCTAATGACGATGGACCACACAAATTGCGTCCCGATTCAATACATCGTCCTCCAGCCGACTTGACTCCATGGGTCTATTGCTGCCTCGGGCACCTGATGGCCGTTCTGCTGTGAGTCTAGTTTATAGAATGGGACGAAAAACTGATAGTGAATTGTAACGTTCAGGGCCACCAAATGACGATGGATCACTCAAATTGCGTCCCGATTCAATACATCGTCCTCCAGCCGACTTGTCTCCATGGGTCTATTGCTGCCTCGCGCACCTTATGGATGTTCTGCTGTGAGACAAAGATTTTCGAATCGGACGAAAAACTGATAGTGAATTGTAACTTTCAGGGCCACCTAATAACGATGGATCACTCAAATTGCGTCCCGATTCAATACATCGTCCTCCAGCAGACTTGTCTCCATGGGTCTATTTCTGCCTCGGGCAGCTTATGGCCGTTCTGCTGTGAGTCAAAGATTTTCGAATCGGACGAAAAACTGATAGTGAATTGTAACGTTCAGGGCCATCTAATGACGATGGATCACTCAAATTGCGTCCCGATTCAATACATCGCCCTCCAGCAGACTTGTCTCCATGGGTCTATTGCTGCTTCGGGCACCTTATGGTCGTTCTCCCGTGAGTCTAGATTATCGAATGGGACGAAAAACTGATAGTTAATTGTAACATTCAGGGCTTCCTAATGACGATGGAACACTCAAATTGCGTCCCGATTCTATACATCGTCCTCCAGCAGACTTGTCTCCATGGGTCTATTGCTGCCTCGGGCACCTTATGGCCGTTCTGCTGTGAGTCAAAGATTTTCGAATCGGACGAAAAACTGATAGTGAATTGTAACATTCTGGGCCACCTAATGACGATGGATCACACAAATTGCGTCCCGATTTAATACATCGTCCTCCAGCCGACTTGTCTCCATGGGTCTATTGCTGCCTCGGGCACCTTAAGGCCGTTCTGCTGTGAGTCAAAGATTTTCGAATCAGACGAAAAAATGATAGTGAATTGTAACGTTCAGGCCCTCCTAATGACGATGGAACACTCAAATTGCGTCTCGATTCAATACATCTTCCTCTAGCAGACTTGTCTTCATGGGTCTATTGCTGCCTCGGGCACCTTATGGCCGTTCTGCTGTGAGACAAAGATTTTCGAATCTGACGAAAAACTGATAGTGAATTGTAACATTCAGGGACACCTAATGACGATGGATCACTCAAATTGTGACCCGATTCAATACATCGTCCTCCAGCCGACTTGTCTCCATAGGTGTATTGCTGCCTCGGGCACCTTATGGCCGTTCTGCTGTGTGTCAAAGATTTTCAAATTGGACGAAAAACTGAAAGTGAATTGTAACGTTCAGGGCCACCTAATGACGATCGATCACTCAAATTGCGTCCCGATTCAATACATCGTCCTCCAGCAGACTAGTCTCCATGGGTCTATTGCTGCCTCGGGCACCTCATGGCCGTTCTGCTGTGACTAAATGATTTTCGAATCGGACGAAAAACTGATAGTGAATTGTAACGTTCAGGTCCTCCTAATGACGATGGAACACTCAAATTGCGTCCCGATTCAATACATCGTCCTCCAGCAGACTTGTCTCCATGGGTCTATTGCTGCCTCGGGCACCTTATGGCCGTTCTGCTGTGAGTCAAAGATTTTCCAATCGGACGAAAAACTGATAGTGAATTGTAACGTTCAGGGACTACTAATGACGATGGAACACTCAAATTGCCTCACGATTCAATACAACCTCCTCCAGCAGACTTGTCTCCATGGGTCTATTGCTGCCTCAGGCAAATTATGCCCGTTCTGCTGTGAGTCAAAGATTTTCGAATCGGACGAAAAACTGATAGTGAATTGTAACATTCACGGCTACCTAATGACGATGGACCACACAAATTGCGTCCCGATTCAATACATCGACCTCCAGCCGACTTGACTCCATGGGTCTATTGCTTCCTCGGGCACCTTATGGCCGTTCTGCTGTGAGTCAAAGATTTTCGAATCGGACGAAAAACTGATAGTGAACTGTAACGTTCAGGGCCTCCTAATGACGATGGAACACACAAATGGCGTCCCAATGCAATACATCGTCCTCCAGCAGACTTCTCTCCATGGGTCTATTGCTGCCTCGGGCACCTTATGGCCGTTCTGCTGTGAGTCAAAGATTTTCGAATCGGACGAAAAACTGATAGTGAATTGTAACGTTCAGGGCCACCTAATGACGATGGATCACTCAAATTGCGTCCCGATTCAATACATCGTCCTCCAGCAGACTTGTCTCCATGGGTCTATTGCTGCCTCGGGCACCTTATGGCCGTTCTGCTGTGAGTCAAAGATTTTCGAAACGGACGAAAAACTGATAGTGAATTGTAACGTTCAGGACATCCTAATGACGATGGAACACTCAAATTGCGTCCCGATTCAATACCTCGTCCTCCAGCAGGCTTGTCTCCATGGGTCTATTTCTGCCTCGGGCAGCTTATGGCCGTTCTGCTGTGAGTCAAAGATTTTCGAATCGGACGAAAAACTGATAGTGAATTGTAACGTTCAGGGCCACCTAATGACGATGGAGCACTCAAATTGCGTCCCGATTCAATACATCGCCCTCCAGCAGACTTGTC